>NC_140242.1:14648702-15248702 GCF_949987555.1 Borostomias antarcticus
ATAAGACAAACGTTAGTGCTATTTAATTTTCACGTACCCGATTGCGACGACGAGGTGCTGGCTGTTGGCTCGTTAGGGTTGACTGAGGACGAGGCGGGAGAGACGGAGGGAGACCAGCGCAACGCATCAAAGATGGTACATTTGTTGATTTTTATGCCATGCAAGCGCAGGTGTTTAATCAGATTAGTTGTGCATCCTCCCTTGCACGAAATAAACTTCTCACAGGTGTTGCACTGGGCCGACTCATCATTCCTCTGAGAACGGCTCTACATTAAAATCGCAAAGACGGAAACTACTTCTTCTTCGTTGGTTTTTCTGGCGGACTGCAAACCAAAGGCAAACGCGCAAGCCACTAACACGGAAACTGAAATTAGCGCAAGTGAAATTTGTTTAGGAACCGATAAGCAGAATCAAAATTAAAATATATAAACGATTCCTTTGGAATCGGAATTTTAGAACCGGTTCCAATTTGGTCCCGGTTCTCGATGCCCAACCCTACTCCTCCGGGTACAAAAACACACTGAAAGGATCCTTATAGCAGAGTTTGACGGCAACCCGGTCACTACCATCATATCTGTGTACTCACCCACCAACGTGGCTCCAGTCAAGGAAGTGGAGAGGTTCTACGGGGACCTTAGAGTAGCAATATCTGCTGTTCCAGCGCACAACTTCATTTCAATTCTGGGAGATTTCAACGCAAGGCTCGGACCAGAGGATGCACGCATCACATACCACGATGCAACAAACCGAAACGGCGAACTTCTTGCGACCCTTCTGACGGAACATGAGCTACTGGCTGCTAACACCCTGTCCCAGAAAAGAAGAGGAAAGATGGATCTTCCATGACCGGGCTTCTGGTATGTTTAGACAGCTAGACTACATACTGGTAAGGTTCAAGTGGAGGAACTCAGTCACAAATGCAGAACCTTACAGCACGTTCAGCAGTGTGGGCTCAGACCAGATAATGGATTCCATGAGGGTGAGGCTGAGCTTGAGGGTCCCCAAGCTAAACCTGAAGATCCGGCATGACTGGATGGCTTTTTCAGCAAGACCAGGCATCCAGGCCAGATACACAGTGGAGGTGAGAAATTGCTTTCAACTGCTGGACGTGGAGGAAGGTCCTAATGCAATATACGATCGGTTTGTATCAGCACATGTGGAGGCAACCAGGGAGTGTGTGCCAGTGGTGGAGAAGACCAGAGCTTCCCCAAAGTCCAGGCATCCGGAGGTTGTAGTGGCATGAGAAAGAGTTTAGAAGGCTCGCAGACATCTTGGCCAAGAGAAGACTGTGGGGAGCCGGTTAGCAATGACTGAGGCAAAGCAACAGCTCTATAACACCTACGATAAGATCAGAGAGGAGGAGTTGATGGAAAAGGTGTGCAGGGTGGAGGCAGCCCGAGGGGAGCAATGATACGGTGAGGCCTGGAAGGTCATTAACTTCAATCAATCAATCAAAGCTTTATTTGTATAGCGCATTTCATACACAGAGGCAACTTACTGTTCTTTGTTATATGATCCACTTAAATATCATATTAGAGACTACAGGGATAGCTAACACATAATGGCCTACCATGTAGGCAACATCTCTGTAACTATTTGTGCACTCTACTGTTAGTCATGTCTCTCTTATGAAGTATTTAGCCCATGTGTATTGCTCTGTAAATGTTCTTAGCCAATAGCCAATAGACAAACAAGAGCTTGCTCGATTGTGTTGTTGAGAGAGGTAAGGCAATCATTTTTACTGCTCACCTTTCTGGCCCCCGGGTGAAACTGTTTTTTTTTTTTACTTCCCTCTGGAATATGTAGTGGTGAGACCTATGCCCCCCCCCCCATTGCTCTCTGTAATGTTGTGAACGACTGGCTCAGGGACCAAGGACCCGTGTGGCTAGACCTCCAGACAGACGGAAACCAGGGGAGAGTTTGTGCGAAATGTGCGTGCGAAGGGAGAGGGGCTGGTAGTAGCGTGGTCTTGGGACCGGGGCGAGGTCCGGCGAGGTGGAGAGGCTGGTACCAGGGAGTTGCGAGGAGGCGAGGACGTGGAGCTGAGGGTGTTATAGAATTTACATCCAAACACCTTTGTTCTCTCTCTCCTTTTGTAATTCACCACCTCCCTCAACCGTTCACATAGACAGGGTGGCCTCCAGGAGGTCCACACACCTAGAATCTGTCTACACCAGAATAACCATCCTTTGTCCCTTTTGTCCCCAAGAAATTGCCGCCTTTTCTCATGTCACATGTCTGTACTCTTGGCCACGCCTGCCATTTTCATATGACGTACAATGGATTAGCCAATCACATCCTGGAAGCGCCGTACCTGTGTTTTGCTTGAATAAAAGTCAGCCCAAGATCAGGAGGCTTCACTTCTCTGGATAAACCACCCTTGTTGCGTTGTCCAGAAAGTCCTTGCGCTCGTATGTTTTCTCAATAAACCAGACTTAACCTTTTGAGCAAATCTTGGTAAATCCTTTTTGACTAGATCAGTTAAAATCCATTACAGTTGGCGACGCGGATGAAAGGGAGAACTGCCTGTGTTGCTTCGGGATTCCAGTGGATGAACTGGTCGGCAGACGTGTCGGAGATTATTTCCCCAGTTCATCACTGGCTTCTTGAACTCACAGGTACGTTTGAACGAACCCTTTTATGGTTTTGAATTGTATTTGCCTTGTTTTCGTTTCGGATTGTGTTGTTGGGTCTGTGTTACGGCCCTCTAGTGGCTCGGGGTGGGACCGCACATGACCTCAGTGAATTATGAAAAAGGACAAACCAATGGAGTCGGAGACAGCAGCTTCTTAGATTTACAGGGCTTTTATTTAGCCAACAAAAAGGGCCCGTGGGCCAAGCACATAGGCAACGTAGGCCTTTACATAACAAGACATGTTGGGTGAGAGAGTTAGCTAAATGGTGAATGCAAAACAACAAACATAACAGAAACCACCACCTAACAGGCTTCGGAGCCCCAATAAGTACAAGGGTGCATTCACCTCCCTAATTATGTCTTACAGTTCTACGTGTGCAAATGATATATGTAAAACCCAGGGTTATTGTAACTATTTCCTACTATAACTCTCCCACCCCACTGTCATACTAATCAAACAAACATATAATTAAACAATGCTACATTTGCCCCACGTTGGACAAAGTGCATGTTACAAACAGTGAGTGACAACAAAGTATAACCAGTGACAGAAATGTGTGTGGGAAAACGTATACAAAACCAGGTAGTAGGAGGCTTGCCAGACCTCCTGAACTAACAAACAACTGAACCTATATACACAGGGGAATACAGGTTTGATTGGTTGATTGGTGACAGCTGGTGCTGCTGATCATACTGCATGTTGTCAGCAGACATCCAGGAGTCACTCCAGAATCTCACTCAGAGGGATCACATGAAATATGAGGGAGACAAAAGGACAGTATGAGACAATAACCAGTAGGGGGAGACAGACAACCAACAACATACTCATATATATATATATATATAGATATATATAATAAAGAATAAAGAATATCTGGGTTTTCACCCCTACTATCTGCTACCAGCCGTAACACCACCCACCCCAAGAGCAATCCTATAGCTATGCTAGAGGAGGGCGATAAACTACAAAGAAAAATTAACGGCTGGACTGGATGAAAAAAAATTTTTTTCACAAAGAGATATTCAATACAATGGAACAGTGGTCAATGAAACGGCTACCAGCCTCTAGAGAGGGCGTCAGCCATGACATTATCAACCCCTTTCTTATGTTTAATCTCTAGAGAGTAGTTTTGTAACAATACTGACCAATTCATTAAGCGACGGTTATGATTATACATACGCTGAATGAATACCAATGGGTTGTGGTCTGTATATACCACAACCGGTATTAGACTAGATCCTACATAGACATCAAAAAATTGAAGAGCTAATAACAGTGCCAGAGCATCTTGCTCTATAGTCGAATAGCGACTTTGACAACGGTTAAATTTCTTCGAGTAGAACCCTACGGGATGATCTAAACCCGCCTCATCCTCTTGGACTAAAACTGCTCCGGCCCCCAAACAACTGGCGTCCACCTCCAGACTGAAGGGACGGGCAAAGTCTGGAGCACGGAGTACTGGAGCGTTACATAACAGAGCTTTACAAGCTTCAAAAGACGCATTACGATCCAGAGACCAAACATAGGCCACCTTAGGACTGATGAGGTCCGTAAGGGGCGCAGCGACTACGCTGAAGTTGCGGCAAAAGCCACGGTAATACCCCGCCATACCCAGAAACCGACGCAGCTCGCGCCTTGTGGCGGGTACTGGGTATGACGTGATAGCCGCGACCTTCGCCGCAATCGGACGCACCTGACCTCGGCCCACCTCTTTACCTAAATAAGTAACCGTCGCCCTGCCAAACTCGCACTTGGCAAGGTTCAGGGTGAGGTGGGCGTCGGACAGGCGCTGAAATACCTCCTCGAGGGAGCGCAGATGATCCTCCCACGAGTGGGAATGGATAACGACATCATCTAAATATGCTGTACAGTTAGCAACACCTTTAAAAACAATGTTCACTAATCTCTGAAAGGTGGCGGGAGCATTTCGCATCCCGAAAGCCATCACCGTATACTCGAGGAAGTCATCAGGCGTCACGAATGCAGAGATTGTGGAAGCCCTTCGGGTTAAAGGGACACCCCAAAAACCTTTCAACAAGTCTAATTTTGACACAAAGCGTGCGGAACCAATGGTATCCACACAATCATCCACTCTAGGGAGTGGAAAGGAATCTGGAACAGTAACTGCGTTCACCTTTCGGTAGTCTGTGCAGAATCGGAAAGTAGAATCAGGTTTCGGGATAAAGATACAGGGTGAACTCCACGGGCTAGAACTTGGACGAGCCAATCCGTGGTCCAATAAATATGCGGTCTCAGTCCGCAACACCGCCCTCTTCTGCTCATTGACACGATATGGATGTTGCTTGATGGGACGAGCATCGGCAACATCCATATCGTGTGAAAGGACAGTGGTACGGGTCGGGACATCCCCAAACAAAGAAGGGTATTGGAGTATCAAGTCTACCAAACCAGCCTCCTGGTCTGCTTCCAAGTGAAGCATGATACTTGGGAGACACTGTAGTATCTCAGTGTTTCCTAGTCGAGGAGTCTGAGGTTGCATACGCCGCAGGTTCAACCCATCCTCGTCACTCTGGGCCCCCACAGGGGACACCATGGCTAAACCAACAGCGGCCACTGGGGGAGCCTCAGAGCACGACTCAGGCTGACCGCTAGAGGGAGCTGCCATCTCTGAACTGGCAGACTCACCTCTACAGGGCTCATCATCTTTCCTAACACAGTACTGTTTCAACATATTTATGTGGCAGACACGGGTCTGACGCCTACGGTCAGGAGTGCGAATCATGTAGTTTGTCTCAGACAGTTTACGGTCGACTGTATAAGGACCAGAGAACCGAGCCTGCAATGCAGAACCCTTAATGGGGAGGAGGACCAACACTTGGTCCCCAGACTGGAACGTACGGGCCTTAGCCCGCCGGTCAAAGCGCCTCTTCATACCCTTCTGGGCCACAGCCAGGCTCTCTTTGGCCATGGTACATGCTTCATATAACCGCTGTTGAAAACGGCTAACATAGGTCAACTCATTCTTTTTCACTGGGACAGCATGAACCACTTGGTCTCGGAGGACCTTTAAAGGGCCCCTCACAGTGTGTCCAAACACTAACTCAGCTGGACTGAATCCGAGGGACTCTTGGACTGTTTCTCTGAGGGCGAACAGGGCCAGAGGGACCCCCTCGTCCCAATCTTTAGCACTGTCTAAACAATATTTCCTGAGAACTGACTTGAGAGTCTGGTGCCAGCGCTCTAGCGCCCCCTGGGACTCGGGGTGGTACAGACTAGACACTTTGTGTGTGATTGCCAGAGACTGTAACACTTGTTCAAATATTCCCGAAAGGAAATTCGAACCTTGGTCCGTCTGGACCACCTTTGGGAGTCCAAAAGTAGAAAAAAACTTAATTAAAGCTTTGACTACAGCTTGAGAGGTTATTCTCCGAAGAGGAATGGCCTCTGGGTATCTAGTGGCAGCACACATTATGGTCAACAGGTATTCCATACCACCTCGAGTCCGAGGCAGAGGGCCTACACAGTCGACCAAGACTCTCTCGAATGGCTCCCCCATCACTGGTATGGGGTATAGAGGAGCAGGTTTAATAACCTGGTTGGGTTTCCCCATCACCTGACATGTATGACAGGAAGCACAAAAATAAGCTACGTCCTTCTTCAGGCCAGGCCAGAAGAAATATCTTAGAATCCTATCATAGGTCTTGGTGACCCCTAAATGGCCAGACCACGCATGGTCGTGAGCTAAAGCCAGGACAGATTGCCTAAACACAGTGGGAACTACTACCTGCACTGTAGAGCTCCATTCACTATCACTCTTAAATCGGGCCCATTTTCGGAGCAACAGGCCATGCTCGACAAAGAACATTGTAGTTTCTTTATTTTCGGCACTCTCAGGTACAAGAGCGGACTCAAAACACTTCTCAAGACTTTTATCAACCTTTTCAGCAGAAATAATATTCTGGCGAGTCATGGACGGACCGCCCTTCAGACTAGTCTGAAACTCAAAAGTAGGCTCTCGCTTAGGACTGAAAGGCTCTAAAGTGGCTTGTTTTTCAGACCGCTCACTTGTGAGGGTCTTCTCATGTGGCTCACTCAAAGGAGTGGGGTCAATAGGGACAAGCTCTTCCTGTTTAAAGGGGTCAGGAGAATCAAAAAGATCTACTATAGTTTCCTCGGCACAAGCACGGCGAGCCTGAGCTCGGGTTACTGCGCAAGCCGGGAAAACACAGGGAAACTGAGTTGCCAGATCATCGAACCCACGTGGTTCAGGTTTCTCTAAAACCTCCAGCAGGGGCACCATTTGGCCTCCCGCAATGTCATTCCCTAGTACAAAGGACACACCTTCTACTGGGAAGGAAGGAAGTATCCCAACATTAAACACTCCTTCAACTAATCCACATGATAATGTAACATGGTGCAATGGGACGGACATGCAGTTCATCCCAATGCCCTGAACAAGCACACTCGAGCCACAGGAAGACTGCTCTGAAAACGGGAGAGTCTGGGAGAGAACAAAAGACTGGGCTGCCCCAGTATCTCGCAGAACTTTCACCGGCACAGGCTCAGCCCCAGCGAGGGACACAAACCCATCAGATATGAACGGATCATAACTGGTCTGCTCTACCGGGAGTGACTCCACCGGAGAGACAGTAGACAATGGGCATAGCAGAGTGGGCACCTGAGACTTAGTCTTTAGACCACCTTGCTTTTCACTAGCCTTTTTCTTAAAGCAATCCGCAATTAAGTGTCCTGATTTATTACAAAAAAAACACTCCCTAGTGTCACCTCCTCGTCGTCCCATCGGGGGAGAACGGGAGCCAGCCGGCCGCTCAGTGTTGAATGGTCGTTTCGCTGGGTTTGCACGGTTAACTCCACTAGCCTGGGAATTACTACCACTAGTCTGGGAGTTACCACCAAATCGTCCTCCCTCTTTACGGGGAGTTGTATCTCCACTCAAGTCGAACTTCTTTCGTGACAAGACATATTCGTCAGCTAATACTGCAGCCTCCGAGAGAAGAGAGACTTTCTTCTCAGTGATATGGGTGACCAAACGGTCAGTCAGGCCATTTTTAAATTCCTCTATGAGGATTAACTGTTCTAACTCGGCCAAGTCTGTAACCTTGGCGGCCCTACACCAACGTTTAAAAAGGGTCTCCTTCTCTCTAGCAAATTCACTGAAAGTTTCCTCAGGACCCTTGCGAGACTGGCGGAACTTTAATCGGTAGGCTTCCGTCACAAGCTCAAAAGCACGCAGTATAGCGGATTTCAATACATCATAGTCAGCAGCTTCAGAGGGAGGCAGAGCGGATAGCACTTCTTGGGCACGCCCAGTAAACTTGCACCTGAGAAGCAGGGGCCACGACTCTCTGGGCCATTTTAGTGCATTAGCCACACCCTCAAAAGCGTCAAAATATTTATCAGCCTCACTTTCTTTAAAAACGGGAACCAGCTTAATATGTCTCTCTACATCAAAACCCCTAGGGTATCGTTTAGGAGTGGATGCTCCTTCAGGAGGCTCAATTTTGGACAGCTCTAGGTCCAGCTCCCTGAGCCTAACCTCTCTCTCTTTCTCATATTTTGAGGTGAGCACATCCCATTCTATCTCGGCCAGCTTAATCTGAGCTTCACGCTCCTCTTTCTTAAGCTGGTGCTGGAGCTGAGTTTCTTCTTTCTGGTTAGACAACTCTAGTTTACATTGCTCTGCAGCTGCGGCCAACTCTAATTTACGTTCCTCTGCAGCTATTTCTATTTTACGTTCCTCTAAAGCCAACTTTTTAAGTTCTATCTGCATCTGCAACTTCGCTCTCTTCCCCTTAGAAGAGGTCGAGTCATCGGAGTCGTCAGCAGACTCTTCTACGTCTGGGTCAGCTGCCTGATCAGGCGCAGTAGAGCGAGGCTCCCACACTTGTTGGGTCTCTAATATTTTCCTAACCTCTATTTTTAGCTTTTTAACTGAGAGGGAACTTGAGAGATCAGCTCCATAATGTTCAGCCAACAGACGTAAATCTGCTTTCCTCAGAAGATTAAACCTAGCTACAGTGGCGTCGTCCAAAAAAACTTTCACACTAGGCTCCATTTTGGAGATATAACAGCTGATTCCCGAAATCAGAGAAACTGTATTTTAAATCGCTAAAGCTAGCCAGGCAAACGGCGTGATTTAAAACGATACACGGCTAGCTTCTCCTAATAGCTAGCCTTCCGAAATAGCTAATGCTAAATCAACCACCTTTCTAAAGGGTTAGCTAGCTAGCAATTGCTAAGCTAGCCCGTGGCTAACAGTGCCACGCACAACCTGACACAATCAACAGCTAGTCACAAAAATAGCTAGACTGATCTCTACCAGCCCTAGTCATCTATCAACGTTGCTTCTAAACGTAGACAAAGGGGCTGAGTTTCCACATTAAATTAACCAACCGCTTCTAAATATCCCCTCGGGGAGCTTTGTAGCACCACTGTACCACAACAATAAGGTTCACTACTAAGTAGTGCCACTCTTACAACAAGCGGGTTAACTGGAAAAACTCTAACTCCTAATAGTCACGCTAATAAAAAGAACTACGTTTAGCGGATTGTTCTACTACAGATTTTAATTTGCTGCCCAGAGGCAGGACAACTAAGCTACGCAAGGTTTTAGCTAAGCTAATGATACCTTGGGTAAGCTATACAATACTACTACTCAACGGTTTCCTCACAAAAACACACAGTACACATGTCACTGGTATCTAAACAAACATGGACGTTTCTACTCACCAAAGTATGTTTGTAGCTACTGCCATCGTTAACGTTTGAACGCTATAAACAAGAAGAAAAACGAGTAAATACTTTTGTATCGCAAAACTGCGCCCGGACGTTATTTTCGGTAACACCGGATGTTACCACCGGAAGTTCTTTTTCACAATTCACTGGTGTATGTTGGGCATTGAAGAGTTTAACCCCTTCAATCCCGGACGAGCCCCCATAGATCTTGTTACGGCCCTCTAGTGGCTCGGGGTGGGACCGCACATGACCTCAGTGAATTATGAAAAAGGACAAACCAATGGAGTCGGAGACAGCAGCTTCTTAGATTTACAGGGCTTTTATTTAGCCAACAAAAAGGGCCCGTGGGCCAAGCACATAGGCAACGTAGGCCTTTACATATAACAAGACATGTTGGGTGAGAGAGTTAGCTAAATGGTGAATGCAAAACAACAAACATAACAGAAACCACCACCTAACAGGCTTCGGAGCCCCAATAAGTACAAGGGTGCATTCACCTCCCTAATTATGTCTTACAGTTCTACGTGTGCAAATGATATATGTAAAACCCAGGGTTATTGTAACTATTTCCTACTATAACTCTCCCACCCCACTGTCATACTAATCAAACAAACATATGTGACAGCGGCTGGTGATTTGGTCCGCAACTCGGCAAACCCCGAAATGCGCTAGAGGGCAAAATACATATAAAAACGTTTTTTTTCGTTTTTTGTTTTATTTTGTATTACCAAAGTTGAAGTTGTGAAGAACCCACTTACTATAACAGACAACAGTTTTAGGTTCACGAAATACGTTTAATTAGTCTGCAAACTAAGCTCGTTTTTAGCTGATTTCGAGCCGGGCTTGGGGGCGGGCAGATCGATTAGCATGATTTGTTTTCATTGGCTATTGCTTCCGGGTTCTCCGCCCCCACCCTTCCCAAACAACACGCCGGCTGTTTACATTCAGTTCCAAGTTTACCAAGGATGCTACAGGTTTTGCTAAAGAGAAGACGGGGATGGCATCCAGGACATGGAAAGAGTTTTAAGAGCAGCTAAAACTCCAGCAGAGCAGGACTCGTTCGTACACGGAGTTTATTCTTGATGACCTGTGATACAGAGATGACTGTATAAACAAAGCAAGCTGCTACCAAGCGAACGCGAACGACGTACCAGATTCACACCACCGCCAAGCATTCTGCTTTGCTTTGGGGTAAGCTGATCTTTATACT
This sequence comes from Borostomias antarcticus, assembly GCF_949987555.1. NCBI lineage: Eukaryota > Metazoa > Chordata > Actinopteri > Stomiiformes > Stomiidae > Borostomias > Borostomias antarcticus. The sequence goes on from NC_140242.1 coordinate 14,659,266, forward strand.
ATCTGTGCTGTTTACATTACATTAACGTTAGTCGTTTAGCAGTAGCTCCTTTCTAAACAAGTGACTAAGTCTAGCTAGCATAACAAACTAACAAAGGCTAGCTAGCTAACGTTAGCCAACATGCTAGTTAGCTGAGCTAGCCCTTTGTTCCTAAACTAGCCAGCGTGGCAGCTAATATCGAGCTAGGTAGCTATATTATAGAGAGAAACAGAATGAGAGAGCATGAGAGCTATGGTAGTCTGACACCTTTGTTTTTTGTTTTGGTTACAGGATGAGCAAAAAGGTGAGGATTTGCAGCTCTCCCTTGGCCCCTCCATACCAGCCAGCAAGAAGATCACTATGCACTACAGCTTTGATTTTGCACAACAGGTGAGAATACGTTCATCCTATCATGCATTAGCTAGTCTATTTAATCAACACATTCTGGTACTATTTTATCTATATGGAGTGCCAGTACTGTGGGCAATAGTTTAATGTACTTTCTTCCTTCTATTCTATTGCAGTTTTGATGCTGAGAGATTTGGCATGGTTGTGGCCAGAGAACACCGTGATGCACCGGCAGTCAAGTTTCAGCTGCTGCGCAAGCCTGATGTCCTGCCCCCCAGAGAAGGTCTTCTTGTGCAAGCCCCACCCGGACTGGACATGGCCAGACAGACGTATCTCTTTGACAAGATCAGAGAGTCCTGTTCTGATGAGGGACGAGACGTCACATGTCCCCCGCCAAACTCCACAGCAGCTCAGAACAAGACTGTCCGCTTGTAGATTCACTGCAGATCATCAGGACGGACAGCACTGCAGGAGAAAGGCCACAGCCTTTCCTGTTTTCCTGTTTGTATACTGAAGCGTTGCTTGTTCTCTTGCACAGACTTGCCCACACTTGCACAGACTGCATTGTTAGAATATTGAATACTGAGCTGAGTACTGTTGTTATTACCTTGAGTATTGAGCTGGGGACTGTTATTACTTTGTTGTACACTTGATCACAATGAACACTATGCACCTTGTCTATAAAACAGACAACTGACTGTACACTTTAACACTTAGACAGTTGCCTTTTTTTGTACACTTAACTACTTATGCTTGTACTTTATATCATGTATGTGACAATAAAGAATGTTAAATTTGAACTTCATCTTATATTGTTCTTAACTGCATTCACAACACAAGATTAATACTGACTCAGAGTGTGGGGTCATCAGTGAGAGAGCACCTCACTTGGCAGCCACTCTCAGTTAATACCCCAAGTTGACAGCCACTCTGACAGATAATGACAGATCGTCCAGTGGGGGAGTGGCTGGGGGTGCGGTTACCAGGCCATTGTTCACGCCCATTACCTGGCAGTCAGAGGTGTGAAAATGTTGGAGAACTTTGGAGGGAGATTTCTCAGCTAAGTTGATTTGGCAGTACTAGCATTCAAATAAGCATATCTTCTTCAAATATGTTCAGATTTCAATGTAGGAGACCTCATTTGAAAGCTTACAATCTGCACTTTCATAATCTGTAAAAAACTGAAAAATGAAAATGCCTAGTTGAGGACCAAATTACCAGCGGCGGTCACATATAATTAAACAATGCTACATTTGCCCCACGTTGGACAAAGTGCATGTTACAAACAGTGAGTGACAACAAAGTATAACCAGTGACAGAAATGTGTGTGGGAAAACATATACAAAACCAGGTAGTAGGAGGCTTGCCAGACCTCCTGAACTAACAAACAACTGAACCTATATACACAGGGGAATACAGGTTTGATTGGTTGATTGGTGACAGCTGGTGCTGCTGATCATACTGCATGTTGTCAGCAGACATCCAGGAGTCACTCCAGAATCTCACTCAGAGGGATCACATGAAATATGAGGGAGACAAAAGGACAGTATGAGACAATAACCAGTAGGGGGAGACAGACAACCAACAACATACTCATATATATATATATATATATATATATAGATATATATAATAAAGAATAAAGAATATCTGGGTTTTCACCCCTACTATCTGCTACCAGCCGTAACAGTCTGGCATGTTCTGAAAACAAAGCCCCGCGGGGGGAGTTGGGTGTTTCCTACCGAGGGTAGGGCGCTCGTTGTTGTTGATGCTTCGTTTTTAGAACGATAACCAACTAGCTTAAGCCCCATTGTTGATGTTTCGTGTTAGCACGATTACCAACTAGCTTCGAAGTGATTGTTGATGTTTCGTTTTAGAACGATTACCAACTAATGTAGCTACGGGAGTGATTGGTGTGTCCAATCCGCGTTTCTTGGAGAAACGTTTTCCCCTTTATCCCGGGTGGTTGGTGTAGCCTAAACAGGTTTTAGCTTCCAACCAAGAGGCTGGTGTTCAGCCGGGCAGGCATATGTTTTTTTGCTTGTTTTAACGTGGGCCTTTGTTCGTCCTTTGTGTTCCGTGTCCCTACACGGGGTTGTTCGTTTTGTTGTTTACTGTTTGAGCTTCGGCTCTTGCCTTGTATTGTTTGTTAAGCGCGCCTATTATCCAGGTAGGGATTGTTCACATTTTGTACACTGTTAAATCGTAACTGCTAGATTTCCAGTAGGCTAGCTGGTTGTCTGGGAGACAAAGGAAACAACAACTACTCCGCTCTCCCGGTGATCCCGCCCGAGCCAGAGGGACAACAAAGGACCAGTTGCTGGGTGAGTTACTTAGCGGTTTAATGTGTCTTTGTTTCTTTCGAAATGGTTTCTATTTCCTGTGTATTTGAGTTTCATTGCTATTTTAGATTGTATTCTTGTGCATTATGGGTTCCACTACTAGCTCATCGCTTGATATTCTTAAATTGTCTGGTCCAGCTAAAATTGTTGCCCTAAAGTATTCTGCTAGTGCCTGTTGGCAGATTCAGCTATGGAATAAGCATAGCAGTTTTCCATCTCCATTTGGTACACTTAGCGTTAAAGCTTTGGCCAACGTTAGGGCTCAACTAGAAGCGTTTGAGAAAACTAAGTTGGGCAGGAAAAGTGGTAATGCCATCGATTGGGCTGCGTTTAAAATTTGGGAGTCAGTAGCGCGGGAAGAGTTTTTGAGGTCAGAGAAAAGAGACAAAGAAACTATACAGCCGACGGCGTTTCCGCCGCTTCCCCCATCGAATCACTCTGACCTAGATTTTTCCCCCTCGACTCGTTGCTCCGTGATCACACCACCTAACCAGGCTGTTCTCCCCCCTTTTCATGCTCCCGCCATTATAAGCCACGTCCCTTCTCTCTCTGCCATATCCCCTCCCAGTATTGCCTCTGCGCCACCCGATCTTTTTTCCCCGGCCATGCAGGCGCCTCTGCAATACGAATTAAGCGCTCCCCTTTCTCCCGACCGACCTGTACTTCCAGGTCCACCCTCTTCTCCCGTCCATGCTATCGCATCTTCTACGAGATATTACACTAAACAAGAACAGATCAGGAAGGAAGAGTTGGCTAGAGCCATATCTGAGGCTAAGTTCAATTTGGAACAACTACAACTGGCTAGTGGTAATCTAGAGAGACCGCAACTTCTAGCCCCAATGGTACGCTGCCCAAATCCTGTTCCTCGCCCTTCTCAAATAAATGATGCAGTTGGTTACGCGGCCTGGACTCCAGAGATTAGGGTTTATAGACCGTGGCGTTCTGATGAACTGCGTGATGTAGCTAAAACCTTGCCCGATCCGACCAAAGACATTGACGAGTTTGAAAATCTTTTTAACAGTTTAGTTCGAATGTATGAGCCTCACGCAGAGGAAATCGCCATGATCATGAGACAATGCCTTGGGTTAAAATGGGGGGAATGTGAAAGATCCGTTTGACATTACGTTGCCTTTTTCTCATGCCGATTTTAATGGCCAAAACGCTGCGCTGTTGAACAGAATCAAAACTCGATTCCCTAAAAAAATGAATTGGGACCGTATCACATATTGCAAACAAAATTCCGATGAACAGTTCGAGAAATTTTGGGAACGGCTAGAATCAGTTTTCGCCGCACACAGTGGCATGGACAAAAGAAACGCCGATTATAAAAAGATTTTGAAACAACAATTAATGAATAACTCTCTCTCCTCTTTGTCCGACCAAGTTAGGTTGACGTGCCACACCTGGGAGTCGACTTCTCTCGAAGAAGTTGTTGATCATTTCCGCTATGCGGAGCGTCTTCGTGATCACATTGAAAAGTGGGAGTTGAAAGAAATGAAGCTAGGTGCAGCCAGATTACAAGCTGCTCAGTTGAGACAGCTGGAAGACAGAAATGAGGATGCATGTTTTCATTGTGGTGAACCGGATCACTGGATTAGAGAATGTCACAGCTACCGCAGGCAAAATGAAAGGGAGAATCCTGCAACCTGGGATTCGGCGCCACCTGCTGGAGTGAACAACCCACAACAGTCATGACTAGGCCAGGAATAGACAGTCTAACTGAGGGACCGTCAGATAGTACAGCTGTGCAGGATGAAGAGAAGGTTGTTCATATTTGTAAAATACCTTAATCTGAATACAGCATCTCCTAACCCAATTATATATATTTAATGTTTATGTTAAATATCTCATGTTTATAGTTTGAGGCACATTCATCGGGGCTGAGTGTTTTTCTGAGTGTTTTTACAGACAACTGTCGTTCCGGGAGTGATGGGTGAATGCCGAACCAGGAGACGGGCACAGGACCGGAGGTGGAGATGGAGGTTACCGGCCTGTTCGTGGGATGCAGGGCCAACGCCATGTCACCGACTCACCGTGAACGACAGATAAGTATGACATAGGAAAGAGACCATTTTTTCCGAAGCGTGCCAAAAACTCTGTTAGATAATTGATATTTTGTTAATTGTAAATGAAGCGAGTTCATTTTAGTGTTATTTTGTTGAGACAAGAGTGTTTTTTTATTTTTTTTATTTCATAAAATCGCGAGAGAAATTCTAAGAGCAAAATCCAATTGCCTTGATCACGACTGGGGACTGGGCGTGTTAAAGTAATTATTACACTGCCCCTGATGTCACTGTAGGCTACTGCAGAGCCTAGATCCCTGCTACTGTCCAATTCGGTAAATGGACAAAAGCTAGGTCCCCACTGACAAACTACATAGACTGACGAGCCCGACTGGCTCTAACGACACTTGAACAGACGGCCTGTTTAAGTTTTTCCTGACTGAATAACACAATTTTTCCCCAAAGCAGGATCATCTCCTGCCAGGAAGAGGGGATGATAGAATGTGGCTTGCACTTAACGATGTTTCTGAGTATCTTCAACAGACTGCTGATAACCGTTCCTGACCAAAGAGGGGGTTCCTGACCAAAGAGGGGAACAGGGAGACCAGACCAGACCAGAGGACTCAAAGAGGGGAACAGGGAGACCAGACCAGACCAGAGGACTCTCCTCTTGCTCTTCTGTTTTGTCTCTGCTGTCTCTCTCATCTGTGGATTCACAGGTCTCTCTTCCCATGTCTCTCAGACATTGCCGACCTGCCCCATATGAAGTCCCCACTAAGGGAAGGCGACCATTCCGGACGCCAGAGAGGGCCTCTTCTTATCATCTCCAACCAGGCCGTTGGGTCCTGATCCGCGACCTGGGGCCGTACCAGATTCAACTCACCACGCAGACGGCTGCCAAAGTAGCTGAGAGGACGGTCCATGCAGCCGAACCAGAGATCTCAAGGGCAAAGCAGTGGCCGCCACACTGTCCTCTCCTCTGATGAGCAATCGGAGACTGACCTTGCCGGTCACCTCCTTCTCGTGGTTGTTGTTATGACAACGTGGACAAGCTCAACAGCAATGACTGCACCTCTAACCCCACACACTGGAACCTACATTGGACATTCAGAGACGCAAACATGGAAGCTACGATCCAGAAGAAATTACATTTGATTGTTCACAACAGGAGTGAATGAACTTTGAAATTATCTTGAAAAAATATCATATTTGTTTACAAGTTACAATGGTTGAAACATAAGTTGATAAATGAGTTTGAAGAGTTATTTCTTTGGGTTTTTCCACTAAATTGACCAAGAGGTTTTTTACCCTTCTTACACTGATAACCATTCATCTTTTTTTTTACCTTGTTTCTGTCAAACTTTAAATCAAGGTTTTTGGTGAATGGTTGTCCACTTTTAGACTAATAATCATGTCATCTTTTTTACCTTGTTTCCTGTCATATTTCTGAAACAAGGGAGTTTTGGTGCGTGATTTTGCACGTGGAAAGAAAATCTATTTTTTGTTAAATATTTCACAATAAAAATTTTTTTTTTTGCTCGACCTAGTGGAGAGATTACTTCCTTTCCACATGTATAGCATAGCTGAATGTTTACACTTTGTGTTTGGATTTTTATATTTTATTTTTGTGTGCCTGGTCAGGCACAAATGGGGGATTGTTATAGAATTTACATCCAAACACCTTAAACCTTTGTTCTCTCTATCCTTTTGTAATTCACCACCTCCCTCAACCGTTCACATAGACAGGGTGGCCTCCAGGAGGTCCACACACCTAGAATCTGTCTACACCAGAATAACCATCCTTTGTCCCTTTTGTCCCCAAGAAATTGCCGCCTTTTCTCATGTCACATGTCTGTACTCTTGGCCACGCTTTTGAGCGAATCTTGGTAAATCCTTTTTGACTAGATCAGTTAAAATCCATTACAAGGGACAGGCGAAGCACTGGGAGCGAGGGGTAGGCGTGGAAGCCCGAGGAACCGGGGAGGGACGAGGGAGAGCGGAAACCGGGGGAGCGGGGAGTCGGTAAAAGGTCCCGGGAGAGACAGGGTCGGGTCTGGGGAAAAAAAACAGGTAAGGTATTATTTCAGCGGACCAAAAGCGAGAAAGGGAAAAAGACAACAGCTGGTCACAGATACTGCCGTTGTAGCGAAGCTTGCAGTTACCACATAGGTAGCGAACGTCTAAGCGACGAATGCAGGTGCCGGCGTCTTCTTATAGTGGTGCGGACTGATGAGGGCAGGTGCGCTTGATTGTTGATCGCCGGCACCTGCAGTAGCGCGGGACCCGTCTCTCCCGGGGCGGGCGCGACCCGTGCTCGGCTCGGCTCCACAACATGTAAAGCACAATGGACCTCATTCACCAACGAAGTAAAGAAGTTCTTAAGAAGCATTTCTTTTTAAACTGTACTTACGCCGTTTCTAAGAAAATTCTGGCATTCACCAATGGTTTCTCATCTGAGATTTGTTCTCAGCTATAAGTAAAGTGAATAAGACATGAATTTAAAAGTGCTGTGTATGAAATTGTCTGTTGGCAGAAAGTGGATTAGATGTGAATGGAAAAAGTGTTGTGTATGAGAATGTTGTTTAGAACACAAACATATCCAACTTCATTAATGTCAACATCTAATAATGAACAAACTGATTCATTCTACCCTCTTCTGCCCATTAACCTGGAGGGCTTCCTGGAGGAGTTTGCGGACATCACCAAAGAGGACCAGGGCCCCGTTTCCCAGATTTGCCAAACTTCTCCACGCTACGACACTTCTCAAGGTATACCTTGGCGAAGGGACAGTTTTTCCTACGAGTGTTTCCCAGACTATCCCTTAGTGAGCGCCTGAAGATACATCGTTAGGTCCATCCAAAGATACATCGTTAGAGGAGCTGTCCCTGGGCGCGGTGCTGAAAAAAGAATGAATCGATGCCGCACACATCGATGGCCATTCGTAAAGTCACAGAAATGACGTGCCAATATAATACGTGCTGTCTTAATTATTTTATTTCAGTCTAAATATTACCAAAAAGGAAGCTATGCCTCCGAAAGCTCATCTGCTAATGTATTTAAGAGTCAAAGCGAGACCTCGTGATAGTCCCAATTCATACATCAAATTACATTACATCAAATAAAATATCCAAGAAAGAGTATGGATCGGATCGGGACATATAAGCCCCGTCGAGGATGTCTTGAAAGGCCAGGAAAAAATACTTTAATGATGATAGGCAATGATGATAGCAAAATGACCACTGATTTATTTATCATACAAACAAAGGTATAATGCCCATATAAATTGCCCCTGTGGCAGTAGCATTCCCACGTTAGAATTCGCGCGGATGCGATGACTAATTGAATCTATCAGGCACCAGTGTTGGCACATGTGGCCTATAAAAAAAACAAGGGTAACTGCACATATTGAGCGACATGGCAGATATGAAGAGAAAGCGTGTGATAGCGTTCACCAAAGAATAACTAGTGATCATGCTGGACGAGGTGGAGCAGCCGAAGGCCGCTGATAGTCCCAATTCATACATCAAATTACATTACATCAAATAAAATATCCAAGAAAGAGTATGGATCGGATCGGGACATATAAGCCCCGTCGAGGATGTCTTGAAAGGCCAGGAAAAAATACTTTAATGATGATAGGCAATGATGATAGCAAAATGAACGTAGCGCATCGCCAAGGGACAGCTTACGATGGGGTCCGACCGCGCTTCGTAACGTATCCCTTGGCTATGGTATACCTTGGCTAAGAAGGCTCTGGGAAACAGTGCTTCGGATCCAAGGAGGGCTAACGATATTTTCGGAAGGTACATCGTAAGGGCGATTTACGATGTACCTTGGGTGGAGCTGTTTCCCAGAGCCTTCGTAGCCAAGGTATACCTTGGCTTAAGAAGGTTCTGGGAAACGAATCGCCACCTAGAGGTGGACCTAACGACGTTCTTACAATGCACGTAGCGCTACGATGCCTTAACGATGCCTCTGGGAAACGCGGCCCAGATCAGGAAGCTCCACAACACGCTTGGTCCACACATGCTCAGAAGGCTGATGTCTTACAACACAGGCCCTCCAAGACCAAGCTCATTGTCAGGGTAGAGCTCTTCCAGGTGTGTGCTATCAGCCATGGCCATGTACACCAGTAGAGGAGGGAACCAAGTGTCTCATTCTCTCTCCACAGTTGTGTGGTTGTTACCCCCCACTAGCTACATATTCATTCGATCTTTATTTAACCTTGTGAATCAATTGAGAGTAAGCTCTCATTTACAATGACGTATAATCACTCTATATTTGAACTTGTACTACAGATGAGAGAATCCTTTTTAATGGTCTCTCTCGTTCGCTCTCCTAGGTGTGATGTCAGGGTTGTCAAAAACATGGGTGTTCTCCTGCTCTGAGTGCTCATTCACCTACACCTCCCAGATCTACCTCCACAAGCACATCAAGAGGAGCCATGACAACCTCTGTCTCTGCTGAGGAACACACAGAGCATTATGAAGTAGCCAGTGCCTTGGCGAAGGTGTTTGAGCCGCAGTTGTCAATGGATTAACTCCCAAGACACAAGGAAGAGACAGCGCAACACATGCTATGACTCCAGTGACGAAGGTAATATAATAAAGTGCATTCAACAGTCCCAAAAGAGTACTACTTGAGTTGACTTATCTGAGCTAATTTACCTCTACTATATGTTCCAGTGCCCAGGCAGCCGGTCGGCAGAACTCAGACCAGACCAGCTATGCCAGGTGCCAGAGCCGGAAGGCCTGCTCTGCCAGTTATCAATGCAGGTATGCATGCATGTTTGTGTTGGTGAAATGTCTATGCATATTTTCACACTGACAGTTAACTCAGGACTTTTTGCAGACTAACTTACTAATCTCACTAATTAACTCATCTCACTTTACTCAGCAGTAGATGTTCATCACCCAGGCCCTTAGAGCTAAGGCGCTGTGAGCGATGGCCCTGTGAGCCAGGCCCTTCAGCCCGTCTGACCTCCAGGCACAAGCAGCATCCATCGGAGATTAGCACCCCGGCCAGACCAGGTAAGGGTCTGACATGTCTACCTGTTTCATGACAAGTTGATTCTTCCCCTTATGCCAGAAGCGCTACGCCGCCAGCACCTAGTTTCCTGCTAATTTCTTTATCCTTTTTGGTTTTTAGTAAGTCTGTGATGCCATCGCCCGTGAGACCAACAGCTCCAGCAGTATTGCCCTCTACGTCTTTCCGGAGCCCCCCGCATGTGCTGGTATGCGGAATTTTGTGAACTACTTCATGTTGCATGCAGGGATATACTTTGAGTTAAATTTCCATTATGTGACAATACAATTACTTATAGCCACATCTGTGTTAATATCCAGATTTCCAGAGGATGGCGTATCAGCAGTTGTCCAGCTTGACCAGCATGCTCGGTGAGGTCATGCAGAGTCTGAGGGAGACTATCCAGGGAGTCTGATGGGGTTGCACGGGGAGCAGTACTGGATGCACTGGACCCTGCAAAAACGGAGGAGGTCTTGGAGGATCAGCTGAAGGACAAGGAGCATCAAAGGAAGATGGTGAGTATCTACAGGGCAGAACTTTGTTCCTTATTTTTGCAGGGAAGTGTAAAGGAAGTGTAAAGTAAATGATTGTCTTTTGTTTTGCAGACACGATATCTGAATTCCCTCGGTGACAAAGATCTGCCTGATGTAGGGCAGCAGGTGATGTCAGCCATTGCCACACACAGAGTGTGGAGTGTACAGCGTACATATGTGAGAACATAAGAATGTAACTTGACCCGCGGTATTCTAACAGGCGCTTTACGGCATTCCACACCACCGCTCGCAAGCCCATAGGGGCGCAGTAATACTACTCATTGACCTATTGCTGTAGCTCATCTCGCACATTAGATGAGCCTACCTTGTTCTCAAACTCCTTGTTCTCTGTCTGGTTGGATTTCAATTATTACGAACAAAGCCTATCTATCTATAGTTTCTATCTCTGTAACTGTCGCCGGGTCTATATCTGTTAACTCATGTGTCGGGACAAGTAGAAGTTTAATACATTAGGCTAACTGAGTGTTCTCATATGGAACATGGCATCAGGACGAGTAAGATGGCTAACGGATCTGACCAGAGATGTGTTTGAAATGGTTCACTCACTCCCTATTCCCTATGTAATGCTACTCATAGTGAACTACATAGGGAATGATTTAACAGTTTTGGGACACATGGAATGTAACTGCGTAAGATATTCATGACTCAAACAAGCAGACGCGCCGATCACTGATGGCAGCAGGTTGAAATATCAGGAAGTATTCAGGTTCCATGTTTAGTTGAATGATAAATCCCATATAAATGGTTGGAATTCTAATGATGTGCAAGTGTGATTTTGTCAGCTTTAGTGCTGTCTGCTAATAGCAGGCTGTGAAGCTGCACGATAAGACCATGATAGCAAGTTAGCTCACGACAGCAGCTTCCATAATATTAACGGTAGCTGTCGGTGGCTAAAAAGCAGATAGCTAACTTTACAACGATGATTCCTGTAGCTATTTTGATTTTGATGCCATTAGTTCAACTTCTGTTTCTCGGGCAGGAACGGAGACAAACTCGCATTAGCAGCAAAGCAGCTACAGGAATGATCTTAACATTAGCTAACTGCTTTAGCCACTGATAGCTACCGTCTTCTTCACTTCTCCTTCTGTAAAACATGACATTGTGGTATTGTGGAGTGCTTAGGCAGAAGCAGGAAGAGAAACCCGTCATGGGACCTTAAATTAGAAAGAATATGGAATGGTAGTGAACGGCGTGAGAAGCTATTGTAAGCTAGACTGCAACGTAAACAACCACCATTCACGTAACACAGGGGACAGACGTCAGGGGTCAGCTAGCTAGCTAACTACTGTACCAGTTAGCTAACAACTATGTGAACTCAAACTCCTTGTTCTCTGTCTGGTTGTAATTTTTATTATTACGAACAAAGCCTATCTATCTATAGTACGCCTATCTATCTCTGTAACTGTCGTCGGGTCTGTATCTGTTAACTCATATGGAACAAGGTATCGGGAAAAGTAGAGGTTTAATACAGTAGGCTAACTAGCTAGCTAGCAGAGTGTTCTCATGGAACATGGCATCAGGATGAGTAGGCTAGCTAACGGGGCTGACTAGAGATGTGTTTGAAATGGTTCACTCACTCCCTATTCCCTAAGTAGTGTTACCCATATAGTGAACTACATAGGGAATAATTGCTTCGGATATTCATGGAATGTACACACCAGTTAGCTAGCAACTACGTGGACACAGGCTGATCTACTATACAGAATTGGACCAAGGAGTGTTCTCATATGGAACTAGGCTAACACAGTTGTTTCAAGACCAGCAGTAACGTTTGTGGTTTAATTTTTGTCCTTCGCTTGGCTATTCTTGTTGGGGTGAATTGACCAGCTGTTTCAAATCGCCGGACTAGATGCCCGCTTCTATGACTGGATCTACACAGCAAACAAGCATAACAGTGCTACATTAGGCTACCTCCTGGAATACCCCACTAGAGGTCTTTCATATTGAAATTCTCTTGATGGTCTGTGGAGTTGCGAGACGTGTTAAGGGAGTGCATCAGTCATGATCATTGACAGTAGGCTACCAGCCTGCGCTGCACTCAGCACAAAGTTGGATGAATGGATGGACTTATTGGAATCCTGGAAAATGTTGATTGCGCTCTAAAATCATTAAAGCATAAATGTAAAAATGCAGCAACAGAAGTAGTCTAGATGAGATGGTGGTTTAAATGAATGGCAACACGTAGGAAAGCATCAATTGAGACTGGTGATAATGCTGATCATCTACAGTAGGGCCTACCTCTGGCTGAGTTCATGGTTACAACCATTCATCTCTTACACATGGGCCTATACAATACTTGCACAATACTTTGGACGTTTAATCCATCCATCTATCAATCAAACTAGCAAATTCAATCCAACACCTGTGGAATGGCCGGTCATGGCAAAGCACCCACTAACGCAGGCTACCCCCCTCCCCACGATCTAGGGCTAGGAAACCGGTCCATCCAGTTTATTTGAATAAAAAATAATTTGTAGGGGGGGGTTACAATAGTCTAGTCCAGGTTCGCTGGCGAGTGGTGAGCTAGTCAGATATGGCGCATGCATGTGTGGACATTGTAGGCCGATTCTGTAAAACCTAAAGAATAAAAGTAGGCTATGTTCAACATTCATTGGATTGGCTAGTCTAATCTAAATAAATTGAGGACCTGTATTTTCAGTGTTTGCTGGTAGCGAATGCCACAGACAGACAGGGAGGAAATCTATTTGTTTCATTGTTTCATAGTTTGTACTCTGTATGCACAGGATAGTTAATGTAATATTGGATATAATTGGCAGTAGGGCGGGAAAAACCCTATCAAAGGCCAAGATTAGAAGGGATTTGAAGATGTAATTGGTCATTTTAAATGGGCCTACTTTATCTTTTGATGGCTATTTGAACGGACTGCTTCGATCAATGCAATGACTCTTAACATGTTTTTCAGTTTTACCCTTTTCATCAATAAAACATCATTTTTACAACCATTTATTTATACTGGCCGGCAGCCGTTCAATGAACGACTATAGGGAATGCGCAGTTTCGCGATGGCTACAGCCTATTATATGCACAGTTTTGCGCTATGTAGGCTATTATAAATAAGTAAAATGTGACCTCAACTAGGCAAAGGTAATTTTTCAGTTTTTTTTACAGATTATGAAAGTGCAGATTGTAAGCTTTCAAATGAGGTCTCATACATTGAAATCTGAACATAGTTGAAGAAGATATGCTTATTTGAATGCTAGTACTGCCAAATCAACTTAGCTGAGAAATCCTCCTCCAAAGTTCTCCAACATTTTCACACCTCTGACTGCCAGGTAATGGGCGTAAACAATAGCCTGGTAACCGCACCCCCAGCCACTCCCCCACTGGACGATCTGTCATTATCTGTCAGAGTGGCTGTCAACTTGGGGTATTACCTGAGAGTGGCTGCCAAGTGGGGTGCTCTCTCACTGATGACCCCACACTCTTTGAGTCAGTATTAATCTTGTTCTTAAAGGAAAATGCTCGTTTTTGACAACCTGGACCTTATTTACGACATATTATAAGAAGTTTGACTCACCGAGATCACTTTTGTGTTGTTCGGAGGCCTGTAGAAGAAATTTAAAATCCAGCGCGAGCCAGTATATCCATGAAATGGCGTCGGACGGGGCAACGGGAATGCAGTTTCTCAAAATCCATTTTCGGCCGCTAAACGGTTGTTTTCATCAATCATATTGGATGAATCGACAGTTGAGATTCCTCTACGCGAGCCATTGTTGTTTTGGTTTCCAAATAAGGGGTCTTTAGCCTCTGTAATATGATCTTTACACGCCTCTCCCCCACTTGCTCCAGCACGCATGCGCACAGGCCAGCGCGCAGACTGGCTATTCTCCGGCTGTAGGCTACACTCGCGCTCACATTCTCTGCGCTACGATCGGATTGTTGGTGCCTAGAATATTGTCGTCGTCATTCGTCAGCAATGGTTCGTTTTTGCGTGTACCCAAATTGTCCAAACAAAATGACTACCTGGACAAATCTCAGCTTCCACAGGCTTCCTTTGCTCTCCACGGACGTCCTAAAGCTCTGGCTAGTAGCGCTGAAAAAGGACCCCAATACGCCAGTGGATACATTGAGGCTAGCCGATCATCGGGTATGCAGTATGCACTTTGCTGCCGATGATTTTTTTCCAGGCAGGCAAAAACCACATGGGACACAGAAAGTGCAGCGTCTCCGCCTCAGGAAGAATGCCATCCCAAAGGTTGCAGAAGGCACAACAGACACAATGGAGGTAAAGCATTTCTCTTGAAGCTTAGTGGAATTATGTTATTAGGCTATAATGTGTGCTCATCGATTGGTGTAATATGTTAACAAAGTAGCTAGCAATATAACGTTACAAACTAAGTTGAAGAATTATCTACAGTAATTATCACTGATACCAATATAAATAGACTATAAAACACTCTCAGACTGAATTGAAAAGTCTGTAAAAATAAGAAGCATGTTTGTTGAATACCCCAAGCTCAACACAGGTGAGCTGGGGGAAGGGCACCTCTTTTCTTCACTAGCCTACCCTCTGCAGACAATTGTGTGAATTGGCTCCTGTACCTGCATTTCCATATAGAAACTTTACCAAGGGTGTTGGGGGAAGGGCACATTTCTTTGTTCAATAGCCTACCCTATGCAGACAACAATGTGTGAATTGGGATCCTGTAGGCTACCTACATGTACAAATAGAAACCTTATAAACGGTTGTTTTTGTCATGAGGCTTTGTAACACACTTCTTCGCCACTATCTTTTAGGAGAGTGCCAGTGGTGCGGGGTCTCCTCCGGAGGCAGACTTTGAAATACGCCCACAATCCACTCCAATCAAAAGCCAACACAGAGCAGATGAGGAGCCATCTGGATCATCTAGGCCTGATTTATCCTCTTTGTTGACTATACTTCTAACCAGTCCACCTCAGACAACAACACGCACAAGACCATCCCGATCTGGAAAATACCTTGCTTTGCCTCCTATATGTTCCCAATCAGTGGTAAGCACAGCAGTGAAATGGTTTTGCATGGGTATTATCCGAGTATCTATTCAGCCCATCCATTCTTGTACTGTACATATACAATGTGTATTTTATTTGTCTGCACCAGGAGCGGATCCCATCCACATCAACCTCCACTTTGATTCCTGCACACCCGTCTGCCTCAACACCATCGGCAGTATTGAGAGTGAGTTGAGAGCCTTGTCTTTTATTCATAGCAAAACGATAAACATGTATGCATAAAAAGTTATCATGTAAATATTACTATGATAGAGTGAAAATTTCTTACTTGAACATCAGTGCAGTTAGAGATAAATTCTGCAACTGTTTTGTGTCTTCAGAGTGAACATGAAGAAGAGATGGAACCGGTGTCTGATCTCAGCACGAGTTTTGGGGACTTGGGTCTGGATCCCGCAGACGTCAGTTTTGGACCACCAAGTTCTGACCCGCCTTCCAGCACAGGGACTACGTCTGGGTCTGCAAGCTCTTGTGGAGACACCACAACAGGATGGGCCGAAAAGAAGTGGCTGGTGAACGAGTCACACCTCCTTCAACTTTTTCAAACCTGTCCCAAGTGTACCAGTCTAATAACCGAGACTAAAATCAACACCAAAGGCAGCCAAATCAAGATCCACTGGACCTGTGGGAAACACTTTGGTGACTGGCAGTCATGTCCTGACCGAAGAGGCATGCCAGAAAATAATCTGCAAGTATGTGCATCAATAGTTTTCACCGGAGCCACGTACACAGACATAGCAGATTGGGCTTCTCTTCTCAACGTCCCCATTCCACATCAAACACAGTTCCAAAACATTCAGAAGACCTACCTCCTACCTGTCATACAGTCCACCTACAAAGATAAACATGACCAGATCAAATCCCGGCTCATTGATGCATCACAGTCTGGAAATAGTACTGAACTCTGTGGTGATGCCAGGTGTGATAGTCCTGGTAAATATTACATCATTACTAATATTGTACAATCATCTCAATCGCTATCATTTTATATAATCAACATTCCCCACCCCACCCCCACAGGAAATTGAACCATCTGTGTTTCTATTCTCAGGTTACAGTGCAAAGTATTCAACATACACTTTCCAGAATGATGCCACCAAAGAACTAGTCCATTTTGAATTGGTCCAGGTAATTCATCTATGCAAAACTAAAATGCACTGTGTGATGAGGTTGCTTTCATCAAGAAAAAAAACATGTGGATGTTAAACTTTTTAATATTCATTATGCTTTAGGTGACAGAGGCAACAAGCTCTGTCGCCATGGAGACCATGGGATTCCAGAGGGGCCTGAACCAGTTGCTGGAGTGTGGGGTGGATGTTGCTGTGATGACCACCGACAGATCGCCTTCAATCCGGAAACTCATGAGAGAGGAATACCCCCAAATCCGGCATGAGTTTGACCCCTGGCATGTCGTCAAGGGTAAGCTAAAACCACAGGCGGACTGGCAATCTGGCCGCGCTGGCAAATGCCAGAAAGGCCTTGGGACTCAGGCCCGCCTGAGGGGAGGGGAGGGGAATTTGATTGGAAAAAGGGCTGCTGTGTCTGAGGGGGATTTGATTGGAATAAGGGCCGCTGTGTGTGAGGGGGGGGTGTGCATTGGAATAAGGGCCGCTGTGATGCAAACGGCAGCCAGGGTCGTCTTTTGATCCCAGTCTGCCACTGGCTAAAGCCATCACATTTTACTATCTAACCCACAGCTTAGAAGTGCTTACTCATTTATAGAAAGGCAAAGTAATTGACAATGCAATTCCTTGCATGTGTTTGTATTGTTTAATTTACTGATTGGGATTTTGTTGTGTGTGTGTTTTCAGGTGTAAAGAAGAAACTTGTTGCTGCATCGAATAAGAAGGACAACAAAGACCTCCTTCTGTGGGTGAAAGCTATAACCAACCACCTGTATTGGTCCTGTGAATCCTCAAAGGGAGATCAGGAGGTAAGAATCCAAAGAATATGAATTTAGAAAACAGAAAAAATAATTCACTAAATACCATACTCTAATTTATAAAGTCCTCGATACTATTCAGGATCAGAATGGGATTATGATTTTTTCCACTTTGTAATGACCTAAAATATAAACAAAATGATCTCCCCTGATCTGCTACATACATACTGTAAACATAGCTTTACAGTCCTGTAATTTCAATATTTTTTTCAAGAGAAGTGTTTCGCTGAGGGTCCATTGTCATCTTTTCAGGTTGCAGTCCGTCGATGGGTTTCGGTGCTGCATCACATCAGTGGCGTGCATCGATGGGAGGTTGACGGTGTTGAGTACACCTGCTGTCATCCTCCTTTGACAGACGAGCAGCAACAGAGAAAGAGGTGGATAGAACCTGGTTCACCAGCTTTCAACGCCCTCAAAGACATCGTGACAGACAAAAATCTCCTTCGGGATTTGAAGCAGATGTCACTTTTCAAACATACAGGTGTGTCACTTTTATATAGTTGAAGTATTTCTGAATCATAATTTGTAATTGTTCTTCTAAATGTGTTGTTGAACCGCAATCCGCTGCTGTAGGCTGGGAATGAATCCTGTTTTTTTTAAATTTTGATCCATTTCCTGTTTTGGCAAAAGGTGGCGCTCAAACACAGAAAAAGCTACAAAGTTATACTACCTTTATAGTCCACAAGGGACTAAATAATATACTAGTCCAAAAAACGCGCACACACACACACAATGTATCCGATGTGGATGTATAATTGTCTATGGTTGTCTGTCTTTCACCCACACAGGATCTCTGGAGGTGTTTCACTCCGTGGTGCTGAAATACGCCCCGAAAAGAATACATTTCGGATATGACTCCATGCGGGCACGCACACAGCTGGCAATCATGGATCACAACGAAAATGTAGACAGACCACAGGATACAAACAAAAAAGGTAACGTGAGATTAGCAAAAAATATTTATAGTTATCAAAAGATTTACATAAATGTTACCTAGTTCTCTAAAAACAAGAATAGATAATGCAACTACTCAAGGTTGTTACAGGAAGCAAAACTGATGCCGGAGACACACCCAGTCAATCACATGGGATGAATAGATGGGGAGACACACCCAGTCAATCACATGGGATGAATAGATGGATGATAGATGGTTGATGGGCTTCAACTTTTTATAGGCCAGCTTTTTGCTCTAATGTCTTTCGTGGGAGTAATTGACAATCTTTACCTATTTTTTTATAACACAGTTCTGTGCTGTAATATATGTCCTGCCATAACAACTGCATTCACATAAAATTATTATTATTATTTATATGGTGAACTATAACTAGAAACTGCTTTCATTTTTTCCAGGAGAACTCCGCTACAGTTTTAAATTCTCCAGACAGAGTCACGAATGGGTGACACAGCCCATATACGTTCGCACAGCACAGACATTCCGGAGAGACCTCATGGAGCGCGTACTGCAGATGAGGGATGATCCAAATGTGCTTTACACAGTACCTCGCAAGGAGAAGAGACCACCTCACAAAAGACTGCTTCAGAACATTGCTCCAGTCCCTAGACCAGATAGAAATGTTTTAGTGGCTAGACCGACCAGTCGTTTCGGGCGTTTATTCAGAGCTACACCGTATTAGCTTGACAGAATTAGAATCATGTTTTCTGACTGCTGGATTGTCATGTCATGGGAATTTATCTCACAGTGCCTTGTACCATTTATATGAGAATTTTGTTGTTGATTTCTGGTCTGTGCTGTAGGTCTGTGTGTTTGTATGCTGTCTGTAGAGCATACTGACTCGAAATAAAAACATAAATAACTTTGTGTTTGTTTCATTTAATTTTTTGATTCAATAATTATGAAACGTTATATTTCTCTATATAAAATGTACAAATGTAGGCTGGTAAAAAAAAAAGTACATCAGTGATACACTGCAGTGGGTAATATGCATCCAGCATAGTTATGGGATCTGGTCTGGGATAAGATTTTAGTGATTGCAAATGGCAATGCTAGGGAAAACATTGCATGTTATCCTAGATAGAATGAGACATGATAATGATGACAGTATTTTTCAAAGAAGCAGAAAATAATCGAATAATGTAGTCTGTTTGGGAATGTGTAGGCTATTGATTGTCAAATGATATTGAAAATGTCCTCTGCCTCGGTGAACCCAACATAGCTGTCTGTTGGGGAGGGGTATTTCGTTCTGATGGCTGTGACAATGCAACTCGGGATGACTCTTCTGTTGCCAGGTCCAAGGTGTTGCCCTCGAAGTGCCCACTCCAGCACAATGCGATAGGCTACGAGTCTGTACTGCCTGTAGGAGAGGAGGGTTGATTAGAAGAAAGAAATGTAAATTCTAAGATATTTACTTATCAGGCGTTCAAATTCTAGGCAAAAAATATTTTATGCATATGTTATTTGTAGTCTACTTACTCAATTGAAAGTTGGCCATTTGGTCCTAAAGGCTTTGGCTGGGTCTTCCAGTTCACTTTTGGCACACGAAAGAAAGTTTCTACCACTGCCCGGTTGATCAGAGATGGAAAATCCTCAAGAGTTGTGAGACACTGTTGTGTGGGGTCCGATGTGTCGTTATTTCTCGAGACTTCCAGACGTGCATCGTCTGGCCTCAAGTCCCACTCAGAGCAACAAATGCATTCCTCCTCTGTTGGCATAGGGTGACAATGTAGGCAAGAACACCACCAGTTACCATCTCTTCGGGAGCGTGCAGCGGTTTGTTGTTCTCGGGCCAGCTGTTCCTCTCTCTGTCTCCTCACCCTCCTTTCAAGGAGCTCTTCGTCCGTATACTCTGGCTCAAAACGATATGGACGTCCGTCATATTCTAATTCATTTTCTAGATCCTCTAAATCTGACAAATATTCAGCCATATTGCACACAATATTCTAGGCACCAACAATCCGATCGTAGCGCAGAGAATGTGAGCGCGAGTGTAGCCTACAGCCGGAGAATAGCCAGTCTGCGCGCTGGCCTGTGCGCATGCGTGCTGGAGCAAGTGGGGGAGAGGCGTGTAAAGATCATATTACAGAGGCTAAAGACCCCTTATTTGGAAACCAAAACAACAATGGCTCGCGTAGAGGAATCTCAACTGTCGATTCATCCAATATGATTGATGAAAACAACCGTTTAGCGGCCGAAAATGGATTTTGAGAAACTGCATTCCCGTTGCCCCGTCCGACGCCATTACATGGATATACTGGCTCGCGCTGGATTTTAAATTTCTTCTACAGGCCTCCGAACAACACAAAAGTGATCTCGGTGAGTCAAACTTCTTATAATATGTCGTAAATAAGGTCCAGGTTGTCAAAAACGAGCATTTTCCTTTAAGGGGAGACACGGTAGGTGAAAACATTGTTTTTCAACGCCCTGGTCAAATTTGAGATTTTGTGCTAGTTTGCTTCCATAACATGTCTTCTTTCATACTAGTGGAAATAAAACATCAAAAATACGCATTTAGATGTTTATTTTACTTCATTTAGTCTGTTTGCGTCTGTAGATTCTTCCTAAAATCACCAAAAGTTAGCATCTTTTCGCAACGTCTCGCAGCGTTTCTTTCGTCTGGACCGGTTAATGGCGGGTATCATTGGATTGGTCTCTCTCACTAGCACAATGTTATCGCAACCAAACCTGATAGTTTCATTTGTATCAGCAACCAATCGTGGAAATACAAAGGCGGGTTTGATGCTTACCGTGAAATCTCATTGGCTGTTGTTGATTTCTGAGAACGTGATTGGTTCAGTGATGAACGTGATTCAGCGCGTCATGTGAAACGTTTCCACTTCCTTATATCTAATCCAAACAATGCCGTCTGTAAAGCGTTCTAAACGTAATAAGCAACAACGACAACAGTGTTTGCCCGCAAGGTTGAACAGAAAACAAGAGAAACTAAATGGAAAGGTTTACATTTATGAGATATAAAGTGCCTATTCGCGCAAGTTGTCATTAGCCGGTGCTAGCATGTCCAGTGAGCAGCAGGGAGATGAGGCTAGCGTTAGCATGTCCAGTGAGCAGCAGAGAGATGCGGGGCGTTTGAATGAGCTGATAACTGGGTTGATTTGTCCTAATTGTGCAGGGACTGGTCTTAAAATTAACATAGATCCTCAGAATAGTGGGTTCTGTAGTACTTTGCTCTTAGAGTGCAGTCTTTGTGAGAAATGGCTATCGCAAAAGTGTCTACACATCGACTCGGCTTCATGATACAACTAGGAATGATGTTGCATTTGATGTCAATGTGAGGATGGTCCTCTTAGCGCACGAGTTAGGGTTGGGGTATGCAGCTCTCCAAAAGATTAGTAAAGTGTTGGATCCCAGGGCTTCATCTGAAAACGTATCAGAAACATGACAAGAGGGTGACAGGTAGGCTATTGAAACGTGTTCCCTCTCTCTCTCTCTCTCTCTAGCCAATATCAGAAGCCTATACATATGCACAGTAGTCTCCCTCTCTCTACCTGTGGCATTTCTACATGCATCCATAAACTGACCAAATAAACTGTTTTAATTTCAGTTGCTGAAATAGAGAGAGGTCTGGAGTCCTTGCACAGAAGCAGAGAGCAGATTAGGCAGGCATATGCAGATGTGGACCCAGAGGTAGGTAAGCTGACTGCCAATAAATGCAAAATGTTACAAAATTATTACAGTTATTGAGAATTATTACAATAATTCTCAATAACCAGCGTTCAGTGGACAACATGAAGGCGGCAATATGGGGTAGTCTGCTTCACTGATGACAACCCCATGCGCACCAGGAACATATTGTGGTTTTAGGACAGTTTTGGGGACTGCAGCTGAGTGGGTTCTACAGACCAGCTGCTTAGAACAGTTTTGTGAACTCCAGCTGAGTGGGTTCTACAAACTAGCTGCCTAGAACAGTTTTGTGGATAGCTAGTGTGGTGCCATCTGAGGAGTGACTCTGTAGACCTATGACGGCATAGCTTGATGTCTCCTATGGTGTTGCTTTTGACTTGTTTCACTTGTTTGTTTGGCAATCTATATTTAGCTTCTATTGGTGTTTACCCTGCATTGTTTACCACATCTTGTCCTGTGTATTTATGAATCAGCTTACTCTTCATGTTCATTCATTCATGTTTTCTCCATGTAAAACGCTTAAAAAAACACAAAAAGTTAGATAATCTGTTTTCTCATGCATGTCCTCGTCAAATGTGTCTATCTTTGTCCATGATCTGTTTAACAAAATAATACAAGCTTTCTAAAAGGGAATGTTCTCTTCCCTACTAACATTGTCTCGTCTCTAGTCTCGTCTTACTAACACCCCACTCGTGGGCTGTACCTTGACGTGGTGAGTGGGCTTCCAACTAAACAGGTCTTGCTTCTCTATACAAAATGTCTACTCCTGGACTATTTTGAATCCACAACATGCTGTGTTATTCAGTTTTCAGTTTCTATGTGTTTTCAGATGTTGTGTAATGTTGTTACTAATGATGTGATTGGATATTGTGTTTGTAAATATTGGTTTACAATGCAAATGTATGTTTTTTTACAATACAAATTTTCAAAGCCCGTTTTCTCAAAATGAGTTATTTCTCATCTTAGGGACATCAAAACCACCACTTGAGTAGCACCTACATACACCTAACTTTCCAGTTTTGTTCCAATCCATATTCTGAAGGGTTTGGCCAAGGGGGATTTTTTAAATTTAATTCATAGCCTGATTTATATTACAGTTTATCCCTAAAACATGGCGAAAATTGGTCTTTTTATGACTGTGTTGAAGAAAAGAGATATCAAAAATCCCCCTGGCCAAAGTTTTGAATAGGGATATGTGAACAAAATGAAACAAGAATTTTGAATCTGGCTTGAACCAATTTAAAAGAATTGATGTCCCCAAATTATGCAAATTAGCGCATATTTAGCGCAAAAAAGATGCTCCTTAATGTACCTAACAAACTGGGGGAGTTTGATGGTGATACCTATTAAGGCTTTTTTTTTTCCTATTCACCTGGGGTGTCTCCCCTTAACTGCATTCACAACACAATATAAGATGAAGTTCAAATTTAACATTCTTTATTGTCACATACATGATATAAAGTACAAGCATAAGTAGTAAAGTGTACAAAAAAAGGCAACAGTCTAAGTGTTAAAGTGTACAGTCAGTTGTCTGTTTTATAGACAAGGTGCATAGTGTTCATTGTGATCAAGTGTACAAAGTAATAACAGTCCCCAGCTCAATACTCAAGGTAATAACAACAGTACTCGGCTCAGTATTCAATAGTCTGACAATGCAGTCTGTGCAAGTGTGGGCAAGTCTGTGCAAGAGAACAAGCAACGCTTCAGTATACAAACAGGAAAAGGCTGTGGCCTTTCTCCTGCAGTGCTGTCCGTCCTGATGATCTGCAGTGAATCTACAAGCGGACAGTCTTGTTCTGAGCTGCTGTGGAGTTTGGCGGGGGACATGTGACGTCTCGTCCCGCATCAGAACAGAACTCTCTGATCTTGTCAAAGAGATACGTCTGTCTGGCCATGTCCAGTCCGGGTGGGGCTTGCACAAGAAGACCTTCTCTGGGGGGCAGGACATCAGGCTTGCGCAGCAGCTGAAACTCGACTGCCGGTGCATCACGGTGTTCTCTGGCCACAACCATGCCAGGTCTCTCAGCATCAAAACTGCAATAGAATAGAAGGAAGAAAGTACATTAAACTATTGCCCACAGTACTGGCACTCCATATAGATAAAATCGTACCAGAATGTGTTGATTAAATAGACTAGCTGGCTAGTTTAGGAACAAAGGGCTAGCTCAGCTAACTAGCATGTTAGCTAACGTTAGCTAGCTAGCCTTTGTTATGCTAGCTAGACTCAGTCACTTGTTTAGAAAGGAGCTTCTGCTAAACGACTAACGTTAATGTAATGTAAACAGCACAGATAGTATAAAGATCAGCTTACCCCAAAGCAAAGCAGAAGGCTTGGCGGTGGTGTGAATCTGGTACCTCGTTCGACGCAACTCTGCGCTTGGTAGCAACTTGCTTTGCTGAAACAGTCATCTCTGTATCACAGGTCATCAAGAATAAAACTCCGTGTACGAACGAGTCCTGCTCTGCTGGAGTTTTAGCTGCTCTTAAAACTTTCCATGTCCTGGATGCCATCCCCGTCTTTTCTTTAGCAAAAGCTGTAGCATCCATGGTTTAACTTGGAACTGAATGTAAACAAAGCCGGCGTGTTGGTGAAGGGTGGGGGCGGAGAACCCGGAAGCAATAGCCAATGAAACCAAATCATGCTAATCGATCTGCCCGCCCCCAAGCCCGGCTCGAAATCAGCTAAAAACGAGCTTAGTTTGCAGACTAATTATACGTATTTCGTGAACCTAAAACTGTTGTCTGTTATAGTAATTATATTATATTAATTATATATGTTATAGTAGTTCTTCACAACTTCAACTTTGGTAATACAAAAAAATACAAAAAACGAAAAAAAAACTGCCGAGTTGCGGACCAAATCACCAGCCGCTGTCACAAATGTGAAATTCATAGGCCTATTAAACTATGTAGTGGATTTATAGTGATTAGATTTCACTGCTGATGACAGGATGAGTTCAGACGCCACTTTCATCAATTTCTAACTATTACAAGCAAGGAGTAAGGAGAACAGGGGAGAGGGATACTACCTTCAGTGTCTGGAGATGAGCGAAATCGAGACATACATTTTCTGGAGCAGAGTCATTGCAGTTTCCAGTTTCATACAAATGGGAACACCAAATAGCTTGCTTATTAGTTTCACTTGAGAATCTCAGTTCAGGTTCTTGTCAAACAGTAAACACTATTCCTAACAAGAAATCAAAAGCAAGTTGGAGAGTTCTTATTTTATTTTTAATACCAGTATTACAATGGCCTAGTCACAGCATTCCAACACAATAATGGTACATACAGTAGGCTATGTGTAGCCTACTGTATAGGACATACAGTACAATAACACTCCCAGATGGACACTTCAATCAGCTACAAAAGAACATTCAAACCAGAGAGCGAAATGAACAGTGGCTTAACAACAGTACAAATACACACCCCTGTAGCTGTATAACTTGACATTGTAAGAGAGGAAGGTTTGTAAGAGTTTGATGAAGCTGGCAAGAAGTCACAGTATCAACATGACTATGGTCCCAAACAACCTGGAGATACAGAGCGACAGGGGTGGTGATTTAGGCATGTGAGACAGGGAGATATACAAGGTGAGAGAAGAGGAGCTTCTTATATAGAGTAGGAGGATTGCACTTCATACACCAGATGTCTAGTGACCCGCAATCCTGCTGATCTGCATCTCTCAGTCATCATCCGGTACCCATGGAGTCGCCCAGGTCCCCGTAGCTGGTCAGCTAGTTTACGACGATATCAGGCTCGCTTTGATAGCGCCGCCGATAAAGCTGAAGCCTTGCTAACAATCTTCTTAGATGACGCACACTAATATGCACATTATCTGTAACGTGTAACGGCAAGGCACACAACTATTTCAGCCTGTGTCCGGCCTTGATTGAATAGAAATGTCACATGCTGTCCTGCAATTAGACTATTTATAGCCTAATTATATTTATACAAAAAATGTATGAATGCATGGCAAGCATGCATGCATTAGGGCTTCCGTATATATATATATATATATATATATATATATATATATATATATATATATATATATATATATATATATATATATATATATATTAGGGCATTAACAGAAAAGTCGACTTGTCGACGTCAGTAGCACAAGTCGACTCCCCCGGGGAGGTGTCGACAAGTCGTGTTTTTTTCCCTCTCTCTCTCTCTCTGTTTCTGTACCTGAGATAGCCTCAACGCCAGACTCATGGGAGTTCTTGCGCTGATACACTACGTTAGCTACGCTAACTACGTTGCTGCATGCTGCTGATCTCTATTACGTAGTATGTGGAGCGCGGCGATTCAATTGACAGGGAGAGACTATACTGGCTAGCCATATCGAGCTAACAAGACAACTAGCAGCTTAAATTACCTTCTGATGATGACAGCGGCGACGTTCCTCACAAGTGTTCGCAATACCACATGTGGACAAGTAGCGATTGTCTGCTCAGTTCGAAAATTCAATTTGCACATGTGAAAGTGATAGCAACGTTTGTCAGGTTTGTCTTCTCAGTTAGTAAATCCACAGGGGCCATAATTACTCCTCCTTACGTGAGCTAACGTGAGCTACGCGAATGTCGCGACCATAGCGCACATTGCTGACTTACTTCTCAGTCCCGGTGTCGGCCTATTTAGGAGAGGTGCTCATATTTACAAGTGTCAGATAAACATGAAACTTCACTTACCTAAGCAAAAGGGTCTATTTTAACAAATGCTGGGTTTTGAAGCCTCGGCGCTACCATTAAATAACTTGCGTTCTGTCCGATTGAAATTATTTTTCCGAGGTAGTCTTCTTCTATGGTGGTGGCGGTGCTTTGAAGCTTCAAAAGCTAAATATGAGCGCCTCTCCTAAATAGGCCGACACCGATTTATTTTGATGGCAAAGTGAATGGACCAGCAAAGGACTGTTGTCTGGCATGAGCGAGCGGAATGCGACAACGGTACTGAGAAGGGCTAGCTAACTAAGGCCCTTTTCGAATCCAGCTCCTCTTCCCTCGCACTATACACTAAACGGTAGATTATGTTCATTTGATTGTAATGTAAAGTTGTGGATATTTACCGGGACTGTTGTTCAGACTAAACAGCTGATCAAACTGAGAATGGAAAATGAAAAGTTGTCCACAAAAAAACGAAACAGCACTAAAGAAGCTTGGGAGTAACTATTATTTATTTTCATAGGTTTAGTCCATGAAAGGCCTGCCACTCACCACAAAACACATATTTTACACATCTTTTTACACGTAATATAGACACTCAACCAACAAGCAACATCTCAGTGAGATATAGGCCAAGTGACTTGTTTTTAGATAAATGCATCTTCTTCCAAACATTAAGCAAAGTTTCACTTATTCCATTGGCAGATTTCACTGATTAGGCATACAACCAAAAACACCTTAATGTTTAAGATTCCTTGAAAGAAGATTAATTGGGTGATTGTAACCCATTACTAGGACTTGACAAATGATGTGTAGACCTACTTGGTAAGATGTGGAGTGATTGGAGGGGCCACACAGCACTCATTCTGACCAAAACATTTTAACCATCTTCCCGGACATATTTCTTAACAGGGTCAGGCAGGTCCAAAACAGGACTCAAAGAAATGGGAGAATTTAAATAAATAAACAGTAAATTTGTTTCACATAACATGAATATAGCATTCTAGATGCTGCAGAGATCTAATGCCACTGTTTGTTTTAGGAGCTGAGAGCTCCACCAACTGGCTCTGGGACTGACCAGGGAGAGGAAACCCCTGCTACTTGGAGCTGCTATGATGGCATGCATGAGGCAGTGGGGTCAAAACCATATTTGACTCCACCTGTCCTCATTGCCTCATACATGTCGAACCCCACCATCAAGGCCAGTCCAGATCCATCTTCCCTCCCGGGCACATCCAGGTCCGATCCACCGTCCCTCCCAGACACATCCAGGGTGTCCTCACTTAAACCCCCCCTCCCCTGTCAAAAAGGACGGGGGTCCATTGATGGGGGTTAATCATTTTCAGTTGTGATCGGTGATTTCAGTTTTCAATATATATATTTTTTCAATAAATAAGAATTGTGGCAATCCCTGTGTATCCTTTATACAAAATCTGGAGACAAATATGTGCAATCTCTGGTTGTCATATTAGTGGTATGGTCTGCAATCTAAACTAGCCTATACTTTAGACCGCAGGTGAACACAGCTCTGGAAAGGATGAGATCACAGCAAACAAAGTCAGGACAAACAAAATCACACCTGCTTTGTTTTGATGCAAATAAAAACAAAAATACAAACAAAGAATACACTATTACAAATAATCATACTGAAGCAGTGGAAAAATGACAAATATTTTATTGACAATATGCCTAATAGCCTAACAATAATGAACTAGGGTAAAGGTGAAATGAATAGGTAAGAGTACTTAAAATGATGTATAAATATAATTTAATGCCTTGCCTTGGCCATATTGTCATTTGGATATTTCCACTTAGGACCTAGGTAGGCTATCTGATATAGGCAATCCTCATAAACTGTAACAAGGAAGATAGGCTACTTACGATGCCTCATCCATGCGATGCCTCTACCACTGCAAAGTGCTGTTGACGCGAAACCATGGTAACCATTGTGGTTTGTGTTTCCTGTTTCCGTTGGAGTGAGGGGAGTGCGTCCCTAAGATTTTTATACCCTACACCCTAATCAAGGGAACTACAAAACGGAGTGCACTCGGTGACTGAGTGCGAGTGGGGAGGGACTGGATTCGGAAAGGGCCTAAGTAAGCCTGACTTCTGCACAAAGTAAAACCCGGAAAGCTATTTTTTTCCTCAGTTCATGTTCCAGATTTGAAGAGTTTCCAGGTTTTACTCATTGCAAAAGGAAGGCGTACTCTGTTAGCCAGCTTTGTGGAATACCCCCCAGGCCATTATGTTATGGTGTCTTGTTGTTGTTGTTGCTGTATCTATGTAGGCTAGGCTTTTCCTCCACTGTGTAAGTGTGATGACGTCATCACACGACTTGTCGACTCGACTTCGACTTTATTGATAGATAAGTCGACCTGAAAAAATCTGAAGTGGATAAATTATTGCCCTAATATATATATATATATATATATATATATATATATATATATATATATATATATATATATATAAGAAAACGACTAGTTGACTAGCAATGCACACGGTCGACTAGTGGTTTGATAGTTGACAATTTGACTAGTCCACTGTGAAACCCCTAGTGTGTGTGTGTGAGAGAGAGAGAGAGAGAGAGAGAGAGAGAAAGAGTGTGTGTGTGCTTAATCCTCATTGATGTGAGCAGCGATGTGTGTCAGAGATAGCCTCTGCAGTCCTTATCCTGTCTGTGGCTGTCAGGCTGAAATCTGACTGACCTGGAATCCACGACATCTACCTGACGTACTGTACATATGTACCACCGGAGAGCTCACATCAAACTACCCGTTTACTTATCTCTCTGTGGCATCTATCTCTTTCTGTCTCTCTGTTATTTTATCTTACCTCTCCTCTCTCTTCCTCTCTTCTCTCTGCCTTAAGTTATATAATCAAATGAAGATACGGGACACGGGATTGTTGAAGGCGGTCAAAGAGCTCCAGCTGGTTGGGTTGGTCGGTCGGTGACGGAGTGGGACTGAAGGGGGACTAAATAAATGAAGGCAGCCCAGGGAGGATATTAGTCCAGAGTGATGGATGAAGAAGGATATTGTCTGTCAGTCTGATCATTAGTCCTCCTCACAGATCACCTTCCCACTTATCCCTCTTTCCCACTGCTTCTAATTTAGCTCCTTTCTCTGTCTCTCTCCTTCTCTCTGCCTCTCTCTCGTTCTCTCCTTCAGAGAACCAGGAGCTGACCATCTCTCTACCCTCCCCCACCCAAAAAAATAAAAATAAAGATTCTCATGAAGAGAAGACCAGGGTTTTGGAATAACTCCATGATACTCTTACTGCTGAATATTTTATTACCTCTGCATGCTGATAACGGACTTGTCCGGTCCTTTTACAGAAGATGCTAACGTGCTAACAGTGAATAAGGTGGTAGTGTGTTTTTTACTGGGCTGTTGTGGGCCTATTCTAGTTCATTTCTGAGTAGAACATCTCCCAGTCACACGAGAGGCTAAATGACACAACCCAGATCGGTTTCTTCAAGTTGTTATCAGAAATGTTCAACAAATGTGACAATAGTATGAAAAGAAGTATCCTTCAGAGTCGCGTCCCACCCAGCCGGACCGATGTGGGACGAGGCCGACAGGCCAGGGGGTCGACCACGTTAGGAGGCTGTGCAGATCTCTCCCTCAGACTAGTCGTTAGGAGACCATGCAGATCTCTCCCTCACACTAATTTGGCTGTCCGCTCAGCCATGGGATAGGCTGTCACCACCCAGCTGATCTCCCAATTACTGAGCAAACTCACAAACAAAACATAGACCAGATTCTAATGAGGCTGCAGCCATTTGGCTGATCTGCTCTCTCTTTCTCTCTCCCCCTCTGTCTTTCTCTCTCTCCCCCTCTCTGTCTCTCTCTCTCTCTCTCTCTCCCCTCCCCCACCCTGTGTTTCTCTTCCAGAAGAACCATGGCCTTGAGTCGTCTTGTTCTTAATGTGAAAGTTAAACAAACACTAACTGCTGGGCTGTGACTGGAGTCTGCTGACATGCCACCACGGGCCTGCTGCTGCTGCTGTTGTTGTTGTTGATGATGATGTCGTTACTGCTGTTGTTTCCCATCCAGGGTTTCTGGATCAGAACAGACCCCTTCGGTGCAGACGTCAGCCCATCTGACGATGTAGAGAAGAAGGCCACAGACGTGGATATCATGGTGAGGGATCACCGACTGCCATGCCATGCGTAATATTCTACACCTACTGGTGCTGCCTAGTTATAAGGTGACAGACACAAACACACACACACACACACAAACCTCGTCCTGCATTCATAACTCCGCAAGTTGCTGCATGTGTGCCAATTAAACAAACTCTTTCCCATGCACCCCACTCCCTGAACACACACAAACACACACACACACACTTTCTCACCCACCCACTCACACACACCCCAAAAAGCTTCTGCAAGACTGCTGTGCAAGCTTAGCCTAATTAACCGTCAGCTTAATTAGACAATTTACTGTGTAATTAGCAGGCAATTAGTCAACACCTCTCAGATCTCCGTGCCTGCGTGCTCTGACAGCCAGGTCCCCCTGCGCTGGTTCCAGTCAGAATCCCCCGCCTTGTGAACTCACTTCCGCTAATGTGAAACCACCGTGAAGAAGCATGCAGGCCTCAGGCCTGACAGCAGCACTGGGAGGAGAGGAGAAGAGGAGAGGATGAGAGGATGAAGAGAAAAGGGGAGGAGGGGAGGAAGAGAGGAGGAGTGGAGGAGAGAGAGAAGGGGAATGGATGTGAAGACTGGTAGTGGTGGAGATTCACATACCTGTGTGTGAAACCCAGAGAGGAATATTTGTCTTCACATGACTGGGAGACCATTTTGAGTTGGCTGGGTTTGCTTGTGCTGTACAAATACCATTGTGTGTGTGTGTGTGTGCGCGCTGTATTTCCATGTACATGTATATACTTGCATCACTCTACAGTTAATCAATTTGTGTTGTGCTTTGAGGGATTGCTTTGAAGGATTTTAGGTTATTTGTGGTGGCGACTCTCTGTAGCTAGTCTTAATCAGAACATGGCTCTGCTGCATGAAGCCAGCCTCTAGCACCAGAACCAGCCAGCCTCTAGCACCAGAACCAGCCAGCCTCTACCACCAGAATCAGCCAGCCTCTACCACCAGAACCAGCCAGCGTCTAGCACCAGAACCAGCCAACCTCTACCACCAGAACCAGCCAGCCTCTACCATCAGAACCTTCGGAAGCCAGCCTCTAGCACCAGAACAGCCAGCCTCTAGCACCAGAACCAGCCAGTCTCTAGCACCAGAACCTTCTGCGTGAGGCCAGCCTCTACCACCAGAACCTTCTCCATTGTTCGAACACCCAGAGGTCTTCCTCCCCCCGCCTAGCGGGACCTAATCACCACAGCCAGAGACGATCCTTTCGAATGAATAACAGGCTAATTTACTTGCCATGCGGGTAAAAGGCTCCGTGCTATTTATTAACAGTAAAAAAAATCACCGGAGAATATCCACATGGCAGTGTGCGTACCTGACCCCCGCCACCCCTCAGCTCTCAATAAAAAACAGTGAAGCAGCTGATTAAAACTGCACTGGTAATTAGTACAGTGAGGTTTACAGTGCCGGGTGAAAGACCCAAGCCACGCACACGACGCAAAACATGCCGGTGTGACCAGGGTTGCAGTGGTAAATACTGACACTCTGCACTCAGAGTTCACCCACCTTGTCTCTCCCCATTGATTAACACAGTTGATCAGAAAATAGCTGAGTAAAGTCCCAGCCTTATTTTAAAGAGGTGTGTGTGTGTGTGTGCGTGTTTGTGTGTGTGTGTGCGTGCGTGTTTGTGTGTGTGTGTGCGTGTATGTGTGCGCACAACAGTGTTGCTAAGGCGACATAGTCATCTGTATACAGTTGGAAAATGAGTCGTTGCTGCGTCTGGAAGACAATGTTTTGATTCACTGGAGACAACAAATGTGCATATAGCGACAGTACAGGAGGAGGCGCGCATTGAGAATCCTCTGGAACCGTTGCATCGTCATCAGCCGACATTATTACCGCAGATCGAGGTATGCCCGTGTGCTGCCTACACCAGCAATGATGTGACTAGAGACAGCTAGCTACGAGAGCTGGTATAGTCCAATCATTTTTTTCCTCAAGTTTGGTCAAATCAAGATCGGATCATGTTCTCACCACACAAGGACCGTACCAGAGTTCACTTGGGACCGGGGGGGACCAGCTCTTCGAGGAGGTCTCTGAACTCTGATATGGTTTAACCGAACTAAACAAGGCAGGTGTGAAAGCACCCTAACAGCGGTATGAAGAATGGAAAACAATATGAATGAAAGAACGAATGGCTCTTCAAGATTAGAATGAATGACTTGAATATGTTGTATGCTAGCCCAGACCAGACCAGACCCAGATCAGACTAGACCAGACCCAGACCAGATACAGATCAGGCCAGACCAGACCAGACCAGACCAGACCAGACCAGACTAGACTAGACTAGACTAGACTAGACTAGACCCAGAGCAGACCAGACCAGATACAGATCAGACCAGACTAGACCAGATTAGATTAGGGATTTGACTAGACTAGACCCAGACCAGAGAAGACCATCAGTAGATAAAGTCTCCATCCAAGTAAAAGTATACAAGTGTTGGGGCTAAATACAGGTGAGCGGCGGCTGAGGTTAACTAGGCCCTTCTGCTCCTCATCCATCCCAGGTACCGTCCCCAGCAACACGCCCACATGCATCACAGCATCAGGTAACTAGCCTCACTGGATGAGGTAGAGGGAGGAGGAGGAGAGAGGGAGGAGGTAGAGAGAGGCTGTAAATCAATGCTGGAGACAAGCAGTGTCCTCTCTGTGCCGTTATCTTCGACGTGTCTCAAACACACAGAGAGAGAGAGAGAGAAAGAAAGTGAGGTGTGTCTGTGTGTGTGTGTGTCTACGCACCACAGTTCATTAATTGTCATTTAGACTGGCCTGGCATGAACACCCACTGCTTTATCTTCTCCTCCCCTCTCTCTCCCTCTCCTCTCCTCCTCTCTCCCCTTCTCCTCTCGTCCTCGCTCCCCCTCTCCTCTACTCCTCTCTCCCCCCCTCCTCTCCTCTTCTCCTCTTATCTATGCTTGCGCTCCCCCACTCCCTCCTCCCTTCTCCCCCTCTCCCCTATCTCTCCTCCCTCTCCCCCCTCCCTCTCCTCTCCTCGCTCCCTCTCCTCTTCATTCCAAATTCCATTCCTGCTTTTTAACATGCCAACCCCTAGGAACTGCCATTATCTTCCTACCCAACCCTCCAACCCTTTCCCTCTAACCCTCCCCCTCCAACCCTCTCCCTCCTACCCTCCCCCTCCAACCCTCCCTCTCCTACCCGCCAACAATCCCCTCCTACCCTCCAAACCTCTCCCTCCTACCCTCCAAACCTCTCCCTCCTACGCTCCAACCCTCTTCCTCCTACCCTCCAACCCTCCCCCTCCTACCCTCCAAACCTCTCCCTCCTACCCTCCACCTCCAACCCTCCCCCTCCTACCCTCCAACCCTCCCCCTCCTCCCCTCCAAACCTCTACCTCCTACGCTCCAACCCTCTCCCTCCTACCCTCCCCCTCCAACCCTCTCCCTCCTACCCTCTTCCTCCTACACTCCAACCCTCCCCCTCCAACCCTCCCCTCCTACCCTCTCCCTCCTCCCCCTCCAACCCTCCCCCTCCTCCCCTGCAACCCTCCCCTTCCTCCCCTCCAACCCTTTCCCTCCGACCCTCCAACCTCTCCAAGCGCAGTCAAGGCCCAGACACGGTAATGTCTCGATCCGTGAGCGGGAGACGGCAGCGGCCATCGACGACGACGCATACACAGGATATTAAAAAAAAGAAAGAGAGAGTGAGAGAAGGAAGGCCCCCCGTGTTTAAGAGGAGGAGATAGTGCAGTGCTCCGTGCCGCGTCCTGCCGCTCAGCTCATTCATATTGACATTAAGAACTCCTTATCTCCCTCCCCAAAGGAACCCCCCCCCGAACAATCTCACCACAGCCAAGCACACAATAAAGAATAATATGATTTCTGTTTACTGTGATATCAGCTGGTATTTCATAGCGCCCCCGACTGCCAATAGCTGCTACAGTATATTAGACACCAATCTGGCATCCACAAATGTCAAGGGTAAAGGCGCCTTGTAGGAGGGGTGGTGGGAGGCGTGTGTGTGTGTGTGGGGGGGGGGGGGGGGGGGGGGTGCACATATGCGCTAAATTTCCATCAAAAGACAAAGTTCACAGAAACATATTCTGAGGGTGTATGGTGGTTCCAGTAATAAGCCACTAGAGCAGCTGTTGGTCTTGATGCATGCGTCATCACAGAGCTAGCACATGGTGAGACGGGAGCGGAACAGTGGAACGGTCCGACTGGCGTCTGTCCCCCAGGTAGACACAGGCCTGGTAAATCACCCAGCCCACTAGCTGGCTACTCCACTCACTTTTTCTCTTTGTCTTTTTGAATCTCTCTCTCTCTCTCTCTCTCTCTCACACACACACACACAGTTTTCATTTTCCTTTTATTAAATATATGAAAGAGTATAGTGTATAAATATATCATTGGCCTGCCACTTCTCTCTCTCTCTCTCTCTCTCTCTCTCTCTCTCTTTATCTCTCTCTCACTGTCTCCATTTGCCTCTCTTTAAAAGAGAGTTGACCTTTTCAAAATGACATGGGGCTGGTCTATAAGGCCTCACACTCTCTTTAGGGCCAGTCCCAATACACCACCAGTCAACACATACTGGTACACCACCAGTTAACACATACTGGTACACCACCACCAGTTAACACATACTGGTACACCACCAGTTAACACATACCGGTACACCACCACCAGTTAACACATACTGGTACACCACCAGTTAACACATACCGGTACACCACCACCAGTTAACACATACTCGTACACCACCAGTCAACACATAATGGTACACCACCAGTTAAAGTCGCACTGAAACGGACGTTTGAGATCATCTAACTTCCGTAGTTTGACGTATTTCCGACGCAAACAATTTATGAGGGTGGGACATATGTTTAGAGGAATTTGATTGGAACATTGACAAGTGCACGGGTTTTAAGAACTTTAGACAGATTCGATAGAAGGATAGCGTTGATTGACGGGTGGATGTTGTGAGATTATTGGCCTAAAATCTAAGGTACCTGGTGTCGTCATTGCACGTGACCTACCGTTTTCCAGGAAGTAAGAAATTATATACTTTGATATAAGATTACAACAAAAGTAGAATTTTGTAATTTTTTTGGCATACATCGTTGAATAGGTGAACACTATGACCAATTATGTGAACCAAAATGGGACAGAATGCTTTTTTCATTTCAGTGCGACTTTAACACATACTGGTACACCACCAGTCAACACATACTGGTACACTACCAGTTAACAGATACTGGTTCAGTTAGAACGAAACAAGTCTGCTGTCCCTCCGTCAATACACAGATAAATTCAGTTGGATTAAAACATCAACTTTTTTCTGACAAGTGAAAATATGTGTTTCTCAGATCATCACAACTCTCCAACTTTGTATTTTCTTGGAGTATTTACTACGCCTTCTCTCACTCTCTCTTTCTCTCTCTCTTTTTCTCTCTCTCTCTTTCTCTCTCTGTCTTGTTTTTCTCTTTGCTTTCATATCCATTTCTGACTGAACTTATCAAGAGATGTCAGGTCTCTCAGAACAAACACACCCTCCCACCACCACCGTATGAGAAATATTAACATGGTAATATGTTAACTTCAATAAAGTATGTATTGTCTTCTACTCTAGCTCCATAACGAGCTCAGTGGCCTTGTGGTTAGAGTGTCTGCCCTGAGATTGGGGATTTGATACTTAGCCGAGTCATACCAAAGACTATAAAAAATGGTACCCAATGCCTTCCTGCTTGGCACTCAGCATCAACGGTTTGACATAAGTAGCCGCCCTAAACGACACAAGCAGGAAATACCCGTCTCACCTTGTCCAATGAGTCTTGGTGAGTGCAAAGCCCTCCTCTTCCGGAAGGCCTGGCGAATCGTGGCAGCGGAGGTGGTGGGCGGGGCCGAGGCCAGGCCGAAGGGGTTGGGGGAGTTGAGGCCGCACATCTCCACTCTGATGTCCACGGCGTCGATTGGAGTGAGTCAGCTGGGGGGTGCTGGGTGTGGCCTGAAGACACGCACAGACGCAGTCGCTTCAGGATATGTTAAAGGAACAGTTCACCCGATTCACACAACGTATTTCTCCATCCATCCCCACTCATTTGTTTTTGTCAGGCTGCTCTGATGCTGATGTAAAGCTAAGTAAACAACCGGAAATCATATATTCCTAATTCCCAAGGCTCATAGACTACCTTGTGATTATGAGCTGAATAATCCAAGGATTATCCCTTTAATTCAGTGTTATAGTAGGACAACAACCATGATGTGCGCTGGAAAGGTCACACCGATTAGGCTTTATGACATATAAGGCCCCAAGCTTAACATACTCTCTCTCTCTTCTCTCTGTCTCTCACTTCTTTCTCTCTCTCCTCTCTTTCATCTCTCTCTTCTGTCCCTCTGTCTCTCTCGCTCTTTTTCTCTCCCCCCCCCCCTCTCTCTCTCAACTGAGACAAACGGTGTTCAAACCAGGCACACTAAACAGCAGGCTTCGACATGCTTCGTATTATCCCGCTAAGCTAAAGCCTAGGCATTGTCTAACCGGAGCACTAGCGGCCCCAAGGCACCTCCCTTCCAGACGCCGGCGCCGGCTGATGGGCTGGCATGCCGAGGTCTGCTGACGCACCAACGACCACGTGTCATCTAAATCCTGGCACGGCCCCCCGTACCGCCGAGCATGGCGGCGGTGTGATCCCCATCCCCCCCTGGCGCCGCTCGCGCTACGCTGGCGTGATATCCGGCATATGGGGGGAAGCGGAGAGGATCCATGGAGAAAAGGTTTTTCCTCCAGACCCCCCTGGCAGGCCGGTGTTTATCTGCGCCCGCGGAGCGTCACGGGGGCTGACGACGGCGGCAGTCAGTGTTTTTAATTAGCCCCGTCGTTCACCGCGCGGCTCTGATTGCTTTTGTAACAATGTTACCGGCATAACGAATGAGGAGGTGCTGCGCGGCGACAAGGCGTGTGGTTACATGACAGCTGGCGTGTTCCTCCGCCGCCGAGAGAGAGAGAGACGGGGTGGAGGGATACGCATCAGGTCTGATGGGGACTACGGAAAAACAAAGGAGGGAATT
Source organism: Borostomias antarcticus (assembly GCF_949987555.1). NCBI lineage: Eukaryota > Metazoa > Chordata > Actinopteri > Stomiiformes > Stomiidae > Borostomias > Borostomias antarcticus. The sequence goes on from NC_140242.1 coordinate 14,696,917, forward strand.
ATTCCAAATGTTGGGAGGGAAGGAGGGAGGGAGGGAGGTAGGGGGTTTGACCAGCGGGGCCGTGCTGTCAGACGGTGAAATGTTTAGGACTGTTCCTCTTCTCCCCTGCATCTGCTGTGAAACAGATCTGTCGCCCGGGGAGACAACATAGCTGAGATATGTGAGAACAGATAAATAATGTCTTTGTATTATGTGCATGTTGCCTCTCTCTCTTTCTCTCTCTCCCTCCCTCTTTCTCTCCCTCCCTCTCACTCTCTCCCTCTATCTATCTCTCTCTCTCTCTCTCTGTATTCATTATACTGTCAGGGACTGACTCGATACAACCATGCATATGAATTTTAAGCATGAGCACACTAAAAGCACAGAGCCCCTATATAGTCACTATATATTCATAATAGTATATATTCACTGAAACCCAGACTCAAAGGGACTTGTCATTCCTGGAAGTGTGCGTGATCCTCTCTCAACAGCTCCTCACATATTAATTGGTGACCCTTCCTGCAAATTGCTTCAATTCATTTCCCCTTCCTCATTCCATTACCGTAATAAGCCCAGATGCTCTCCCTTCCTGTCCTGTCCTCGTCGGGCTTGTGGGTAATTTCATCTACAAATAAACTCTTATCTCTGGTCAGCACCGACCGCCCGCAGAGTCCCTACAATTAACCCCACGGTGACCCCCGGGATGGCTGTCCTCTGAGCGAGGTGCTCCGCGCCTGGGGCGAGGTGGAGGGAGGAGGTCAGGTTCCTTCGCGCGGACAAGGGACCTGGGTTCATAGGGGGACCCCGGGGCCTCTGGTGACAGCGTGGGGCCGGGTTAAAAGGTGCCCTGCGATGGCCACACCTGTGTGAAACGCCCGGGACAAAGCCTGTGATTCCTGCACTCTCAGTCATAACCCCGTAGTTCACACTCTCAGTGCGCTGAGATGTTACTGTGGCATGCTCACTCAGCTCACACACACACACACACCGCTGAGAGGTTCAGCCTGTGCTGACACTAAAGGCCAATTTATACTTTGTCGTACGACACTTTTGAAATGACGCCACTGTCAACACTTTTTTGTGTCGGACAGGGGTTTCTTGCACCTATCAAACTTTGTAATGTCGCAGACGGCATCACTTTCGTCGCACAGCTGTGATTGGATAGCTAGATAGATAGGCGCATTCGTTGCCATGGATCAATCAGCCATGTGTCTGCAAGTTACCAATATCAGTCAACATTTTTTTCTGTCAACAGACATTTGTCATACGACACTTGTCGACTGAGTATAAATTAAGCTTAATTGTTACGGTTTCACCTCCACACACGCCCCCCTCCTCCGCCTCTCCACAACCCTCCACCTCTGTGCCTACCTCACACGCCCCCTGCAGCTCGGCACGGGCACTGCGCGCGCTCCACCGACACAGGTGAAATGAGTTGAGCTGATGGGCGAACGAGCTTACGGCCGGATCACTGCACACCTGCTGCCACCTTCTCATTAACCTCTGCCTACAAGAAGCCGGTTTCTCCAGCCATTCATCGCCAGATCTTCCCTAAGAATCGCCTGGCAAGTACCCGTGCTAGCCGACCACATAGTGCAGTCCGTATATGTGTGTTTTGTTGTTTTCGTGTCCCAAGACTTACCTGTCTCTCCGTGTCCCTCCAGAACGACCAGCTGCAGTGATCCGGCTTGCCTGCCCGTCTCTCGGCTCACACCCGCCGCGGCTACTCCAACCAGCCACGACCTCCAGCCCGCCAGGCTCCCGACCTGAGCTTCTCTGCGCAACCTCCCTTCCCAGCTCTCAGAATAAACGCCCTGCTGGGCAAAGAGTTTTTCTGCCTTCCGTGTCGTGCACTTGAGCCCCGAAGCTAGCTAGCCCTAACATTAATATGTATCACTCAGCCGGTGTTATCTGACCTGACCTCAGAGAGGGCTGCAGCTGTTTCAGGGCATGGGGTCGCAGGGCGGTCATAGGGGGGTCGCTTCCATGTCTTAATTATGGATTATTAATGGGGCATTAATATGTAGATTAGTGTCCGCCCTGGTAGGAGTCACACAACGTTAGTTGAACATAACTGATATGACTCTGATGCTGTATCAATACCAGGCTGCAGAGAAGATGTACAGTACTATGTCCGACATCACAGGGATTGAGAGCTTAAAGTCATTCCTCTAAAACTGCAAGAAATGTGTATTACACTAGCTTCCTCTCTTTCTTCTTTATTTGTCTCTCCATCTCTCTCTCTCCCAGGTGCTTTCTAGTGGCAATCTAATTAAGCTGAGCAAATTGCCGTTGCCAGTCCCTGGGAGACAGGCCATGCTAGTTAGCGTGCAGGGAAGTGCCGTTAAGCTGCCTGCTTACATAGCATGAAGAGACACTCCACTCCACCATGCAGCCCAACACACAGGTCACCACCTCACAGCCAAAATCCATCACAGTCAATAATGTAGTGAGTGTGATTATACACAGGTTTACATGGTATTAAGGTACCTTGGTGCAACACATCCCCACACACAACAGCACTTTCTCTTTCAGAATTAATTAGTACTCCATATCGGAGGGTTTTCAACTCAGAACACAACAACACTGAACCCCCAACATCTGTTCCAGTCCCTGTGGCCCCAGCACACCTGAGGGAGGGGGGGGGGGTCTGGTAGGAGGACCTGGTTTGTTTTGTACTGTATGGGGAAATTGATGAGCTGAGTAGTCCCACAGATGAAAGAGTAGTGTGTTTGTTTGTTTGTGTGTGTGCGTGTGTGCTTGTGTGTGCGTGCATATGCGTGTGTGTCCATCTATGTGCGTGCGTGTGTGTGTGTTCTAGTGTGTGATATACGTGTCCCTCCCACCTGTGGGTACTTGTGGACGTGCCAGGAGGCTTGCTTTGCTGTCGCTGACGGACTCCACAGTGGTGTTGGCCGTGCCAGCCATGCCCCCCCCAGGCCGACACTCAGGCCAACACCCAGGCCAACACTCAAGACAGCACCCAGGCCAACACTCAGGCCAACACCCAGGCCAACACTCAGGCCAACACCCAGGCCAACACTCAGGCCAACACCCAGGCCAACACTCAGGCCAACACCCAGGCCAACACTCAGGACAACACTCAGGCCAACACCAAGGCCAATACTTAGGCCTACACTCAGGACAACACCCAGCCCAACACTCAGGCCAGGCTCTCTGGGTCCACCTCTGGGAACACCCAGTGGATCGGCCTGACGGGTGCCAGGGCCTGCTTCACTGGAGCCATGGGAGAGAGAGAGAGAGAGAGAGAGAGAGGGGAGAGAATGCGGCAAAACAGAGAGTGAGAAATAGGAAGGAGAGGTGAAGATAGATAGACAGACAGATACATAGATGATACATAGATAGATAGATAGATAGATAGATAGACAGACAGATACATAGATGATATATATATATAAATATAGATAGATAGATAGATAGATAGATAGATAGATAGATAGATAGATAGATAGATAGATAGATAGAGAGCGGGGTGGATGGAGAGAGAGGTGAAGATAGAGAGAGAGGGAGAGAGGTATAGATAGAGAGGGGTGGATGAGGAGAGAGAGGGGGAGAGAAAGGAAGAAGGAAAGGAATAGGAGGGAGAGAGCAAAAGAGAGAAGAGGGAGGAGAGAATGTGAATGAATGAATAATTTATTTCGATCAGCAGCAAAAAATGCTCAAACAATCATTTAACTACAAGAAAAAAAAAAAAAAGTATGGCTGATCGAAAAGGGTTTTGGCTGAAGCAAAGTTTGTAGCTGCCGAACCCTTGTTTTCATTTTCTTTGTTATTCGTTTCTAAGAGCTTAGCAAGTCAAAAAAAATAAGCAGTCTGATAAGAACTATTACAGACATATACACAATACATAGATACACACAATACAATACAATACATATATATATACATACATACATACATACATACATACATACATACATACATACATACATACATACATACATACATACAGTACATATGTCACGGGTGACAAGAACACTTAGCAGGCGGAGTGTAGCCTGCAGGACAGTCAGGTTACTGCGGTTGCTGTTTACCTTTGGGGAGGGGTCTACGTAATTGAACAGGGGGAGGGTTTTGAATAAAATGAAACTTCCGCAACACGGACAGGAGAAAGCTCGGACCTGGAGAAGGAAGACGCCGACGCTCGATTGACGACCACAAGGAATTAAACATCATATTCATACAACGCCCGCTAAATCCTAATTCAAGGAATGTAAGCCTTCCCCCGCTGATGATAGCGTGCATGAGTGTTAGCGATTGACGTCCGACTAATTGCCTCCTCTCTCTCTCCGCTCTATACCGTCACGAGTGCCGCGCTGCCCAGGTCTACACCCGGAACGTTACCAGGGGCGCGGATTGAAGAGCAGCAGCCCAACTATTTCATGCCGGATTGGGACTATAGACAAACGGATCCTGGACAGAGCCCTCGTCTCGACGGCCACGGCAACACCGAACTCTTCTTTTTTTACCCAGCCCCGCCGGCTGGATCTTCTTCAGAGGGGCTGGGTCGTGAGGTTAAATCTATTTAGTTATAGTTATTAGTCTTGCCTTTTAGTATAGTAGGCCTAGTGCATAGTCTAGTGTATAGTCTTTTAAATCTGCAGCCTGTTTATTTATTGGATCCTTTGGGGGTGGGGACAGATTGCAAGAGGGGAAGGCTGTTAGCGCAGGGGGGCCTGGAGCTGGGCTGGCCATCAGTTGCTGCCAGTGTTACGGGCTACTGGGTTTGTGGAGTGTGGGAGCCTAGTGTGCAGTGCCGACAGTGTGCAGTTTCACCCAGTGTGTAGTACATAGCCTACCCCCCATAGAGTGCAGTGACAGTGCTTTTGTGTGCAGTGCAGAATAGGGTAGGCCTCACAGTGTGTCTGAGTGGCTTTAGTGTGCAGTGTAGCCTACTCCTCCGAGTGCAGCGGTGTGATTTCTGGTGCAGGTGAAATAGAGTAAGCCCACATGGTGCATCCTAAGTAGGACCAAATACTGGTAGTGACCTGCCCTGGTAAAGCGCCCTGATACGTTAACGCCAACCCCCTAGGTTTAAGTCAGTCCTGTGCCCGCCTAGCATCCCCTATGAATTGTTTTTAGTGTACGTAATAATTTACCCAATAAAGACTTTAAGATAAATCCATTGTTGTCTGTTGTGTGTCAGGGGTCTGAACTAAAACCTGTGTCTGCCAGTAATTGGGTTGAGCAGAGTACGCTCTTCCGTTTGACACATACATACCTACATACCTACATACCTACGTACATACATAACTCACCTATGTAACCTGTATGTCTAAACACAGATATACACCAAACAAAACAAAAACATCGAAAATCTGCATAACTTGCAGCAATCTTGTTTTTTTGCGATTTTTTCATTTAAGGTGTCCCATGTTCATTTACTTGATCCTTTGATGCTGTCACCATAATCCAGTCTATACTTTTCAAATATGTTATTTTTAAACTTTGTTTGTTTGTTGAAGGATAGGTCATGACCGAAAGAACGAGATCACGGATACAAGCGGCCAAAATTAGTTTTCTCCGGAGGGTGGCTGGGGTCTCCCTGAGAGATCGGGTGAGATGTTCAGTCATCTGGGAGAGACTCGGAGTAGAGCCGCTGCTCCTTTGCGTCGAAAGGAGCCAGTTGAGGTGGTTCGGGCATCTAGTGAGGATGCCTCCTGGGCGCCTCCCTAGGGAGGTGTTCCAGGCGTGTCCGGCTGGGAGGAGGCCGCGGGGTAGACCCAGGACTAGGTGGCGGGACTACATCTCCGCACTGGCCTGTGAGCGGCTAAAGATTCCCCAGGCAGAGCTGGTTGATGCTGCTAGGGAAAGGGATGTCTGGGGCCCCCTGCTGGAGCTGCTGCCTCCGCGACCCGACCCCGGATAAGCGGATGAAGATGGATGGATGGATGGGTTTTTAAATGGGCAACATTTTTACTCTCTTTAATATCCACTGGTAAACTATTCCAAAGTTTCACTCCATAGACAGACATGCACATACAACGTGGTACAAAAAATTGGTTGCTTTAGGTTCCATCTCCCTCTTAGGTTGTACCCTCCCTCTCTTTCCCCAAATTTTTTTGGGATATTTCCTGGAAGTAAATTCTGCTTTGCTTTATACAAAACTTCCACAAGATCTCTGAACTTCAATGCCCTAGATTTTAGAAACAGTGCATTTGTGTGTTCATAGTGTAATGGATTTAAATCTGATCTAAAGTAAAAAGATTTGCCAAGGTTCGCTCAAACAGGTTAAGTCTGGTTTATTGAGAAAACATATACGAGCGCAAGGACTTCCAGGATAACGCATGTGAGTGGCATCCAGCAGAAGTGCCGCAGTCTGGTCTTGCGCGGCCTTATATTCAAGCAATACACAGGTATGACGCTTCCAGGGATGTGATTGGCTAACCCATCTGTACACGTCATAATAAATGGCGGACATCATCAACAGTGGTCGAGAATACAGACACGTGACATGAGAAAAGGCGGTAAATCTTGCAGGGACAATGGGACAAAGGATGGTTATTCTGGAGCAGACAACGTCTAGGTGTCTTGACCTCCTGGAGAGGTCATCCTGTCATAAATTAGATTAGCACAGCTATGTGAAAGGTTGAGGGAGGGTAGGGAGGGAAACTACAATTTCTATGACAATTCCCTTGCCTAACCAGGCACATAAAAATATAGAAACATCAAATATAAAATAAGCATATCACAAATCAATTCCAAACAAAGTGTAAACACTCAAACTCTTATGCTATACATGTGGAAAGGAAGTAATCTCTCCACTAGGTGGAGCAGAGTAAAAAGGCCTGAGAATTTTATTATGAAACATTTAACAAAAATTAGATTATTTTCTCTCCACATGCAAATCATGCACCAAAACTTGGTTCCAAAATTTGACGGGAAACAAGGTAAAAAGATGACATGATTACTAGTCTAAAAAGGAGACAACCATTCACTTAAAATCCTTGATTCAAAGTTTGACAGAAACAAAGTAAAAAGATGACATGGTTTGACTGTAAAACAGTCAAAGTTCTGAAAAGGGGAAAAAACCTCTTGGTCAAAAACCCAAAGAAATAACCCTTCAAACTCATTTATCAGCTCATGTTTCAACCATTATAACTCTTCTAAAACAAATATCATACATTTCTTCAAGATAATTTCCAAGTTCATTTACTCCTGTTGTGGACAATCGAATGTCATTGGGGAAAACAAGGCGACTCCTCTTCTGGATCGCAGCTTCCATGTCTCATTGTCTGAATGTTCAATGTTGGTTCCTGTGTGTGTTTGTCTTGTGAGGTCATGGCTGTTGAGCCTTTCCACGTTGTCATAACAACGACCATGAGAAAGAGGTGACCGGCAAGGTCACTCTCCGATTGCTCATCAGAGGAGAGGTCCTCTGCCACTTGGACCTGCAGACAATGGCTCGCATGGACCCGCAAAATCCTCTCAGCTACTTTGACAGCTATTCCACACAGGCCTGTATGCCATGGTCCTGATTGCTCCATCTTCTGCGGGTAGGTTCACCCCGCTACCTCTACTTGTCAGGCTGCTAGTCTGCTCCTCTGGTCTGGGACGCCCCGGCAACGGCTCTCATTGGACCCACAAAGTCCTCTCAGCTACTCTGACAGCCATCTGCGTGGTGAGTTGAATCTGGTATGGCCCCAGGTCGCGCATCAGAACCCAATCCCCAGGCTTGATGTGATGCAGGAGCCCCTTTTTCGTCAGGAATGCTTGTCAGCACTCTGTTGGGGATATACTCAGAAGCATTGTTAAGTGCAAGCCATATTTGAGACCTAACACAGTAGGTAAAAACAACGCCCCGTAAGGGTGAAAACGAAAATTCCCTGGAGTCAGGGTGAACAGAGATGGGGGGGGGGGATGAAACTTGCTTTATTTATAATTCTCAAAATCTGAACAAATATCAATTATCTAAACTTTTAGAACAATAGGGGTGTTGCAGGTTGAGCTCTCAAATTCAACAGCCAGAGGACAGAGTATTGGGCACGTTTCGGACAAAATGGTCCCTTGGGTTTGACAATCTTGCCTATGTCATACTTATCTCTCGCCCACAGTGAGTTGGGCGACGTGGGGTCGCGGCGTTGGCCATGCATCCCACGAACCACAGGTGTCACCCATCTGTAGGGAAGCCGGTCGGGTAGCCTCCATCTCCACCACCGGTCCCGTGCCTGTCTCCTTTGCGGTTCCAACAGGTTTGGCATTTATCCGTCACTCCCGGAACGACAATTGTCTGTAAAAACAATCAGAAAACACTCAGACCCGATGAATGTGCCCCTGAAAACTATAAACATGAGATATTTAATATAAACATAAAAAAAATACAATTGGGTTGTTAGGCGGTGCTGTATGCAGATTAAGGCATTGGCAAACATCATCGATTCTCCCATCATCATGCACAACCCTTACATCCTCAGCTACCTCTGTCTTGTCCTGTTCATCACTTAAAAAATGGGTCTATCTTGATTAGTTAAAATCTACCTTGTGGATTGTTAAATGAAACTCCAGCAGGTGGTGCCGAAACCCAAGTCTGAGAATTCTCCCTTTCTTTCAGCTTGCGGTAACTGTGGCACCGTTTAATCCAGTGGCCATACTGACCACAATGGAAGCATGAATCGTCTCTGTCTTCACTTCGATTATACCTTTTTCCTCGCCTAACCCTACCAGAACACTTCCTATTGTCTCTCTGTCTCCACTCTGGTCGTTGTTGGTTCCACCTCGCACCAGTAGTTTGATTGTCCAGCTGTCCTAACTGAGCAGCTTGTAATTTGGCAAACCTAACTTGGTCGGACAAAGAGGAGAGAGAGTTATTCATCAACAAAAAAAAATAAAAAAAATCCCAGTTGATCAGTCAATGACAAATCGCCAACAACCTCGCAATGGGTAAGTTTATATTATAATTTCTTCAATAAAATAATGGTGATAGTGGCTAAGCTATAGCCTTACAAGTGATCTTGTATCTTTTAGAAACAATTACTTTGATGCTGTATCAGCCACATAACCGTTTTTGTGTCTGTTTCAGTAGGCAACATTGTGGCAAAACATTGTAGCTAGCCTATCTGGCACTCGCAACATTGTGCTAACGTTAGCCTAGATAACATAGTTAACGGACCTTATGTATGTATGTTATGTAACATAACGTAGTTAACAGACGTTAGTATAGGCTACAGGTAGGCTATGTAACGTTGTGTTATGCACCAACCGCAGTGTTTGAGTGTGTTTTCAAGCAGGCAACATTTTATGGCAAAACATTGTATCTGGCACTCATAACGTAGCTAGTGCTACATAGTTAACAGACGTTAGTAGGCTAATATGTAGCCTTACATTTGGCTATGCATCAACCGCAGTGTTTGAGTGTCTGTTTTCAAGTAGGAGAAACATTGTAGCTAACAAGAACATCTGGTGTAGACATTAGTAATTTGCACCAACCGCAGTTGGTGTGTTTGTTTTCAAGTTGGCAACAGTAAGAACATAGTTAACAAATGTTAGTAGGCAAATTAGGCTATGTATAAGATATCCAAGTATCAATGAGCATGCCACATAATGCCATATACCTACAACATTTTAGCAGTGTAGCCTATATGCAGGTAATATTATTCTTGATTTTATTAAGACACATACAACCTTTCTCCCACACAAGCTAAATATTTACTATTGATATTGTTTTGTCCCTTTTCCTTGAGCAAAACAGATACTTGGGTGTAACAGAGGACCCAGGGATGCTTACATTCTCCGTGACAAGCTGGCTGCATACTTCAGCTCCCCATAGGGCAGTTTGGCCTGGCAGGATGGGTGTAGGCAAACCAAGCCCTCCTCTCCAGCCTACACCACCTGTCAGTCCCCCTCACTAGCCTATACCACCTGTCAGTCCCCCTCACCAGCCTATACCACCTGGCAGTCCCCCTCACCAGCCTATACCACCTGGCAGTCCTCCTCACCAACCTATACCACCTGGCAGTCCCTCTCACCAGCCTATACCACCTGGCAGTCCTCCTTCAGCCTATACCACCTGGCAGTCCTCCTCACCAGCCTATACCACCTGGCAGTTCCCCTCACCAGCCTATACCACCTGGCAGTCCTCCTCACCAGCCTATACCACCTGGCAGTTCCCCTCACCAGCCTATACCACCTGGCAGTTCCCCTCACCAGCCTATACCACCTGGCAGTCCTCCTCACCAGCCTATTCATGGGTTTCAAATGTAGTCCTAGACCTGCCATATTGGGGACCAACACAGGTGTTTCACTTTATCCGATTGGCTCTACTGCATAGAATCATATGGAGTAGAACTAATTCATTCATTTGAAACACCTGTGTTGGGTCCCCAACATGGCAGGTCTAGGACTACATTTGAAACCCATTAATACTATCTGGCTCTCCTCACCAGCCTATACCACCAGGCAGTGGAGACACGCATATCTGGGTGCTTGGCTGACATCTCGGAGTGGATGACGACAACATGATCACCTCAAGCTCAATCTGGACAAGAATAAACTGCTGTTCCTCCCGAGGAAGGGCTGCCCGCACCGGTACCTGGCCATCACCATTGAAGACACAGTGGTGACCCCGACTCGGACTGCGAGGAATCTGGGTGTGACCCTAGTTAACCAACTGTCGTCCGCACATGTCACATCCATCACACGCTCCTGCAGATTCATGCTCTACAACATCAGGAGGATTCGCCCTTTCCTCACTGATGAAACGGTGCAGTTACTCATCCAGGCCCTGGTCATCTCCCGCCTGGACTACTGCAACTCCCTCCTCGCTGGGGCCCCGGCGTCAGCCATTAAACCTCTGGAACTTGTCCAGAAAGCTGCTGCTCACCTGGTGTTCAACCACCCCAAGTTCTCCCACACAACTTCCCTCCTCCGTTCCCTACACTGGCTCCCTGTAGCGGCTCGCATCCAGTTTAAAACTCTGGTGCTAACCTACAGGGCAATGAAAGGAACAGCCCCCTCCTACCTCCAGGCCATGGTCAAACCCTACACCCCCTCCCGACCGCTACGCTCTGCTACCTCGGGGCGACTGGTTGCCCCGTCACTCCGAGGCCCCTGCGGTCGATCGACACGGTCATGGCTCTTCTCTGTCCTGGCCCCGCAGTGGTGGAATGAACTGCCCACTGATGTCAGGACAGCAGAGTCGCTGCCCATCTTTCGTCGCAGGCTCAAAACTCATCTCTTCAAGAAGTACTACAACAATCCTCCCTCCTAAGCACTTATTGTATTTTATTGTATTGTATTGTATTGCACTGTACTTTATATTGCTATTCTTGAACTTTGCCTTCAGCACTAGATTATGCTCTTAGTCACTTATTTTAGAGAGAAGATGCACTTGTGAGTTCTGGCAAGTAGTAGTACATTGGCTTTTCCTACGTTAAATGCAATAATTGTTAGTCGCTTTGGATAAAAGTGTCTGCTAAATGATTGTAATGTAATGCAGTTCTCACCAGCCTATACCACCTGGCACCTCTGTGACAAGCTGACTGCTTTCTTCAGCTCCCCAGAGGGCAGTCTGTACTGGGGGATGGAAGGGTGTAGCCAAACCAATCCCCCCTCACCCCTCCCTCACCGCTACAGACACACACACACACACACACACACACACACACACACACACACACCACCACCACCAGCAGTAGTAGTATTATTAAACAATAAATTCATTATATAAATCCATGCACTCATGCCATTTTTTATTCAAAATGAACATGACTACAGTTATGCTACTATGGAAGGTGTATTGATTTAGCAGTTTAGTTTTTTGGTCATAGTAAGTAAGTAAGTAAGCTTTATTTATATAGCGCTCTTCACAGCACGGATGCACAGAGTGCTTTACAGTAATAAATTAAAATGGCAATACGAGACAAGATTAAAACGACACAGAACAGATAAAACAACAACATTGCGAGCAGCAAGGCGTTATAGATGGCCGAAGGCCTGCCTGAACATGTGTGTCTTAAGAAGTTTTTTGAACATGAGTTCAGTGGATGGCTCTCTCAGGGCCTGGGGAAGAGCGTTCCAGAGTCTTGGCGCCACCGCCTCAAATGCTCTGTCACCCTGAGTTTTTAGTCTGGTCCGGGGCACCGCCAGGAGACCCTGGTCGGATGACCTCAGAGACCGACTCAGAGAGTGAGGGTGTAAAAGTTCTGAGATGTAGGCCGGGGTCCATCCGTGGAGAGCTCAGTGGGTAAACACCAGGACTTTGAACTCGATCCGGAGGTGAACTGGGAGCCAGTGCAGGGAGGCCAGGATGGGGGTGATGTGGCATGTCTTCTTTGACCTGGTGAGTAGTCTTGCAGCAGCGTTTTGGACTAGCTGAAGTTGTCCCACAGAGGATTTGTTGAGGCAGGTAAACAGTGAATTACAGTAGTCAAGTCGTGATGAAATAAATGCATGGACAGACATTTCTAATTCAGCATGTGATACAATGGACCGGAGTTTGGCAATATTTCTGAGGTGGAAAAAACAGGAACGCGTTAGGGATTTGACATGTTTGTCCAAGTGCATAGCCTGATCAAAGAAGACACCCAGGTTTCTAACAGAGGGCCTCACATTTCCCTTGAGGGACCCCATGTGGTTTACCACTGTAGCGGCAGTCTTATCATTTGCAACGATCAGCACTTCAGTCTTGGAGGCGTTCAATTGCAGGAAATTATCCGCCATCCATTGGTTAATGGCCGACAGACAGTCATGAAGGATGCTGAGTCCCTCGACTTTCCCGGGTTTAAAAGAGAACTGGAGTTGGATGTCGTCAGCATATAGATGATATTTGACACCCTTGAATGAGCTGATGAGAAGACCGAGGGGGAGCATATATAGGGCAAACAGAGTTGGTGCCAGCACGGATCCCTGTGGCACACCACACGACAAGGGATGGGGGCACGATTTAAAGGGACCAACAGCCACAGAGAAACTTCTCTCTCTGAGGTAGGAGGCAAACCAACTAAGAGCACTCCCTGTGATGCCCACCCACTCCCTGAGCCTATCCAGCAGGATGCCGTGGTCCACCGTGTCGAACGCTGCGCTGAGGTCTAGCAGGACCAGGACGGAGCATTCGCCGGCGTCAGACGACATCATGATGTCATTGGAGACCCTGAGGAGGGCAGTTTCCGTGGAATGTTGCTTGCGGAACCCGGATTGAAATTTGTCTGAGATGTTATGGTTGGTTAGATAGGTGGTGAGTTGGTTTGCCACCACTTTCTCCAGCACCTTCGAGACAAAGGACAGCTTAGAGATGGGCCTGTAGTTGCTTGGCAGGGAGGGGTCCAGATTGGGCTTCTTGAGCAGCGGCCTCTCTGTTTTGCGGCATTTGCGGCGGAGATCACGAATCTCATCATTCAGCCACGGGGATGAGTTGACAGGGCAAACTTTGCGAGTCACAATGGGTGCTACGTCATCTAAAACAGCCGTGCAGCGCGAGTTAAAAGCATGAAGCAGGCGGTCTACGTCATCGTCAGGCGACGTAAAAATATTACAGTCAAAGCTGGCAGTGAAATTATCTACAGCTAAGCTGTTCACAATGCGTGAGCTTTTCATGCGCTTCTCCGGCACAAAATCGTTGTCAAAAAGACAGACTACACAGTATACATTTGTGATCATTCACTAGCATCTCTTCAGCGCAAACGTCACTGACTTTAAGACCTAACGTAAACACAAGGTCCAAAGTATTGCCCTTGATGTGCGTAGGACCAGCAACATGTTGGCTAAAGTGAAACGACTCAGTAACATTGAGGAAGTTCACAGCAAATGTATCCGAGCTATTATTTATATGAACGTTGAAATCGCCGATCATAAGGATTCTGTCCAGGCGAATGATGGAGGCTAGGAAGTCACCGAATTCTGCTAAGAATGAACAATTTCTGCCTGGGGGGCGATATATTAAAACACAGTAGAAGGGATTCAGGCGTCCGATTTTATTCGTAAGAACTTCAAAGGATGAGTAAGATCCAGAGCTCACCGTCCGTGAGGAAAAACAGTCCCTGTAGACCATAGCCAGTCCTCCTCCTCGGTCTGAAGATCTGGGGGCGCAGGAAAAAGCGCAGCTGGGGGGGCAGAGTTCAATTAGCGGGGCAAATTCATCGGCTTTTTGCCAGGTTTCCGAAATCAGCAGACAGTCCAGGTCTTTAGATGTAAAGAGGTCATTCAAGTAGAACGATTTATTCGCTATGGATCGAGCATTTAGTAGTCCGAAGGAAATGGCGTCGGAGCCGGCTCTACCGAACGTTGAGGCTCGAGGCAGCGGCCGCAGGCACCCAGGCCGGTTCCCGGCTCGCCTACACGCAGGCACTGAAGCCACACTCATGTGTTGTTGGAGGCGAGTTTCTGGATCGTTGGCGCAGGACCGTGGACACGCAGGCACCCAAGCCACACTCGTGTGTGGTCGCCGATGGATCACAAGGTCGAAGGCCGGTGGACGCGAGGGAAACGCCGGCAGGATGGGTCGGAGGCAGGATAGCCTCAGGCCGGGGCCTACGGCTGCGGAGATGTAATGGCGCAGGGACAGCGGGCTGCCCCGAGCTAGCATACGAAGCTTCATCGCAGCTCCAGCTCGTCTACCCCGTCTCCTGGCACGTCTCAACCGGGGGCAGCACCAGGACGGAGCCCAGATTGTCCCGGGGACCTCGGAACGCAGAGTCCGGTGGGAGCTCCATTGTTCAGAGTGGTGAGACAATGAACTCGCCACCGAGGCACGGATGGCCAGCAAGGTATGTCAATCGTAAATAATCAACGGTGTTGCACTGCTCACACACAGCGATAGACATACAAACAGAACGAGCAACCAGCTTGGATGACAGGCAGCCGACATAGGCGCGGCCATCTTGCTGAACACACGCGGTCGAAAGTCGAATGCCGAAAGTCGAACACTGTACAATCGAGTGGGGGAGGGAGGGATATAGTGGGGGTCATAGTTCAACCCCAGGATTATTTATTATAGCTATGTACGTAACACACCCATGTTATTTAATTGCACTGACTATGTCATGGACACAAACAGTCATCGGATGGGATAAGTAAGGAAGGGATGGGGTAAGTAGATGAGGATGATACTGATAGACTGCTAGATTACAGATAGTAATGTAAATTGTCCGTTTGGGAACCTTTACGTCTAGTGGAGTACCTAGGACTGGACTGAGGAACTGGTTTGTACTGACACTGTAAGGACAAGCGATTACAAGAATTCCAATGTACCTGTAGGCTACTCATACTTATTTTACACATAGCAAATATTATAATAGTTATAATGTTATTTCATTCTGTACAGTAGGCACCACTAGAGGGCAGTCTGGTATAGCCTACCATATAGACACATCCTGCACCTGGGCCATATTTAATCTATAAACCAGTGTGCACCGTTTTGTTACGGTTCCCACTTTAACCTAATCAGCAGAGTGATTCAATCCACCACCTGATCTGTTTCAATAAACGTTTTGCTAACGTTAGCTACATTTTGTCGGGGCTGAACGCAGATCTGGTGACTGGTGCTGTTTCTACTAGCACTATCTCCATACGATGAATGTAGGCGAAGATGATCGTGGCTAAAGATACTTTTCAAACTTGTCACCAGTTATCACCAGTTCAACTAGCTAACACTAGCTAATTTTACTCTATCAAGTTATCATGGTCAAGACTCAAGACTGCCCAGTGTGGTTTCTTTTCTTCTTAACTTTTGGGCATAATGAAAGGACTTCAGGAGCAAAATGCGGTCAAAACATCAATTTATTGAGCATGCCTAACACAGGTCAAAACTTCGGCAATACTAAATTCTTTTCACGAGGTGGCAAGCTTATATACTTGGCTTCAGGCCAAGTATCACATGACAAACAAATTTGCATACAAGGGATGTACATTAACACAGATCTGCTTGTAATTGGTCAACAGGTCACTGAGCTCTGCCCCCCTCCGGACATGGGGGGCCATTTTGGGTTCTTCCTGTGTCACGTTACAACTGTAGACTTCTTCTTCAGAGGTGTTATCTTTATTGACCCAGAGGACAAAGGAATGTTTACTCAGGACAGGGCCTGTGTTGTAATCTACATGTAAGTTGCTTGTAATTACAAAGTTCTACCTAAAGTGAAGTTTATTCATTATTCTTGAGTAAATTGATTTCAGACGAGATCACTTTTGTCAAATTTTGAACATTTATTATACAAGCGGCATAATACATGCATATGAATTTTTGGCGGTGTGCTCTGTCCGGGGGGGCCCCCTGCCTTCCACCGGCGTGGAGCGCGTTAGCAGGGGGAGGCAATCTAGGTGTTCCCCCCCTCTGGGCCAAGCCCTTGGCCCAGAGAGCCAGGAAGGGGGAACGGCATCTAGCCCCCTGCCTCAATGACGATCAGAGTGGGCCGCGATCGGGAAGACGCTCGGAGGTAACTCAGCCCACTAAGACCGTCAAAGTGCCACAGGAGGACTGCTGTACATTATAGTCCCTGGTCCCCACGGGCCGACGCTTCGTGGGTTCCGCGGGAGATACAGCCTCGTGTCTCTACTTCCATGGCGCCCGCCACGGAAAGCCACAGAGACCAGCTAGCGGCTACTCTGGCATCCACCGGCCGACGCAGGTGGAATACCTGCAAACTACCCCGGACAGAGAGCAAGGATGACAACAGATGACATCGACATACGCAGGAGGAGCAGGGGAGGAGGTGGGGCGAGCATGCAATGCACAACCAGCAGTAAAGGCAAGCGCGAACAATGACATGTTTTGACAGCTTAAATACATGCGCTCTAGTGAGCTGACCAATGCTATGACAGCTACAGTCAGCTGGTGCTGCGTCATGCGTGACTGATTAACCTCTGCTGACCCCCCGGCCGTGACGTACGTGCCTCGGCTGAATTTGCGTCGTTGACTTCATTTCAGACGAGATCACTTTTGTCAAATTTTGAACATTTATTATACAAGCGGCATAATACATGCATATGAATTTTTGGCGGTGTGCTCTGTCCGGGGGGGCCCCCTGCCTTCCACTGGCGTGGAGCGCGTTAGCAGGGGGAGGCAATCTAGGTGTTCCCCCCCTCTGGGCCAAGCCCTTGGCCCAGAGAGCCAGGAAGGGGGAACGGCATCTAGCCCCCTGCCTCAATGACGATCAGAGTGGGCCGCGATCGGGAAGACGCTCGGAGGTAACTCAGCCCACTAAGACCGTCAAAGTGCCACAGGAGGACTGCTGTACATTATAGTCCCTGGTCGCCACGGGCCGACGCTTCGTGGGTTCCGCGGGAGATACAGCCTCGTGTCTCTGCTTCCATGGCGCCCGCCACGGAAAGCCACAGAGACCAGCTAGCGGCTACTCTGGCATCCACCGGCCGACGCAGGTGGAATACCTGCAAACTACCCCCCAAAGAACACACCAGCAACTCCGCGGCCCGCATGCGCAGAAGGGTTGACGGAGAGCGCTCTGACTGATGAGCCAGACAACATTTAATAGTGCACCAGCCACATGACCACCTGAAAACGCAGTACCCCCCCAACCCAATGTCACAGTCCACTCATAGCTCTCTGGGCATCCAGAATGTCCTGGACTCCGGGCCGTAGGTAGCGTTCATAAGCAGACGAGGACCATCGGCCCATGGACTTCAGGGTAGACACCGGGCGATGCGGCGGCGGTGGTTGCCGCTCCTATGCGGAGGGAGTGCGCAGTGTAGCGGTCCGGTGGGAGCCCACACGCCAGGCAGAGGGTGCGGAGTCCGGCGGCGAACCAGGCTCTGGTCATGGGCTTTGCCTCTCTCGTCATGAAGAGGGGCTCCCCCTCACCGGCCTGGGGCCAGCTCGTCAGGTAGGAGCTCATGGAGGACAGAGGACAAAACAAGGTGTTAGTGCCTGATAAGGAAACG
This sequence comes from Borostomias antarcticus, assembly GCF_949987555.1. Classification (NCBI taxonomy): domain Eukaryota; kingdom Metazoa; phylum Chordata; class Actinopteri; order Stomiiformes; family Stomiidae; genus Borostomias; species Borostomias antarcticus. The sequence goes on from NC_140242.1 coordinate 14,714,743, forward strand.
TTCACGCCGGCACCGGCTCAGTCCGCCTTTGAATGCTGCAGGTGCAGGACGAAATAGAGCGCGTGCAACGTGACATCTGCCCGAGTGAGGTCGTGCGCGGGGTTGAATGACAATGTGCGTGTAGAATATTCACCGACCTTAAGGAACCCATAGAAAGCTGTGAGAATGACTGTTTCTAACATTAAATACGAGTGACCACCAAAACACCCCTGCCTCAACCGTGCGATTAACCGATGAACGAGCGAAGGAGTGAAGGGAAGACGTATATCCATGCCTTGGGGATGCTCTTCGTGATGCCATTAAGGAGGAGCTGGACGGATCGGTTCCCCAGCAGAGAAACGGTGGAGGGGTCCAGGCATCGCATGTGGAATGAACACCTGCAACAATACTCTTAACCGACTGAGGCTGCAGCCGCCTAGACACGACACAATGAACTATGAATGCTGATAGTATTGAATATTCACAGGCATGACGTTTACATTGAATATGGAGCAGAACGTAGTGGACGCCGGGCCCCAGGTAGCGTTCGTATGCCGATGAAGGGGTCCAGGCAGCGCATGCGAATTTGTACGCCTGCTACGACACTTTCGACCGATCGAGGCCGCAGCCGTCAGGATCCAACACGATGGACAATAAATGCTGAGAAACCGAAACGCTAGCGGGCACGAAGGTTCATCAAATGTGGAGCAGAACGCAGCGAAAAGAGACCATGCAGTCGCATTGGTCAATGCGGTCCGGGCCAGACCAGCTCTCATGCATCGGGCAGCGGATACAGTAGGGCACGAGGCATCGCTTGGTCCAGAACCATCCGCTGAAGAGGCAGACCAGGCCGGACAGGGCCGCCCGCAGCCGGGCACAGTCTGCAGAACTCTGTAAATCAAACAGGGAAGCGAGTCTGCGATACGATCGTTGAGCCGGGGACGAGGATGCGTGGAAAATAATTTCCCCCTGCCCGGACAGCCATGCGAGCAGCGCATGAATTATTGACGAACGGAATGTACGAACGATCATAGTTGATAAATACACGGTGCACCGTTATGCAGAAGAGAAGCGTTTCCTAGACCACTGAGGGGCCCCGCAAAATATTAGCGACGATAAAGAAACTGCACGTCGCGCATAACACCCTATCCATCGTCCAGTCGACAAACCGATCATGTCATGCACGCAGCATTATAATCAGGTGAGTAGTCTTTGAAATAACGCAGAGGGCTAAATGCGAAGAGCAATGCAGGATCCCAACGCAGCTTAAAATGACACATCCGACATTGAAGCGTGACCAGCGCAGCATACATCCCTTTTACATTTAGAAATAAAAGCCCGTAAACCCTGCCCCAAACACGCGGAGGAGCAGGCGACGAACGTAAATGGTGGAAGGAATAAGCACCGCGTTAAACCAAACAGCCAGGATAGTCGCGCACACGCAGCAGATTGCAGAGCATAATGGCTTGTATCAATTGATGACAATGCACAATTTACAGTACGTTGCCCTAAGGAACCATGCAGTAGCCCGATGCTACTGACCCGAACTATTTATAAAGCCAATAAACTGCAATAATCGGTAAGGCATCATCGCCGTCGTTGTCCCCGAACGAGGTTTGGACATGCCGAAGCAATCGGCCATACAAGCCGGGCCTACCAGACAGGCGAGACAGCCTTAATATTATTATAACATATATCGTTCCTTATCTCTTTACTTACATTCATGTATTTATTTCTCATTTATCTTTATATTGTTTGTAGCTCCGGAAGCAATTTCGATGCGATCATGAACGTCAGGTCCCTACCAGAATATGTAGGGGCGGGACGTATACCCACCTCCCATGTTCTCCGGAAAGCGCATTGTGCCGCCTCAGGGCATGAAACGCGCTATCAAACAAGCTTAGATTGATTGATGGGGACACAGCTAGCATTAGCCACCGAACGGCTAACGCTAGCTGCGTGGCGGCACTCGCAATATGGGTGCTAGCGAGTAGAGCAGCAGGACAGCTGGAACCCTCGGGCTGCAACAATGAACGCGAGAATCATGAGCTAGTATTAGCAATCTAACATAATGAATCATGAGCTAGTATTAGCAATCTAACATAATGAATCATGAGCTAGTATTAGCAATCTAACATAATGAATCATGAGCAAGTATTAGCAATCTAACATAATGAATCATGAGCTAGTATTAGCAATCTAACATAATGAATCATGAGCAAGTATTAGCAATCTAACATAATGAATCATGAGCTAGTATTAGCAAACTTACATAATGAATCATGAGCAAGTATAAGCAATCTAACATAATGAATCATGAGCTAGTATTAGCAATCTAACATAATGAATCATGAGCAAGTATTAGCAATCTAACATAATGAATCATGAGCAAGTATTAGCAATCTAACATATGACGCCCCGACGTGCAATACGGGAACCTTGACGAACGCCAGCTAGTTAGCAGCGAGCAGTATGCCTGACATGCAGCCAGCGAATCCACGAACGAGCCGCGAGGGGAGGACTTAGATGAACCAAATACATAGAGAATCCACATAGCACGTCCACGCCCGAACTGCAAACATTTCAATGGTGAATGCACCCGGCGTACATCGACAGTTGAGTAATGCGGCAGACGAGGCATGGACAACCCCCGACATCAGCGGCTCATGAATGAAACCCAGCGACCGGCGCGTAGCAATGCTTAACGGACTTCCAACGCAAGCTATGCGAGCAACTGAACCATACGCAAGTATGGCACGACGGTGCTACGGGGAGACGGGCTCCCCGGCCTCGGAAGCCGGCGCTCCACGACGCCACCAAACGGACCCCCAAACCACGGACCGGAGAGACGACGCGGGCAGAGAGAAACGCAAGAGCAGAGAACGCGGAAGCAGCGAGGACACCGCGGGCAGCAGGTAGCAACGCACCAAAACACAACATGAGCACGGAACGCGAGCAAGACGCGGAGCAGCGAGCGCGCAGACACGAGCAATAGCAGTTATAGCAGGAATGGCAGCGGACGCCAGGGCAGAGAACGCGGAAGCAGCGAGCATGCAATGCACAACCAGCAGTAAAGGCAAGCGCGAACAATGACATGTTTTGACAGCTTAAATACATGCGCTCTAGTGAGCTGACCAATGCTATGACAGCTACAGTCAGCTGGTGCTGCGTCATGCGTGACTGATTAACCTCTGCTGACCCCCCGGCCGTGACGTACGTGCCTCGGCTGAATTTGCGTTGTTGACTTCATTACTACATGAGAGTAATACAAATGTATTGATGTAATACAGTATAAAATATACTACACCAGCATAGTGAGTACTTTACCTGATAATCCCACGATTTCACCAATCTCTCGCCAGCACCGGTCTCTTATGTTGTCTTTTGTAATGTTTGGACATGGGGTCATATTGCATTGGATATTTCTGCACCTCGGCAATTATTTTCTCCTCTATTTTAATACAGCTGGGTAGACTAAAATAACCGTTAATAAAATAGATGTAGGCTAGCCTACATTTTAACAAAACAATAGGCCTAAACGACACAACAATTATAAGGACATGGAAGGGATGGGAATAAAACTAAAATGTTTAACTTTTAGTGATTAGCTTACTTTTACATATATTTAATAGACAGGCATTGCAGGAAATCACATGCATTAATCCAAGTTGGATTGCCACGTGTCGGCAGCCGCATTCCAAAAAATAGAGCCGAGTCGAAATCTACTCGGGGCGACATTGTCGGCAGCTGTCGCCAGCTGTCGGCACGCCGCCAGTGTGCAGGCTTCCATAGGAAACAATGGGAGCTATTTATTTGGAACGTCGTGTCGTGGCGGTGGCGGATGCGGTCTGCGGGGGGCTTAACCGTTCCCAAAAATTCTCAAACTGTTCCTCGGATTTCTGTTTGCAATACGTGATACGGTCCCAGTCCATTTTCTTGGGGAAGCGAGTTTTGATTCTGTTCAACAGCGCAATGTTTTGGCCAGTAAAATCAGCATGAGAAAAAGGCAACGTTATATCAAACGGATCTTTTACATCCACCCATTTTAACCCAAGTAGGCTACTTGTCGCATGATCATGGCGATTTCCTCCACGTGAGGTTCATACATTCAAACTAAACTGTTAAAAAGGTTCTCAAACTCGTCAATGTCTTTGGTCGGATCGGGCAAGGTTTTAGCTACATCACGCAGTTCATCCGAATGCCACGGTCTATAAACCCTAATCTCTGGAGTCCAGGCTGCGTAACCAGCCAAGGGGGTGGATGGGGCTTCGCGCAGACGTAACTCACAGGCGGCCATCTTGGGACGGGGTCGCTCTGGACCACTCTGGATACAATAATGTAAGGTAAGTGATCTGCACAAACAAAAATACTCATAACTCGCTGACATTCTGACTGATTTCCAAACGGTTTAGTTTTTTACAAACGTTTAACAATGTTGACATTACAGCCTTTCATTCCAAAAAACGACTTGCTAATCATGCAACTTGGCTAGGCTAGTGCCAGCTATCACGGCTGAGAACAGCTAAACCACAATCGAGATTTTCAATTATTTTATACCAATATCGATGTTATGACAACCCAATCTTTTGTCTAAATGACTATCATTGTGGACATGGTTGTATTTATTAGCTAGCTAATAACAAAGAGGTTTACAAGACTAGTAGGAATGGCAGTTGGATGTAACTATGTTAGTGTAACTATGTTAGCTAGCTCGTAGTTCGTCCAACGACCGTTCTTAAAGTAACGTAAGGGGCAATTTTACAACATTGGGACAGGTCTCTCTCTCGCAGTTGGGGTCAAGGGAAATATTCATGACATGATTATAATGGACTCATGACAGCCAATGTCACACCCAACCACATATGACAGTTTAATGTAATGATAATCCCTAATCCCTAGTTAGTTTCTTCAAGTATGATAATAAGGCCTGCTATGTCACTTCTGAATGACAACAGTCATAAACATTCCTAAAGATTCCTTCATGTATCATGTCATTGCAATGACAGTGTCATGACAGTGTCACATCATGTCTTATGCACACCCCTTTTTGGATAATTAGGCCTGCTAGGTCATTTTTATGACAGGTTATATTGTTTGGATTTATGTCAAGTTGTCATAACAAAGACATCTCAAGCAATGTCAACTTTGCATTAAAAATGACATAGCTGACCGAATGACACTCAATGACAACATTCATAAATATTATTCATGTGTCATGTCATTGTTATGACAGTGTCATGACAGCGTCATGTCAGTCTTATGCACACCCCTTCAAATAAAGTGTTACCTCACACTCTAACTTCAACCGCTCCTCACTGTCATAAACCCGCCCAGCGTAGCTGTTTGTATTTCACATTCCTCAGAACCAACACTGATTGGCGAGATTGTTTTCCAATCAGGCTCAAAATTTTTTCTATGGAGAGTATCCAGACTGATTTGCGAGTAACAGCGTGCTCTAGTCTAGCGCTAGTCTCACGAGGCAAGGTGGACAGGGGTCATTCAACGGTTAATAATGCTTTCTTGGACAAACTGACATGAAGTGATTCCATCCTGTATTTCAAAAATGGATTGTTGAGATTGGAACCTGGATTAGTAAAGTTTGGGCTAAATGGCTTAATATGAACGTTTCTACGAATCAGTACCCAACCCCCATCTCCCCTCTCTCCCCTGTGCCGTCTCTCTCCAGGTCCTCTGGACACAGAGATGCAGGTGGCGGCCCGGACCAGCACTGCCGACCCTGGCCTCAGGCAGTCCTTCACGGCGCTGCACGCCCAGGCCAGCTGCTCACCTGCCACGCCTCCTGCGCCAAGCTGCTCAGGGTGCTTCTGGAGGACAGCTTCACCACCGGAGCGCACCTGGACTACTATGACCTCTGACCTGTAGACCGCTCACCTCCACCACTACTATATGACCTGAAGATCGCTCACCTCCACTACTACTGTATGACCTCTGACCTGTAGACCGCTCACCTCCACTACTATGACCTGTAGACTGCTTACCTGACTACTATGACCTCTGACCTGTAGACCGCTCACCTCCACTACTATAACCTCTGACCTGTAGACCACTCACCCCAACTACTATGACCTCTGACCTGTAGACCGCTCACCTGGACTACAATGACCTGAAGACCGCTCACCTGGACTACTATGACCTGTAGACCGTTCACCTGGACTACTATGACCTGTAGACCGTTCACTTAGACTACTATGACCTCTGACCTGTAGACCAGGAGGTACAAGACGGATGCTCTTCAGAAGCAGCGGTCTGAGTCAAGTCCATTTCTATTCACATTATGATTTACTCAGTACTTGGAGTGAAATGCTTTGAAGTCAGTTGAAATGTAAATCTTGAGTCAAAAAATCCTCATGAGTAATGTGCAATTTTGAATTTGTTGAGTTCGTTTTAATCCACTTCAAGTTTCAAGTGAGTTGTAAAGGTAATTCTGTTCGAATTGACCAAGGGGGAGGGGAGCTGCTATTTCACAGATCTGGACCCAGTTTTATTCTCCCTCAATCATATATCAACCATTCTGGGAGACAATTCTGAACTGTTCCTAGATCGTTCCGTAGATAGTGATGATAAGAGATATACATTCAAACTGTGACACCAGTGATATATATTCCAACTGTGACAACAGTGATATACATTCCAACTGTGGACGATGTCAGTAACATTCCATTCCGCTATTTGATTACAATGTATTCGTCTTAGTTCCTCTAGTACTCTTAGAAAATGTTCTGCAGGTACTGGGACAGGAGAGTGTGTGAATGAGGGAGGGTGTGTGTGAGAGAGAGCGTGTGTGGGGGGGAGGTAGGGTTTGTGTGTGTGAGAGAGAGTGTGTGTGTGTGTGTGTGTGTGAGAGTGACACACACACTGTTGCTATATTTAGGGTTATTATTGTTTTGGTTTGGTTATGCTATCTATTGTTTATATGTGAGAATGTGATGCCCCCCCCCCCCCCCCCCCCCCCACACACACACACACACACACTTCCCCAGCAATATTAGATTCCTGTTCTAAGTTTTGTTTTTACTATTATTAATTGTTTATATATATATATACAATTGCACTACCTTGTGCTTTGTGTTTTGCTATGCAATACTTAATTGTGTATGGTCATGCCATGTCATGAGTGAGTGAGTGAGAATTTCATAAGAAAGTCCATTATAATTAATGGTAATTATAAGTGTGTTACTAGTGACATAACTAGGCTACATTTCTGACGTTTATAACCAGTAGCGTTTCTAGCTTATATGCCACCCTCGGCGAACCCCCCGCTACGGCCCCCCCCTCCGGCTCCGAGCCGACGCGGTGAGATGGTACAGTTTCAGTTTCGTTTTGTAAACGTGAAATGAACGGGCTTAAACTGTCGGCAAGTTGTTGAGTGGGGGGGGGGGGGGGGGGGGGGGGGCTGCCAATGTGGCCCATGCCTAAATACGCCAATGTTTATAACAAACCAAACCGTTTGAAAATCGGTTGAAAACTGAGCAAGCTTTTTGTTTGGTTATTATAGTAGTACAGTAGGACCCCACTCATCCTAACTTCAGAGAACCCAACCTCCCAGTCTACCGGACAGGCTTAAAAGACGTCTTCTTTTTTTTAAGCCTGCTATCTGGTTACTGGTGGGATTTTCATTACAGTACTGTATCCTACTGTGAATAAAAACAGAACTGTATAGACCTACATGTTGCCTGTAGGCTGTAGCCTACTGTCATGTTTCATTTCTTTGTTACTCTAATGTCGAGCGCAAAACGCAAACGAGTCTGCTGCGCGAGAGCTGCATTCCTTGGTAGCCAGAAAGCGCGTCAGCAGAGGAGCATCGAGTCATTTTTCGTTCCCAGTTAATGGACTTCAGGAACACAGACGTGTTGTGGGCATGTAGATTAGCCTACTAGACCTACTGTATTTGTTAAATAATAGCCTACAGCCTAGGCCACGTTAGCCTACATCGGTTGTTTTAGAGACTTTCTTTTAGGCTACAATAGCCAGACACGACAACTTGTCTGTCATTTCATTTATTTATTTATTGATTATCATTTGCTCTAATTGTTCTAATGTTGGGTTGTTTTTAGGCTATACCATTTTGTTCTGCGAATACAGTAGCCTATCGATGCAGCGTAAGCCTCATTTGAGAATAAAGTACTGTATTTGATCAAAGCACGCACTCAAGTGGAAATTCAGTTATTTTATTATAGGCTACTGTAGGTCTATTATAGGCTAGGCTATATGAGTTTAGTTGGCTATTTGATTGCAATTTCGATGCATTTTCACAAGTAATTAAGGGTATTTATTGGTCTATTATGAGTCTATATGAAACAAGTATACCACTTATTGAATTTGGTGCATTTTAACATAAGTTTCAGTCATCCGGACATTTCAGAGATACGAACCACCTTCGGTCCCTTTGGGTTCGGATAAATGGGGTCCTACTGTACATGCATAGATAGGCAAGAGGGAGCAAACGGGAGCGAAACCTCGTCCCAAGATGGCGGCCGTGTGGCAACGCGCGTTTCATTGGTCAGCAGCTTAGGGCGAGTCATCTAGTGTTCTATATGTAACCAGCTGCATCCTCTACTTGAGAAGGGCGAGGAATATGATTTGGGCAGCGTATCAGTGGGGCTTGAATTTGCAGTCCTTCCGGACTATCACTAGCCATTTGCAGTCGTTCCAAATTAACCTTAGCCTCAGATATAGCTTTTGCCAATTCTTCCCTCATGAGCTGTTCATGTCTAGTCCGTTGTCTCATAAAAGACGCAATATTATGGAGAGGAGATGTGTGCGGACACGGAAGTACATTAGGTGAAAAAGGTGCTCTTAAATCGTATTGCGGAGACGCCTGCAGGGGCGGGGAAGAAGGTACGGTTGGGGCAGAGGCAATAATGGAAGGGGGCACAGGATAGATAGAAGGAATTTGAGGACGTATAGTGGCGGGAAGTGAGGGGCCAGCAGCAGTAGCGGAAGGAGGAGGAACAATAGCTTGGCCAGATGGTGTGAGCACTGGGCAACGAGTCGAGGGGGACAAATCTAATCTTAAATCATAGTTATTCTGCTGGGGAAATGTCGGAGAGACAATCTGCTGAATAGCTGAATCTTTCCTTTTGGACCTGAAAAACCCCTCTCGTGCTACTCTCTTAAAAGCAGACCAATCTATAGCGTTACCAGGCTTTTCCCTTAACCTAGACATCTCAAACACCTCTAGCTGAGCCCGAATCTTAGCTAGAATTTAACACTAAGTGTCAGACGGGGATGGAAAAAATGAAAAATGCTTTAGCCTATAACGAAATCTGCCAACAAACGCTCGCAGAATAATGCTTCAGCGCAACAATCTCAGCGGGGCTAGACAAACGATATCAAGCGGCGAGCTAGCAGTAGAACCCCTAATTAACACGATGCAGCCTACAATCCAAAACAGCAATGAAAGGAAAATGTATAGTTTAAAGAAACAAAGACACATCCCACACCCACGTAACTCACCCGGCAACTGGTGTCCTTTCTTCTCTCCTCTGGCTCGATGGTGGATCAGGGGAGAGCTTTTTGTTGTTGTTCGTCTCCCAGACAACCGAATACCGGAAATCCAGCAGTTACAAATTACGGCAGCCGTTGAAGATGTAAACAATACTTACCTGGATAGTAGGCGTGCTTAAAGTCGCATTCCTGGAAAACGGTAGGTCACGTGCAATAACGACAACAGGTACCTTAGATTTTAGGCCAATAATCTCACGACATCCACCCGTCAATCAACGCTATCCTTCTATCGAATCTGTCTAAAGTTCTTAAAACCTGTCCATTTGTCAATGTTCCAATCAAATTCCTCTAAACATATGTCCCACCCTCATAGCTTGTTTGCATCGGAAATACGTCAAACTACGGAAGTTAGATTTTCGCAAACGTCCGTTTCAGTGCGACTTTAACAAAACATACAACACAGAGCCGAACTCAAAAATGCAAAATAAACTTCACTCATAGAAGGCGAACATTATAAAGATCTAAAAACAGCTGGGAGGGTTCCAAAACTGACCGTATCTCAACCTATGACACAAAATAGAGACAAGTCACACTGAGTCGGCAAAATAGCGCTAGACAAACACAAAGACAGAACAACCCCGTTCAGGGACAAAAACAGACACTCCGGAGATTAGCTGGGAATCACACTGACTGCGAACTTCCACCCTTTGGGAATCACACTATCTGCGAACTTCAATTAGGCCTATTTGGAAATCGCACTCCCTGCGAACTTCAACATTACATTACATTACAGTCATTTAGCAGACACTTTTATCCAAAGCGACTTACAATAATTGCATTTAACGTATGAAGAGCCAATGTACTACTACTTGCCAGAACTCACAAGTGCATCTTCTTTCTAAAACAAGTGACTAAGAGCATAATCTAGTGCTGAAGGCAAAGTGCAAGAATCACAATCTAAAGTACAGTGCAATATAATATAATACAATAAGTGCTTAGGTGGGAGGATTGTTGTAGTACTTCTTGAAGAGATGAGTTTTGAGCCAGCGACGAAAGATGGGCAGCGACTCTGCTGTCCTGACATCAGTGGGCAGCTCATTCCACCACTGCGGGGCCAGGACAGAGAAGAGTCGTGACCGTGTCGATCGACCGCAGGAGCCTCGGAGTGACGGGGCAACCAGTCGCCCTGAGGTAGCAGAGCGTAGCGGTCGGGAGGGGGTGTAGGGTTTGACCATGGCCTGGAGGTAGGAGGGGGCTGTTCCTTTCATTGCCCTGTAGGTTAGCGCCAGAGTTTTAAACTGGATGCGAGCCGCTACATGGAGCCAGTGTAGGGAACGGAGGAGGGAAGTTGTGTGGGAGAATTTGGGATGGTTGAACACCAGGCGAGCAGCAGCTTTCTCGACAAGTTCCAGAGGTTTAATGGCTGACGCCGGTGCCCCCGAGAGGAGGGAGTTGCAGTAGTCCAGGCGGGAGATGACCAGGGCCTGGATGAGTACCTGCGCCGTTTCATTAGTGAGGAAAGGGCGAATCCTCCTGATGTTGTAGAGCATGAATCTGCAGGAACGTGTGACGGATGTGACATGTGAGGAAAATGACAGTTGGTCATCCAGGGTCACACCCAGATTCCTCGCAGTCCCGAGTCGGGGTCACCACTGTGTCTTCAATGGTGATGGCCAGATCCCGGTGCGGACAGCCCTTCCCCGGGAGGAACAGCAGCTCAGTCTTGTCCAGATTGAGCTTGAGGTGATGTGTCGTCATCCACTCCGAGATGTCAGCCAAGCACCCCGCTATGCGTGTCTCCACTTTTGTATCAGAAGGGGGAAATGACAGAACCAGTTGGGTGTCATCGGCATAGCAGTGATAGGAGAAGCCATGCGAGCGAATGACAGAGCCCAGAGATGTAGTGTAGAGGGAAAACAGGAGAGGACCCAGGACAGACCCTTGTGGAACCCCCGTAGTCAGACTACGCGGTTCCGACGTCGACCCTCTCCATGTCACCTGGTAGGAGCGGCCCGTCAGGTAGAATGCAAAAAAGTGGGATAAGGTGGGGCGTGGAGAGGAGGGGGGGAGCAGGGAGGGGAGAGAGGGTGGGGGGGTGAGTTTTGTGCACGGAGCGTTGACCGGGGGAGGGGGGAAAGAGGATCTGATATCGTTAACTTTCTTGTCAAAGAAGTTGGCGAAATCATCAGGGAGAAGGGAGGAGTTGGGAGTAGGAGGTGGGGGCTGGAGTAGTGAAGAGAAGGTTTCAAAGAGTTTTTTAGGATTGGAAGCAGAGGTTAGGATTTTAGAGCGGAAGAAAGCAGCTTTAGCAGCAGACAGAGAGGAGGAGAATGTGGAAAGAAGAGATTGGAAATTAAGAAGGTCCTCTGGGAGCTTGCCTTTCCTCCATTTGCGCTCAGCTATTCTCAGGCTCCGTCTATCAGTACGCACTGAGTCCGACAGCCATGGGGCAGGTGGAGTTGGGCGTGCAGGCCTGGAGGTGAGGGGACAGAGATTGTCCAGAGAAGAGGAAAGAGTAGAGAGGAGAAGATCAGTGGCAGTATCAGAGGGTAGGAGAGAGAAGGATTCAGGGGTGGGGAGGGCGGAGGTGACAGTAGAGGAAAGGTCAGTAGGGGAGAGCGAGCGGAGATGGCTACGGGCGGTAACCATGTGGGTAGGAGGAGGAGTTACAGGGGAAGAGGGGATGGAGAGGGAGTAGGACATGAAATAGTGGTCAGAGAGATGGAGGGGTAGGACAGACAGGTTAGAGGTGGAACAGTGTCTAGTGAAGATGAGATCCAGCTGGTTGTGGGCTTTGTGAGTAGGAGGAGAAGAAGAGAGGTGAAGATCGAAGGAGGAGAGGAAGGAGAGGAGAGGTTCCAATTTCTCACTCTGGATGTTGAAGTCCCCGAGAAGGATGAGTGCGGACCCATCATCAGGGAAGTGTGAAACTAGTGTATCGAGCTCCTCTAGGAATTCACCAAGAGGACCTGGTGGGCGATACACAACAGCAATGGTGAGCTTGATTGGATACATGACAGAGACAGCATGGAATTCAAAAGAGGGAGGGGAGAACTGTGGAATGGAGACGAGTGAGTATTTCCATGTTGGGGAAATGAGCAGGCCAGTACCACCACCTCGCCTCGCAGCTCTGGGAGTGTGGGAGAAAGAATACACATCTGACAGGGCTGCGGGTGTGGCAGTGTTCTCTGGTGTGATCCATGTCTCGGTGAGAGCAAGGAAGCTGAGGGAGAGCAAGGATGCATAGCCTGAGATAAACTCAGCTTTGGGCACCGCCGACTGGCAATTCCAAAGTCCCCCTGTCACCACTTGCTCTCTATGAGTTGAGACAGTCGGATAGATGAGGTTAGAGGGGTTACGGAGTCTGGGGGTGACCCAGTGTCTGCGTGACCCCCGGAGAGGGAACACAACAGGAATTGGATGCAAACACATAATGCTAACAAAACAGGTACAGAGGTAGGTGCAGACGTACTACTTTCCTGACACGGTCGTTCTTGACAAAGTCGCTCTTGACTAAGTCGCCCGGTGCCTTTGGTCGCACGCCGGTGGGAGCTGTCGCCGTCCAGCTGTCGCCGTCTAAGCCGTCAATGATTAAGGCCTGTCACTGCTGATTGCTAATCGTCTGCCAGGAGAGTAGGCCACTCCCTCAGCCCACTCAACAGGGCAATTAGTCTAGCTCAGGCCGAAACTAACTCTCACAATAACATTGAATAACAAAGCAGTTTCACAACAACACTGACGACTTAGCACTAGCTTTTAGAGAAACAAAATTATACTTATGTTTCTAGTTTAGTCTTGTAAGTCCAAGTTCCTTCCAACCCTGTGGGAATTGCACTATCTGCAAGCTTCAACTATTTGGAAATTGCATTCACTGCGAACTTCAACAGGTTCCCTTCTGTGCTAATTCTGGAACATCGAACTAAAACAACCCAAACGTTATCTTAGAAGTGCACTCTCACTTCTTAACTACAGCCGACAAACAATCTAAACTGTACATCAACTGTAAGGGAGCAAGTCACAAGACCAAAATTACACCTCTTCTGAAGAGAACCCCGGTAAACGAAACAAGGACGAAGTCAGAGAACAATGCAATATCACCAATCCTAAACTGCCACTGTTAAAAACAATGCCTTAGATCGCCACCACCTACTCTCCCCCCGGGGGGTTTGTTTTAAACAATACGCCAGACCAACAACACAATCCGAAACCAAAACAAGGCAAATACAACTCAAAACCATAAGAGGGTTAGTTTAAACCGTACCTGTGAGTTCAGGAAGCCAGTGGAAGAACGGGGGAAATAATCTCACCATGCGCTCTGGCGCAAGAGAGAAGATTGGTTTTCCAAAAACCCACTATGGATCAGACACGTCTGCCGACCCGTTCATCCACTCGGATCCCGAAGCAACACAGGCGGTTCTCCCTTTTCAACCGCGTCGCCAACTGTAATGGATTTAAATCTGATCTAAAGTAAAAAGATTTGCCAAGGTTCGCTCAAACAGGTTAAGTCTGATTTATTGAGAAAACATATACGAGCGCAAGGACTTCCAGGATAACGCACGTGAGTGGCTTCCAGCAGAAGTGCCACAGTCTGGTCTTGCGCGGCCTTATATTCAAGCAATACACAGGTATGACGCTTCCAGGGATGTGATTGGCTAACCCATCTGTACACGTCATAATAAATGGCGGACATCATCAACAGTGGTCGAGAATACAGACACGTGACATGAGAAAAGGCGGTAAATCTTGCAGGGACAATGGGACAAAGGATGGTTATTCTGGAGCAGACAACGTCTAGGTGTCTTGACCTCCTGGAGAGGTCATCCTGTCATAAATTAGATTAGCACAGCTATGTGAAAGGTTGAGGGAGGGTGGTGAGGTGGTGAAACTACAATTTCTATGACAATAGTACCCCACATTATGTACTATTCTTATTGCTCGTTTCTGCATGATGCATATCGTCTGAAGGGTGCCTTTATATGTATTACCCCAAACTTCGACACAGTAAGTGAGATATGAACAAACAAGAGTACAGTACAATGTGTATAGTGATTTGTAGCTGAGCATGTGTCTTGTCCCACATAAGATCCCTATTGTGCGTGAAAGTTTGGACCTAACATGTGGTTTCCAGCTCAAGTTGTGATCAATGATTACCCCTAAAAATGTTTTCTCATATACTCTTTCCAGCTTAACCCTGTCAATGATTACTTCGATTGGCGTATCCAGATGTTCGTCACATTTCCCTAAAATCATAAAAAAAATTGTTTAATGTTTAATGATAACTTGTTTGCATCAAACCACAACTTTAGCTTTTATAACTCTCCAGAAACAACCTCCAGAAGCTGATGAAGGTTCTTCCCAGCACAAAAAACATTTGTGTCATCAGCAAAAACAATGTACTTCAATATATTAGAGACATTGCATATATCATTAATGTAGTGAATGAATAATTAGGTCCTAGAATTGACCCTTGCGGTACACCATATGTAATATCTGAGCGCGTAGACTTAGTAACACCCATCTGGACAAACTGCTGTCTATTTTGAATATAGCTTTTTAACCAATTCAGCCCTACTCCCCTGATCCCATATCTCCCCAGTTTCTCTATTAAGATCTCATGGTTGATCGTATCAAACGCTTTCTTAAGATCTATAAACACACCTACTGCATACTTCTTGTCATCTGTTGCACTTGTTAGCTCCTCAACCAGTTCCATTAAGGCAATTGCAGTTGATCTGTTTGTTCTGAAGCCATACTGACTTTCCATAAGCAACATGTGTTTATCAATGAAGATGTCCAAACTAACTGCAAAGAGTTTCTCTAGTATTTTGGGGAACTGGGTATTGCCCTATAATTTGTGACCGCCGCTGGTAATTTGGTCCTCAACTAGGCATTTTCATTTTTCAGTGTATTACAGATTATGAAAGTGCACATTGTAAGCTTTCAAATGAGGTCTCATACATTGAAATCTGAACATAATTGAAGAAGATATGCTTATTTGAATGCTAGTACTGCCAAATCAACTTAGCTGAGAAATCTCCCTCCAAAGTTCTCCAACATTTTCACACCTCTGACTGCCAGGTAATGGGCGTGAACAATAGCCTGGTAACCCCACCCCCAGCCACTCCCCCACTGGACGATCTGTCATTATATGTCAGAGTGGCTGTCAACTTGGGGTATTAACTGAGAGTGGCAGCCAAGTGGGGTGCTCTCTCACTGATGACCCCACACTCTTTGAGTCAGTATTAATCTTGTGTTGTGAATGCAGTTAAGAACAATATAAGATGAAGTTCAAATTGAACGTTCTTTATTGTCACATACATGATATAAAGTACAAGCATAAGTAGTTAAGTGTACAAAAAAGGCAACAGTCTAAGTGTTAAAGTGTACAGTCAGTTGTCTGTTTTATAGACAAGGTGCATAGTGTTCATTGTGATCAAGTGTACAACAAAGTAATAACAGTCCCCAGCTCAATACTCAAGGTAATAACAACAGTACTCAGCTCAGTATTCAATATTCTAACAATGCAGTCTGTGCAAGTGTGGGCACGTCTGTGCAAGAGAACTAGCAACGCTTCAGTATACAAACAGGAAAAGGCTGTGGCCTTTCTCCTGCAGTGCTGTCCGTCCTGATGATCTGCAGTGAATCTACAAGCGGACAGTCTTGTTCTGAGCTGCTGTGGAGTTTGGCGGGGGACATGTGACGTCTCGTCCCTCATCAGAACAGAACTCTCTGATCTTGTCAAAGAGATACGTCTGTCTGGCCATGTCCAGTCCGGGTGGGGCTTGCACAAGAAGACCTTCTCTGGGGGGCAGGACATCAGGCTTGCGCAGCAGCTGAAACTCGACTGCCGGTGCATCACGGTGTTCTCTGGCCACAACCATGCCAGGTCTCTCAGCATCAAAACTGCAATAGAATAGAAGGAAGAAAGTACATTAAACTATTGCCCACAGTACTGGCACTCCATATAGATAAAATAGTACCAGAATGTGTTGATTAAATAGACCAGCTGGCTAGTTTAGGAACAAAGGGCTAGCTCAGCTAACTAGCATGTTAGCTAATGTTAGCTAGCTAGCCTTTGTTAGTTAGTGCTAGTGCCTTTGTTATGCTAGCTAGACTTAGTCACTTGTTTAGAAAGGAGCTTCTGCTGAACGACTAACGTTAATGTAATGTAAACAGCACAGATAGTATAAAGATCAGCTTACCCCAAAGCAAAGCAGAATGCTTGGCGGTGGTGTGAATCTGGTACCTCGTTCGACGCAACTCTGCGCTCGGTAGCAACTTGCTTTGCTGATACAGTCATCTCTGTATCACAGGTCATCAAGAATAAAACTCCGTGTACGAACGAGTCCTGCTCTGCTGGAGTTTTAGCTGCTCTTAAAACTCTTTCCATGCCCTGGATGCCATCCCCGTCTTCTCTTTAGCAAAAGCTGTAGCATCCATGGTTTAACTTGGAACTGAATGTAAACAAAGCCGGCGTGTTGTTTGGGAAGGGTGGGGGGGCGGAGAACCCGGAAGCAATAGCCAATGAAACCAAATCATGCTAATCGATATGCCCGCCCCCAAACCCGACTCGAAATCAGCTAAAAACGAGCTTAGTTTGCAGACTAATTAAATGTATTTCGTGAACCTAAAACTGTTGTCTGTTATCGTAAGTAGGTTCTTCACAACTTCAACTTTGGTAATACAAAAAAAAAAGAAAAAAAACGTTTTTTTATTTATTTTGCCCTCTAGCGCATTTCGGGGTTTGCCGAGTTGCGGACCAAATCACCAGCCGCTGTCACATTTGTGAAAATATTTAGTTCTCCAGATTTCTATATTGGCATCACTTTGGCCAATTTCATTTTGTTGGGAAAACAGCCTGATTTTAAAGGACAATGCTCGTTTTTGACAACCTGGACCTTATTTACGACATATTATAAGACGTTTGACTCACCGAGATCACTTTGGTGTAGTTCGGAGGCATGTAGAAGAAAATTAAAATCCAGCGCGAGCCAGTATATCCATGTAATGGCGGTGGATGGGGCACTGAGAATGCAGTTTCTAAAAATCTATTTTCGGCCGCTAAACGGTTGTTTTCATCAATCTGATTTTATGAATCGACAGTTGTGATTCCCCAAAGCGAGGCCTTGTTGTGGTTTTCAAATACGTGGTCTTTAGCCTCTGTAATATGATCTTTAAACGCCTTTCCCCACTTGTAAGTGGGGAAAGGCGTTTAAAGATCATATTACAGATCTTACGTCATACCAGATTTTTAGAAACTGCATTCTCAGTGCCCCGTCCACCGCCATTACATGGATATACAGATGTGGGAAGTTAGAAATGTCACATGCTGCAGCATTTCACCTTCGCAGTATTTGGCAGGGAAATCCCGTTGGAAATCTCGTGGGATTTCAGACGGGTGTTATTTCGTTTTAGTGATGCACCACCGCCAGGTGGCGTCTTTGGGTAGATTTAGCAGGCTGGGCTCAGTGTTTTTCTCCTATAGTCTACGAATGAAGCATCATTAAGTTTCACATTCTTTAATTTAAATGCTCTGTTGTAAAGCACTTTGAGCTGAATTTATCTGTATGAAAGGTGCTATACAAATAACGTTTAATTGTTATTATTACCTTGTTCTCAAACACATGTTTTCTCCATCTGGATGTAATTTAATTATTACGAACACCTATATCTAGGCCTACAGTAGCCTATCTATCTCGGTAACTGACGTCGGGTCAAGACGTGGTGGCTGTTAGGTCAAATGCGCAAAATAACAGTATTGTAAATATATTTGTTAGTAAAGATGTAGTGAACGTGGGGGTTTTGCGTTTTGTTTTTGGAACGCATTCAACTGGTAGGCTACTCGTAAACCCCGGAAGTAAATTTGAAGACGGGGCACCAGCTAATGTAGCCAAGTCTGAGCCTAGTAGGCTATATGGCTTCAGCACGATACAAAGAAAAAATAAGCTTGATCGACTTGTGGATCCATACAAAATTGACATAGTCGCCATGAGTAAAGATCACTCATTGCCAATCATATCCGGACATTAACTATCTTGTGCATAGATAGCGGCATGTTTGACAGTGAGTGCGTTCACATGCACAATATACACAATATTTTGTTATTTGAATGATCTTGAATATATATATATATTCAAGATCATTCAAATAAGAAAATATCGTGTATGTTTTTATTTATTTATACCGGCCGCCAGCCGTTCCATGAACGGCTATAGGGAATGCGCAGTTTCGCGCTGGCTACAGCCTATTATATGCACAGTTTCGCGCTACGTAGGCTATTATAAATAAGTATTATTCATTGGGGGAGCTTGGACTCGCTGGGGACTGGTGGAGAGACGCAGAGCCTCCCCAGACGCGACATCCTCCAGTTGGCTGAAGAGCTGCGCGCTCTGGCGTCCAAACAGCCACCGGTGGCGCCCCTCGCAGTGTCCACAGAAGAATACCCCCCCTCCAAAATACCTGCATGGTGAAGACAAGCTGCAGCAAGAACAGAACTGTCTACCAATGCATGAAGTGCACCATATCTGTCTGTGAGAGGCTATAGCAGAGGATATGTGCGAAGTGTATTTGAGCTGCCGCCTCAACCGTGCGTAAGAGCAGAGCGCATCAACTCGTGTATAGCTACAACTAGTAGCCCATAGCCATTAAAACGGCTTATTGTTTTATTCATAAATCAACTAGATAATTCGATAATAATGAATAGCCTAGTAGGCTATAAAAGGAATTCAATACGGCCTAATAAGCCTTAAAGTCCAGGTTTACCCAGTTCAAATTTTTGTTATGAGCTTCACACACCACAGGAAAACATGTCATTAACCACCCAGCCAAATCTGAGTGATTAAAAATGTCGCTTAGTATATAAAATTAGGCTTCAAAATCGGTTAAAAATCAGCAGCATTCTCTGGTCTGAGACTGTGGGGGCGTGTCTGCTGAAGGCACCGAAGCCACACCCAATTGCGTGGGGAGGGGGTGTGGAGGGAAGAACCTGTCAAATAGTACAGTTCTCTGGTCTGCATATTGTCACACTGGCACGCCTTCTCTTTTGTGGTAGGAAGGCACAGCTTTGTGAAAACAGAGAGGAGTTGAAATCTAATTGTCTAATGAGTCAAACGCACAGATGCTTCCTCCTAACCTACCTCCTGACAAACAACACAGGTAAAACTGTAGCTACTCTATACCAACGCGCCAGTGTTACTCCCCTTAGATGCAAAATACAAAAACAGGCAACGAGGAATGTATGAGTCTCTCCCTATTTTCTCCCTGCCACCTCCGGACCCATTCCTATCCCTCCCAGGCGATCCTGTCGTCCCTTGGGATCAATGGAAAAAGTTGTTTAAAATGTACCTTTTAGTCACTGGCTTGAACAGCGCTGATAGCGCGAAGAAGCGTACACTACCGGAGTTGATAATCGGGACACACTCATCCACTCTCGTTGGCAATGTTATGTGTGAGAATAACGAGCACTCGGCTTCAACTTTCCCGCAACATATCCAACAGAACTGGAATGTTCAGCCAGTAGCCGCCGAGCACCGCTTCACTGGGAGAGGGTGCGTCTTTCTCCAGCTGCAGCTGGTCTACCATCCCCCTCGCTCCCGCCTCCCGGTCTCCCGCTGGAGAAATATACTGTAACCATTACCGGTGAACCCATACGCACATCAGGTGCCACAAATATGGCAGGCAGTTTCTGTATAGTTAACGCTTATAGTCATAACGCCGTAACACCATGGCTCTTCAAAAATGCTAACCATTTGCTTCTCGATTCAGCTTTACTCGGGAGTTGAAAGAAGGAGACCTTATCATCCCATTCCTGCTGGCATCCAGGAAGGATGCATTTTCATTTAGTTTTATGCATAGGCATTGCTAACTAAGAAAAACTAGCTTATTCTAGACTGCTGGTTAAAACTAGCTAATTCTAGACTAAAGATTGAGCAGGAGAACCGAAGATTCAAATCCGTTCTAGCTTTATATAGTGTTAGGGCGGGGATATGCTAAGAACACCGCGCTACGTTTTAAGCCCGCCCAGAAAATCCAGAAATCTAAACTGGTCAAAGACACAAAACTGGTCTAACTTCACAATTCAGTACTACACATGGTTCATCCCATTTTTACATGTTATCAGCAATGCATCACTAACACATAGAATGTGTTTTCAAGCAAATCTCTGATTTTTGTTAACTGGGACTTTAAGTTGTAGCCTAGGCTACAGTACAATCACAAGACGCATAGGCCTAGCCTATCGTAAAAAGTGTTGCGTTCTCATAGACCTATATTAACTTAGATAATTATTAATTATGCTCAGGTCATAATGTCCGTTGAAAATAATTCCCTCTATGCAGAATTTGAATTGTATTAAAATAGGCTAAAATTAAATTTCCACATATTCTAACACATTCCTTCTAGGCCTATATAAAATTATTATTTTTTTTAATGTGTAGCCTATAGGCTATAGGCTTCTGCGATGAACAAAACAGCCATAATGTAGCCTGCTTAGCGAGCGAGAGGGCCGTCTACCATAAAGTGTAGGCTAACCATAATGTAATATATCTAGACTACATGCATTGTGGTATTTCTTTATATAGCCCAGCCTGCAATTGTTTCTCAATAAACAGTTATGTCATCCTCTGAGTCCGAATGTAGGCTAATAGACCGGCAGCTCTAAATGCCTTCCCAATCAATGAGACATGGTTGTAAAAATGATGTTTTATTGATGAAAAGGGTAAAACTGAAAAACATGGAGAGTCATTGCATTGATCGATGCAGTCCGTTCAAATAGGCATCAAAAGATAAAGTAGGCCCATTTAAAATGACCAATTACATCTTCAAATCCCTTCTAATCTTGGCCTTTGATAGGGTTTTTTCCCGCCCTACTGCCAATTATATCCGAACATTAACTATCTTGTGCATACAGAGCACAAACAATGAAACAATGAAACGAATAGATTTCCTCCCTGTCTGTCTGTGGCATTCGCTACCAGCAAACACTGAAAATACAGGTCCTCAATTTATTTAGATTAGACTAGCCTATCCAACTGGACCACTCCAATGAATGTTGAACGTAGCCTACTTTTATTCTTTAGGTTTTACAGAATCGACCTACAATGTCCACACATGCATGCGCCATCTGACTAGCTCGCCACTCGCCAGTGAACCTGGACTAGACTATTGTAACCCCCCCCCCCCCCAAATTATTTTATATTCAAATAAACTGGATGGACCGGTTTCCTAGCCTTGGATCGTGAGGGAGGAGGGTAGCCTACGTTAGCGGGTGCTTTGCCATGACCGGCCACAGGTGTTGGATTGAATTCGCTAGTTTGATTGATAGATGGATGGATTTAACGTCCAAAGTAGATTGTGCAAGTATTGTATAGGCCCATGTGTAAGAGATGAATGGTTGTAACCATAAACTCAGCCAGAGGTAGGCCCTCGCTACTGTAGATTATCAGCATTATCACCAGTCTCAATTTATGTTTTCCTCTAGGCTACGTGTTGCCATTCATTTAAACCACCATCTCATCTAGACTACTTCTGTTGCTGCATTTTTACATTTATGCTTTCATGATTTAAGAGCGCAATAAACATTTTCCAGGATTCCAGTAAGTCCATCCATTCATCCAACTTTGTGCTGAGCGCAGCGCAGGCTGGTAGCCTACTGTCAAGGCTCACGACTGATGCACTCCCCAGTGCGTAACACGTCTCGCAACTCCCCAGACCATCAAGATAATTTCAATATGAAAGACCTTAAGTGGGGTATTCCAGGAGTTAGCCTAATGTAGCAAGTCGTCGGTCTTCATGACGCACTGTTATGCTTGTTTGCTGTAGATCCAGTCATAGAAGCGGGCATCTCGTCCGGGCGATTTGAAACAGCTGGTCAATTCACCCCAACAAGAATAGCCAAGAGAAGGACAAAAATGAAACCACAAACATTACTACTGGTCTTGAAACAACTGTGTTAGCCTAGTTCCATATGAGAACACTCCTCGGTCCAATTCCGTATAGTAGATCAGCCTGTGTCCACGTAGTTGCTAGCTAACTGGTGTGTAGGGGAGAACCGGGTCAAAAGTCGCACTTTTTGGTTTGATTCCATTTACCCCGAAATTAATAGAGATAGAGATTCCGCATTTTATGACAAACAACTTGCACATGTCCTTCACTATTATCAACTGTAATGTTTGTGCTAGGATATAAGAGTTTAACATAAATAGGGCGAGAACGGAGCGCAATGCGCCTTTTGTCCCTGCCGAGCGGGACAAAAGTCTCATAGGAGAGGGGCAAAAGTCGCACTGCTGCAAAGTGTGTCCTATCAGATTTTTTTGGCATGTAATTCTCTTTACTTTCAACGAATGTATTATTAGACATAATATCATAATAATATATATAGCCTTCAACGACCTCCTGGGGCCTCATTTATAAACATTGCGTAGAATCCACGTAACTAAGTTAGCTTAGCTAAGTGATTACTAAAATATACGCACAAAAAATCTCCGATTTATAAAACGCTGCGTATCACAACCCGTGTTCACTCAGGTACGCCTACGCCAGCTGCCCTTTATAAATCACAATCAACACTTAACTTGGCGCACGTGAACGCGCGTTCTGATCACACCCCAATTAACGCCCACAATTGCCTATAAATGGTCAGTGATACGCCTATACATATGCAACGACAATGGAGCCGAGTGCAAAAGGCAGAAAGAGAAAGATACATTTTACCGATGCGAGGTGGAGGTATTGGTCAACGAGGTAGAGACGCCGCAAAAGTATCTTTTCGGAACGATGATTTCACATGTGCACGACTGATAAGAGCACCTGTTAGGCCTGAGTGGTCTGTTAGATAATGAATTATCTATCATGCAGGCTATATTGGCATTCGTTTAGTGCGGTAGGCCTTATTAGGTGGCTGCTTATATCCAAACTGATAATCATTATAAGCCTATAGTGTTGTTGCATGGGTAATGGGGTTTGGATCTATATTGCACGTAATCTAATGCTTCACAGGGTGGCCCATGAATAAAATGCCTAACTTATCAACGTATAAACGGGTCAATTTACAATGACATCCATAACAATGCAAATATGTAGACCTATAGGCAAGTATCCCCAATTTAAATATACGACAGATCTGAGGGTTCTTTGCAGCATCCAATGTGTGTATTTTCCGGGATATCATGCATTTCACATACTTTCTCAAAACATTCTGTAGGCATATAGAAGCTGCGTGTTCTAATGGATGTTGCGGGATAGCCAAGCACATATTAGAACATCTGTGCCAAGTCCCGGCATATCCAAGGCCCCGTGCGTCATGGCCTACTATAATCCAGCTATATCAGTGCCTGTATCGAGGTCTTGTAAATATATGGGGTCCATGGATGAGTTTCATGTGATTCTATAAAGGGTAATTATTGCTACACACATGACGATTCGGCAAATTAATAATCTAACTTGCTCCCTTGTGTTCTTGTGTTCTTACAACTTGGAGACGCATCACCATGCGCTGTTTTGCGCACAGCTAATTCTACCAAAGCGGCATGTGAGCATTGGGATGACATGCGTTTTTAGGCCCACATTCCTCGTATGCCTGCTACATGACAATCATAAGACAATATGAGGATATATGATGATGTACAATATAGCCTTATGTAGCCTACAGTTGCCTCAAGTAGGACATTTCCATTCACCGCTCAACATCATTGTAATTGCGGCTTGCCTCAGTGGTCATTCGGGTTTACATAAAAGCCTAATAAAATATAGGCTATAAATACAACATAAATACATTAACGAATGAATAGGTGGATAATTAAACATACGAATAATTAACTAAATAAATGATTAACTGAATAAATATACTTCAACGCCGAATGCAACATTTGTTTGGTGCGGTATAGGCCTTATAGTTGTAGGCTATCGACATACGGAATCATTACTATAAGCCTATAGGCTCGTGTCGTGTTGTGTTATCAACGTAATATGTGGCTTTTATTCATAGGCTACTGCCCGTGATGCTTCACGGAATAGCCTATAAATTAATAGGCCTACAACATTACATTATATTATGACACAAATGGGTCAATTCACAGACACATCCAAAGCAATGCCGACATTATTTCGTGATTAGGCTACGGTGGCGATTGATTCCGTTTAAACTGTGTGACACATTGGAGGGTTTCTTGCAGCGACCGATGTATTTATTATTCAATATGTCATGTGTTTCGCAGACCTTCCCGAGTTTCATCTCTCTGCCATCGGAGTCGCGTTTTCCCCTTTCTCCAGAAACGTGCTTATCGTAGTTAAAGGAGGGTCGAAGTGTGCGTAGAGTTACGCACACCTTCCGCCAACTTATCGCTCAGCTCGTTTTTTATAAATACCGAAAGTTGCGTAGAAAGTTGCTCAGCATGGGTTACGCACGCTTTTGTACTTACGCAACGTTTATAAATGAGGCCCCTGAGCTGCCTGCCTGATGGTCTCAGGGCTAAAGAGACCGCGCGTCGTTTTCCTCACCCTAACTATTGGCATGCTATCAATGAAAGAAAATACATTGTAAATAAACATGGTTTTAGGCTATTGTTTTTATGTAGGCCTATAGGTTAAGCTATTTGTGTTCATAAGGTAACGTCATTGTAAACGAAAGTAGCCTATAGCCTATAATCCAATTGACTGGAACCAGGGGGTTGGACAAAAGTAAAGAGGCAAAATAATTTGTCTTGACTGCATTCAAGATGTATCTTTCACATTAAAACTACATACAAAGCTGACCCAATAGCATTAGAAAGATCTCTTCGAGAGCTTTCATTTCACCTGTTCATTCTGCCCAAATGTCACTCGCGCACCCCTCTGGTTCTAAGCCATCACAATGCGACTTCTGTCCCTCTACGGGATGCGACTTTTGTCCCGCCACGGTCTCCTGTCATTTCTCCCTGGCTGCAGGCACGACTTGCTAGCACGAAACTTGAAAGCTATGTTATCATGTAGCCAGTAGATATGCTAAGAAAATTGCATGTTTGCAAACTAAAACAAGTGAACACAATTTTACAATCGAAAAATAATTATGAGACCATTATTTTACTTATATGGGGCAAAAGTGGTTTCTCTTCCTGCTTCTGCCTAAGCCCTCCACAATACGCCAACACAACGGTGTCATGTTGTACCGAAGGAGAAGTGAAGAAGACGGTAGCTATCAGTAGCTAAAGCAGTTAGCTAATGTTAAGATCATTCCTCTAGCTGCTTTGCTGCTAATGCAAGTTCGTCTCCGTTCCTGCCCGAGAAACAGAAGTTGAACTAATAGCATCAAAATCAAAATAGCTACAGGAATCATCGTTGTAAAGTTAGCTATCTGCTTTTTAGCCACCGACAGCTACCGTTAATATTACGGAAGCTGCTGTCGTGAGCTAACTTGCTATCACGGTCTTATCGTGCAGCTTCACAGCCTGCTATTAGCAGACAGCACTAAAGTTGACAAAATCACACTTGCACATCATTAGAATTCCAACCATTTATATGGGAGTTATCATTCAACTAAACATGGAACCTGAATACTACCTGATATTTCAACCTGCTGCCATCAGTGATCGGCGCGTCTGCTTGTTTGAGTCATGAATATCTTATGCAGTTACATTCCATGTAGTGTCCCAAAAC
This sequence comes from Borostomias antarcticus, assembly GCF_949987555.1. Lineage (NCBI taxonomy): Eukaryota > Metazoa > Chordata > Actinopteri > Stomiiformes > Stomiidae > Borostomias > Borostomias antarcticus. The sequence continues at coordinate 14,740,819 of NC_140242.1, forward strand.
TGTTAAATCATTCCCCATGTAGTTCACTATGAGTCGCACTCAATACATCCATCGTAATAGGGAATAGGGAGTGAGTGAACCATTTCAAACACATCTCTGGTCATCTCCGTTAGCCATCTTACTCGTCCTGATGCTATGTTCCATATGAGAACACTCAGTTAGCCTAATGTATTAAACTTCTACTTGTCCCGACAGTTAACAGATATAGACCTGGCGACAGTTACAGAGATATAAACTATAAATAGATAGGCTTTGTTTGTAATAATTAAATTACAACCAGACAGAGAACAAGGAGTTTGAGAACGGTAGGCTCATCTAATGTGCGAGATGAGCTACAGCAATGGGTCAATGAGTGGTATTACTGCGCCCCTATGGGCAGGCGAGCGGTGGTGCGGAATGCCGTAAAGCGCCTGTTAGAATACCGCGGGTCAAGTTACATTCTTATGTTCCCACATCTTCTACATGCCTCCGAACTACACCAAAGTGATCTCGGTGAGTCAAACGTCTTATAATATGTCGTAAATAAGGTCCAGGTTGTCAAAAACAAGCATTGTCCTTTAAGGAAATATTGCATATGTATGTTAGAGGGTCCACAATAGTGTCAATCACTTGTTTAATTAGGGTCATGTCAATTCCATTCGCATCCAAAGATGTTTTGTTTTTGAAGTAACGAACGATGTCAATAATTTTGTTTTTATCGGTGTCTATCAGAAAAATTGTGGCTGGGTTTCTATCACTGAAATACTTCTCAGGGCCTCCCCCTTGTGGAAGTTTTATTCCATTTGCTAGTTTGGGCCCCATGTTCACAAAAAAGCTGTTGAAGCCTTCCACCACTTCCTTCTCATCCGTGATTGTCTTTTCATTATCTGTAAAACAATCGGGAAAACTCGTGTTAGATTTCTTCTTTCTGCTGATTGAGTTTAATATTTTCCATGTGCCTCTAATATTGTTTATTCTTCTCAAGCACATTATTGTAATAATTCTTCTTACATTTCCTAATTATATCAGTACGTTTATTTTTGTATTTTTTATATTTAATTTCATTTTCTTTCGTTCTATTTTTTATAAAATCTTTATACAGTGTGTTCGTTTTTTGCAGGCATTCAACAAGCCCCCTGTGATCCAGGTCCCATCCTGGCAGTTTGCTTTCCCCCTGCTCTGTAGCACTGGACAGCTTCTGTCATATATTGATTAAAAAAGTATCCCAAAAATTGTCATAGGCAGAGTCTACATCAGCTGCTTGAGAGACCGTTCTCCAATCTTGACCTGACAATGCACTTCTCAGTATATTCAGGCTATTCCTGGGTCCTTACTTTCCTCTGTTTTGTTTAATGTTCATTCTTCATTAATTTGAGTTCACAGTCATATACTAAAAACACTGGCAGGTGGTCACTGATATAATTTGTTAGTATTCCGCTAATTACATTGCCTTCCAAATAATTTGTAAAAATATTATCTATAATTGTCGCCGAATGCGATGTTATTATACTTGGTTTGGTAATGGTAGGATATAAACTCATACTGTACATTGCAGCACTAAACTCATCAATCGATTCCAATTTGTTTGGATTTAATAGGTCTATGTTGTAGTCACCACAAATGAAAGTGACCTTCTGTTCAGTGTTTATAAACAAACTTTCCATGGCATCTTTAAAATGCTCTATACTGGAGCTGGGAGCTCTATAGACACAACTGACAATGATGTTTTTCCTTTTCTCCATGACAATCTCAATGGAGATACATTCACATATGTCATCGATGGCAATAGTCATGTTGTTAATAGTCTTATATTTTAATCTTCTGTCTACAAATAAAGCGGTCCCCCCTCCCCTTTTGTTAACTCTATTAATAAAATTAAATGAATACCCCTCTAGTTCAAAATCCATCCCCTTTTCCAGGCTAAGCCATGTTTCCGAGATTGCTACCACACTAAATGGTGTAGTGAATTGACCCAAGTAATCTTTTATGTTTTGGAAATTTGCATATAAACTCATGCTGTTAAAGTGTATGATCGACACTCCGTGTTTTATATTGACTTTATTCTTAAACTGGTCCTCTGTGTAGTAACAACAATCACTGTTTACATCATTCAAAAAATTATTTTCGGGGTCAATGTCAGTCTTCATGCATGTTGCTTTGGTAGATTCATACACATGAGCGCACACATTCGTATATGTTTTACACTCAGTCCCAGCATTAAGTGATCAATTTGGTTGTGCCGTTCCTGTTGCTGGCTCGTTTGCTCCTTTAAAGCACACGCACCACACATCCACACACCACAAGCCACACATCCAAACTCCATGCGCACGTCCGCTCTCACCCACCCTGTCACTCATCCTCGCACAGATAATGTTCAAATGATCTGTTTGTAACCCAAGGGCTGCTGGATCCGCGTGCGTATAGCCCACACATCGTACATCAAACCCATGTCCAAGTGTGCTGAGATTCCTCCATCCGGTTGTCACACATGCACAGGTGCGTGCGCGAACATAAGCTACCCAAATATACTCCACTTTTCCTCCCACCGGACTTCTGAGTGCTCGCATGCACCCATACACATCCACACACACCCACGTACACAATCACCGCCATACCACACACTCCACCAGTTTCTGTCCACCCAAAAGGGTAAGAAGAAAAAAAAATAGTAAAGAACATAAGAAACTAGAAAGTACATTTCCTGGAGAAAATGTGAGGTGGGCTAGCTGCTGCAGCTGTATGTAACAGCTACTGCTAGTACTACTGTGGACCAGGCAATCTCCATGCACCCACCGGCAAAGACCGTGTGTCTAGCCCATTCAGGGGCTGAATTGTGGGGTCCGTGGCGTGGACAGTGGCGTGGTGGCAAGACTCCGCGCCCTTAGGTCAGAGCCGGTTGGGGACAGTGCACCCCTCTCCAGGCCACCTACCCGCCCCCACTGGTGAAGACCGTGTGTCTGTAGTCCACTCAGGGGCTTAGTTGTGGGTTCCGTGGCGTGGATAGTGGCGTGGAGACTCCGCCCCTTCATGTCAGAGCCAGTTATGAACAGTGTACCCCTCTCTGGGCCAACCACCTGCCCCCACCGGTGAAGACCGTGTGTCTCTAGCCCACTCAAGCGCTGAGTTGTGGGGTCCGTGGCATGGCGGCGAGACTCCGCCCCCTCAAGTCATAGCCCATCGTGGACTATTGGTGTGTTCAGTGTGTTGGTGTGTTCAGTGTGTTGGTGTGTACAGTGTTTTGGTGTGTTCAATGTTTTCAGTGTATTGGTGTGTTCAGTATGTTGGTGTTCTCAGTGTGTTGGTGTGTTCAGTGTATTGGTGTGTTCAGTGTGTTGATTTTCTCAGTGTGTTGGTGTGTTCAGTGTGTTGGTGTGTTCAGTGTGTTTGTATGTTGTGGCGTGCTGGCGAGACTCCGCCCCCTCATTATTGCAATCCCCAGCACACACTACACAAGGTCAGGTTCACAGTTCAATGTGTACCTTTAAGATACTGTACCTTCCAGCTCTCTCCTGTGAACTGTCACCATAGCAACCACAGCGCAGCAGCACAGCTCTGCAGCACCAAAGCACAGAACACACAGAATTCACCGACTCACTCACCATACGTTTCAATGGGGAGCGCAGTTGCCAAACAAATCGTCACACAGCGAAAACTAAGTCACACAGCTTAGATACTTACATTGTACGAATCAGCACAGTTGTGTGAACATTTTAATATATAATATGTGTGTGAGTTCAAAACTGTAGGAGTGCCAGCAGTTTACAAAATGTGTGAATATTTTCAAAGCAAAAACAGTTTCTGAACATTCCAAAAGCAGTTTCTAGCAGTTTCAATGGGACAAAAATAACTATTAAAAGTTAAATTACTAAAAAACTATCAAAAATATAAAAAATCTGAATACATCAGATAAATAGCTAAACGTCATGAACATTTTAAAGTTTGAATGAAGTCTCTTGCACAAAGTATGAAGAAGTAGTTAAGCGGCAAAAAAACTGGGGAGAACTATAAGTAAGAAAGAAAGAACTAGTGCTGCGAGCAGCAGTGAGCGGGCCCTCGCACCCCACGCGTGTGCTATTTCGGAGTCCAGTACTGAGAGAAACTTCCTGTCACCAGTAGGTGGCGCTCTAAGCGTGTATGTAAGTATGACTCAATACTGACCTACAGATGTGTTCAGGATGCGACCTTTATGAAGCGTGACCAATTTGGTCTAAATCAGATAAGTATGTAGTAGTTATGAGGACTTCCTGTTTTATGGTGAGACTGAAATTCGCTGTGGCGCCACGGCAAGGGTGTTTGGTGAAAGTGAATTTTATTTGATAACTATAGATTAGAAAGGTCTACAGATGAAGTTGACAGAATTTGAAGTCAATGGGCTGAAATCTTTAGGAGGAGTTTGTTAAAGTATGAGGCATGGAAATGGCAAAATCGATGAGAAAACTGTAGAGTACGATCAAAATGGCCGACTTCCTGTTGGACTCCAAGATCATTTTTGTTTTGCATATATCTGAAATAGCACACTACCCCTTTAAATGGGCGCTCCCATTATTAGCGGCTGTCTGAATATGAAGACTGGGGAGATAGTGCTGCTCGGGCTCGCGAATAATGGCAACGACGAATCGAGTGTGTCCACGACCGTCAGTTGCTGGCCGATCCTCCCTTCACTGAACTTCAATATCAAAGAACTGTCAATCAAAGATATCAAAGAACTAACTTAAAAGACTGATCAAAGAACGAGATTTCTAAGATCACACAGGGGGAGGAGCTGAGGGGACTAAATAAACTTACTAGGAACTTATTATAGAAATATAGCACTGATCATTTATGTGTATTTGGAGCATCGTAACAGTAATAACAATAATATATAAATAAATAAAAAATAATAGGCTAATAATATTGATGATAGCTAGGATGCTGGCCTAATTATGGGAGAACATTCTTAGTTTTATGCTATTTCAGTTAGGCCTATATACACACACACAATCACAATCAAGGGTATTATTTTAATATATATATTTTAAAGTCCAGTAAAGCTATAGCAATTTCATGTAATATGCAAACGATAGAGATTATCACCTATCAATCAGCTTTTCAAAACTAAATAACCCAAAAAACGGCTCCAATGGGAGGCGGCTCCATCGGTCTTAAAAGAGGCGACCGACACATGATCATTATCAGAGATCACATGAGATCATGGCTGCCAGACCAACTGCTCCCCCGGCGCTGCCCACCATAAATGAGCCAGAGGTCATCCAGCTGGCTCAAAAATTGGAGATGTTCAACGTGAGTGATTAAGAGTAAATTGTAGTAGGCCTATTTATGAAGAGGGTGTTCGTGATAATTAGGCTACTGCGTTTATCATATGCTATCACGCATTTGTAATTGGTGTTGACAAATTAGGCTAATGGTTTGGATAGCCTACGTTTATAACACGTGCTATGACTGCATGTATCATATGCTTGCACTATTTATATAATTCGCATGAACAAATTCATGGTTTTGATTAGACCATAGTGGCCTGCGTAAACCTGTAAACCACGTGCATTATTTGGTGATGGCATTTCCATCGAATTAATTCAATTTGTCATTTGTCGTCAAAAAAGTAGGCCCCTAACAGTAGGCTAGGCTCGTGGTTAGGCTATTGGCTGTAATGTTTTCACATTTTACCTTTTCACATCTAAACACCAAACTATCAACATACAATGTTGTTTTCATTAAGTTAGTCGCTTGAAAAAAAAAAAACATATTGACTTTAACATTGTAAAATGCAGCGCTATGTTGAAGATTAGCAACCAAGTTACAAACCGACAAACGCAGTTACTGTATATTTAAAACCCGGAATTGTTTAGAACATGTTTACCTACAAAGTAGGCTACATAGATGTCACCAAAGATAGTGTTTTTATACATTTTTGTTTTAATTAAAAATAGGTGACATGGCATTGGCTAAGGAACAATATACAGGGTAATATATTTGAATTTACAGAGTAAAAATTGCATGAGGAGAGCAGGAGATTGATCTGCAAGTCTTAAGGGGGACCTTGGCTGAGGACAGGGTGGGAGGTTCACCGGGACAAGTTACCAGGTGTGCTACAGGAGACAGGGAGGTGTTCACAGGACCTGTTTAGAGTAAAAGGGAGAGATACTAGGGAGGTCAAGGTCAACTTTATTTATAAAGCACGTTTAAAATCAACCGAAGTTGCACCAAAGTGCTGTACAATATATAAAATAAACTAAAACAAAAAACAGAATAAAGTGCACATAATCACAGAACCAGAAAGGGAGGAGGGAGGAAGACAGGATTAGTATAGCATCTAAGCAGACATGGGGGTCATCTATCAGGCCCAGGGTGGTCTGCGTGTGGCAAACATATGTGTTGCTGTTGTGCATCAGGCAAATCAATGTTACCTGAAGCATGGATCCAGTGTACATTTTTGTTCCTTATTGTGTTATTGTTTTCCCTTTTTTCATTCACGTGTCCTTAAATGTATTGTTGTGTTTTTTACAGCTACAAATAATGAATCCGTGGGCGACAAGGGAGTACCTCCACTCGGAGGGTCATGAACTGGCCACAGAGGTACTCCAGGCGCTGATCCGCCACGTCAGGTGTGCACGTGCCCGTGATCAGCGCCTGGAGTACCTGGAGGGGCAGCTGGCTGCCGAGAGAGAGAGAGGGTAAGTGTTTATGTCATTGAATGATATTTATTTGTTGACTTTAGATTCGATTTTTCCCAGGTTTGTTACTGTTTGAAAATTACTGATGTTATTTTTCTCTACACCATTATACTACTGTTGCACTTTGAGTTCTAAAATATAACAATAATACATTTACTTTTTATACTGAAAATATTAATGACATATCTCAACACAAAATGGAGTGGATTTATTGTACTGTACCATCTAAAAATCTCAATGATGAAATAGCTGGCATATTGCCTATAATCTGTGTGTGCCAATTTATATAAGCAGCTTGAACATGGCTGTGAGGTGCAGTAGGCATAGGGCCTATAGTTTGCTGTTACATAGCCAATAGGTAATAATTTAATGATATGAGGTTATTCACCTCATCCACAGTTTTGTGAATTGTTTTGAAATGAATTTGACAATAGCTGTGGTGTTTACTTGAGTAACATTTAGAATGTATTTAACTTCCAATTACAAGAAAATATCAGCTGTGAATTACTATACAGGAAATCATGACACAACTGATTGTCTGTTTGTGTAGGCTATTTTACAAGATAAGGCATTGTGAGTGTTTTTATTTTGTGGGCAATGTCAACAATTTTTCCAGAACTAATGTTTATTCAATATATTATTCCATGTGAATCTCAGCTGACAGCGATTTTGAGGAGGCAGCACAGGGAGAGGACCAGGCCACTGCGCTCTCTCGTAAGTGTCCAGCGAGTGATGAGGTCTGTTGTGTTGAAGTTGTCAAGTTTGATTCGCCATGCCTGTCTCCATGCCTTTGTGTGTCTCCCTTGTTTAGTCAGGGGCAAGGTATACGCGTTAAGTGTGAATTATGCCTCCATGTTGAATCGATTGTGTAGGTTATGGGTTGCTAGCCGTAGGTCAGTCGTTATGGCTTAAGCTAAATTGTAGCCTGACGTGCACCTTCCCAAAAATATAACTATGCGTCATGGTGATGTCAATCAATCAATCAATCAAAGCTTTATTTGTATAGCGCATTTCATACCCAGAGGCAACACAATGCGCACAATGCGATGTGGTTTGTAACACATGAACGTAGAAGCATAAATGACTGACAGCGCTGTAGGGTACAGGCGTTCAACCATAAATCACGCTTAAGGTTGTCTGCCTATAGCCTACTGAGGGTGGAGCTGTAGTTTTCAAACTTTTTCATAGTTGCAGTCACCATCCTTACCATACTGCAGGAATAATACAGAATGTATAGTCTCTTTGTGTTTGGCGTAGATATATCATATTGAATGGGATTAATATGAGGGGTATTATTGCCAATGTACACATTAGTACTGTTTATGCTGTGTTTATCAACCCAACACCATTAATAAAGGTGTTGTATCTCACAACTAATGTTTTTCTTTCTGTTTACATATGATTAATAGAGTGCATTGAACCGATGGAGGCTCCAGTGGAGCTCCCCCCTGTAGAAGGAGTCCCTGTGTGAGTATTGTTTTATCCTTTATAGTCTTAACACTAGATGTGCTGTATATTTGAAACCTACTAGAAGTGCTGTGGAGTAGGTCAAGTCATCCTGTAGTCTTTAGAAGTGAGGCTGTTACTGACACATGGCACTTTAGAGTAGGCTATGACTCATTATGTGAGAGCAAGTCTGAAGTTGTATACCACAGAAAATATTATTTCTGTGTATTCATATGCCCATGATACCTAGTATTGATTATTCATATGTGACCGCCGCTGGTAATTTGGTCCTCAACTAGGCATTTTCATTTTTCAGTTTTTTACAGATTATGAAAGTGCAGATTGTAAGCTTTCAAATGAGGTCTCATACATTGAAATCTGAACATATTTGAAGAAGATATGCTTATTTGAATGCTAGTACTGCCAAATCAACTTAGCTGAGAAATCCCCCTCCAAAGTTCTCCAACATTTTCACACCTCTGACTGCCAGGTAATGGGCGTGAACAATAGCCTGGTAACCGCACCCCCAGCCACTCCCCCACTGGACGATCTGTCATTATCTGTCAGAGTGGCTGTCAACTTGGGGTATTACCTGAGAGTGGCAGCCAAGTGGGGTGCTCTCTCACTGATGACCCCACACTCTTTGAGTCAGTATTAATCTTGTGTTGTGAATGCAGTTAAGTGTACAAAAAAAGGCAACAGTCTAAGTGTTAAAGTGTACAGTCAGTTGTCTGTTTTATAGACAAGGTGCATAGTGTTCATTGTGATCAAGTGTACAACAAAGTAATAACAGTCCCCAGCTCAATACTCAAGGTAATAACAACAGTACTCAGCTCAGTATTCAATATTCTAACAATGCAGTCTGTGCAAGTGTGGGCAAGTCTGTGCAAGAGAACAAGCAACGCTTCAGTATACAAACAGGAAAACAGGAAAGGCTGTGGCCTTTCTCCTGCAGTGCTGTCCGTCCTGATGATCTGCAGTGAATCTACAAGCGGACAGTCTTGTTCTGAGCTGCTTTGGAGTTTGGCGGGGGACATGTGACATCTCGTCCCTCATCAGAACAGAACTCTCTGATCTTGTCAAAGAGATACGTCTGTCTGGCCATGTCCAGTCCGGGTGGGGCTTGCACAAGAAGACCTTCTCTGGGGGGCAGGACATCAGGCTTGCGCCGGTGCCGGTGCATCACAGTGTTCTCTGGCCACAACCATGCCAGGTCTCTCAGCATCAAAACTGCAATAGAATAGAAGGAGGAAAATACATTAAACTATTGCCCACAGTACTGGTACTCCATATAGATAAAATAGTACCAGAATGTGTTGATTAAATAGACTAGCTAATGCATGATAGGATGAACGTATTCTCACCTGTTGTGCAAAATCAAAGCTGTAGTGCATAGTGATCTTCTTGCTGGCTGGTATGAAGGGAGAGCTGCAATTCCTTACAAGCTGGAGCTGGTTTTTGCTCATCCTGTAACCAAAACAAAGAAAAAGGTGTCAGACTACCATAGCTCTCATGCTCTCTCATTCTGTTTCTCTCTATAATATAGCTACCTAGCTCGATATTAGCTGCCACGCTGGCTAGTTTAGGAACAAAGGGCTAGCTCAGCTAACTAGCATGTTAGCTAACGTTAGCTAGCTAGCCTTTGTTATGCTAGCTAGACTTAGTCACTTGTTTAGAAAGGAGCTTCTGCTAAACGACTAACGTTAATGTAATATAAACAGCACAGATAGTATAAAGATCAGCTTACCCCAAAGCAAAGCAGAATGCTTGGCGGTGGTGTGAATCTGGTACGTCGTTCGCGTTCGCTTGGTAGCAACATGCTTTGCTGATACAGTCATCTCTGTATCACAGGTCATCAAGAATAAACTCCGTGTACGAACGAGTCCTGCTCTGCTGGAGTTTTAGCTGCTCTTAAAACTCTTTCCATGTCCTGGATGCCATCCCCGTCTTCTCTTTAGCAAAAGCTGTAGCATCCATGGTTAAACTTGGAACTGAATGTAAACAGCCGGCGTGTTTGGGAAGGGTGGGGGGCGGAGAACCCGGAAGCAATAGCCAATGAAAACAAATCATGCTAATCGATCTGCCCGCCCCCAAGCCCGGCTCGAAATCAGCTAAAAACGAGCTTAGTTTGCAGACTAATTAAACGTATTTCGTGAACCTAAAACTGTTGTCTGTTATAGTAAGTAGGTTCTTCACAACTTCAACTTTGGTAATACACCAAAAAACAAAAAACGAAAAAAAACGTTTTTTTATATATTTTGCCCTCTAGCGCATTTCGGGGTTTGCCGAGTTGCGGACCAAATCACCAGCCGCTGTCACATATACATTTGAGATTGACTACATAACGACTGTATTGATGAACCTTGGCAATATCTACCGGGAGAAAGTAGTGTTGCAGCCTACAGTAAATGTCAAGGGGAAAATTAATGGATTGGATTTTAAGTCCAAAATACTTTTTCCTCATGTGATTTTGAAGTGTCAAAAACAGTGGCAGGTAAAATGCACATGCCTAGGAGAGCATAGAAGCCGGGTATTGTAAGTTGAAGGGGTGCAGGGAATTACTTTATATGTAGTTGCATGGATGAAATGACCGCTCCTCTGCATTTGTAATGTTAAGATTTTCTCTTTTTGTATTATTCATATATTTTAGTTAGCCATGGTGTCCTAGGTATAAAGTTTATAAAATCATTTCAATGTACTAATTTGTGGTTTTTTTCTCTCCTCAGTTTGGCTGAAGAAATTTTTTAATAAATACATGTTAACTTTATGATTGTTGTCAATTTCATTTTTATTTGTAAAATTGTGACCCTCTTGCTCTACTTTCGTATCTTAAACAACATTGGAAATGTAATCTGTGCAGTGTGGCTAGAAGTAGCTCTAGTCTAGAGCTGTTAAGTTCAAGTCATTGTGTAAGTAGAGTATAGAATGTAATTCTTCTTGGTGGTGATGCTTAGTGGTGTTGTGGTGTGACTGCATGTGATGTCATAGGCCTACTGTACATGGAACTCACAGCAGCAATGCATCATTTTGAGTGGCATTTAGAATGTAAACTGACACTCATTTCTTAATTTTGCTACTGTGTTTACATATAAGTGCCATGTGAGGCCATTGGGACATCACGTGTGCATATGTTTATAAGTATTATTTATTGGGGGAGCTTGGACTTGCTGGGGACTGTGGTGGAGAGACGCATAGCCTACAGAGCGACAGCTTCCCTCCAGTGCAGAGCAGCCGTGGACGGCTCATCTCCATGCGCTCACGGACTGAGCGCTTCGGACAAAATATTGTGACGTGATCTTGAATGTCTGTTCTCTATCATTTCATCGCTTTGTCAAGTGTTGTAGGCCTAATTTGCCCAAGGGATGAGTAAAGTAGCATCTTGATAGATTCACAGGCTACACGAGTTGATGCTCTCTGCTATGCGCGCCGTTGCCAGATGGATATAGACCAACTCGTGTAGCCTACAGCCAATAAAACGGCTTATGATTTTATGATATATTAGATAATTAGATGATTATTAATTGTATTAGATAGGCTAATTATTATGCATCTAAGTTCTAGGCAGGATCTGTAGCGGAGGCCTTTTTTAATATATAGGGATTGGCCAATAGGGCCTTTGCTGTTCTGTCGCGGTTGCATCTACGTTTTTCCTTTTGTGAAATGTAGGATTCTATTCTTGTTAAAGTCGTGATTATGACAGCAGGTGTTATATTTAAACGTGATTTATTTTCCTTTATTACGTGACTTTACAAAATGGCCATGTGTGGCCACTTTTACAGGCAAACAAAATCGAACAATGCACTTGATGCACTGATTGCATATTAATCCACATCAGGTCTAAAAAGTACTACCACAGTTGGTTTTTTTTCACTTTGTGGATATGGCCATTGTCAACAGCTGGTTGCTGTATCGGCGTGAATTGTGAGAAAGAAAGAATCAGAAGGATTTGCTTGCTTTTAGAACATCTATTGCACAGGCACTCTGCATGCAAGGCAAGGATCTGTCACAGAAGAAGAGTGGGCGGCCTTCATCTGATGTTGAAAGGAGTTTGAAAGAAGAAACGTCGAGGTCCAACTAAGGCTATTCCAATACAGGAAGTCCATTCAGATGCTGTGGGTCACTGGCCAGTGGTTGAAAGTGGGAGGCAACGCTGCAAACTCCCAAAATGTAAGGGCAAGACCGTATTCAAATGTGTAAAGTGCAATGTTCATCTGTGCTTCAACAAAAACAACAACTGCTTTCGTGAATTCCACATGTAAGAGTCAGCAGTAACTGTATGCTCACTCTCTACATCACAACAAGGACAGTGAAACAGACAGAATGAGTAAAGATGTATCAAGGCCAGTCAAACAGTATGAGTAAACATGTAACAAGAACAGAGTATTAGTAAACATGTACAGTACCAAGGCCAGTCAAACAGTATGAGTAAACATGTAACAAGAACAGTCAGAGTATTAGTAAACATGTAGGCCTACAGTAATAAGGACAGTGAAACAGTATGAGTAAAAATGTAACATGTCAAGTGAGTATGAGTAAATAATAAAATAATATTTGTAATCTTTATAAATTATGCCTGTTGTCGCTAATTTGCATCATACCCAAATTACTATTGTATGCCTGTTGTCGCTAATTTGCATCATAGCCAAATGTATATCTATTCTATGTGCTATTGTGAAATTAATAATCTCCACTTAATTTAGCATCAGCTTGAAGGCAAAAACACACACAAAATATTTTTTTTTATATAATTGTTAATAAATTCAGGCATCAAGGGGATATACATAGTAGTATTAGCATAGTAGTAGTATAATTATTAAGTATATGTGTATTATCAATATTATCATTATTATTATTGTAGTGGTGTGAATAAAATGACTGTTCGGCTACGACACTCCTGATTGGTTCATTTGAATTTTGAAAATAGCGCCTCTGGGCGTAGCCTACTATAAATACCTTCCACTTTCTCCCGACGGGCGTCACTGAGTTTCCGGACTTCTGTGATAACTGAGCGAGATAGCGACTGTATAGCTTTTGCGATACACAGCTTTCAAGCAAAAACCACCGATCTACAGCAGCTCTCTTTCTTTCTGCTTTTCTTTCTTTACATCGATTTTTGTGGACTACGTGGACTTGATAGAACGCAGTAAGTAATAATGAGTGTCTTTATAGTGTGTAGCTAAGGTAGCTTGTTAGCCTAGCCTAGCTATTCTTGGATAGCTAATGTGTAACTTCGCTAGGCATTTTCCGACATTTTGTCTTTATATTTGTAAACTTGAGTGAGGGTTACTTTGTGTTAAAAGTGTGTTGTGTAGCTCATTTATTATCATTTTGCTATTTGCTTTAGGGCTAGTGGGCTTCATATAGTTAGCTTTGAGATCTTGCTAGCATCATTTGAAATCGCCTGGCAACGGCTTTTAGCCTTGTCTACTATGTAGGAGTTACTTGATAAAAAGAGTGCCGGTTTAAATACATATTCGGAGACATTACCAATTGCGAGCATATTCGTCCTCATTATAGTTTGGTATCGGCTATAAAAGCAACAATAGTAGGGCCCTATTAACGCCGACCCTCGAGTACCCTATTAACTGCCAAAAACGGCGACAATTATTAATTTCTGCATTGTACTAGCCGCATTTTAAACTGCAACGGAAAAGTAACCGACTGTCCTACAATTGGATATCATATAAAGTCTACGTTCATTATGTTCAGCTTTGTATGAAGGTGGCCATATATACATTGTGACGGTGAGAGAATTGGCATGCCCGGAGGCACGTTTGCATGGCCCTCTATGATAGAATAGCGGAACGCTCCCTGACATACTGTAATGTCTGTAGCCTACATTTCCACGCACCATCGGCCAAATGTTTACTTCAGCTGTTATCAGCCAACTACAGATATCATTTGGTTGAGTCTGTGAAACATTTGGTGCGCCTCTGTACATTTCCAAATGCCTGCGCTGCTGCGGCAATAGGCCTAACTTGAGGCTCACAATCTCATCTTTTTTGTATACGGAAGCCATAGGCTTAATGATATGTAGATTTTTACTTAATAAAAAGAGTGTGCAGTGGCATCATAACCGGGAGATAATGTCTGCAAATTCAAGTAAAACGCAGACTTTGCTTATCCAGTGCGAATGTGCCATAACGAAATGCAGACGACGGGATAATTTCTAAATCACCGAGGTCCCCAGATAATACTTGTCCCGTGCGAATAGGGCTTTAAGTTTGTATTTTATATATTCTGTCAGTTCCCTACTAACACAATGAGGTTGCAGCAATGTTGCAGAAACGTGCAATTTAGACTTTTGTATGGTCCACTCAACGTCAAGTTAAACGTGCATGCAACGCAAACGCGGTATCTGCACACAAGTTGCTGCAACGTGCAGGTCCAACGTGTCTGCAACGTGCCTGCAATGTGTACACAACGTTGTGATTTCCGTGATGATTTCGATGTATATTGCTGCAACGTTGTATACACGTTTATATATTACTTTGTTACGTTGCTGCAACGTGGTCTACACTTCCTTTGGCTACATATATAATTTGCATTACAAAACAAATCAGCTCCTTGCACAAGCTCCACTACTTCCTGAAACTCTACAGGCATATTTCTTTACCGTCCTATACTATTGGATAGCAATAGCGATGAAGCCGGTGTGCAGCACACCTGATCAATCACTTCCATCCACTAGTATAGGACAGGAAAGAAATACGCCTGTAGTGTCAGGAAGTAGTTGAGCTTGTGCAAAGAGCCTATTAATGTCATAGTCAATGCAGCAAGCAAAATTATGGTACAAAAGTTATGACACAACACCATTCAGTCAAGAACAATTTATTTTATTTAAAAAGTACACAATGTCTGGCCTGCAACATGATAAACAAGTTTAAAAACAAAAAGGATTAAAAAAAAAAATACAAAAACAGTTATTTACAAAAAAAAGTTATTTACAAAAAAATGGCAGGCTGTGCTCTGATAGGCTGGGGGGGGGGGGGCTGTGCTCAGATGGGCTGCGAGGGGGCGTCAGATGGGCTGGGGGGCAGCTAGGAAAGGAAGTCTTCCTCATCAGAATGCTGGGGAGTGCTCAGATGGACTGTTCTTGGATGGGCTGTGCTCAGGCGGACTTCTGCAGACAGGGTTGCCAGATTGGTGTGATGTTTTCCAGCCCAATGAGTGCTCAAAATCCGCCGAATGTGATAAAAAACCGCCCAAATATTATAGTATATAATATATAGCAGTGCATGCTAAGAAAAATGCCTTTCAGTTGAAATACCGAAAATAATAATAACTCGTGGTAAACTGCAACACACGCCTACACATATGTCACACGCACAGCCTACAACAGAGAGAAAGTTGCGTAATCCCATCAAATAGTCAAAGAAATGATAATGCAGGCAACTAATTATAACACATGAGAAGCATGGCTATATCATGAACAGAGGAACAGCGGTGCTGCGGTCATAGACAAGAGAGCAACTCAAGATGACAAGCTAGATAACAAGCTTTAGTGGTGACAAGAAACCGCAGAATGTGACAAGTGGACTAGGCTACACAACTTCCAATAGTAGGCCTATATAACCACCTGTATAACCACCCATGAATACCCTGCCTGCTCGCCTACAATAACCGAGTCAGGAGTGTGACACTCAGGCAGGCAAGCAGGCAGAGACACAAGTAGGAATCACTCAATGATGCGACATCCAGAAACACCTGCTTAGTATTAAGTAAAAATGTCTTACATTCAAGCCGAACAGGCCAGGAGTCCATTCCAACTTCTAACGTAACTCGTCAATGTAAAACTATGTAGGCTACATGTGGTGAACTTGCTAATTAGCAAGTATTAATAGATGGTTGAGTCAAAGCTCCCCAACTGTCGGGGAGGGTGGAACAGACGTCAAACCGCTCCGTGTTAGACCAGAGCGCGTCCATGCGAGCAGAAAGCAGCAGTAATCAGAAAGCAGCAGTAATCACATGAGATTTCTGCCATCATCTTTAGCGTCACTTGGGAAAATGCTCTCTCCACATGAGCATTTGATATGGGCAGAGTGAGCATTTGATATGGGCAGAGTGAGCATTTGATATGGGCAGATGATTGCGCCAAGTGCCACATCCTGAAAGCACAGATTTCCTCCGGCATCTTTAAAGGCCTCTACCTCCAGCCAAAAGGCATCGATGCGGTGATCATGACAGAAACCTGCTGATCCCACATCCCCACGTTGGCATCTTTAGGTTTCTTCAGGGGGTAGCTAGCTAGATTTGACCTCGACCTTCTCCTTGACCGTGTGAATCAAATGCATTGAACAGGGAGAGCTCCCTCGCCCCTATTGGACAGGTGCACATCTCCCACCCTATTAACATCATTAGATACAATTGAACCGTCTGTCCCGCCAGTTTTAATTTTTTTTTTTTTTTTTTAAACGCCCGCCCAATGCTATTTTTTCCAGCCCAACCGCCCAATGCTATTTTTTCCAGCCAAACGTGATCAAAAGAAGCCCAATTGGGCGTGAACCCGCCCAATCTGGCAACACTGTCTGCAGATACCTAAAGACACAATGAAATGGCCGTAAATACACAACGCACATACATGCACAAAAAAGTGGTACACAATCTATGGAACCATGCAGTCACACTGGGTAGGAGAAACCAAAAAAAAAGACATCACTTACCCTTCTGCATTTAGCAGGGGCATGTTTCAATGTCTCCTGCAGCTGGGCGGCCACCTCCGCCATCGTAGCCTTTGGCATGGAGACCATCACTGCACCTTTAAGTTATCAAGAAAGGTAATGGTTTCAATTCACATCGGTCATGGAACAAAGACGATGTATTAAAAAATATTCAAAATATGAACCATTTCTTACGTGTTAGAACATTGAAGAGTGTCATACTCTTCAGTGGCTTCTTCCTCTTCTTCCCGTGCACACTGTAGGCGCTCCACACCGCATGTGTGGCTACAGCTGACAGCACCCGCCGGACTGTGTCCGCCAAGTCTCTGCCACCAATGGCACCTAGGTATTGTGTCTGCAAAACAAAGACAGTCATTTACTGTACCCTTCCCTGCACTGCAAAAATAAGACAAAGTTCCGCCCTGCAGACACTCACCATCTTCCTCTGATGTTCCCGGTCCTTCAACCTGGCCTCACAGACCTGCAGCTCCTCGTCCGTTTGGGCAGGGTTCAGTACATCCAGCACTTCTCCCTGGGCTCCAGACTCCACAGGCCGCGTGCTCTGGGCCAGTTCCCTCACAGTCCGTGCAAGCTCACGGAGTTGCTCCCGCATCTCTGAGAACTGCTGATGTACAGACCTCTGGAAATCTAGATAAACACAGATGTGGCTATAAGTACATTGACATAAAACTAAATGAAACTCAAAATATATGCCTGCATGCAACATGAAGTAGTCCCATACCAGCATCTGCAGAGCAGCATCGATTAGGTAGAGGGGTACATGGAGTCAATGGTGCTGGAGCCGTTTTATTGGGCGACGGCATCACAGACCTAACTGAAAACCAAAAGGGATAAAGGAAAGGGATTAGCAGGAAACTGTATGGTGTTGGCAGCATGCTTTGGCTTCTGGCATTTGAAGGAAAATAAATTAAGACATTAACAGGTAGACATCACAACACCACAGCAGTACATGCCACTCTTACCTGGTCTGGCTGGGGTGCTATACATGAAGCCTGGGCTCGCATGGTTTTCGCTCACAGGGGATGAGCTCGGAAAATCTGCAAGATGAGTAAATGGTATTCAATCTAAAAAAGCCAATCACAGAGCTAACTGAAAACCTAAAGGGATTAGCAGGAAACTTTATGGTGTTGGCTTTGGCTTCTGGCATTTGGAGGGAAACTAAATAAAGACAAGACAGGTAGACACCACAGCAGTACATGCCACTCTTACCTGGTCTGGCTGGGGTGCTGTATGATCTGGCTGGGGTGCTATACATGGGGCCTGGGCCCCGCTCGCCCACATGGGACAAGCTTGGAAAATCTGCAAGATGAGTAAAATGGTATTCAAAATAAATTTTAAAAAAATAGTCCAACTATCAGTGTGCAGTAGGCATAGACATTTCATTTCAACACAAACATGCATACCTGGATTGTACAGCACACGTGGATTGTACTGGACCGCTGGCAGAGGCCTTTCAACTCCGGCACCTGGCACCTGGTCTTTGGCCTGCATAGTGGGGACCAATGGCTGCCCGGGGCTTGGAATATCTAGTGGAATATCAGTAAATTAGCTCAGATTACTCGATTTCAAAAGTACTACTCTTTTGGGACTGTTGAATGCACTTTAGTGCACAAACATGTTCTTACCCCATCCTTTTTGGAGAGCCAGGATACTGGGACAACCGACACAGTGTCCTCCCCCAGAAACTCCACACTGCAATACAGTCTGCCCAATAAACAAAAAAAGATTAAGTTTATAAACACAT
Source organism: Borostomias antarcticus (assembly GCF_949987555.1). NCBI lineage: Eukaryota > Metazoa > Chordata > Actinopteri > Stomiiformes > Stomiidae > Borostomias > Borostomias antarcticus. The sequence continues at coordinate 14,759,340 of NC_140242.1, forward strand.
AAGGACCCTATGGGAAAGTAGGCAGAGGGGAAGAAGCGACTAAAACAACAATTCAACAAGTCATTACAGCCGATAAGTAATTAGTGACACGCCACTATTCTATACTATTCTTTTTTGATTCTCTGCCGGCCCAGGACAGATGCGGTCAATGGCGGTCAATCATCAGTGTGGGAAACATGAGCTAGTTTAGGCATTAGCCACTGCAGTGCACAGATTAAATGTATAAGGCCCGTGAATCATGCGTTACTACTCGCAGTTTTAACAGGAACGCCTGTTTTTGACTCGTGTACTCCAACAATACACACCGATACTACAGATGTGGCAAACAAAGCTGCCTCCATCTTTGTTTCGAGCTAACGTTACATGGACCACGTTGTCCATGGTACCCCGCTTACCTCGTGGGTGGCATTGTTCTCAGTCTCCCACTTTCCAGACAAATGGAAAATATATAAAGCATTATCTTGGCTTCGCCTTCACCTTTGCCTATGTAAAATTAGCCTAAGATTCGTGATGTCCTTAGAAAGCCTGACACGAGCGAGCTCCCAACGTGAGTCTCAAATTCAGCAGTCGAACAAACAAAAAATTTCCCTCAGTCCAGCGGCCATTTTAGATTAACGTTAACTAACACAAAACTTAACATCTCAGACCGTTCGCTTGCTTATGTTTCTGCAAATGTTCACGGCGAACACAAAGCCAGCAGTAACAGAAAAAAGGTTTGCAATAGTTTGTCGGAGTATTTTCAATATTGTCTAAACGTTAGTCAAGTTCGGGCCTTGACTTAGCTAGCTAGCATTAGGTAGCGTGCTAGCTAGCATTAGGTAGCGTGCTAGCTAGCATTAGGTAGCGTGCTAGCTAGCACTAGCTAACGTTAGCTAGCTATCATTAGGCTTCCAATTCCTGAACTTAGTTTAGCGTGCAGGTTATGAGTTACTTCTGTTTACTTAAATTATTACCGGTAAGTAAACAAATAAATAGCTAAACCAACAGTCAAATCAATGTAATTTGATGAGAAAAAACCCTGAGGTAACTGGTATAACTTACCAGAGATGAGTGCGCACCACACAAAAAAAGTGTTTTAGTCCCCAATCTGTTCTCTTTATGGCTTTAAACCACAGCTTTCGGCGGTTCCTCTGAAAAGGGGGACATCTCGAGGGGATGCTGAAGAATCTGAGGCCATCATCTTGTCCTTTTCTGTTTGTACAGTTCACAGCACAGCAGCTTTGAGGCATAATTAGCTACATGAAACGGAGCTCCTGGCTACTGTGGCTAGCGAGTTCGTTCCTCGTTCGCTCGTTCCTTTTTCCCAAAGAGGCTGCGTGCGCACCCCGCTGTGACGTAGACGGCGAACCCATCTATAGGGAGGGAAAGTGATCTCATCGCCCCTTTGTGGAAGTGTTCCATAATGCCGAGAGAATGAATGGGATTTCTCGACACGTCTTTTGAAAAATGATATCTTGGTCGACACCGAAACGTTAGTTTTAATTAATGAAAAAGCATTAAATTTATAACAAACGGAAATATACAATCAATAACATTTCTAATATGAGTTATTCACCTCAACATACAGTACAATATGAAGGATATAAGCGAAAATTTAAAAAAAGAACAAAAGACAGGAGCAGTTTGGCAAAGAATCCTGCCTACTTCAACTGTGAACCAAGCAAGCAGTGACGTCACGGGATAGCCCGATTGCAATCCTATTGCTAGCCTAATAGGACTTTTATTTTATTTATGACGTTGCAGTTTATAGTTATTTAATGACGTTGCAGGGACCCATATTGCCAATGTTTCTGCAACGTTGCAGAAAAGTCTAATTAGACTTAGGAGGGTAAAGTTATTTTCGACCTTAGATGGACGTTGTCACAACATCGCCTGATGGTAACGTTGCAACTTACCTAAGTACAACTTATGTGCAACGTTGCTGCAACCCACTGTGTTAGTAGGGTTCTAATTCTGCATAGGCTATATATATAAGCTAACAACTATAACACATTTTTGGACAAAAGTGACTATTCTCAGTTTTCCTTTCTTGTAATCATGTGTAGGCTAATAGCCTACTTAGAATTCGGACTAGATGAAGATATGCTTTTTGGAATGTTGTTACTTGCATCTAAAATGTAGCTGAGGAATCTCGGTTGGAGCCATCAAATTTCCCCTTTGCAAAAGGTATTGTTGTTGTTCATAGATTGGATTATATTAGGCTAAGGATAGTCCCTATATTTTATTTGGCTCAATAAAATTGTAAAACAACATTCCCATGATGCGTTATATAGGCTTCAAATAACATTCATTTTCATAAACTTTATTGTGCACTCGTGATGTAATTCGCGCATGTACGGTAGATAGATGTGCGCAATGTTGCAACTGTCCTTTTTAAAAGTATAATTTTACTGTAATCGGTAGTTAAACTACTGGGTGAGCGGAGCGCACGCCAAGAGACGGTTTAGACCGCGCTTCGCCAAGTGTCTCTTGGCTACTACGACCAGGCCAGGTAGAGCCTGGGTTATGGGCGGGCGACTAAGCCAGGTCCAGCCTGGTTTATGTGCTTGGCTGTTTTTTTTTCTGTCTGATAAATTAAGATAGTTGAAGCAGGGCTCAGACAATAGGAAGCCATGCTGCTCAATTCAATATCTTAACTTCAATGGCCCAATTGCGCATTAATATTCACAACCCCACTAATAGTCACTGTTACTGTAGATGTAAATAAAGTAGGCTAATGTGGCTTTTGATGAAGTAGGCTAAAGTAGACTAATGTAACAGTCAGTCAACAGCAAGTGAAGAATGTAGACTATTTCTTTCACCACCATCACTGCATCCATGTATCTATAAATGTAAGCACACTTATGCTGTGTTCCGACTGGGCGTGGTGGGCCGCCCAGTTCGCCCGACCGAAGGGGTCGCCGCGCAGCGAATTTGCCAAAATGTCAATTTTTTTTTACTTTTTGCGAATTCGCCGCGCGGCCAATCCTGGCCACCATGCGACAGTTCGCATGATTGACGCCGCCGGGTTCGCCTGATTCGCGCCGCCCAGTTTGCGTGAATTGTATTGACTTTCTATGTAAACTTGCCGTGCGGCCGAAAAAATGTGCGCCCGGTCTGAACACATTGTGTCATCTGAAGATCTTTCTGATCAAAAGCTATCAAAAGAATTTAACTTTAAGCAAACAATGTTGCCGCCAATGTTTCACCATAAAACAGGAAGTCCTCATAACTCTTACATACGTTATTCGATTTACCCCAAATTGCTCACGCTGGATGAAGGTCGTGTCCTCAACAAATCTATGCGTCGGTATTGAGTCACACTTAGAGCGCCACCTACTGGTGACAGGAAGTTTCTCTCAGAAATAGCAGAAATAGTTTCTCAGAAATAGCACACCCTTTAACAGCGCCACACCAAGACATGCGTGGGGTGCAAGGGCCTGCTCAATGCTGCTCGCAGTGCTAGTTGTGTGTTGAAAGCTGTCTGGTGATTTCTTTCTAAACATTTGTTTTGCATTCTTTTAGATGCCTCGTACCAAGTCCTCCCGCCTTTCGGATGCAGCCAGGCAGAGAATGGCGGCCCAACGCATCGTCATGGTTGGACCTCAGAATCTTCCTGGCCCTGTTGAACGTATGTTCCCAATTGTTTATGCATTACATATTGATTAAAGGTGGGATAGGTCGTTTGATGTCAACAAGGCCTCCCATTGGTCATCTTTTTCAAAAGAACCTGCCCCTCCTTCCTGTCAATCATGATGTAGTCCCTCCCTCCAAACATGACTGGTAGGTGTGGCGAGATAGAGAGCCTGATTGGTCAATACATTCGGGCGCGATGCATTTTTTAAATTGAAAATACAGAGGCAGCGGTAAACACGGAGATCCAAGTTTATTCTCCAAGCACTTCTGTTACTGAAAGGATATTATGCCAATTTTACCAAATAAAGCCAAAAGCAAACTACATATCCCACCTTTAACTGCATAATATTGTTTTTCCATTATTTTAATGTTGTTTGTTGACATGTTTTTCTGTGTGTGTTTTTAACTCTTCTGTGTATGTTTATAAATAGGTCATGGTGCAGGTTACCGTCACCGAGTGAGACAATGGCCAATTTCTAGCTTGACTGGGCGCAGTCACAAATTGGTCATTCCACCTGAGGATCCAGACAACGAGGTAAATACTATTTTCATAATGTATTCACAAATACTTGATTTGAGGAATTATATATGATTTTTATTTATTTTCAAATAAATAACCTTTCTGTTACAGTTTGTTCTTGTTGTGGGAGCCTCCCATCTACGTGCCATTGTAGATGGTTTTGTGAAGATGCCAGAGGGACGCATCTCCTTTGGCTTCATGTCAACGCCGGGGGCCTGTGCGTCGGAGTTGAGGACCGAGTTGTTGCATGCCGCAATAACTCCGAGACCCGATGCAGTTTGCGTCATGGCCCCGAGCAACAATCTTACCGCCAGCCGTACTGTTGAGGAGGCAGGAGCTGACTTCCGGAAGCTCCTGCGCAGTGCCCTTAGTCTCTCGACTCAGGTATGCTTTGTAGTAGTTTAAAATAATAACATTGTTTTAATGATTTTGAAATTATGAGGGAATAAAATGCTAACAACAAGTATTTTTTATAAGGTCTTTGTCCAGGACTTCATACCCCGATTGAATGTTGACGCGGGTTTGCAGCAACTTACGCGTCAAGAGTTTCATCGTGTGGCAGCCAGCATGAGTAAGTTGCAAAAAAAAAGTTTTCAGTGTTAGTTCAGTTATGTATATGTCTTTTTAGCCAAACTGATTGAATAAATATGTAAATTCATGTCTTTGCTATGATTCCGAATTCAGAATTAATATATGTAGATATTTAAATTCTTCATGTGTTCTTTTTTCAAAGACATCAAGTACTTCTCCAATGCTGAGCACTTCCCGTTCAACCACCTTGAGCTGTGGAGCAGGGATGGTGTAAGTACAACATGTTATTTTAATATTGCCAGTTGAAAAATTTGATGTATACTTACACTTTGTATTGATCTTAGTAGTGTAGTTCATTGCAGATTCATATAGACTTGAAAAGTTCTGTTGTTAAAGTATATTCATTACTTATTCACAGGTCCATCTCAGTGACGATGGCGGCATGGAGATTCTGGTTCAGTTGCTGTGGCAGTCTGCCTACCTGCAGCTGAACCCACCATCGCCAGCTCCACAGGTTCCTCCCAGGACATCGCCCCCTGTGAGAGGTTTTGTGCCAAAGGTGGTCGTCACGGGAGAGGTCAGTGTGCCACGTCCGTCAAACCCTTTTGAGTGGAAACTCGTTGGCAAGCGCAAGAAGGTGAGTCTCTTTCTCTTTGAAACTTTTTCAAGTAGATGATTTTTTCTGAGCAGTTTAAGATGGTAATGATTAAGTGATACCTATTTGTTCCAATACATGCTGAGTATAATTGACTTTTGAACAAGACAAATCAATTACAGGTTGTTAAAAACTATAGCCTTTATTTTTTTTCACAGGTGGATGCAACATCTGTGGTGTTGGAGGAGATCATCCCTGTGAACCCCGTTTGGTTCAGCAGTGCCACGCTCGATGCAATGGAGAGAGCTTCTCCATCTCATCTGTCTAGCCCTGTGGGCCCACCTGTTCCACAAGGCAAACGGGTAATTTGTAATATGCAAATTGTATGTTTGAGGCATTTCAATGTTTGTTATTTGTCCTGACACAGAACAAGTTAACACCATTTAAGACTGTTATATAATATAGAACACTATATAGTTTGTTCCAAATACTTCTTGAAAAAGTGTTCTTTGTTTCCCATTAGATCAAGCCTAAAGTGGACTGTCGGCAGAAAGCAGTTGCCTCGAAAAGGAAACGTCCACAGCGGCAGGTTTGTAATATATTTCAATGTAATATTTTAGTATTCTAATTGTTTTTACAGTCTGAGTAAATAGGTAGTTGGTTAAAATGTTTGAAATATTCACTAATTGTGAAACAATGATAAGTGTACAGTTTTTTTTAATGTATTTTTCTTCCCACTAGGTTGAGGCTGAATCAAGTGTTGTACCAGTGTCTTGTGAGGCCTCACCTGGCTGTCCTCTGACAGACGTTCTGCCGACAGAGGTTGGAGGACCTATTGAGTTTTTTACTTGAGCGTGCAAAGTGTTTTCATTGTTCCTGCAGTATAAAGCTATACCTCATTATTATGTTAGATCATTAAGAGACAGTATTAATTGGTAGCTTCAAGGCCTTCATTATATGCACAGATGTAAATGATAATGTAGTTCCTGTCACAAGAGACTTGTAACACAGTATTTTGTTAAGGCAGTTCAATCAATTGTTTTTGTCTGCTGTTTTATTCCTAGGTTGAGGCAACACCAATGATTGTGGAGGTGTCTTCCCAGGACTCACCTACCAGTGTCGTGCATGTGGTTGCCATGGAGGAGGTTAGTACTTAGGTCCAGTGCCAATATCCCACTTAGTCCTATTCTTTTTATCTTACTCCTAGATTTTGTGCATGTCTGTTGTGTAAAAGGTTGGTGCACCTATTGGGTTTTTTACTTGGCAATGCAAAGTTTTTTCATGGTTCTTGCAGTAAAAAGCTAAACATCATTATTATGTTATATAATTAACAGACTATTAATTGGTAGCTTCAAGACCTTTGTTATATGCACAGATTGAACTAATAATGTAGTTGCTGCCACAAGAGACTTGTAACGCAGTACTTTGTTAATGCAGTTCATTCAGTTTTTTTGTCTGCTGTGTTATTCCTAGGTTGAGGCAACACCAAGGGTTGTGGGGGTGTCTTCCCAGGATTCACCTACCAGTGTACTTGAAGCGGTTGCAAGGGAGGAGGTTGGGTCTTTGCTCCAGTCCCAATGTTCCACTCAGCCCTACCCCTTTTATCTTACGCCTAGATTTTGTGAATGTCTGGTGTAGTTCATATAACTAGGACCTGGGATGTTTAACCAGTCTGCAAAATGAGTGATTTCCAATGTTGCTTTCAAATGTAAAGCTATCACAAGCTTTCATAGTACAATTTGACTTGTGAGCAGAATTATTTTGCCAAACATAGTTGCCGTTAACACAGAAAAAAGGGATATAACACACATTTTAAGTTGAAAGATGTAACCATTCAATTGCTTTAACCATTTAATTGACATATCCTTTAAATTACCAACAGCCAAATGTATACTAAAAGAGTTCTGTCAAAATATTATAGTACAATGAATTATTTTAGGTTGTGGCAACGTGTGTGTCTTCTTGAGGTATCTTCATATGTAGCACCTACCAGGAGGTTGGTGTAGGTAAACTTGTGGATGTGGTTTCTGGCAGATTGGCAGGTAACATCTTCTTTTTTTGTAGGTGGAGGCAACCCCGTTTGCTGTGGACGTGCCTATCCAGGCAGCACGTACCAGGCCCGTGGAAGTGGTGGGAATGGAGGAGGTCGATGCAGGTAAGGTTGTGGATGTTTCTGCCAGAGGTAAGAGTGTTGTGAAAAATGTCCTTCCAAATAGTGTTATAGGTTCATTTCATCAGGGTGATTCTCGCTTTGAAAATGCAGGAGTTCAGTGTATGGCAATAGGTTTGACAGCTTTAGCAAAACATGCAGTTGAAAGTGTTTTTTCATGGCAGACAGAGGATCTTGACACAGTTTTAGTTTTAGGTGATGAGTTGTACAAGTCTGTGAGAGGCAATATGATTTGTGGAAAATCAGGACCATTTAGTGTTTCAGATGTGCCCAAGCAGTCAGTTATTGATGAATATGGTGATGTTTATGGAGTATCAAGACTATTGAGTGTTCCTGATTTGCCCAAGCAGTCAGTCATTGGTGGACATAATTTCAAGTTTGAGTATGGTGATGTTGTATCTGGTGATGTAAATATTGTTGATGGAGAATGTATCCAGGCTGGTGTATTTAAGTCTCTGCTAAATGGTTTGGATGACATGTTTGCAAAATATGACACATGTCTTCTAACATTGTGTAGTAACACGTGTGCAATAATTTGTGAAAGTAGACGCTATGCAATTGTTGATTCTCATGCGCGTTGTGCTGCTGGAATGGTAGATCCCCCTGGTAAAAGCCTTATTGTGTATTTTAGTTGTCTTAAAGATGTTTTTAGTTACATACACAAATTGTCTTTGTCACTCAGTAGTGGAGATAGGCCTTTTGAGATTTCTGGGGTTCGAGTCATTTACGCAGACCCAAATGCAAGCAGTTTGAAATCAGAATTTGCAGGAGTGAAGTCTATAGAATCTGCTGAGACTTTTGAAATGGTAGAATCGGGTTTAGGTTCATCATCATTGGAACATGGTATTGCATCAGCAGGCAGGATCGGTAAGTGTAAGATTACAGGGCAAACTTGTGGATCTAAGAAAAGGAAAATAGATATTAGTGCAGATGTTAGTGCAGATGTCATGTTTATTAGTGATGTGGCTTCTAAAAAGCTACAGTTTGATCTTCTTGGTAATGAAGTTGCACAGTCTTTATGTACACAGTTGAATATAGAGTATGAAAAATCTGATGCACAAGTGTTAAGAGCAGTTGGTTTGTTAGGATCTCCGTGTAAGAATGAGAAAATAGTGGCTGATGGCAATTGTTTCTTTCGAGCAATCTCCCTAGCTGTGAGCGGCACACAGAAGAACCACAGGAAAATCAGACTGGCTGTTGTTAAACAACTGAAAAATAAGGCAGTGGATTATAAACATATTTTGAGAAATGAATTTTCATCAGTGGCAGAGTACATTCAGATTTCCAAGATGCAATATGTTGGCAGTTGGGCAACCGAAGTGGAAATTCAAGCAGCAACAGATTGTCTAGGAGTTAATATTGTTACTTATTATGATAACCGGTGGCTAGAATATAGCTGCAAGTATAGGTGTTTGTCAAAACAGGGCATCTACTTGCAAAATTGCAATGGCAACCATTATGAAACTGTTGTGTGTGTTCATCAGCCTCAGTTGCAAAGCTGTTATGGTTATTGTAAAGTGAATACATCCTTCTCCAAAGTGTACAATACCAGACAAAGTGCAGAGAGCAGTTTATGTAAAGTCACAGAGCATGAGAACATGAAAACAGTTGTGTGTACAGGTGGTTTGAGTCCAGTTGGAATTTCAAGTTCTGGGAGTGAAGACGTAGTGTATATTGAGGATGATGTAAATCAGCAAACAGATTGTGATGTTGTGGATGAGTCAAGTAAGCTTGCATTTAAATTTAGTCCTATTTGCACTGAATTTGCAAAAGCATTATGTAGCAAATTGAATGTGGAGTTTGAAAGACAGGATTTACAAGTGCATACAGAATATGGGTCTTTAGGTGTTGTGTGTAAAACAAAGCAAATTCTAGAGGATGGAAATAGTTTTTTTTAGATCAGTATCTCAAGTTATTTGTGGCTCTCAAAAAGGTCATCTGAAAATTAGACATGGTGTTGTTAAGTACATGGAAATTCATAGTGCAGAACACATGGAGTATTTGGATAAGGAATATGTTTCAGTGGCAGAGTATATTAACAAGTCGCAAATGAGGTATGTTGGTAGTAGTGCAACCAATATAGAAATTCAAGCAACAGCAAATGCTTTTGGAGTAGACATATTTATATATAGTGGTGAAACATGGTTGAAATACAGTAGCTTTTGTTCAATGGTTACAAATGAAGGCATTTACTTAAAACATTATGAGAATAATCAATTTGAACCAGTATTGTGTGTTTATGGTGATAAGCATATTTGTATAAATTTGTGTGAGGTAGGTAATTCATTAGAGACACCATACACAGGTACAAGGAATCCAAAAGTCCAGACGCAGAGCACTGCACATATTAATGTTATTTTTTCCAAGTATTTGGAAAAGAAGAAGAAATTCCAAATGAAAATGAAATATCAGAATAGTGTTCTGTACAGGGAAATGGTAAAGGAAATGATTAGAAATAAATATCAGGGAGATGAGTTGCATAGGGACAAAATTAGAGTTAGGAGAAGAGTCAAATATCAGGAAGATGAGTTGCATAGGGACAAAATTAGAGGTAGGAAGAGAGTCAAATATCAGAGAGATGAGTTGCATAGGAACACAATGAGAGTTAGGATTAGAGTCAAATATCAGGGAGATGAGTTGCATAGGGACAAAATTAGAGTTAGGAAGAGAGTCAAATATCAGGGAGATGAGTTGCATAGGGACAAAGTTAAACAAAAGAGTATAAAGAAGTATCAGGAAGATGTGTTCTTTAAAGAAAGTGTGAAATCCATGAGTATAAAGAAGTATCAGGAACATGTGTTCTTTAAAGAGAGTGTGAAATCCATGAGTATTAAGAAGTATCAGGACGATGTGTTCTTTAAAGAGAGTGTGAAATCCATGAGTATTAAGAAGTATCAGGAAAATATTCAGCATAAGATTCATGTAGCAGCTTTTAACAAATTGAAGAGGAAAGAATTTAAATATAAGCAGAAGGAGTTTGATTTTGTGAAGGAAAGGTTTTTAGATAAGGTGAAAGATGGGCCTGATTTTGTGTGTTGTGTTTGTCATAGACTGTTGTTTAAAAATCAGGTTACAAGGTGTCAACGAGCTGATTACAGTAAGAATAAAGCAATGGCTTCATTTGCAGATAAATGTTTAACTGAAGACTATTTACACAAATGTAATGAGGACTGTGCAACGCCGTGTCAGTTGGATTTAGCTAGAGGTCAGCTGTGGATTTGCCACTCGTGTCATAGTAAGATTAAAAGAGGTGTACTGCCACCTGAATGTGCAATGAACAGTTTGAGACCTGATCCCATTCCACCAGAGTTGGCATGTTTGAATAGCTTAGAACAGCATTTGATAGCTTTACATATACCATTTTTTAAAATGTTAGCCTTGCCTAAAGGCGGACAAAATAGAGTACATGGACCAGTGACATGTGTTCCAGCAAATATTGTGCAGACTAGCAATGTACTGCCTCGTTCTAATATGGAAGGATCTCTGTGTCGCATAAAATTAAAACGTAAGCTAACTTATAAAGGGCATTATGAATATAAGTTTGTTGACACTATGCGTGTGAGGCGAGCATTGCAATATTTAAAACAAACAAATGTGCATTATAGAGATGTAGAGTTTAATGAAAAGTGGCTGAATGAGTTTTGTAGGGAGCCAGATGAGGTTTCAAGGAAGGAGCCTGTTAGTACTATAGATGAAGCATCTGCAGATGTTGGTGAAGATGAGCTTTTGCATGATAGACAACAACATTGTATGTTTCAAGACACGTGTCTTATGCCTGTTGACATTGGTCAGGAAGTGCTCGATCAATATTTTGATGGTGTATTGAATCTTGCACCAGCAGAAGGGAATAATCCTGTTAAACTGCTTTCTGATTATACAAACGAAGCCAAATGTTTTCCAGTGTTGTTTCCACAGGGATATAATACATATCATCAAGAGAGAGCAAATCGTTTGACATTATCGCGATATTTTAATAACAGAATTCAACATGCCGATGGTAGGTTTGCACAAAATGTGGAATATATCTTTTTTGCTCAGTATATGTCAGAGATAGAACAGGTTGCGTCAAGTGTGTCTGTAGCATTACGGAAAGGAAAATGCCATAGTTCTCGAGGAGTACATGCTCAGGAAAAAGTTCAGTTAAACCATGAAGAAAAAGTTGTTGGAGTTTGATGATGGGTATCGTTTTCTTAAACCAATTCGAGGTACACCAGCTTTTTGGCACGGAGCACAGAAAGACCTTCTCGCTTGTGTCCGTCAGCTCGGCGTGCCAACTTGGTTTTGTTCGTTTTCTTCGGCTGATGTGCGTTGGAAAAATCTTCTTAATAGTATTTTGAGACAGGAAGGTAGAACACAGACAGTAGAAGATTTAGAGTGGGCAGAGAGGTGTGACCTATTGCGTCGTAATTCTGTGACTGCAGCTAGGATGTTTGATTTTCGCTGGCATTGTTTCTTGAGGGAGGTACTTATGTCACCATTGCATCCAATTGGTAAAATTGTTGATTACTTTTATCGAGTAGAATTTCAGCAGCGCGGATCACCTCATGTCCATTGCCTGTTCTGGATTGAGAATGCACCATTGATTGATAAAAACACAGATGAAGAGGTAGTTCAATTTATCGATAAATATGTAACATGTGAGTTACCAGCAGAAGATGACACATTACACGAAATTGTCACATCTGTGCAGCAACATTCAAAGCAACATTCAAAAACGTGTAAAAAGAAAAAGACAGTTTGTCGTTTCAATTTTCCGAGGCCTGCATCTAGTCGTACATTTATATGTCGGAAAACAAAAGATGAAGAAAAAGTATGTATTTGTCAGGGAGAGGAGACAGGGAGTTCTGCAGTGTGTGCAGCATGTGGAAAACCGCGTCAGAAAGATTCAAGTAAAATGAAAAGAGATCACGCATCAAATATAATGTCAAAAATAAAGGAGGCTTTGTCTGATGAGAATAATACCTATGATAGTGTTGAACATTTGTTTCAAAGTGTAGGGATTAATCAAGCAACTTTTGAGGCTGCATATCAAAGTTTAGCAAGAAATACACATATTGTGTTAATGAAGTTTGGGTAAATCAGTATAGTAAGCCTCTATTAAAATGTTGGTCGGCCAATCTAGACATTCAGTATGTAGTCGATGCATACGCATGTGTTGTTTACATAATTTCATACATTTCAAAGGCTGAAAGGGAGATGGGACTTTTGTTAGCTAACGCCCAAAGAGAAGCATCAAAGGAGAAAAATGTTGAGGCAAGAGATGCACTGAGAAATCTAGGCAGTGTCTATCTCCATAACAGAGATGTGTGTGCTCAAGAAGCTGTGTATAGGTTAACAAATATGCATCTGAAGGAATGTTCAAGGAAAGTATTTTTTGTACCCACAGGCGAGAATATAGTAAGAATGAGTTTGCCATTAAGTGTGTTGAAGCAAAAGGCAGCATCAGAAGACATAAACACAGATGATATTTGGATGACTAGTTTTGTCGATCGTTACAAGAATAGGCCAAACAATAGTGTTTTTAATGACATGTGCATGGCAACATTTGCATCTGAATATCGTGTTTTGAGTAAAAATGAAAAATGTAAGACGCAGATTAAATTAGACAAAGGTTTTGGAACTGTTGCTAAAAGAACACGGACAAAACCTGCAGTTATTCGTTATGCGCGCTTTTCTGAAACCAAAAGTCCAGAATTATTTCATCAGAGTATCATGCAGTTGTTCTTGCCATATCGTTTAGATAAGCAGCTAAAACCTCCAAGCTGTGAAACATTTCAACAGTTTTACAAGAATGGGCATGTTAGGTTCAGTGATGGATCAAGACATTCAGTAAAGTCAGTTGTTGATTTAAACAGAAGTAAGTTTGAAATTGAAGCAGATGAATTGGATAATATCGAGAGTAGTATTAATACAGATGGTGTTTTAGAAGATGCCTGGTGTGAACTGTGCCCAGAGCAAGAGTTGGAGCGTTTACAGTGTGAGCAGGAACAGAAAGACAAAGAACAGATAGTTGAAGAACACGAGGAAAATATTCCAGATTTAGCATTAAATAGACTAAAAGTAGCACATTTGGAAAAGCAAAATAATATAATGTGTAGAAATGATGGTTTGGCTTTAATTAGATCTTTAAATGAGACTCGGCTGTCTATTTTTTATCAGATTCGACAATGGTGCTTAGCAAAAGTAATAGGGAAAAACCCAGATCCATTCCATTTATTTATTACAGGGGGTGCAGGAACGGGAAAAAGCCATTTAATAAAAGCCATTCAGTATGAAGCCATGAGATTATTGTCAACAGTCTGTCGTCATCCTGACAATATTTGTGTTTTGTTAACGGCTCCTACGGGGATAGCTGCTTACAATTTGCACGCCGCAACCATTCACCACACATTTAGCATAGGAAAAGATGTTCGTTTACCGTACACACCTTTGGGTGAAGAAAAGGTGAATTCTTTGCGTGTTAAATTTAGTGATCTTCAAATTTTGATAATAGATGAAATATCAATGGTTGATCACAGGTTGTTGTCTTATATTAATGGAAGATTAAGACAGAGTAAACAAAGTCTCTCCCCATTTGGAAACGTTAGTGTAGTTGCTGTTGGAGATTTTTACCAGTTACCTCCAGTAAAAGGGAAACCGCTGTATGAAGACAATCTAGGTATAAACTTGTGGTCTACTCTATTTAAGGTTGTGGAATTAAAAGAAATAGTTAGACAAAAAGATAATGTGTTTGCAGAGTTGTTAAACAGAGTAAGAACCCGTGTAAAGAAGACCCCGATGTTAAAAAGCGACATAGAAATATTAAAACGTTGTGAGACCGGTGAAGAAAGTTCAGCTTTGCACATATTTCCGACAAATAAACAGGTTAATGAGCATAATGTAGAACAACTGTTTAAGACATGTCCTGAATATGTCCAGATAGATGCTCAGGATTATGTAAATAATGCAAAAACAGGGAAACTAGAATTGAAAACTGGACATCATAGCAAAACATATGACACATGTTTGGCTGAACAACTTTTGTTAGGTAAGGATGCGCGTGTAATGTTGTGCAAAAACGTGGATGTTATGGACGGTCTTGTTAATGGGGTATGCGGTACTGTGACACATATAGTTTCTTCTGAAAATAAGAAATTCCCTCAAAAAGTTTATATTAAGTTTGATGATGACCATGTTGGTGCAGAGAGGAGGAAATCTGCAGATGGTTCAGAGGTTTTTATGGATTCTACGGGTATTGAGCCAGAGGAAGAGAAGGTTACCAAGAAAGGTGGTTTGCGACGACAGTTTCCACTTAAACTTGCTTGGGCTTGCACGGTACATAAAGTACAAGGGGTTACTGTGGATAATGCTGTGGTGTGTCTCAAAATAATATTTACTGCAGGACAGGCATATGTGGCATTAAGTCGTGTTAGAAATTTGTCAGGTTTGGTGATTCAAAATTTTGAAGATAAAGTCTTATATTGTAGGGACAACATTAAAGATGCAATACAGAGTATGCCCCCATTTTTGATTGGAAGTAACAGGCCCAATTTTAGTACACATACTTTTAATGTCTTTTTGATTAATATTCAAAGTTTGACTCGACATGTATCAGATTTGGCATTGTGTACACAGCATTTGCAGCTTAACTGTATTGCTGTTACAGAAACATGGTTATCTGCTTCATCCTCATTTGAAACAGTAAACATCGATGGTTTTACTTTTCACAGTTGTCCACGAAGTTTATGTTACAGTAGCAACAACCCAGCACTGATGTCATTACAAGGACAACAACATGGTGGAGTTGGATTGTACAGTGCAGATAATTTGGCATATGACATTATCAAAGGACTACATGTCAATTTAGAATGTTTGATTTACAACTGTGTTAAGTATAACATATTGATAGCAGTCATTTATCGTCCACCATCGTATCCCGTGTCTTTGTTTAAAGAAAATCTAGCCAAATTACTTGATTGGCTAGAGCCAAAAAGCAACACAATTACAGTCATGGGCGATTTCAATGACGACATTTTGAAATCATCAACTATTTGCAGATTTCTAACCGACAAAGGATATGTTCAACATGTGACCGAACCGACAACAGAAAAAGGGACGTTAATTGATCACGTTTATGTAAAAACAACACATTATGAAATAGAATCAATAGTGTTGCCAATGTATTTCAGTGATCACGAGGCAGTAGTTTGTTCTTTTAAATATAGAGGTTTTGATATTTATTGAATGATATTTATTTATTTAGTAATTGATTATATTCATTGAGTGATATTTATTGAATATGTATGGAATATTTATTTATAGAGTAATTGAGTTTATATTTATTGAATATTTATCGAATTATATTTATTTATTTATTGAGTAATTAAGTTTATATTTATTGAGTGATATTTATTGAATATGTATTGAATATTTATTTATTTAGTAATTTGTATATTTATTGAATTATATTTATTTAATATTTATTGAATGATATTTATTTATTTATTGAGTAATTAAGTTTATATTTATTGAGTGATATTTATTGAATATGTATTGAATATTTATTTATTTAGTAATTTGTATATTTATTGTATTTATTTAATATTTATTGAATGATATTTATTTATTGAGTAATTGAGTTTATATGTATTGAGTGATTTTATTTATTGAATAATCTGATTTGTAACAGTTGTAGATGTGTCATTTTGAGGTTTCGTTTCCTGCATTACAACAGCATTTAAAAGTGAAATATATATTGTGAAACATTAGGTTAATTGAAGCACATTAAAAACTACAGTAATAACATTATATTCTACATTAGGTTAACAAAACAACCCATTGATGCACAACATATGCACATCCCTTCTATTGCACAACATGGGTCTAAAGCAACCCTCATTTGTTGTAGCAGTAGTATTAGTAGTAGTGGTAGTAATAGTATAATTATTAATAATAATATTATTGTTATTAGTAGTAGTATTAGTTATTAGTATTATTAGTAGTATAGTTGCAGTAGTAGTATTAAATAGTAATATTATTATTATTAGTAGTAATGGTAGTAGTAGTAATAGTAGCAGTAGTTATAGTGGTAGCAGTAGTAGAAGTAGTAGATATATTTTTCAATTATATATCATAGAAACACTCAGCTAGACATGACAACAGAAATGGACATGGGTCATTTTAGAACCATGTTGTGCATCAAAGGGTTTCAAAAGCCAATCATTGGCATTTTTTCACAAAATGAAATAGTGCCATATATGCTGTTGCTATTGCAGGTTTTGCTTTCCCTTTCATAAACTGCCAAAAAGCAAAAGGCACTGGTGTTGGACTTCCAGTAGGAATGGGGTTCAATTCCCTGGAGTGCCTGATGGTTTGGTATTTACATGAAAGCTCTGATAATTTTCTCTCATCTAATTGTCTAACAATGGTCTCCAATTTCAATAAAACTAATAAAACAACTTGTAGCAAGTCAATACATAATGTGTAGACATTCTCATCCCAATAATGCATATTACTAATTAATCATCTTCTATCTCCCCTAGATGTGTTTTACCTTCCGTCTCCTCTGTTCTCCTGTCACTTTCTGCAGGTGTTTCTTCCTCCTGAGCTGTAGAGTGTGGATCCATAATGGCAAACCACATACTACCACCATGTACCTGCTCAATATGGGCTCAACACTCAATGCAACAATTGGTGAACTATGTGGAATCTGCATTGGCCTCTCCGTCTCTTTCTCGTCCAGGATTCTCTCACTTTCCTTTTCTCTTGCCTTCTCCAGGTCAAGAACAGATGTGTTCAGGATGCAACCTTCATGAAGCGTGATCAATTTGGCACCAATTGGATAATGTATGTAGAAGTTATGAGGACTTCCTGTTCAGCCAGTAGGTGGCGCCAAGTATGACTCAATAGTGACACAGAGATGTGTGCAGGACGGAACCTTGATGAAGCATGAGAAATCTGAGGCAAAGTGAATAATGTATGGAGGAGTTATGAGGACTTACTGTTTCATCAGTAGGTTGCGCTGTAAGTGTGACTCAATACCGATGCATAGTGTTTAGGATGCGAACTTCATGAAGCATGATCAATTTGGTGTAAATTGGATGATGTATTTAGGAGTTATGAGGACTTCCTGTAAGCAGTAGATGGCGCTATAAGTATGACTCAATGCTGACGCACAGATGTGTTCAGGATGTGACCTTCATCAACCCTGAGCAATTTGGAGTAAATGGAATAACATATGTAGGAGTTATGAGGACTTCCTGTTTCACCAGTAGGTGGCGCTGTAGGTATGACGCAATACTGACTTACAGAAGTGTTCAAGATGCGACCTACATCAAGCATGAGCAATTTGGAGTAAATCGGATAACATATGTAGGAGTTATGAGTACTTCCTGTTTCACCAGTAGGTGGCGCTGTAAGTGTGACTCAATACCGATGCATAGATGTGTTCAGAAGGTGACCTTTATGAAGCGTCAGCAATTTGGTGCAAGTCGGATGATGTATGCAGGAGTTATGAGGACTTCCAGTTTCACCAATAGGTGGCGCTATAAGTATGACGCAATACTGACACATAGATGTGTTGAGGACAGAACCGTCATGAAGCGTGAGATATATCGGACAAATTGGATAATGTATGGAGGAGTTATGAGGACTTCCTGTTTTACCAATAGGTGGTGCTATAAGTATGAGGCAATACTGACACATAGATGTGTTCAGGACAGAACCGTCATGAAACGTGAGATATATCGGACAAATCGGATAATGTATGGAGGAGTTATGAGGACGTACTGTTTCACCAATAGGTGGCGCTATTAGTATGACGCAGGCTGACACATAGATGTGTTCAGGACAGAACTGACATGAAGCGTGAGACATATCGGAGAAATCGGATAATGTTTGGAGGAGTTATGAGGACGTACTGTTTCACCAATAGGTGGCGCTATAAGTATGACGCAATACTGACACATAGATGTGTTCAGGACAGAACTGTCATGAAGCGTGAGACATATCGGACAAATCAGATAATGTATGTAGGAGTTATGAGGATGTACTGTTTCACCAATAGGTGGCGCTGTAAGTATGACGCAATACTGACACATAGATGTGTTCAGGACAGAACCGTCATGAAGCGTGAGATATATCGGACAAATTGGATAATGTATGTAGGAGTTATGAGGACTTCGTGTTTTATGGCGAAATGTCAAATTTTGGCGGGGCGCCACGGCAAGGGTGTTTGGTGAAAACTAAATTTTTTTGATAACTTTTGATCACAAAGGTCTTAAGATGAAGCTGACCCGATATGAAGTTGATCGGATGAAATCTGTAGGAGGAGTTCGTCGAAGTACGAGGCATGGAAATGGTCAAAACAAGGACAAAATGGCACATTAAGATCAAAATGGCGGACTTCCTGTTGCATGTTGGGTATAGCTCCAAGAGACATTTAAGTGTGGCTCGATGAAATACATATGCCCACCGAATTCCGTTCGCCTACATCAAACTGAAAGGTGGGGCTCGCCATTTTAAACTTTCCAGGGGGCGCTCTTGAGCCGTTTTGCCACACCCATTTCCGTCACCCATGAATTATCAAATTTTTCACCGGGACTGACGTATCTGCAAAGTTTCATCCGTTTTCATCGATGTTCAGGCCGCCTAAAAGGCATTTGTTTGGAGTAAAGAAGGAGAAGGTAGAAGGTAGAAGGTAGAAGAATAATAATCCTTCGAAATACAATAGGGCCTCGCACCGCCAGTGCTCGGGCCCTAATTCTTCGAAATTCAATAGGGCCTCGCACCGCCAGTGCTCGGGCCCTAATAATCCTTCGAGTTTCAATAGGGCCTCGCACCGCCAGTGCTCGGGCCCTAAATAGTGGGAATATTACAAGTTTTACTATGTGTTCAGGAGGGGAAAAGTAGGCAAGGCCATATTTGTCCCAGAAAAAAGCTATATCCTCATCATCTACTGTCCAGACTGTCACAAGAATGCAGGGGAAACATGGTGCTGCATGACCATGCCCTAAGGACTCACATCTATTCCATGTCAAAGATAATTCCAATTCCAAAAAGAACAAAAATGAGTGGAATTCTCCATGCGACCACCCACAAAGCACTTTGGGTCATTTCAAAAAAGAGCAAAGGATTTATAATTCCAAAAAAGAAAAAATGATTTATCCTACCATGGAGTAGTATCATTAAAACTTATCCAGCTCCCCCACGCTTCTGACGACCAAGACCTTTGCTTGCTCAGGGATAGAACCGTTGAGTTTGATGAGGATCTTGCAGTTTGATGTCCAGGTAGACTGTATTTTATTCTGTTTTCGTAGTAAACAGGCCTTCTTAGCGATCTCGTCATTCTGTTTTGTCAGATGCTCATTCAGATAGACATTGGTTCCTTTCAACATTTTAACCTTCTATTTGCCTCTAAAGAGAAGAAGAGTCAAGCGAGTGAGGAGAGAGTGAAGAGTGTGTGACAGACTAGAAACCATACTGAGAGCAATATGAAGTGTGTGACAAGACAAATGAGACCCTTCGCTGTTTCTAGTCTTTCTTATTTCTGCATCTCTTCCGCTCTCTCTCTCTCCCCATCTCCCTCTCTCTCTCCTGCCAACTCCTGCTGTCCTCCCAGCTAGGTTATGTAACATCTCCTGATGCATCTCATTCACCCTGAGGAACGTTAGCCAAGATAGACTCTGTCAAACACATCTACATTAGAGAACACTCCTTTTCTTCCTCCTCTCTCTCTCTCTCTCTCACACCACCCCCCACCCCGTCTCTCACCTGTGCTATACATCTTGCAGACAGAATGCTTTTCAGCATGAATGATGGCCTGCACCTATCAATGAAGAGGGTTTTAAATACAGATCTACTAGTGGAGAGATTGATTACATGCTATTAGAATCACTGGGGTGGGTGGGGTCCACGCTTACATGGGATGGAGTATTAGTGTAAGGACTCCACTA
The DNA here is from genome assembly GCF_949987555.1 of Borostomias antarcticus. Classification (NCBI taxonomy): domain Eukaryota; kingdom Metazoa; phylum Chordata; class Actinopteri; order Stomiiformes; family Stomiidae; genus Borostomias; species Borostomias antarcticus. The sequence goes on from NC_140242.1 coordinate 14,779,703, forward strand.
CAGTGTGGAGTACTGTGTAGAACTGTACTGAGTGAGTTGAAGGCTGTGATACACTTTCATGTGGAGTGAAACCTCCAGGCTGCCAGTGTGAATACCAGGAATGAATGTGTTCTTTGCAGATGCTCGTGGGTGAAAGTTGAATAAAACAATATCCAAATATCTAGCATTGATATTCACAAACCAAATGAATGAAGTGAAAAATTAAATCAATTTATTCACACATACCGATACGACACACTCAAGCGTGTTATGAGAGGAGAGACAGAACACACACACACACACACACATACATGCATTTAGCAGTCGCCAGTGCTCAGTCCAAGTCTTGGTCAGGGACAGGACTGAAGAGCATCCGTTCTTCTGCATGTTTTTATATCAGGGTTCTTTGTAAGAAACCCTTGTGAACACGGGGAAGAACATGCAAATATCACAAAGAAAGGCCTGGGAGATAGCCCGCCTGAGCACCGACAGGCCTGGGGAGAACTCACCCCCAAGTGGCAATAGTACCCATGCAGGAATCAAACCCAGTACCTTCTTGTCATGAGGCGGCTGTGCAAACCACTGTGCCACTGTACCATTCCTGTTAAATACTGTGGGGTTAGGCCACAGCACATGTAAGAACTACTGTAGCTGATGTTAGAGTGTATGACACTAGAAATGGTGCTGAGCACACACCTCCGCCCCTGAATGCATTCCGTGGCTCTGTGCATGTCAAAATTGAATAGGTTCTAAATTGGCCCATGCTACACCCATGAGTTTCATAAAAAGCAGTCTGGTAGTTGTTGTGTAACCCTAGTCCAAAAATGAATGGAGATGAATGGCCGGCCGTGTTTGGGCCCATGGACCCGAACCGTGCTCCGGATCCACTCCAAAATGTAAGGGGTTCTAAGTAGAACCATGCTACACCCTTCCACCAAGTGTAGTGCAAATTGGTCCAGTAGTTTTTGTGTAATCATGCTAACAAACACATACACACACGCATGCCACCGAAAACTTTAGCTCTCGCCCTGCGCTGTTGCTGGGGCGGAGGTAATTATGAGCAAACTATCTCAACATGCAGTCTATACCAGTGGTTTTCAATGGTTTGTGGTCTGGTGGTATGTGGCGGGATCTATGTGGCAGGATCTCCAAAGTGTATACACAGTATATATATATATATATATATATATATAGTAGGACCCCACTTATCCGAACTTCAGAGATCCGAACCTCCCGGTCTACCGGACAGGCTTAAAAAACTTTTCTTTTTTTTGTTTGAGCCTGCTACTGTATCTGGTTACTGGTGGTGTTAAAGTATTTTCAAGTCATCACCCATGTGTTCACTCCAAAAATAGTTTTTCTGTTTTCCTACTTGATTGATGTTCCTGAAGTTTATTGTTTTACAACATTTGTGAAAACCAGAAGTTAACTCCATTCCCACAGAAGTAATCTTGTTTATTCAGACCAGTTGGTCTGTAGCGTCACACATCCCCTGTACCCCCTATATAGAGTTCCCCCTTTCTCAGTATCTTTACTCTGCCTGGATTCACTTCCTGTGCTGAGTCCGACTCTGCAGAATCGTAACAGAATAAAACTATTGCCTTTGTTTAAAACCAGCTTGACCGACCACTCGCGTGCTCTTATTTTTAAACCAAGTATAAATAGACATTAATAATTGGCGACGAGGAAAAAAGAGAAAAAAGTCACTTTCGGGACGACTGCTGGTTTTTCAGCGAGCTCAAGAGGAGAAACGTGGGCCCACGTCAACTTTATAGTTGCGGAACGACTCCGGGGCACCGTCGTAGCCTGGGGGTGTATTTTCCCGGAGCCTGCTGTTCCGAAGCTCGCTGAGAAGCTGGTACGTTGGTCGAATCTTATAGTGGTCCTGCATTGTTTGCTCAGCTGTATAGACTTAAGACTATAGTTTTTTTCGAACCGGTTTCCATCTCACGCGTGTGGCCTTATAGAGTAGCTGTGCTGGTCTGTAAGGGCATGTTAAACTGGTTGTTTTGCTATGTATATATATGTTACGGTCAATGTGAGAAAACGGGGAATGTGAGCTTTTCCCGGTTATTGCGCACATTCCCCGACCTTGCGGGGAATGTAGGAGAAACATGTGCGTTTCTCACATCTCCCGGGTAATGTGCACATTCCCCAACCTTGCGGGAGATGTGAGAAATTGGTTAGTATTTCTCACATCTCCCGTACGGTCGGAGATTGTGCACATTAACCGGGAAATGCTTACAATTCCCGACCTTGCGGTAAATCTAGGAAAGCGCAACCGTATGCAAAACTTCTGCGCAGCCGGGTGGTGGGAGAGGGCTTATGTGACGCCTCAGATGGCCTGCACCATAAGAGGCACCCACAGTAATTGGGCTAACGTTACTGGCGCACACCTGTGAGAGATTTTTCATCTTTTCGTCTGTCTTTCGGCTAGCTAACGTGTAGGGTTCCTTTGGAGGTTCCCACCTTCCTGTTGTTGCAATGTTCCTTTTGCGTTTGTTAACTTGATCACCAGTGTAGGCCTATCCTCCTAATACTACTTACACTGTGTGCAGCATAGGCTATATTACTGTTCAAGGTAGACCACAGACTGTTATTAACTGTAGGGGAGGACCGGGACGAATGAAACACTTTTTGGTTTGATCAGATTTACACAGAAATTAATAAAGATGGAGATTACATTTTTTGATGACAAACAACTTGTACATGTCCTTTACTAACCTGTTAGTTCTCAGTTTCGTTCTGTGGTGTAACAGTTCAATTCAAAACGGTGAGAACAGAAGATGTGCATTGTTTCTCTTGTCCCTGCCGTGCGGGGCGAGTGAAACAGATGAGTGGGACGAGTGAAACAGTGAGATTGTTTTGCTTGTGTTGCGTAGCCTCGCGGCTTGTAGGCTAATTATCTTAACTTTCAACACATGTATAATTAGACCCAATTTAAAGTTTCCATTAATGCAATTGAAGCTATGTATTCGAAAACCATGGGCAAAATGTCAAGCACCTCTCGTTCTAAGCGCACGAGCCCTCTCCCACCATCCGGCTGCGCAGAAGTTTTGCATACAGTTGGACTTTGCTAGATTTACCGCAAGGTCGGGAATTGTAAGCATTTCCCGGTTAATGTGCACAATCCCCGACCTTGCGGGAGATGTGAGAAATACTAACCAATTTCTCACATCTCCCGCAAGGTCGGGGAATGTGCACATTACCCGGGAGATGTGAGAAACGCACATGTTTCTCCTACATTCCCTGCGAGGTCGGGGAACGTGCGCAATAACCGGGAAAAGCTCACATTCCCCGTTTTCTCACATTGACCGTAACATATATATTTGTATGATATACTGGCTGTTGGCCGCGTGCCCGCTTTAAGAACGTCTTGTAAATTTACCATGGTTTGGATTTCTTGTTAGCGAAGCATTTGCGTCCGTACCTCGAAGAAGCCTTGTTTTAGTTTTGTTTTGCATTCAGTTTTGTGGGGTTGCACGAATCGGAGAACCTTGTTATTTTAGGTTTAATCAGGGTTATGGTGATGCATGACTCGGAGGCCTTGTGTTTTAAGGTATAATTTTGATATCAGGGCTGTGATGTAGCGCGGCTCGGAGGAACCCTGTAATATAGGGTTGGATTTTGTTTTACTTGTGTTATGAAGGGCATAACGCTGTAAAGGGCTTGTTATATTTCGAGGTTGGTTAGGATATCAGTGTTATGATTCACATGACACGAGGAGGCTTTGGTTTCGGTTTGTTTCGTTTTGTTTGAGTTCTGTTTGTCTGGGTTGTTAGTCTTATATTGGGATTTGTGGTCCTGTTTTCTGTTTTGTTTGATGTTAAACCCATGTTTCTGCTGGCTACAGTTCTCATTTTGTGCTGGCTACGTTCTGTGGTTGTGACTTGTTTGGTTTTATGCTGGTTTTGGTTTGTGTACGTTTCTGTGATTAATTTTCATGCTGGTTGCATTCTAGCTAAGCGTACTGTTTTTGTTCTGCTCCAAGCTAGCTATCTTCTCTGTTAGCGATGGTTTTCATTGTTCTATTGTTTCAATGCTATCTTCCATGTGCTAGCTAGTTCATCCACATGTTGATTAGCCCACATGTTGGTACTTTCTTCTGACTTTGTGCACACGTGGTTAACTTCCGGTCTTGCTGCTTGTGTGAAGAAGAAAAAAACAAAGAGAGACTTCCTGTTTTCCCTGTGGGCCACCATTTTGTTCTGCTACCTTCTTGGCTAGTCTTCTGAGTCTGCCATTTTGTGGAACAACAGAAGAAAAAATAATAATAACAGGAAAAAAATACTAAAGTACTAAAGTACTTTTACTGTACTTTTGACATTGTATTTTGTTCTCATATTTTCTTTTAAAATGGGAGCTACTGCTAGTATACCTGCTAAGGTAGTTGCATTGAAGTATGATCCTACTGTGTGTGAGCAAATTGCATTATGGGCAAAACACAGTGATTTTCCCCGTGTCAGGTACACTGTCTGTTAAGTTGCTAGGAAAAGTTAAGGGACAGCTTGAGGAGTTTAAATTAACTAAGCTAGGTAGGAAGTCAGAGAACGCCATTAACTGGTCTCACTTTTTTGCCTGGGAGACGACTGTGAATAACTCAATTGATAGAGCTGAAACTGCCCGCATCAAAAGGGAGGCTAGAAAGAACTCTGTCACTGCTAAAGCTAATTTGGCTATTACTTTTCCTAAGACATCCCTTTCTTCTGGGGCATCCCCTCCATTTACTGGCTCTATAAACCCAGATGACACCTCAGTCAAAGTCTCACCTCCTTTACTAAATCCCCCTGAGCATACTCCTGCCCCTACTCCTGAAACATTAGAGGACCATCCACATTATAATCTTAGATCTACTGGTCCAGTTAACCAACAACAGCTCTCTTCTGCATTAGGTAAGCTGCTATTGCCAATGATTAGATGCATTAATCCTGTGCCTCAACCACCTCCGGGCCAACCAGGTCACGCCACATGGAGCCCTTTTTCCGATGTCTATAGACCTTTCCGTTGTGATGAGCTTCGGGAGCTTGCTTCCTCATTACCTGATCCGGCTTAAGACATTGACAGTTTTGAGAGAGATGTGAATGCTGCCATTCAGATGTACAGGCTGCATTCTGAGGAACTTGAGGCTGTAATGAGGCTTGCACTACGTCTGAAATGGGCTGATCTCAGGGGTAATTTTGATGATAAGTTGCCTTCCTGACGATCCTGGATTTGCTGCTCAAGTGATGGCGCTACTGCAGAGAATCAGGCTCCGGTTCCCTCCTCTAGGAGGTAGGTCTCTGTCAGTTCTCCACAGGGAGATGGATACTGACTAGATGGGACAGATAGGTTTCTGTAGGGACATCTAGGGAGAGTGAGGGTGTACATGACAGGGTGGAAAGAAAAAAATATGATAAAAATCATTCATGGTTGCCATTATCTTAGTCTGATACATATTGTCATATTAACCTAATATGCTCAGATCTGCTTTGCGGACTAGTTTTCAGAGGTGTTGTGACTCCAACGGAATCGATATCACCCAGCCTGAGAAGGAAAAACCGCCACACTACATTATCATGGTTCACGGCCTTTAACTAATTGGACATATTCTTGAAAAAAAAAGAAAAAAGACATCACTCCAATTTATCAAAATTGTTTTCTATGATTTATTTTGTTATGTTTATGTGCCTCCGGCGCATAATTTCTAAGAAGACCTGGTGTTACCCACAAGGGTGATGAGAAATTGAAACGTCTTTTATTTTGACTGTCTTTTCATTTTGTCTGTCTTTTATTGTATGTAAACTGCCCATGCAGCTCTGTCTGTGCTGCATGGGCAGCTGCATGGTAAAACAAATGTGTCACGTATTATTTCTGAAGTTTGTTTACAGAGTAGACACAGGCACGGGACGAGAGATGGAGGCTACTCCAGGAATGGATACTCACACCAGGTGACTCTCCAGCAACCGGGGTAACCGACTTCCCATACAGATGGGCTGACACCTTGGTTCGTGGAATGCTGGTCAAAACGCCTCACCTCCACGTTGCCGACTGACTGTGGGTAAGAGATAGATATGATCTAGACTAGATTTAAGAATAGTAACCAAGCGGTTGTCAGACCCAAGGAACCATCACGTCCTAAGCTTGCTCATAACTCTCTGTCCTCAAACGCAGAAATGTGGTTATTGAAATTAAGAGCTCAACTTACAACACCCCTAGTGTTCTTTTGAGAACGGTTTAGATAAATTATATTTGTTCAGACTTTGAGAATCGCATATGAAGCTATTCATTTAATGTTATTTTGGTTTGAGTAATGCATTTTTTTCCATTTGTTCACCCTGACTTCAGGGAATTTTTGCTTTCACCCTTAGAGGGTGTTGTTTTACATAATGGTTTAGCGCTCCCCTTTTTAAATGATCAATTTCTTGTTAGAAACAAGGACTCATGGTTTGATGACACGAATGTGTTGTTTTATTTTAGGAAATGGCCATGGAATTTCTAAGAACTAAATCTAATTGGTGCGTGAGCAGGTTAATTACCTTGGTCACGTAATAATAATGAATAAATAAAAAAAATGCACTGCTTGGGACTAGGCTACTGCAGAGTCTATCCCTGATTTTGCAGACATAACCCTTATTAGACAAAAGCTAGCTCCCCCTGACAAGATTACAAGATTACGGGACTGACGAGCCCGACTGGCTCTCACAACGCTTAAACAGAGAATGACCAACACACCCTGTTAAAGTATTTCTGACTCCAAAAAGACTTGACTCTGTTAAGAGGACTTGTGTCCTACTTGAAATCAGTGGCAGCTACCACTGGCGCTATGTTTCAGACCTAGTAGCACTGCACACGCTGTTTTGTCCATGTCCTGCATGTTGTGTCTATTCTTCTTTTACATCACACCTACACACAGCGTGGCTGCTGCTTTAATAGAATGACCTGTTGACCGTACATTTCAAAGATGCACTGTTCTTAACTCTGCTTCCTCCTCCAGAAGGCGGAGAAACATGACTGTCAACATAGTGAAGGAGATCAAATAAGCCACGCTCAAACCTCTCAGATATTCTCCTCTCTCACCCTGATTTTGAATGAATGCTCATTTCATAGTTAGCATAAGCGATACTGCATCTTCCATGCTTTCATGATGTTTTCAAATTAGCACACTGACCAGATCATGTTTCAAAAAACAGGGGTAGTGAAGGATGTTATCACGTTAACTGGTCATTGCTAATGAAACAGACTAGTAGTAGTAGTGAAGAAGTGAATGAGGAGTCTGACTCGAATGAAGATGATACAACGTGGACCAAGGAGGTAATGAGGAAGTTGAATTGAAGGTAATGAAGGAAATCAGAAAGTAGTTGAAGGAACAAGATGCAGAGCTGAAGAAGAAACTTAATGTGTAATATTTTAAAATAGTGGGCAAAGGCCAAGCTCCTGTTGAAACCTCTGATCCTGTGTCCATAGGTAGTATGGCTGCTAACTCCGCTGCTAAAGCTGCGGTGCTCTCCTCATGCGCTCCTGTTTTGTCTGCTGTCTCTCTCATCTGTGGATTCACAGGTCTCTCCTCCCATGTCTCTGAAAGACATTGCCGACCTGAGAGGGCTTCCTGCATCATCTCCAACCAGTGGGTTGTGATCGGAGACCTGAAACCACCGGTTGGCTGGGCCCGTACCAGATCCTGCTGCCAACCCAGACGTAGCAGAGAGGACTTCGTGGGTACACGCCAGCCACTGCAGGCTGGTTCCGAATCAGGACGAGCACAACCGGCCCAAGGATTCCTACAACCAAGATGCAATATCCTGTGTCACCACCAGGGCGAAAGCTCACTCTCTGGTCTCCTCAGATGAGGAATCAGACAAAGAATAACACACTACCTTTTCCTCATTGTCAGGATGACAACTCTGACCGCCACTTCAGCAAAACACAATCATGGGCCACCACACTGTGGCTTCCTCTGAGGAGGAGCTATTGAAAGAAGTGACCTTGCCTGTCACCTCCTTCCCAGGATCGTTATGGCAACGTGGACAACGTTTGTCCTATTTGAATGTTGCACTCCACTTGACTGTTGGGTCTATACGGTAGACGAAGATGGATGGAAAATACTGCATTCTGCATATAAGATTTGAAAGCAACAAAGATTTCCAGGTTATACCGTTGTAACTGTGACTGGAGTTTGGTTTAGAGGGGGTATAGAAATATTGAAAATTCATAATTATAAAATTGACCTTTGTAGATCTGTTCCAGACTATTCTCAGGGTACCGTGTTTAAATGTGTTTAACTGCTCTGCACCTAACTACATCAACCAAGTATTAAAATAAAGCCTGACAGAATTGCATCCACAGGGCTGAACTTGAAAAGCGATTTAAACAATTTTAAGTGACCTCTTCAATATATCACAGCATGTAATAATATTTTCAGATACAACACACAGATTAGGACAAATTAATGTTTTAAGCATATTTATGAGATGTGAAATTAAGGTTCAGAGAGCCATTCCAAATGGTGTATTTTTGAGCTATAGGGAAATAGCGTATTCAACTTTAAATTGCAACAGTGTCATATGGATGTTATCTTGCTCATTTAATTTCCAGGATTAAGAAGGTTGATCACACTCAAATGCAGGTAATTCATCAGCAATCAAACTAGACACCATAGAGCTGTCTCGAGCCAAGCTGTCCCTAAGCTAAAGAAGTAAATTACATGAAAAAGATTGTGCTACAAAATAGACTTCCCTTAGAGATAATACTGGCTATATCTGCTGTTCTTTTAGTTCAGATCCAAATGCTACATTGAGTTCCATGAAGCAAACGATAAAGGTATTCAGATCTTAAATAATGTTCCTAAATGGAATGCTTTTTCAAGTCCTGGATATTCTCAAATGTGTGTGTATCATTTGTATGTATGTTTTTCATCATTATTATTTTTTTTAAATATTCTTAAGTGTATGTTTAACTTCTGTTCCAGATATGCCTATGCTGCCTTAATGATAATAGAAAAAGTTAAATTTACTATTAATTCAATTCAAGACCTTTATGATGTCTGTGCCATTGACATTGAATATTTGGAATATTTTGATACATAATCTGTTGGTTCTAATTTGAATTTAAGGGTTTTCCTCTAAAACGAAGAAAGAGGTTTTTTCTCACTCAGTCATGAATATATGAAATGTCTTAGACTAGTAATCATGTTATCTTTTTACCTTGCTTATGCCAAATTTGAAGTGAGGAGTTTGGTACATTGTTTGCAATCTTAGTGTGTTAAATAACCTTGAGTTTATTCATCTTTATTATGCTCCACCTAGTGGAGAATAGATTACTTCCTTTCCCTATGTGTAGAATTAGGTTTTTACCACATCTGTTTGACTGTTTTTATGATATTTTATAATTTGATTCCGCATGGTTGATTCTTTCATTTATATTATTGTTGTGGATGTTTTACCCACAAGACTGGGGAATTGTTAAAGTATTTTCAAGTCATCACCCATGTGTTCACTCCAAAAATAGTTTATTGTTTTACAACATTTGTGAAAACCAGAAGTTAACTCCATTCCCACAGAAGTAATCTTGTTTATTCAGACCAGTTGGTCTGTAGCGTCACAAATCCCCTGTACCCCCTATATAGAGTTCCCCCTTTCTCACTTCCTGTGCTGAGTCCGACTCTGCAGAATTGTAACAGAATAAAACTATTGCCTTTGTTTAAAACCAGCTTGACCGACCACTTGCGTGCTCTTATTTTTAAACCAAGTATAAAAATACATTAATAGTGGGATTTTCATTACAGTACTGTAGGCCTACTTGCATTTAAATCTGTCATAATAAACTAGCCTACTAGGCCTACTGTATTTGTTAAATAATAGCCTACAGCCTATAGCCGTTAGCCTACATCGGTTGTTTTAGAGACTTTCCTTTTGGCTGCAATAGCCTAAGACACGACAACTTGTCTGTCATTTCATTTATTTATTTATTGATTATCATTTGCTCTAATTGTTCTAATGTTGGGTTGTTTTTAGGCTATACCATTTTGTTCTGCGAATACAGTAGCCTATCGATGCACTGTAAACCCGAATGCTCAAAGTAATTAAATAGATTAAGTAGTGTATACTTAATGTTTTAAAAACGTTCTATTAACTTAAAAATGTCGAGTTTGTGTGACACGTTCTTCCTTTTTGAGTAAATTAAACTCATAATTTTGGATTGACTTGAACTATTTGTGTATTAACTAAGCATAACTTAAAAGCATAACTTAAGCACAACTTAAAATAATTAGATAGTAAAAAGTAATTTGATATTAACAATGATAAATTCCACTTATTTATATCTGTTTGATGTCAGTAATATTATAGTGGGGGTGGTGATGGATGAAAGCATGCAACCTGTTTATGTGACCACTGTCAAGATGAGGAGACTATTAGGCCTATGCAATTCTAGATTGTAGGCTACAAAGAAGATTCTAGAAAAACAATAGGCCTATATGAAGGAAGAACTTTGATATTTGGTAGCATATTTTATCTTTGCTCTCATCTCCATCTGTTAGCTGATACCGCAGGGAAATAATGGCTTTAATACAATTTATAATAAATGGATTTATATTTTGACGCTGTCCGTGACTGCACAGAATTGTGGGATAGGACTTGCCGTCTCCAAGACAACTGGCGGTATTTTGTCCATTCAACCGTCGCATTTGGTCTTTTATCCACAGTGAGTACCCACAGTATTCATGTCCAAATAACTATTAGGCCTATATAGCCTGCATTACACATCAATTATAATTTGTGATTATCTGTGGTCATTTAATATTTGTGGCTTAAATAATTTTTAGATAGCCTAGTTACTGCAGTGCAATAGATAGTTAGCTTGCCCAAGCCCCGAACATGCGCTCGGTCTTTTATGCAAGCTGCATGGTTATGGTATGTAGGTTAATGTTACTTTCAGTAACTTATAGCTAGATGCATCACACATGATACCAATTATAGTAAGTTATTTCTGCTAATTGAATCTACCTGACTAAAAAACATAATTTCGCTCATTTGTTATCTAGCTACCTTTAGTCTAGCTAGTAGCATGTTACTGTAGCGAGTGCAGTGCACATGATGGTGTAGCTAGCATAGCTAGCTAACGTTAAGTGCACACACACGACTTGTGGCGAGGAGGACGTTGCAAACTTCTCTTGGTTAAATTGCTGTAACGTTAGCTGGTTCATGTTATATTAATATTTACAGGAAAATGAATGCTGTTGAGCTGACTAAACCAGCTCGAGACCAAACCCAGAACGTTACGGGAGAGGAAACCAGGAGGAAGGAGACTGCTGCTCGGCTGCTGTAGACACCTTTTCTGGGTAACGTTAACGTTGCACTATTCAAATGGTTGGTGATGCGAAAATAAGTTGTTTTTGAGAGCTAACTCTGGTTACTGCTCGCTATATAAACCAAACCGAAACCCAAAACAGTCCTATTGGATTTCTTGAATGTTAGAACGGGCGTGCAACATGTGTAAGGGAATAGTTAGCTAGCCAGTCATTATTTAGCCAGCTGGCTTTGCCTGGGTTTCCGACCGCACACCTTGAATGGAACTTTCAGTCATTACATACCTGCAATCTAGTCGCCTTTCGGCTACAATCGCCGTTTTTTTTGTCAATTGGGTCATTCACATGAATCGTGCAGATCCGGGGAGTTTTCCAAAAAGGGGGGGGGGTGAGGGGAGAATGACTGCGTTTGATGTTCAGGCTTGGATAATACTGGTTAGCGTGGCATAGATATAAGTACAAACTTGGATGCTACAAGCTAAATGTTATAGAGTTGTGGTGGGTCAATTCTATTCAGAACGTGAAATAGTGACTAACCACAGCAGACGAAATCCTACAGATCCTGTTGGATGTAACGTTGCTTGATCTCCAGTTGAATAACGTCATGTCAACAGCGTCCAACATCCATTCCAATTGCGCAAGTTTTCTCCCAGGATCTCCTCATACAGCGTTTTTTCATACAGCCCAAATATCTCCAAAGCTGCTGCTGCTAATCACTTGTTAACAAAATATCTGATCAGCTGTAGTTTGGATATTTTGCGGTTTAAAATTAGGATAGAGGACACTACTAGTTCAAGCAGAAACGAAACTTGTCCGTTAGCGTTCTTTCAAGGAATTCCAAAATAAAAGTCACGGAAAACAATTACACAACAAAAAACAACTCTTTTTTTTTTTACTCACTTGGCATTGGTCCGAATGGTATACTGAAGTATGAAGTCTACTGAATCTGATATATACAGAATAATATTTGGAGGGCCTATTCATCAGTTAATAAGTGATAATAATGGGCAACCTTAATCTAAAAATATGCAAGCAAAGACAGTCATCATATCGATACAATAATATGGGTCATTTTTTGTGTGTTTTTTTTTATAAATTGGTATCTGTATCGGCCGGTCCTGAGGAAAATAATCGGTATCGGCCCAAAATAATCTGATTGGAGCATCCCTAAAAGCTCATGTCTCCTTGTCTCATTCTTTCCTGCATTTCAGGCAATGGAGGTTGGTTGTCTTTTTTGAGAGGCAACAGGGAGAATAATGTGTAAAAAAGTAATTGTTTGGTTGCTTAAGTAAATAATCAACTTTTTATGAGATATTTGTTCTCTCTTTTTAGGGAAAAAGAAACATTGAAATTCTGATTAAAATGTTTCAACTGTGAATCTGGATATCTACATAATTGTATTTGGGGTTGTAATTGGGATGGATATACTATGCGCCTCGCAAGAGCCATGTATGTACTTGCACACAGAAATTCTAGTTTCAAAACGCTCCAAAAAGCGTCATTTGTATATTAAAATCACTAAAAAGGTCTTCCGGGGGAGGATGCCCCCGGACCCCCCTACCATAACTTGGTTTTGGACCTTGTCACCTTTTTCACTCTCAGGAGTTTGCAGGTCTGCATTAGGACGGGCATGCAATGACTATTTCGTCCAAGTAAACGGCGTTTCTACTACCATAAACCGGTCACTTATAAAACCGAATACCAACAGATTGCTGGTCTTTACAAATAAATGTTAAGTATGCTTGATAGCATTAGCAACGTTATTTGACTGGCTTGATAATGTAGTCAGGAATGACCAGCTAACGTTAGCATCTAGCTTTAGATGAACAAATTCGGTTTTGTGTGAAGCTTTTTCCCCCACTAAATATTAAAGGGGAACTTCGGTATTTTTCAACCTGGACCCTATTTTCCCCATCTACTTTTATCTAATTGAGTGATGGGATCTTATATTTGAAATTGTTCTGCCTGCAGCTCTGAAAGCTTGCTACAATGTATTCCAATGAGCAACTGGCCAACGTCAAAATATGTACACTAAAAGTGCTGTCGGATAATTAACAATCTGAGCCTATTAGTGTGAAAAAATACTTTTTTGTGGACGTATTGGCTAGTTGCCCCATTGGAATGCATTGTAGCAAACTTTCGGAGCTGCAGAAGCTGCAGCTGCTGAAATGTAGACCACTAACTTACAATGGTGCCGTGACCCAGATGTCCTGTGTGTATGAACTCTCAGACTTCTCCGTGCTGGTGTTGTTTTGTTTTGTCCAGCAGGTGGAGTCTGGGAGTGTCATTTTGATCAGGTTCACCTTCTTACTGCGCTGAATCGTGTTTTGGGAAATTATGTTTTCAAAACCTAACCAACCACCAACCCCATCTCTAACCCTAACCATAACCAAGGTGTTTATAGATAAAATGCTTGAAATTGTGCAATGTTGTCACTTCCCTCACATGTGCATTTTGTTTGACAGGTCTAGACTGCAGCATGCAGACAGACAGCTTGGCACCAGCAATTATACTTGGGACCTGCAGCCTGGTGCTAGCTCTTATAATCTTAGCAATACTCCTTTGGTGAGTAGTTGAAAATGCTTATTATTCCTAAATTGCTCTACTACCCTCTCTGCAATGTTAAAGATTTTGTTATGTGGTGGGCCTTTATTAAAGGACCCGGCCGCTGAATAGCACGTTTCATTGAAGACAAAGCGACATTAGAGCTAAACCTGCTATTCAGTGGCCGGGTCCTTTAACTCTTACGGTCAAACTAGGGAACCCAAATGCAGAACACATGTGACAGGACACACATGTCAGTGAATGGGGTTTTAATAAGGGCCCAAGGGTGGTGCAGGCAGGTGGCAGGGGAAGGACCGAGCTGGGCAGGTCAGGTAGGCAGGCAGAGGGTGAAACTGATATCTCTTAGCAACCAGGACACACTCAATAAAGAGAGCCATGAGCACAACTGTAATAGTGTACAAATGATAGTCTAGTGATAAGTGGGAAACCAGGTAAGGTATACTGCATGGTGATGAGATGATGAACCAGAATTCTATAGCCAGAGCAGGTGTAATGAAGGAAGAATCAACTGGAGCCTGCAGTGTGCCTACACCTAAAATGAGGTAGCTAGGTTTAGGGTGTGACAGTTAACTTTTGGATTTTAAATTATAGCTTTAAAATAACATGTCTTATGTCTCTTACAGGCTCTTCTATAGCCTCCGATCACAAGGTTCTGAATAAAGGTATGTGCAAGTCCAATATGATCTGGCAGTGTAAGTTGTGTGTAACTTCTTTCACTTCCAGAACACTGTTATTCAAACACTATAGATTGCAGCACAGCCACTTTTCTAGAGTTAGCCCTCTTCCATGCCTCTATACTGATTGCATGTGTACCTTTCAGACGCTCATCGAGTACTCATTTGTCAAGATATCATACTGCACAGCTTGGCAGTAGTACAGAGCAGAGTCAGAGGCCTGTGTTATTTAAATGCCCTTTATGCACATTTCGGCAACCCTTTTCAGAATCCGTTTGCTTCAGTCATCTCAGAAGGCATTTAAAAAATCATGAAACAGTGGCATGCCCATATACGGATTGTAACTATAGCACAAATGTGTACTCTTCATTCAATTCTCATAAAAGCAGAGCACACCAAGCAAGTCTTGCATCAGACTTTCAAAGTGACATTGTCGGAGAAGATCCCCAGAATCTCCAAGCCAATATTTCTGAGGTCACTAGTGATTTGAATGAAGAATGTCCAGGCCAGAGCACAGAGGTGGGGGATGATGATCAATGTGACACTGCCAATCTAAGAAACCAACTTAAAATGAACATATCGTCCCTATTCCTAAAGATGCAGGCTATCCTCCATGTCTCAAACACAGCTATTCAAGAAATAGTAGACCACTTGAATCAGATCTTCTCCTTATCTCAGCCGTTGATCAAGGAGGCAGTTAATGACATATTGCAGCGAAATGGTCATAATATTGCTGAAACTACACTGGATAAAGTTGTTGGCGCTGTCATGAATTCTAATGTTCTGTTTACATCTACCTCTAAAGGTGCAGAATTGTGTTCATCCAAGCGCAGAAAAACCTTTATTGAGCACAACTTTCCATGTGTAATGCCAGTAGAATATCAGCTGGAGCAACCTGGACATACAAGCATGTATGTTCCCATCCTTCCAATGATTCAAGAGTTGTTTAAAAACACAGACATACTTAACAAGATTACTGAACCAAATACTGCATCTGGTCAATATGTGTCATGCTCTGATGGCTCTCATTTCCTTGAAAATGAGTTACTGTCAACAGGGGATCTCATCCTACCACTTCAGCTACAGATGTGGGAACATAAGAATGTAACTTGACCCGCGGTATTCTAACAGGCGCTTTACGTCATTCCGCACCACCGCTCGCCTGCCCATAGGGGCGCAGTAATACCACTCATTGACCCATTGCTGGCTCGCACATTAGATGAGCCTACCGTTCTCAAACTCCTTGTTGTCTGTCTGGTTGTAATTTAATTATTACGAACAAAGCCTATCTATTTATAGTTTCTATCTCTGTAACTGTCGCCGGGTCTATATCTGTTAACTGTCGGGACAAGTAGAAGTTTAATACATTAGGCTGAGTGTTCTCATATGGAACATGGCATCAGGACGAGGAAGATGGCTAACGGAGATGACCAGAGATGTGTTTGAAATGGTTCACTCACTCCCTCCCTATTACCATGGATGTATTGAGTGCGACTCATAGTGAACTACATGGGGAATGATTTAACAGTTTTGGGACACATGGAATGTAACTGCGTAAGATATTCATGACTCAAACAAGCAGACGCGCCGATCACTGATGGCAGCAGGTTGAAATATCAGGTAGTATTCAGGTTCCATGTTTAGTTGAATGATAAATCCCATATAAATGGTTGGAATTCTAATGATGTGCAAGTGTGATTTTGTCAACTTAATGCTGTCTGCTAATAGCATGCTGTGAAGCTGCACGATGAGACCGTGATAGCACGTTAGCTCACGACAGCAGCTTCCATAATATTAACGGTAGCTGTCGGTGGCTAAAAAGCAGATAGATAACTTTACAACGTTGATTCCTGTAGCTATTTTGATGCTATAAGTTCAACTTCTGTTTCTCGGGCAGGAACGGAGACGAACTCGCATTAGCAGCAAAGCAGCTAGAGGAATGATCGCGCGGTCTCTTTAGCCCTGAGACCATCAGGCAGGCAGCAGGAGGTCGTTGAAGGCTTTATATATTATTATGATATTATGTCTAATAATACATTCGTTGAAAGTAGGCTACACAGGCTGATCTACTATACGGAATTGGACCGAGGAGTGTTCTCATATGGAACTATGCTGCACACGCCCGCCCGCGACAAGAGCTGAATTGTAGTCAGCTTGCCCCGCTGCGCGCAGGACGCGTGCGTCCCCCTCTCCGAGCAGAACGCAGGCGGAATGTCGCTCCCCGTCTGAAACAGCCTTGACTCCTGGAATCCCAAGGTCTTTCATATTGAAATTATCTTGATGGCCTGGGAAGAGACGTGTTAAGGGAGTGCATCAGTCGTGAGCCTTGACAGTAGGCTACCAGCCTGCGCTGCGCTCAGAACAAAGTTGGATGAATGGATGGACTTTTTGGAATCCTGCAAAAATGTTTATTGCGCTCTAAAATCATGAAAGCATAAATGTAAAAATGCAGCAACAGAAGTAGGCCTAGTCTAGATGAGATGGTGGTTTAAATGAATGGCAACACATAAATTCAATGGCCGGTCATGGCAAAGCACCCGCTAACGCAGGCTACCCCCCTCCCACGATCCAGGGAAACCGGTTCCTCCAGTTTATTTGAATATAAAAGAATTTTGGGGGGGGGGGGGTTACAATAGTCTAGTCCAGGTTCGCTGGAGGACCTGTATTTTCAGTGTTTGCTGGTAGCGGACTGCATCGATCAATGCAATGACTCTTCAGTTTTACCCTTTTCATCAATAAAACATCATTTTTACAACCATGTCTCATTGATTGTGAAGGCATTTAGAGCTGCCGGTCTATTAGCCTACATTCGGACTCAGAGGATGACATAACTGTTTATTGAGAAACAATTGGCTATATAAAGAAATACCACAATGCATGTAGTCTAGATATATTAGGCTACATTATGGTTATACACTTTATGGTAGACTGCCCTCTCGCTCGCTAAGCAGGCTACATTGTGGTTTTGTTCATCGCCTATAGGCTACACATTAGAAAAATGTTTTTTTTTATATAGACCTAGAAGGAATCATTTCCTATTTTAATACAATTCAAATTCTGCTTAGAGGGAATTATTTTCAACGGACATTATGACCTGAGCATAATTAATAATTATCTAAGTTAATATAGGCCTATGAGAACGCAACGCTTTTTACGATAGGCTAGGCCTATGCGTCTTGTGATTGTAGGCTACTGTAGCCTAGGCTACAACTTAAGGCTTGCCCTATTGAATTCATTTTATAGCCTACTAGGCTACTCATTATTATCGAATTATCTAGTTGATATATGAATAAAACAATAAGCCGTTTTAATGGCTATGGGCTACTAGTTGTAGCGATGCGCTCTGCTCTTACGCACGGTTGAGGCGGCAGCTCAAATACACAGCCAACTGGAGATGTCGCGTCTGGGGAGGCTCTGTGTCTCTCCACCAGTCCCCAGCGAGTCCAAGCTATTCCCAATGAATAATACTTAGGCCTATTTATAATAGCCTACATAGCGCGAAACTGTTCATATAATAGGCTGTAGCCAGCGCGAAACTGCGCATTCCCTATAGCCGTTCATTGAACAGCTGGCGGCCGGTATAAATAAATTAAAACATACACGATATTTTGTTATTTGAATGATCTTGAATATATATATTCAAGATCATTCAAATAACAACATATTGTGTAGCCTATGTTTTTTTCATTTATAATTTAACAATAGGGGGTGCAACAGAACACAATTTTAGGGAAAGTCATTGACAGGCGGACTTCAATGTTTTATTAAAATATAGTTATGTGCAAATGAAAACCCACAATCGTCCTATGGACCTTACCCCGATTTTGGAAATCAGATAAAGGCGTTCACAAGACCATTTCAATAATCGCATTATTACAATTATCGGTTGATGTCTCACTGTCAAACCTGCCGCTATGCACAAGATAGTTAATGTCCGGATATGATTGGCAATGAGTGATCTTTACTCATGGCGACTATTTCAATTTTGTATGGATCCACAAGTCGATCAAGCTTATTTTTTCTTTGTATCGTGCTGAAGCCATATAGCCTACTGCGCTCAGACTTGGCTACATTATGCCCTGTCTTCAAATTTACTTCCGGGGTTTACGAGTAGCCTAACAGTTGAATGCGTTCCAGAAACAAAACGCAAAACCCTCACGTTCACCACATCTTTACTAACAAATATATTTACAATACTGTTATTTTGCGCATTTGACCAAACAGCCTCCACGTCTTTACCCGACGTCAGTTGCCGAGATAGATAGGCTACTGTAGGCCTAGATATATTATAGGTGTTCGTAATAATTAAATTACATCGAGGTGGATAAAACATGTGTTTGAGAACAAGGTAATAATAACAATTAAACGTTATTTGTATAGCCCCTTTCATACAGATACCTTCAGCTCAAAGTGCTTTACAACAGAGCATTTAAATTAAAGAATGTGAAATTTAATGATGCTTCATTCGTAGACTATAGGAGAAAAACAGAGCCCAGCCTGCTAAATCTACTCAAAGACGCCACCTGGCGGTAGTGCATCACTAAAACGAAATAACACCCGTCTGAAATCCCACGAGATTTCCAACGGGATTTCCCTGCCAAATACCGCGACGTGAAATGCTGCAGCAAGTTACATTCTTATGTTCCCACATCTGTATATATTGATGACCTTGAAATTGCCAATCCGCTTGGCACATCACGCAAAATTCACAAACTTTGCGCTGTATATTGGGTCCTCGCTAACGTGCCACCAAAATACCGATCAGCATTACACACTATACAGCTAGCAATGCTGGTAAAAGTGACAGACCTCCATAAGTATGGATATGCAGCGGTTTTTGCCCCATTGCTGCGTGATGTCCATACTTTGGAACAAGATGGTGTCTTCATCGAAAGAGTTGGTCAGAATGTCAAAGGCACCATCTTTTGTGTTTCTGCTGACAATCTGGCCGCTCATGGATTTGGTGGCTTTGTAGAGTCATTTAGAGCAGGCTATGTTTGCAGATTCTGTATGGCCACAACTGAACAGTTTCAAACAATTGAAGTCAGAGAGGGAAAGTTTTCTCAGAGAACCAAAGCCAGCCATGACCTGCATGTACAAACTGTTCAAGAAGCTGACACTTCAAGCAGCCACTTTGGTGTTAAAGGTGGCTGTGTCTTGCGCGAGTCCCTGATTTACTTCCATCCAATAACAGGGTTTCCTCCAGATATACTACATGATCTTCTGGAAGGTATTGTTCCTGTGGAGCTTTCTCTTTGTGTTAAAGAGATGATCCGGCAGAAGTACTTCACTTTAGAGTACTTGAACCAAAAGATTGCATCATTCCCGTATCAGCACACTGATAAAGTGGATAGACCTCAGTCAATTCCCAAAACGTCTCTTTCTCGAGGAACAATAGGAGGCAATGGGCATGAAAAGCCACTCTGCTCCGACTGCTTCCATTGCTTGTAGGCAATGTAGTACCAGAGGGTGATGCGACATGGGCAGTTTTGATGGAGCTAAAAGAGGTGGTAGAGTTAGCTTTGTGCCCATCATTTACAGATGAAACCTTAGACTATTTTTAGTGCAAAATCAGTGATCATAGACAGGTACTACTAGAGGTTTTCCCTGCAGTTAGGCTCCGCCCTAAACATCACTATGTGGAGCACTATCCTGCTCTAGTAAGGTGCTTTGGGCCCCTGCTGCATGTTTGGACCATGCGGTA
This sequence comes from Borostomias antarcticus, assembly GCF_949987555.1. NCBI lineage: Eukaryota > Metazoa > Chordata > Actinopteri > Stomiiformes > Stomiidae > Borostomias > Borostomias antarcticus. The sequence continues at coordinate 14,799,906 of NC_140242.1, forward strand.
TGAGGCCAAGCACCGCTTTTTCAAAAGAGTGGTGCATGATGCTCAAAACTTCAAAAATATTTTGAAGACAATGGCAGTCAGACACCAACACATGATGGCATATCATCTTGCTGCACCATCATATTTCAGGCCAAAAACCCAGGCATCCAGGGTTGACTCTGTTCTGGTTTCAGCTCTACCAGCAGTAGCTCAGGAACACATTAGAGGACAAACAACTAGTGACACAATCTACCAGACATCAAAGGTGACCATTGATGGCACAGACTATGTCTGTGGAATGTTTCTGTCTGTCGGAGTCAGTGGTGGACTGTCTAAATTTAGCAAAATAGAACAGATCTACCTTGTGAATCAAACTGTTTCTTTTCTGTGTTGTGACTATGATTCCTGTTATGTAGAACATCTTCGGTCCTATGAGCTGTCAACCACACAACCAAGTCTGTCGATCTACCTGCAGTCTGGTCTCAACGATACAGTCCCACTTTCAGCCTACAAGATAGATGGCTTGCTGCTGCTGACTCCCAAGCGGTTCATTCAAGTGAAACAGAACTGAGTCCAGCTAATGGTGAATACTTATTTTATTAATCAATTATTGTCTTTATTCACTCTGTAATTGAGCAATTAATAATCTGTATATGTTAATTATAACCCTTTAACATTATTAATTTCTTTTTCATTAGCACAATGGCAGCTGAATCCCCACAACCCATGATCCTGCGTGTTGTTGAGACAGACCGGGCTAGAAAATTAAAACTCAGTTCCCGACCATCCTCTGTTGATGCACTGATCAAGATGATAAAAGAACAGTTGGAACTAGACCTTGACTTCAGTTTGCTTTATGAAGATCCAGACTTTGATGGAAAACTGACTTCCCTTACTGACATTGAGGAATTGCCACAAAAAGCTGTTGTGCACATCTAACTTTCACAAGACTCCAGCTCCCTCGCATCGACTGATATACTTTCAGATGTGTCATCTCCAGAACGTCTAAGCAGATGGCCCCTAGGTCCTTTTCCAGTTCCCACATTTGCATTTGATGTTGAGCTGAAACTTAGAGACGGTAATGCTGAATTTGAGAACAACAACAGACACCTTAAGTTGACAAGAGACCTAAAACATGACATTTTAGAAAAGCTTGCATGTACAATATATAGTTTCAAGGCTTACCCAAGTGATAAAGAGATAGATATGGCTTCTCAGGCTCTTGTGGCCAAACATCCCTGCTTGAAGGAAGCAGGATCTGAGACTGGCTGGAATGGGTGGAAGAACAGCATCAAGTTCAAGATGGGCAATTACAGGAACAAGTTGAGACGAGCTGGACGTCAGGAGGTCACTGTACATGCTGGGAAAAGAAGTAGAAGCAATCCTGAAGGTGAACCTTCACATTCCAACATTAAAAGACCCAAGCGAGCAGAAGTCAACTTCCTACCGAACTTTCCCCAAGGAGAGGGTCCCTCAAGTCTTGAGCAGTTGAGGCAGACAATAGCCGAAGAAGCTAAGAAGACAGAGAAGAACATGCCCCTCATTAGAAAGATGATGAAGACCACATTTGCCCTGCGCCGACAGACCATAGTGAAGTCCTGCCCACCAGTGAACGAGCTCATGGACCTCTGGCCTGCTCTCAAAATAGAATCTGAGGTAATATGGATCAGCTCTCTTTTTCCTGTGTTAACATATGGGTGTGTCGTTTAAAGTGAAAGTGGTTCTTACTCATTTGGTGGTTATTTGCTACTTTATATAATTGTAAGAGATCCTCAAAGTTGAACTAATTGATGTTGATGTATTGTCCTTCTGCTGTTTTTAAATGTAGGTGTATGCAGAGTTCCAGCTAATAACGAACCAGAACCTGCCCAACAGATTCTATGCTGAGCTTGACCGCCATCTTCCTCGACTGATGACGTTATTCAGACAGAAGGCGTCCAAAACTGGGAACACAGCAGATGCTTTGGCTGAAATCTTAAAAATCCATGATGAACAGGTGAATAGATTATCATACATGTCATCAGTTGAACCTTTGTAACATTGGACAGGTTCAATGGTTAAAATAAGCTTCTGAATTTTACAATTAGTCCACTTTGTGTTTGCTAGTCTGATTGCATTATAGATGTGTACAGGTTATTTGTGGACATATGCTCTGATTTGGCCTGTTTAATATCAGCTTTGTTCAGTAAACCTGTTTTTATCTTAATAGGAAATCCATGACATCCACACCAGACGTACCACTGTTCTCCATGCCCTTCCTGTGTATCTGCGTGAGGAAGTCTCTGTTTTTTTCAGAACCTGCACAGTGAGTCTCCTTAGGACTTACCCTTGGTTAGTCTATCCATACAGTTTGTGTGACTTGGATTGGTGTTTTGTTCAAAGCGATAAGTTTAGTCAAACATTTTCCTGCCTGTGTTCTCAAGCTTAGTGTCAGTCTATCTCCCGCCACTTAAATTCTCACTTAAAAACTCGGTTGATTCCTATGTGCTGAACACTGATCTGTTTTTCACCTCCTATAGTGAGACCCAGGTCTCCATTGTAAAAGGTACATTCGATCTCTATGGGACTAACCTGGTTAACTAAAGGCTAAATAAAAATAACTGATAAGTAGTCTGTTCTCAACACAACTCAAAAACAGTTCTAACTAAAATTTGAACTTTAACTTACAAACATAACTCCATACACCTAGCTTTGCGCTGCACCTTCAATACTTAAATGATAAGGAGCAATGATTTGTCAACAACAATAACAAAAAAAAGGTAAAAATAATCATATTTGTAGAAACCATGGATTAATTTGTGATTATTGTCTTTTTCATTCATTCAGGATGAGCCTGATGATCCAGAGCTTCACGATGTTGCAGTGGCCCTCCTTACTGTCATCAGTGACCATGACACAAGTCCAGTCCACTACCAGCCTGTGAAAATCTCTGTCGTCATTGAAAGTGAGATCGTGATCAGCCTCCCCAGATTTGGTTATGCCTTTTTGGTAATGTTTGGACTGATCTATGCACTACACCTCAGCTATCCCAAAGCACTGACCAACACTTTTGAATTTGTTCAGAAGATTTTACTTGGTCTAGAAGATGGTAAACTGTCACCCAGGATGCAGACTCTCAAGAATGACTTGATGATACATGTGTAGAAACACATCTGAAAGACAAGTGTGCCCTTGTTCTTTTTTTCTCTTTCTTTTATTTTTTTCTGCAGGGGATGACAAATTGTAAGGCTAATAGTCACTTTTACTTTATTAGGCAAAGCAGAGTTGTAAGGCTAATAGTGCCACATTTACTGTCTGAGGCAAAGCAGAGTTGTAAGGCTAATAGTGCCACGTTTACTGTCTGAGGAAGAGCAGAGTTGTAAGGCTAATAGTGCCACGTTTACTGTCTGATGAAGAGCATAGTTGTAAGGCTAATAGTGCCACATTTACTGTCTGATGAAGAGCATAGTTGTAAGGCTAATAGTGCCACATTTACTGTCTGAGGCAAAGCAGAGTTGTCAGGCTAATAGTGCCACATTTACTTTATAAGGCAAAGCAGAGTTATAAGGCTCATAGTGCCACATTTACTGCCTGAGGAAGAGCATAGTTGTAAGGCTAATGGGGGGTTTTCCCTGCGGGGGGCAAAAAGCAGAGTTGTAAGGCTAATCATCATCATCATCAATATAATTTGATGGTGCTCCTACTGTAATGATTAGACATTCAAAAAGTTACGTTTCAGCCCTGTGTAGGCCTACTGACTAGCCTAGACTGTTGTTTCAATGGCGCACGTCTCGTGCCCAAACCTACTGTACAGTGGGGACCCCTGGAATGGGGGTTTTTCCAAACAACAAACAAACTAAATAAACATAGAAAATTATGTGGTTGTGTACTTATATTTTTAAGTTCTGTTAACATATTTCCATATATTGAAAACTGAACTTTGAGTCATAGTAACTGCACATATTTGAGTCGCCTACTGAAAATAGTAAGTCATAGTAACTGCACATATTTGAGTTGACTTAACTGAAAACAGTAAGTCATAGTAACTGCAAATATTTGAGTTGACTTAACTGAAAACAGTAAGTCATAGTAACTGCAAATATTTGAGTTGACTTAACAGCACTTTAATTTAACTGTTATCAGAATGTACAAGTAGCATGTAATCCAAACTTTTAAGTTCTGAAAATATTTGTCTTTTAAGTTTATCAACTTAAAAAAATTGAGGCAATTGATTGCCTTAATTTTTTTGAGTTTTGCTAACTTGTTCGGGTTTACAGTGTGCAGTGTGGGCCTCATTTGAGAATAAAGTATTGTATTTGATCAAAGCATGCACTCGTTGGAAATTCGTTTATTTTATGCTATTTTAGGCTACTGTAGGTCTATTATAGGCTAGGCTATATGAGTTTAGTTGGCTATTTGATTGCAATTTTGATGCATTTTCACAAGTAAATTAAGGGTATTTATCGGTCTATTATGAGACTATATGGAACAAGTACCACTTATTGAATTTGGTGCATTTTAACATGTTTCAGTCATCCGGACATTTCAGAGATACGAACGACCTTCGGTCCCCGTTGGGTTCGGATAAGTGGGGTCCTACTGTATATATATGTATATATATATATATATATATATATACAGTATACAGTATATATATGATATATATATATATATCAGTGGAAGCTTGTCCATTGAGGCAGGGGAGGACAGAAGAGAGGGATTAAAATATAAATATATGAATTTATTTATTCATAATTAATATTATCTCAGTTTTGTTCATAAAGCAGGTTTTCCCTATGGATAAAAACCCATTATTGAAATTATAAAGCTCCAACAGTGACATCTATAACATGCAGCTGGAGGACCCATAGATATCTATGGAAGGGAGGCTAGCCTCCCTTAGGGCGGGTTCTTTTCTCTTAAATCAATGTAATGCCTTTTTTTCTTGATAATTTGTGATTGGCCAAAACGCTGAAAAATTACCGCAAGGGAGGACAGTACTCCGGCCCTGTCTGAACAGGATTCAGATATTGACATTTTGTTAGTCCAATCACATTCCACATTCCAGATTTACCACAGTGAAGACCGATTGAGTCGGCGTTGATGTCTGTGTTTCTCTTCCCTGTGCCATTGGAGACTTTTTGTGTGTTCGTAGCTCCATAATATAATACATCCGAAAGTATTATGGGACATATTATACATCAAACTGTTTGTCTATTTGTCTTGATTCTAGCCATCTAAATATCTAAGCTGACATAAATACTTTTTTAGCTAGAGCCGTCTGAACAAGACAGTTCCACTGGCTGGCTATAGCCGGTAACGTTAGCTACGAGGTGCACGTCAGGCTATGGGATAGGCAGACGCGCAGATTGGCTGGAGGCGCAAACTGTCGGCAACTCATCCCAAACATTTCTAGAGACTGGGTCGCAACACCTGATCGGAGAAATCCACAGCCTGGCTCCTGCTTGTGTGAGAATTGATCGGTTTGCGGTGCTTATTCCTCATCCAGTGATGTATGGGTGGATGGAAAACTTTCAACTGAATGTTCATATTGTTCTGATAATTGTAGGCTATAGCAACATAAGAGTGGCAGCTTTGACAGCAACTCAAATGAGCTTATCCCATAGCTGTACCTTTGCTAGCTAACCATGAGCGAACTGTTGGATACTGCATTTGCTGTGCAACGTATTCCATAGTCCAGTTGTCAAATCTATTTGCCAACAAACTGTTTGAGAGCCAGCACACCTCAATGTCCCCCATGGTGTCCCCTAATCAAAAACATTTTTCATATATCACCTATCATGACTATGATAAATAAATGCTGCATGCAGTTAAAGAAAGTGTTATTCAGCTATCCATATGCTAAAATTGACAGTAAATCCACTTTAAAGCTGATATTTCAAATAATAACTGACTGAGGGAAAGTGCCCCCCGGTGCCCATGGGTGGTTCGCCTCTCTTCCTCCTGTCCTCCTCAGTTTTTTGAGTCACCAGCCGCCACTGATATATATATATATATATATATATACATATATATACCTCCATCCATAAATGCATTTAGTGGCTGTGTGTGCGCACACATGCGTGCGAGCAGGACATGTTTGGTATTTCTGCATTCGTTACATCGAGTACAATCCAAACCCTGTGTCTCTGTCACCTTCCCATGTCGAGATATGGCCGTTTCAGTTCCCCCTACTGACAATGAATGGGGGGGAATTGTTCGCTCCCCAGTCAAAATTAAAGGAGGTGACTGGCCGGCCCGGCCGTGTTTGGGCGGCTCGTGGACCTGCCTTGTGATACAGATCTGCTCCAAGATTGAATGGGTTCTAAGTTGGACCATGCTACACCCTTCCTCCGAGTTTCGTGAAAATCGGTCTGGTACTGTAGTTTTTGCATAACCCCTCTAACAGACAGGGACAAAACATTACCTCTCGCCCTGGGCTGTTGATGGGGCGGAGGTAATAACAATGGGATCATTGGCTGCCAAACAGTTCAACTTGATGCCACTTTCGAAAGACACTGTGTTGCGGAGAATTAAAAACACTGATTGAGCGCATTCAAAGTAACAGCTATTATTCCACCAGGCCAGGCGAGACTACTGATGCTGCAGATCTGGCCAATGCACTTCTTTGCATTCTGATATGAATATGATGCAGCTCAGGAGCTCAGCTTATTCTTAATGTTCCCACTTTGTGTGTGTGTGCGTATGTGTGCGTGCACGTGTTCGTGCACATGTTCGTATGTATGTGTGTGTGTGTGTGCGCGCGTGTGTGTGTATGTTTGCACGCGTGCGCGCGTGTGTGTGTTGTTTGGGACCTGCTCCAGGTCCCACCCCCTATGAAACTCAGCAAAAATCACCAATCAGCCAAAAGTGTGGATGGAGGCCCTGGTGTAATCATTCGTCTGGAGCCGCAGTGGGTTGGGGGGGGGGGGGTAGTCTGCCTAGTCAGCTTCCTCCTGTGTGTGTGTGTGTGTGTTTTGGGGGTTGAGTGGGGGGTCTCTGTGGATCTGGCCAGCCATCTTCTGTCAGTGGAGAGATGAGTGATTCATAGTTCAACAGTCTACTGGAACGTATTGATTCATAGTTGTAGATGATAAGAAACGGCAGTTGAAGGGAGGTCTGGGGTGGACCCCCCCCCCGCTCAACAACCTGCCGACAGTTTATCATTCACAATCGGAAAGCCCGTTCATTTCACGTTTCAGCAAGTGTTTCAGCACTATGTTGAAGGGGAATGTTATAATGAAGCTAGAAAATGTGAGCAAAGGCATCTACCTGTACTGTAGATCCACCTAAACACACACACACACACACAGACACACACACACACACACACACACACACACACACACACACACACACACACACACACACACGTGCAAAGTGACTCCCCTCTAAATATTCAGGCAATCAGGTTCAGCAGAAGTATCATCCTATCAAATTAAACCAGTTTGCTCGCAGTCATGCGGGGTGGTTGCGTTGGGCGTCTTATCGGTAATGCCTCGTGTTTCAATTAACCTTGTGGACTAATTACCAATCATAACAAAGCTCTCCTTCCCTCCTCCAGGACCTCTGGGAGTCAGAGCCTCACTCGACAGCAGGTTGACCGGAGAGAAGAGAGAGATGGAGGGGAAGACAAGACAGAGGTCCAGAAGGGAGAGGAGGAATGATGGGAGGAGAAGAGGAATAATGGCTCATGAAATCCATGTCAATTCAATCCGGCGTTGGGTAACCGCATCAGCAGAGCAAATTAGGATAACAATCAGTCAATCAATCCTTTAACACGCTCTATGAAATCAATAAGCCACAGTCTGGTAGCCAATCAGAAAACACGCCTCGCCTCTGGCACGCATCATCCGCACCGATACACCCTTATTACGTGGCTGAGTAAACGTGCGTGTCCATTCTGGAGATGGCTGAGTAAACGTGTGTGTCCGTCCTGGAGATGCAATTATGAGGCTGTCTTAAACACAGACGGGCTTCTTGTTAGGGTTGGAAGATGGTGGAGGTAGGACCCAAAAGGCGGGCAGGCGGCAGGCAGGCATTCAGGTTCAAAAATAAAGTTTTAATTGCATTACTCAAAGAAAACTGAGGAACACTGGGAGCAACACACACTAACAGACGATGAAGGGGACAGGAAATGGGTCAGATATGGAGTTGGAGGCAAGAACCGGGATGGGACCGCTACCTCAACAGCCACAGCTATGGCTACAGCAATGGCTACGGCTACAGGGTCAGCCGCCGGTCCAGGGACAGCTACAGGGCCTGGGACAAGACCTACTGGGTCAGGGCCCTGTGGGGGTGCAGCCATGGAGAACTACTGAGGCTCATGAGGAACAGGAGTTTCTTGTAGCTCAGGGAACAGCACAGCCAAGGGGGGAGCACAGTCATGAAGGGCTGCTGTGACGCAACCACAGGAGGCTGCTGGAGCGAGGAACTGAGATGCTTGCAGCGGATTCGGGGGAAACACTGTGATGAGGATGGGCATCTGCGGCGCCTGATGGCGGTCTGGATGATAGTTTTACTAGTCTGGATAATGGTTTTACTGGTCTGGATAATGGTTTTACTGGTCTGGATAATGGTTTTACTGGTCTAGATAAAAGTTTTACTAGTCTGGATAATGGTTTTACTGGTCTGGATAATGGTTTTACTGGTCTAGATAATGGTAGGGTGGGAGTGAAAAGGGATGGGAGTGGGATTGTGTAAAAGTTTGGCTCGGGATTGGGACGGGATGGGCTCAGTCTTCTGTGGGAGTGGGAGGGAGTGGGATTTTTTTTTAAACTCACTCGGGATTGGGAAGGAATGGGATTATTTCTGTGGGAGCGGGAGGGAGCGGGAGTCAAAATCCATTCCCGTGTCAGCCTCTAGTCTGGATAATGGTTTTACTGGTCTGGATAATGATTTTACTGGTCTGGATAATGTTTTTACTGGTCTAGATAATGGTTTTACTAGTCTGGATGTTTTTATATCCCTCATCTCCTCTACCTTGAACGTCATTATTGTGGGATCTGGTATCTGGTGTCAGTGCTGGGTGTCTGCAGACGTTTGAGGATCTGGTATCAGTTATCTGGAGTCAGTGATCTGGTATCTGTGAGATGGTATCAATGCCAGGCATGTGCAGACAGTCGAGTCACACACATGCAAACGCACACCGTCGCACACACACACTGACACACGCACGCGTGGTGACACATGCCTGTGTTTGTTCAATATGAGCCTAATTGAGAATCATAGCATGTATGGCCTTTCTCTGTGTGGTCCAATTATCTGACCTGGTGACGGTGTCACACACACTCACAAATGTGCACACACACACACACGCACACACACACAGACACACACACACATGCCTGGAGCCCATGGCAGGTACATCGTGCTCTCATTACTCATCCTGATCTAGACTCCCAGGGAGGTGTGTGTGAGGATGATAGGAGAGGAGAGGAGGAGGAGAGGATGAGAGGAGCAGAGGAGGAGGAGACTTCAGCTTGGTCCCAGGGAGGTGTGTGTGACATGAGAGGAGGACTGAGATCATTCTAGAGTTTCTACACAGGCTAAATGAAGATAAGTGAGAGACAAATACAGCTTTATTCTGTGAGGGGGAGGTGTCACTGCTCCTTAGATGAGACAGCCCCAGGAGGAGAAGCCGTGCAGGTGTGCCAGCTGGAGGGCTGGCCAGGGCATTGCCACAGAGTTTTAATACTGACAAAAATCACTTCAGTCTGAACCTTTCTGCCTCACTTTAACTACTTCTACTATGTGTTTGAGGTAAAGGAATGCATATCACAGAGCCGAAGGCGTCTCTGAGGACAGAGCCAAACGCGCTGATGAAGTAGTCGGCCTTGAGGACAATTACCTGCTCCTCGTCCTCCAGCCAATCGGCGTCGTCCGTCTCTTCGGTGCGGCAGAACTCCGCCCCCAGTTATGTGCCCCGCCTTCACGATGACCCCGTGTGGCGCCAGGAATGGGAGGAGCTCGCACTTCTCCTCCTTCGCCAGCTACAACTGAGGATGCCATACTGTACACTGCGACCAAACACACTACATATGCTTAGAGTGTGTTTGATTCATGTCAGCCGGTGAACCCTGTTGAACGGTCCCAAAAAATGCAAAATCGACCTAAAATAATTGGAATAATTCTGTTTATGTATTCATCAGACACAGTCATCATATAGTAAAATGTCCAACAGATAGGTGATACAAGGCCAGATTTGCATTCATTTAAACTTGCTTGATATAGATTAGTCTTCCTTTTAGAAATCCATGTTCCATCAGAGATCAGGGGGAATTACACTTTTCTTTGACTAGCGCTGAATGCATAAGTCTTTTTTTTTTTTTAAATACGTTTTTTTTTGTCTTTACCTCAGAATGGATGGCACCTCGTGAGACACTAATCGCTCAGGACCGTCGCCCACCCGGCTGAATGAGAGAGAGGAAGAGAACGCAACTCTCCGCTCCCAAGAAGAAGGGCCACATTGAAGGGGAGAAATATTAATTCCAGCCTCACACAATAACATGTCATCACACAAAAGAATACTATAGAAAGTTTCTGTGCAATGTTCAAAGAACTTCAATTTCACACAGACTCGTGAGAAAGCCCCCCCATCTACAACAAAGTCACTCAAATAATGGTTCCATTGCTGAGTTATGCACAATGGAGGGAGCGAGGGGTAGGGAGAGAGTGGGAGTGAGAGAGGGAGAGTGAGAAAGGGAGGGAGAGAGTGGGAGAGGGAGAGTGAGAGGGTTGCTAGAATAGCTCCCCTCTTCTCCCCACAGCTCTCTGAAATTGTCTCGGCTGACATAAGTGCTTGTGCTTCTTCATACAGTATTGAGTCGGATTTCTTCATTCTTTTTGGTATTTTCCCTGCTCTCTATGAAGGTCACATACGCCTACTGGAGTTCCAAACTTAATACACCTTCTAAACAGGCTTAATTAGAGTGGGGTGAGAGGATCAGCTCAGCGCCATGTGGCAGAAGAGGAGAGCAAACATCTGTTTGTAATCACTAAACCTTTCTCTTTCACTTAGGGTTATTTTAGGAGTTGCTATGGCAGCGTCGACAGGAAGCGTGACAGAAGTTGCCGTCGGACAGCCAATCAGGTTGTAGTGATTACGTTCTGCCAACCTCAACACCCTGGTATGGGTTTTTAGCACCTTGCCGCTTCACCTGATCGTGTCTGTTTTCTTTTCCTCCTGTAACTTCAGTAGACTAAATTGATGAAGTCGTCCAAACTTATCAAGGTTATTTAGAAACAGTTTTGACCATATTCCAGTGAGCTTCTAGTTGCTGTTGAATGAGACAGATTTAAAATTAAAAGTAAATGTTGAAGACTGTGATATGGATGGTTGTGTATTTGCTGCTGAGGTGTTGGAGCATAGCTTCTCCTGTCAATGAGTAGTATGTATCTGCTACCTTGTGATGTGGTGAACATGTTGATTGATTGATTGATTGATTTTATTATGGATATAGCAGACAGTAAAATCCAAGGGATAACATGCACAAGTGAAACACTAATTTCTAGAACGGTCCCTGATGGCTTAAAAACAGGACAGACAGTCACACAACATCCATAAATCCCCCTAAAAACAATAAGCAATAGCAAAAAAATAGACTATTATTATTATTATTAATATTAATAATAATAATAATAGTTTCTTTTTATAGCACCTTCCATACAAATAAATGCAGGTCTGATAAATGCAGGAGTGCTTCACATAAAAATAGACATAAAATTAACAAAAAGTAGAAGAATAAGATGGAAGATCAAACACAATAAAATAAGATAAAGATAAGAAATCAAGTAAAATGCAACTTTAAAAGTACCAATAAAATAAAATAAATCGTACCAATTCAATATCACAAAGCACAGGTTACGCAATAATGACAATGGCTCCAAACATATTACAAAAGTAAAATTTACCCTGGATTTCTAGAGCATTTAGCACAATACAGCTGAATAAGTGTCCAGATTTCTTCTAAATCTTGGTAAAAACCTTGGTCAGACTGGTAATTAGAATATTTAACCAATACAGGTTTTCGTCATCTTGTATAGGACTTGAAACTTCTGATAGATCAGATAGGATAACACCAAGATTTAAATAACCTCAGGTTTAATCCAGGATGTCAGTTTCCCCAGATTTTTAAACAACTTTTTGTTTTAGGGCCAATCAGTAGGATTTCAGTTTTGTCCTCATTTAGCTTTTATAAGATATTGCTCATCCATTTATTTATTGCTAGAAGACATGTAATAATGGAGTTTATAGCTACAGCATTATTTGATTCAGCAGCGATTTACAGTTGCATGTCATCTGCATAGCTATGGAACCATACATTGTGCTTTCTAATGATATCCCCGAATGGCAGGATGTGTGAGAGTGAGAGTACTAATGGACCAAGGCAGCTCCCTTGTGCAACTCCAAAGCAGGTGTCCTGTTTCTCAGACACATGATCTCCAAACCTGACATATAACTTTCTCCCTTTAATGTATGTTCTGAACCAGTTTAAAGGACAATGCTCATTTTTGACAACCTGGACCTTATTTACAGCATATTATAAGTTGTGCTTACATAGAGCGTAGGCCTGTTGTGGTTTTTCACATGCCTCTGTAATATGATCTTTAGAAACGTATTTAGACACGAAATAGCTTCCTTACTTGCTCCAGCACGCATGCGCACAGCGTGCTGGAGCAACGATTGCGCGCTGTGCGCATGCGTGCTGGAGCAAGTGGGGAAGCTATTTCGTTTCGAAAGACGTTTCTAAAGATCATATTACAGAGGCATGTGAAAAACCACAACAGGCCTACGCTCTATGTAAGCACAACTAGTGATTCATAAAGACAGATTGATGAAAACAACCGTTTCGCGGCAGAAAATAGATTTTTAGAAGCTGCATTCTCAGTGCCCCGTCCGCCGCCATTACATGGATATACTTGGCTCGCACTGGATTTTAAATTTCTTCTACAGGCCTCCGAATTACACCAAAGTTATCTCGGTGAGTGAAACGTCTTATGATATGCCGTAAATAAGGTCCAGGTTGTCCTTTAACACAGTCAGAGAGACCAACCATCCTTTCAAGGCGATTGATTATGAAATCATGGTTGCTTGTATGAAACACTGCACTTAGGTCTAATAAGACAAGAATTGATACCTTATTTGCATCAGAATTTAGTCTGAGGTCGCAGATTATTTTAGTAAGAGCAGTGTCAGTGCTGTGGTGTGTCCTAAAGCCTGATTGAAGCTCCTCCAGGATATTATTTTCTTTGGAGGAAGAGTGTATTTGTACTGCGACTATCTTTTAAAGTATTTTACTAATGGGAGGTTGGATATCGACTTGTAGTTTGTCAGTACATTAACATCTAGGTTTGGTTTCTGTAGTAGTGGTTTTACAGCAGCTGTTTTGAAGGCATCTGGGAAAATGCCTGTTTGAAAAGATGTTTATGATCTTCCGATCATGACTTTAAACACTGTCGAACACCCGCTAAAATAATTCTGTAGATACAGGGTCAAGAAATTATGTAGAGAAGTTACACTCAGTGACAGTCGTACAAAGCTCTGGTAATGTGATACGTGTGAATTTTCCCATGGTTACATCTTTTTTTACAAGGTTTGCTGAGGTCGTCTATGTTCATGTCACAGGTAATACTGGCTCTAACTGACGTTATTTTACTATCGAAGAACAGACAACTACATCATCGACATCCATTACCCTAACGGCTCCTCTGTATCTCTAGCCCCAAACTCAAAATCATCATATTTACAGTACTACTGTAGGATCACAGTACCAGCAGCACACCGTGGCCATCTCCAGGGCCGTTTGATGGACTAGGACCCCCTGCCAGGTCAGATATGATGGGAAGCAGGAGGAGATGCAGTGAGAGGCATCGGCAGACATCAGAGGCAGGGAGATAGCTCTGTCGACGACACCCTGCCTCACTCCTTTGTAGTAGTGCGACTAGAGAGGAGAGTAGGCCAAAGCTCCCGGAGCTGTGTGTTTGTGCGAATGTGTGTGTGCGTGTGTGTTTCTGACCGCAGCTTTGACAGTTATCGCCTGCCAAGCCCAAAGACAAGTCTTTGTAATAAAAAGCAGAGAATAGAAGCTTAGTGGAGGTGCCAGTGGTGGGGGGTACGTCTTTATAAAGACTGACACTTACTGCTTCCCCTCTCCCACTTGCTTCTCGCTCTCTCTCTTTTGTCTCTTACTTGAACGCTTTTTCTCTCTCTTTTTTTCTCTCCCTCTCTTTCTCTCTCTCTCTTTTTTCTCTCCCTCTCTCTATCTCTCTCCCACCCCCCGCTCTCTCTCCTCCATACCTCTTCAGGGACAGCTTTTTTTCCTGAAGACCACGTAGACACGGCGGGCTCCGTTAGCGCAGGGCAGAGGTGGCGCAGTCGAAGGCCGTGTCGCTCGCTCCCAGCACCACCACCGAGCCATGCAGCCGAGGCAGAGTGGAACCACAGCTACACATTCCTGGAGAGAGACAGAGACATGGGGGGAAGAGAGAGGGAAAGAGAAAGAGAGAGAGACATGGGAGAGAGAAAGAGAGAGAGAGAGAGAGTGGGAGGGAGAGAGAGAGAGAGAGTGGGAGAGAGAGAGAGAAAAGAAGATTGTTCTAGGGGTTTAGGGTTAGGCTCAGTCTCCTCTGGATTTCAGTCTAGACTCTGGAACATACAAGAGAGCTTTATTTCTGAACTAAGATCAGTCCACTCTAAAAGTACCTGGAAGCCAGTGCACAGAGGTAAGGGTAATGTGAGCTCTCTTTCCAGTGTTGGTCAACAATCTAGCTTTTTAAGGTCAGACATGTTCAAGTTTACTTCATTGCCATTGCACACTAGCACAACAAAATGAAATGGCAATACAACAAATGTTTTTATACATATTCTAACACATGGTGACTAGTATTAAACATATAAAGTGCAGGGCCAGATAGTGTTCAGTGCAGAGTGTAAACAGGTCTACTGTATCAGTGTTTGGCAGATGTTTATGATCTTCCGATCATGACTTTAAACACTGTCGAACACCCGCTAAAATAATTCTGTAGATACAGGGTCAAGAAATTATGTAGAGAAGTTACACTCAGTGACAGTCGTACAAAGCTCTGGTAATGTGATACGTGTGAATTTTCCCATGGTTACATCTTTTTTTACAAGGTTTGCTGAGGTCGTCTATGTTCATGTCACAGGTAATACTGGCTCTAACTGACGTTATTTTACTATCGAAGAACAGACAACTACATCATCGACATCCATTACCCTAACGGCTCCTCTGTATCTCTAGCCCCAAACTCAAAATCATCATATTTACAGTACTACTGTAGGATCACAGTACCAGCAGCACACCGTGGCCATCTCCAGGGCCGTTTGATGGACTAGGACCCCCTGCCAGGTCAGATATGATGGGAAGCAGGAGGAGATGCAGTGAGAGGCATCGGCAGACATCAGAGGCAGGGAGATAGCTCTGTCGACGACACCCTGCCTCACTCCTTTGTAGTAGTGCGACTAGAGAGGAGAGTAGGCCAAAGCTCCCGGAGCTGTGTGTTTGTGCGAATGTGTGTGTGCTGTGTGTTTCTGACCGCAGCTTTGACAGTTATCGCCTGCCAAGCCCAAAGACAAGTCTTTGTAATAAAAAGCAGAGAATAGAAGCTTAGTGGAGGTGCCAGTGGTGGGGGGTACGTCTTTATAAAGACTGACACTTACTGCTTCCCCTCTCCCACTTGCTTCTCGCTCTCTCTTGTCTCTTACTTGAACGCTTTTTCTCTCTCTTTTTTTCTCTCCCTCTCTTTCTCTCTCTCTCTTTTTTCTCTCCCTCTCTCTATCTCTCTCCCACCCCCCGCTCTCTCTCCTCCATACCTCTTCAGGGACAGCTTTTTTTCCTGAAGACCACGTAGACACGGCGGGCTCCGTTAGCGCAGGGCAGAGGTGGCGCAGTCGAAGGCCGTGTCGCTCGCTCCCAGCACCACCACCGAGCCATGCAGCCGAGGCAGAGTGGAACCACAGCTACACATTCCTGGAGAGAGACAGAGACATGGGGGGAAGAGAGAGGGAAAGAGAAAGAGAGAGAGACATGGGAGAGAGAAAGAGAGAGAGAGAGAGAGTGGGAGGGAGAGAGAGAGAGAGAGTGGGAGAGAGAGAGAGAAAAGAAGATTGTTCTAGGGGTTTAGGGTTAGGCTCAGTCTCCTCTGGATTTCAGTCTAGACTCTGGAACATACAAGAGAGCTTTATTTCTGAACTAAGATCAGTCCACTCTAAAAGTACCTGGAAGCCAGTGCACAGAGGTAAGGGTAATGTGAGCTCTCTTTCCAGTGTTGGTCAACAATCTAGCTTTTTAAGGTCAGACATGTTCAAGTTTACTTCATTGCCATTGCACACTAGCACAACAAAATGAAATGGCAATACAACAAATGTTTTTATACATATTCTAACACATGGTGACTAGTATTAAACATATAAAGTGCAGGGCCAGATAGTGTTCAGTGCAGAGTGTAAACAGGTCTACTGTATCAGTGTTTGGCAGTGTTCAGTTCTTGTATGTCTGTCTGTCTGGTTATACTTTCCGCATCCGCGAGTGCGCGAGGGACCGCTAGGAGCCGCATGACGTCGTACCTCCAATTTTATGCGACCACGCAGACAAAGAATTGGAAGTATGTTACACTATGCCACAAGGGAACCAACTGTGCATGCGCTGGAAAACCAAAATGGACGCTAAATTTGGAGAGGTTTGTGTGAAGAGGTCCGTCGCTACCCGCATCCAAAGACAAGCAAAATGTGCAATAATGGAATGCATCGTCCATGCAGACTCCAGGAAGACAGGAGACATGTCTGAAGCCTTCCCTGACTCTTTATGTGCATCAGAGCCTATTGACTGCTTCTTCAATATCTCCCATTCTCTCCCTGCCTGCGCGCCTCCCAAGGTTGTTCATATAGAAACCCATGCGCAAGAGAAACCACTCATTTTTGTCATGAATATATACATTACAATATAGTTCAGATTCCAAGAGCAATGTGTCCAGCAAATACAGTTTAACCTTTAAATAATGTGAAATATTACCCAGATTTCTCCCTAGATTTCTCCTCTCTCTGCTGGTCTGTGTTCTTTCTCTGTGTCGCTGTGGCGTTTACCTGTTTTGCTGGCCTTAGCGATGAGTGTGAGGAAGTCATTGGACGTGTAGAACCCCTGGTCCATGGTCAATCCCTCCGGTGCCTGTTGACCAGGGGGAGCCCTGTTGAAAACCACAACACAGCAGCACAGAGTCAGAGAAAAAAAAATCAATTTCAACTGAAAGTTAAAAATTCTACTCAAGGTAATGTTTTATTCAGCGTTCTCATAATGCATGGTTCACCCTGGACCCCGTCAACATTGAACTAACTGGCTACAATACAGCAAAGCAATTCATAAAAAAGATATATGACACAAATCAACACGATGCATGGTTGAACGGAGGGGTTTAAATCTCAGAACCTTGTAAAATGTCAATTTTTTTCTGCTGTGTAGCGCAGTGTGCTTATTAACAGTAAACAACGCTAGGTCCGGATGGGGAAATCAGATCACGTCTGAGAGCTCATAAAATATGGATATGAGCGTATGGCTGGGTAAGGGGCTGTAAGGGGGTGAAACACTGCCTCTCCCTCTCCTCTGTGTGTGTGTGTGTGAGAGAGAGAGAGAGAGAGAGAGGTGTGGGTGTGTGTGGGGGGGGGGGGGGGTGAAACACTGCCCCTTCTGCGTGTGTGTGTGTGTGTGTGTGTGTGTGTGTGCACGCGCATGTGCGTGTATGTGAAACACTGCCTCTGTCTCCCGTGTGTGTGTGCGTGTGTGAAACACTGCCTCTGCTCCCCTGTGCTTAAAAATCGGATGTGACACAACAGCGCCTACATTCCAGTCAGACGCACACATGATTCACCAATCTCATTTCTTGGAGAGGGTTTTTATGTGAGAGCATAATGCTAAGTCAATTCTACAGCCATGACGGCCTCCTCCTACACTCAGGGACTATTAGCAGTGTAAATAATAGATGCAGCATTTGTTCACAGTTAGACCAGAGGTGGGACATACAGGGCTTTCTGTCTTCAGAGAAAATAAAAAGATCCCAAAGTGGTGGATGACATTAGGAAGAAGAACTAAGCCCGGGTACAAGAAGACAAAAGACACACATCGATGGGGGATAAGTGGCGCTCGTACTGCACAGTACCATACCTCTGTCTTCCCAGGGTGCATCTGTATGGGACATTACCTCGGCTGTGATGGATGCGGCGGTGCGGCCGGTTCACTGGCTCCACCTTCCCGTGGCTGTCATTAGTATTCCACAGCCAATCAAAGCAGGCGGAAGACGGAGACCGAAGGAGCGCACGCCAGAGGAGGTGATGGTGACGGAGCGGATAAGAAAGAAAGACACCGCACACTCTGGTCTAGATGCAAAAAACTATTTAAAAGGACAACGTTTCGGCCTTAGCCTTTATCACAGTCTTGTTACAAGCATGGGGAGACACACCTTATATAGGCTACACCCAAGGGTGACAGAGAACACCTGGTACTAATCAGCGTGACGTCAGGTCTAATTAGAGCATACACAGGTCTTAGCACTCAACATAGTCCTGTTACATACAACACCCAGTGATCATAGTAAACAACATAGGACAAGTATACAATTATATCTTTTAAGTATCTATATACTCTATATATCTGTGACAGTACATTACAATTGGTCTGTATTCTCAATAACTAGAGACAGGATGTAGGGAGTAGGAACAGACATCTACTGCAGATAGTAAAAAAGAGATGTATGCTACAAGCTGTATCCACACACACAATATATACATATCAAAGATGAAACCCAAGTGGAGCTGAACATCAGACCAAAGGGCCATCATGGGTAGCTCGACATGATCCTTGATCCATGATCACCAACCCCGTCATACTGGTGGTCAGAGGGAGAGGAGGACAGAGGGATTCATTCAAACCCTCTTCCATATCCCTTCCGTCATATCAAAAGAATTAAACAAATACTAAATCATGTTGTGCAGATGTTTTCATTTCAAAGCCCGACACTGATTAATCACAGCTTATCAACAGAGAGAGATAGGGAATAGAGAACAAAGAGAGATAGACAGAGAGAGAGAGAAAGAAAGAGAGATATACAAGACAAGTAGGAGAAAGAGAGAGAAAGAGAGAAACAAAGAGGGAGAGGGAAAGAAAAAGAAAGTGATGGAGGGAGGAGGCAGAGGCATCATGCCTATAGAACTTGAGGGGGCACGTGCCCCCTCAGATTTGGGGGTGTTATTATTATTATTTTTTACATTTATGGTATTGTTTGTTTACCATTACATTTTACAATGCGGAGCTATGATTATTTTCCCTACTGAGCTGAATGTATTATTTTAATTATGTCATAGACCACCTCGAAAAGCCACCATAACCTCTTTCAAAAAGCCAAACACCCTCTTTCCCGGTGGATTTGGTTTCTTCCAAATTAACACTGGACCTTGAAGCCCCCCCCTCGCCTCGTCTTAGATAAACACGTCTCAGATAAATACGTTGTCATGGTCTGCTGATGAACAGGTCCTCCAAATATTAGGCTAGTATATCAGATTCAATATACTTCATACCTCAGTATACAGTATATCATTTGGACCAATGCCAAGTGAGTAAAAAAAAAGATTTGTTTTCCCTTACTTTTATTTTGAAAGTCCTTGAAAGAATGCTACCGGTAAGTTTAATTTCACCCCACTTGAGTGGCAACTGGTAGTGTGCTGTGTCCGGATTTTAAACACAAAAAAACACTCAAATTTTGTGCGCGCTGCGCTGCTATTAACGCTATCTCGTGCCCCCTCAGTTTTTTGGGTTGCATGACGCCCCTGGGAGGAGGTACTGTTACCACGGTGATGGGGGAGGAGTGTTCGCTCTCTCGCTCGCCTCTCCTCCGCTACCCTCCTCTCCTCTTCTCTCCTCCTCCTCTCCTCCGCTACTCCCCTACCCTCCTCTCGTCCTCCCCTACCCTCCTCTACTCCTCTTCTCTCCTCTCCTGCTCCTGTCCTCCTTCATCTCCTCCGCTACTCTCCTCCTCTCCCCCCCTCTTCTCTCCAACTCTCCTCCTCTCCTCTCTGACTGACGTTCATTCATGTGCAGTCCCTGACCCCCAACCACCCCCCTCCAGCACTGTTTTAGAGAACAGTCCTGAGCCCGGGGGAGGGGGGTTCAGATTGCTTAGGCACACTAAGAGCGTATATGGAGAGGTGGGTGGACAATCTCTCTGCTGCTCCTTCATTAACCTTGTCAACAGCAAGTGGCGAGTCCAGAGAGATGTGTCAGGTAAAGGCGGAGGCGCGGGGTGGACGGCCAGGGGCCGGTGATTAGGATGAGATCCAGGCAGCAACCTCTAAACGAGAGGCTAAGTGCTTTTTATTCACAACTACAGTACCAAGAGGGCACAGCGAATGACCGCCATGGTGCAGTTGTGCTGTTAGTGTTTTGTGTTGGGTTTTTTTCTGTTTAATTTAGTGTTTTTGCACACCATTTTCTATTTTCCACTGTTCATTGGCCCTGTCCGGTCTTTACACTGTCCTGTCTAGTCCTTGCACCCTGTCTAATGTCTCCATCAGTGTTATGCACCGACTGACCAGAATTCTAGCATGTGTAAAAACCCACCTGGCAAAAAATACGATTCTGAATAGATTAATGTGGTATCAACTAGAAGTAGAATTACAAGGACTCTGCAACTTTCCAGAGATATGGACGCCCACTCTCTCTCTCACTCAGACACACACAAACACAAAGTTAAATGTCACCTTTTAAGTGAACACAGTGTTTGGGCACATCTAATTCCCGCCGGGGAATGTTCACCTGTAGTACAAGGCATGCTGGTTATCTGAGTCTTTTAAAACACAAACCACTAAATTCAGTTACTTAACCTTATTACTTAAATAATACAATTTTCCGATTGCTTTTTAAATGTTTATTGTAAACAAGACACATATTATGTGTGCTTTGAGGCTACTCAGTCATAGAACACAATTTCCCTTTAAGATGGACATGAAGGAAACAATCATGCCAAGCACTAATGGCTCTAGTGGTTCTCTCTGATGAGAAGCGCTAGGCTGGCCACTCTTACCACAGCGCCGGGCGGCGTGATTATTTCTGTCGTCTGTTTCTGGAGCCATCAAAGCTCCTGTTCTAAACCGCACCACTTTCAGCCATTTTTTCCGCTTGGGCTTTTCCTCTAACATCAACATATTTCTACTTCCCCTTTCAAGAAGTGCCCATTCGATCAATAAACCCTTTCAGCCTGCACCGCACGCACCTCAGAACATCTGCTCTCGAACACACACACACACACTTTCAAAATGCACCGCGGAGCTGGGTGTGTGTGCATGTGTGTGTCTGTGTGTTTCTGTGGGTGTGTGCCTAGAATCAAAGTGGAAACCAAACCAGACAGCTGAGCTTCAGCATCCCAGGTGACGTGTGTGAGCATTAAGAGGAGGAAGGAAAGGGTTAATAACCTGCCTCTTTAAACCCCCTGAACCTGAGAATGGTTGCCCCCACCCCCACCCCTGCCAATAGCGCAGAAACAAAGGCCTTATCAGCCTCCCCCAACCTGCTCCCCATTACCCCAACGCCAGGAAGGCATTTGCATGTCAATCATGGCCAGGGATGACATTTAAAAGGCTTGTAAAAAGGACTAGTATGAAATCACAGCAATTAATTGCGAACACACAGCGCTTTCATGTCCTCGCCAAAACTGAAATTCCTTTACATCCCTTTGTGTGGAGGGACACATCCCTAAAAGGTTTAAGTAAACGTTGCGGCGTAATTAGGAGGCATCTATGAAGGACTTGGAGCGGGTTTAAAACAATGAGTTATACTGCAGCTCATTCTTTTCTGCCTGGGTTTGGAACCCCCCCCCCCCCACACACACACACACACACACAAACGCACGCACGCACAGACACACACACACACACACACACACACACACACCACACACAGCTTCAAGGAATGTTTGAATTTCTCAGATCTAACGTTACATGAGGCAGAAGCGTTTATTCGCCTTTTAATGAAAAGGAAAAAAATGTGGTATTACTCCTTTGATAACCTCCTTTTCTTCTGTCCTACTATGTTTCTGGGAGGAGGGGCTTCATCTGAGAGAAGTCGCAGTTTAAAGACCAGTCTTTTTGATTTGGACAACAAACAAGCATTTGAATTAATCTGAGCTGAAAAGATAACAGGTTCACAGAGAATAAATGCTCTCTCTCTGTCTGTCTCTGTCTCACTCTCTCTGTCTCTCTCTCTGTCTCACTCTCTCTGTCTTTGTCTCTCTCTGTCTTTGTCTTCCTGTCTCTCTCTCTCTCTCTGTTTCTCTCTCTGCCTTCCTCTCTCCCAGTCTTCCTCTCTTTAGATCAGGCCTAGCTGTGGCTGTAATCCTTTACAGCTTGTTCCAACATTCAATAAACTAATCGACCAGCACAGCACTGGTAGATGCCAATAGACAGCCAAATTAGACTGAGACAGAGAGGGGCTGTGTCCACCTTCCTGTGACTACTGACCGCCACAGATGATTAGCTTACAGACACCTTCCTGTCACTACAGACTGCTACAGTGATAGAGTTTCAGATTTGTTTCAAATGTACAAGTGCATTACAAATAAAATGTATTATTATTAGTATTATTAGTTATAGAGTTTACGGACAGACATGTGTGTCAATAGAAAAGGTAAATGGGTGTCCGTGTATTCAGTGTGCTAGATAAAACCAGAGTGTTACAACATAGCTAACATGTAAACCAGCATGTCTCTGCTGTCTGGGTATTCTATGATAATAATGGTAAAACCATGCTGTAAACCAGCATGTCTCTGCTGTCTGGGTATTCTATGTGTGTTGCTCAACATGGGGCTCCAGGTCTACAGCACAGCCTCTGACCCAACCATGGCTGACTGAACACAGAGAGAAGTTGTTTCCTGGTAGCAATGATTAGAAGTGGCAGGTCACAGAGCATTGCAGGCCAGATAGAGCTCTGGTGTGTGCTGTGTGTGTGTGTGTTGGGGATCAGCTGTGTAGTTCTGCTGTTCCCTAGTGAGTATCCTGCCATGCAATGCTAGCATGCTGAGCCACACCACCATCACACACGAACAACACATGAGTCTAGAGAGAGGGAATACCAGCAGAGGAGAGAGAGGGGGGGGGGGGGGCAGAGAGATGGAGAGAAATAGAAAGATGAGAGAGATATAGAGAAACCACGCGCACGCACGCACACACACACAAACACATTTTCTTTACGCTTTTTTCCAAACGTTTTGATGTTAGTGGGTAGTTACTCACTGGAGAGAGAAACGTAAAAGAAGCAAACAAACAAACCAATTCTGATGAAGACAGCTTTGTACCCTTGTTCTCTCAGAGAGAGGATGGTCATTCCTCACACAGCACCTGGAACAGCACAAACAGAAGATGTACCAGTATGTATTTAAACATCCAGTAGCCAGTCTACACTAAACTGGGCCTGGAGTCTGGCTCTGGAGGCTTGAGGCTGGGCCCGATTGCTGAAGTCTGGAGGCTGGGCTTGGGTGTGGAGGCTGGGTCTAGAGGTTAGAGACTTGGTTTGGAAGCTAGAGGCTGGGTCTAGAGGTTAGAGACTGGGTTTGGAGGCTAGAAGCTTGGTCTAGAGGTTAGACACTGGGTTTGGAGGTTAGAGGCTGGTCTTGGAGGCAAGAGGCTGGGGGTCTAGAGGTTAGAGGCTAAGTTTAGAGACTAGTGGCTGAGTTTGGAGGCTAGAGGCTGAGTCTGGAGGCTACAGGCTGGTGTCTGGAGGCTGGAGTTTGGAGGCAAGAGGCTGTAGTCTAGAGGCTGGGATTGGAGGATAGAGGCTGGCATCTGGAGGCTAGAGGCTGGCTGGGGATGCTGGCGTCTGGGAAGGACACTGGGTCAGGGACTTTAGTGGACCGTGTTGCGGTGCGTCATGCCGTGGTGTAAATAGTAAATATGGTAAATTGACTGTACTTATATAGAGCTTTTATCCAATGCACTTTACAATGGCCTCTCATTCATCCATTCACGCATACATTCACACACCAATGGCGGCAGCTGCCATGCAAGGTGTATATGGAGCAATTTGTGGTTCAGTGTCCTGCCCAAGGACACTTCGACATGTGGACAGGAGGAACCAGGATTCGAACCGCCGACCCTACGACCCTACCCTACTAATATTTAATTAAATTACTGCCCATCTCTGCATATGATCACATATGATTAGCCGAATACTGACTCTTTATAGGAGTATTTTGCCGCTGGGAATCTAAAGGTAAATTGAAACTGGGTCACCGATGTAGTAGGAATATGCAGTTGTTTGTGAAATGTATGCCTTATGGCTAGAGAAAAGACAGAAAATGTATTTTTGCTTAAATGGAAGAAACGTACAACTACCACAATGCACTGCACTCCCGGTGCCTTCTGTGGCCACACCCAATGGGCAGTGCGTCAAAGCCGTGAAAACTCGTGTGAAAAAAGCTGTGTGGACCCAGAAGAAGAACCGGCTGCCGGCTGTCTTGTGCGCAACCTCAAGAAAAACACATTTGCCTACATGCTTTGGTCCCCTTGTGTTTTAAAGCTAATAACTCCCAGCTATACTCAAACCAACCCCATGTATTTACTCCAAATAGTTCAAGAAGAGCTTTCAATTAACTTTGGGCAACATAGGGTAAATATCCTGAAGTAGGCTACTTAAGGTTTCATTTATATATTTGTATGTTGTAACCATGAACTAAGCCAGATAGATTATCAGCATTTATCACCAGACTCAATTTATTTGATTACACTTTTGCGTGAGGACTTTCCTCTACGTGTTGTCATTAATTTAAAGCACCATCTCATCTAGGCTACTTGGTGCTGATGCATTTTTACCTTTATGCTTTCATGTTTTTAGAGCACAATCAACAATTTCCAGGATTGCAAATTAAGTCCATCCATTCATCCAACTTTGTCCTGAGCGCAGCACGCTCTCCAATGAGCGCAGCGGTCCATGTAGCCTATAACCAACAACACCAGCAAATACATTTCCATGAATTATTATGACCTATTAGCCTAGAATGTAATATTGAACTAGCTGATTGAAGTTTGATTGTTAAGGCCTGGTAAGAGCAGGCAAGTGGGCCGGTAGTGATATTCCTTGTCATTCTAGGAGCTCACTAAAGTTTTAAGAAAGAACCCAGTACAGTGTCCGTGTGAATCATTAATGCATGTTACCCACAACTATTACAATAACAATATAATAAGCTGATAACTGATGAAAATGGCTATTTTCTGAGAAATGTCTTGGTTTAACCTGATCCTGTTAGCTGTTTTTTTTATTATGATGTTGACCGCTGAATGTGGCTGTCGGCCGGAGTTTTCTGTAAGATAAGTGTCTCCCTTCGCATAGACATACATCCCATCGGGATAAGGGTGGCATTCCATGGTTGATACATTCTGTGGACCACACCAATTGTTGTGGTTAGAGACAGAGACCTGGGAGCCGAACCATCAGCCGGTTATCTCGGCTACAAGGCTGTAAGCTGCAGGAGAGACCAGGCCAGTCCAGACCAGTCTGATCGGGGAAGGGGGGGGGGTGGATCACCCCCGCCGAACCATAAGAGCTTTGTTGAGCTAAGATGCTTTGATTTTGGGTAGACAGCGATGCAGGCAGGGAGCCAACACATTGGACTGGATGCCATCGTCTTTTGTATGTTATCACCTCCTGTAATAAACAGCTTTTGATTGTCGCTCAAATCCCGTGTTGGAGAGATTCATTTTTGGAATACACCTGGAAAAGGGACACTGGACTGTGTGGTATTGTGAGAGATTGGGTGCCGTCTTTTATTGAAACCAAAACACAACGCAGAGCTGAATAAGGACAATAATAAAATACAACAAAAGTCAACATAACATTATACATAGCTAGCTAGAGATATTGGCCTTCTCATTATTTTACAACCTGTATTTGCTTGCTAACTGGTAGTTAGCTAGCTAGCTTACACTAGCTTAGCTAACATTGGAGGAATTAGATGTTGGATTGTGTTCAGAGACAACGTCGGCTGTTCGAAAGACGTGCTGGCAATTTGTTCTATGTGTTATGTTAAGTTTTAAAGTGTCTCCAACGCAGAATAGAATTAATGAATGTGTTTTGAATAGCCTTCATCCAATATTTGGAAAAAACGAGCTATTAAGCCTCTAGGTAGCTACTCCATGCAGCAGAAACCACATCTACAGCCTGCGTGGGAATCAAGGAGAATAGTATATAGCATCGTTATATATTTACACAGACAGTGCATGCAGGTTAAGGTTTTATTTATTTGTAAGGTTTTATCAAAGAGAACACCAAATAAAATCCACATCAACACCCTGCTGCTATGAGGATAAAAGATTATAAATGAAACTAGAAAGTACATTTCCTGGAGAAAATATGAGGTGGGCTAGCTACTGCAGCTGTATGTAACAGCTACTGCTAGAACTACTACGGACTGGGCAATCTCCATGCACCAACCGGCGAAGACCGTGCGTCTCTAGCCCACTCAGGGGCTGAATTGTGGGGTCCATGGCGGAGAGACTCCACCCCCTCAGGTCAGAGCTGGTCGGGGACAGTGTACCCCTCTCCGGGCCACCTACCCGCCCACACCGGTGAAGATCGTGTGCAACTAGCCCACTCAGGGGCTGAGTTGTGGGGCCCGTGGCGTGGATAGTGGCGTGCTGGATAGGCTCCGCCCCCTTGGGTCACAGCTAGTTGGGGACAGTACAGTGACCTCCAGGCAATTTCCATGCATCCACCATTGAAGACTGTGTGTCTCTAGCCCACTCAGGGGCTGAAAAGTGGTGAGACTCCGCCCCCTCAGGTCAGAGCCAGTCGGGGACAGTGTACCCCTCTCCGGGCCACCTACCTGACTCCACCGGTGAAGACCGTGTGTCTCTAGCCCACTCAGGGACTGAGTTGTGGGGCCCGTGGCGTGGCAGCGTTTCCGCTGGAAAGGTTTTGCCATGGCGCATCGCCACGGCAAGATCCTTGCCGCCACACCAAACGTTTGATACAAAAAACAATAATACAAATTAGGCTATATATAAATAAAACTTTCTAAATATTTCTGCCTAAAGGCGCTTTCAAAACCACTGTCGCGCCCACATTAGGACTATTTATTTTCAATAAAGAGCATATAGGCCGCGCGCCGCTCCATGCTGCTCCTTTCTGAGGTGATCGGAAGACTCGGCGCGTGGATTTTTTCTTCAGTGAGCGGCATGAGGTAACAACGAAAGATTGGTAGGCTATTGACGCTCAAATATTGCCAGTGTTAACCAGTGTTTGAATTGGGCCAACCACTGGTGCTGGCACCTAGGCCTACGCCTCAAAATGCCTAGCCTACTGTCTAAAATACATTTATGTTAGTAATCTAAGTGCTGTTATAGCTACAGTTAGACGTGCCGACAGCTCCTGCCCATCTCAAGCACGTTGGTAAAACCTTTGGTTTTATAATTCCCTGATGACAACTAGCGGATCCTATAACCTAATATATCAATACAATTTTCCAAATGGGTATACGACGATTTTTGAAGAGGAAGAGAGAGGAGAATGATGAGACCAGTCAGGTAGGCCAGGTTATTGCCGGCTAGCCATGATTCACACCGGGGGATTAAGGAACAAGGCAAGCTACCTGTAGTAGGCTAACAGTTTTGCCCGCGTCCCAGGGACCAGTAAACTCTGTTCGGGCAAGAGGAATTCCTCATGCAGTTGTCTGATCGGACAAGTAAAAAATAAATATGATAAATTGGCCTTGTGTTGCTAAAGTTACGTAACGTTATCTGAAAATAAAGTTTGAGCCGAAGCGGAGCATGCTCCATTTGAGCTACGCGCTGCTGTCTGTCTGTCGTCAGTCAGCCCTTCAAGCAAGCGTTGTCAAGGAGACATGCACCACAAGCGTGAGTAGGTTGCAACTTTCGTGCGAGTCAGGTGCAGCGCTGCCTGATGGATTGTGCGACAGTCTTTTTGGCTGGCTGAACTAACACTAGCTTGCGTTAATGTTCCTCCAGCCACCTAAAAAATGCCAATCAAAATAACAGAAAACAGCAGCTGTTACCATTATAACAGCTGCTGTTATAATGGTAACCTACAATACATCTGATTAAAATATGTCTATAAACCATATGATTTATTAAGTGACTGTGTGGTTACTGTTTTATCCCGTCCAGTTACATGTAATTAATTACATTTTAAGCTCTAGGACCAGCCTTACGAAATAAGTTAGGCCATCTTTATAGGCCTACTTATAGGAAGGGGACAGGAGAGAAGAACAAGGGAGGAAGAAGGGCGGTCTCCGATCCCCCGCTTCGGTTTCGAAATCGGACTCTTTTTCACACACCACCACACAACACCATCAGTTCCACAGGAAACACTGGGTCATCAGGTAGTCCGTGAGGGCATAACCTTAGTCACCTAGCACATGAATCATATCGAAATGTTAAGTCACTTGAATATTTGAAAATGTATTTTAACGCAGTAGTGGGCCTGCTTACCGAGGAGATGACTGCGTCCCTGCAGCGCACCCTCCTGTAGCCGTGTCCCCACGCTGCTGTTTTGCAGGATAAAGGAGTCGTGCGTCCCCCCAGGCCACCGGGCTACCACGTTCAGCAGGTATCACAAATCACCTGCACGTTGATGGAGTGATAATTCTTGCGATTGATGAATGCGTAATCATTCACGGATGGAGGCCTCAGACGCACATGGGTGCAGTCAATCGCACCAATCACATTTGGAAACCCAGCAATGCCATAAAATTCTCTCTTAATCATGGTTTGCTGGGCATCATTGTAAGGTGGAGAGCACCTGCACTGGTACTCCATTTCCCTCTTTAAATGGGGCTCCAAATTATGGCATAAGTCCAAAAGGACTGGGGGAGACGAAAGCGGCTGACAAGCCAGTTGTCACTCTTGTCATAGAAATTTTAGTTTCACCACCTCACCACCTCCCTCAACCTTTAACATAGCTGTGTTAATCTCATTTATGACAGGATGACCTCCAGGAGGTCAACACACCTAGACGTTGTCTGCTCCAGAATAACCATCCTTTGTCCCATTGTCCCTGCAAGAATTACCGCCTTTTCTCATGTCACGTGTCTGTATTCTTGACCACTGTTGATGATGCCTGCCATTTAATATGACGTGCACAATGGGTTAGCCAATCACATCCCTGGAAGTGTCATACCTGTGTATTGCTTGAATATAAGTCCGCGCAAGACCAGACTGCGGCACTTCTGTTGGATGAACCACTCACGTGCGTTGTCCTGAAGTCCTTGCGCTCGTATGTTTTCTCAATAAACCAGACTTAACCTCTTTGAGCGAATCTTGGCAAATCCTCTTTGACTAGATCAGTTAAAAAATCTTCTACACTCTCCATGAAGAGATCATTGCGGTCCCTGAAAACCCTCTCGTGTCTTAGGGGCGCGTAAAGCTCTTCTAACAGTGCCAGGTCTGCCATTTGATTGCCATTGCGATTTCATAATTGTCGCTCTTGTTTAAATAGGCTAGTTGATTGAACGTCATCTAATTGTCACATTGGCAATCAGTTACCCATTACTTTTCATTGGGTGATTTTAATTGCTTATGTAACCAATAGACTAGCCTGGGCTAACAAGTAGGCTATTTTAAAATATGAACGAAGCTGATTTTAGGCCCACGCCAACAAATTTCGTTGATTACAAACAATTTGGAAATAGGCTACCTATTTATGTTATGTATATGCCGTAGCTGAGGCCTTTACAATATGTAGGCGTAATATTTTGCCATAGTCGACTTATTAGGATTGTTGAATTTGGATGCAGAGGTTTAGATGCCCGTCAGATTATAGGCTAATTTGACAATTCTCTGATTTGCGTGATCGAGTCTGGTAGGCTAGAGCTAGAGGCTGGCTCCTCTCTCCTCGGACAGTTGTGTGGTCTAACAAGTAGGCTACGCTATAAGGCTATCTTAAAATGAAAGCGAAATTAGCCTACTCTTACATTAAACACATGTTTACCCCGTTACTTGCAAATAATTTGAAAATATAAATTTATTATGTTAGGGATATCTGACACATAGACGTGGCCTTTACAAAATATATTATTTTTCCATAGGGTAGGCTACATATTTAAAAGTGATGAATATGCCTAGTGGCTGCGCTGTGCTTATGCCAGTCTGAATCGGTCTCATGACGGTTCTCAAATTTGCGTACACGGTCTCAGACTTGTCTGCGCTCATGTCCAAATTGATACATGCCGATCTTGTCTTGAAAATGACCGTACGCCCAGTTTTCCGTCATGCGATCGCTTAGTACATGAGGGCCAGTGTATGTAGTCTTATCTTTGGGAATCTTCTCTTGGCCGCTTGCATGCAACCAGTTTTCCTGTGCCTGTTTTCAAAACTTTGGCATTATTGCAATTGCTCTCGGCATTATTGTAAAGTTACCTTTGTGTCGGAGATATTCTAACTGCAATCAAGGTGACTCTGGCACAGGTTATACTATTCAACCGGCGTAGAGAAGAAGTGTCCAAAATGTCCCTCTCTGCATTCACATCAAGAGGCGCATCAGAAACTCACAAGGACGTCGATCTTGCCCTCTTTGACCTCAAGAAAAGGCTCTGCCATCATTTCACCAGGATAGAAATTAGATGAAAGAGGTAGGAATGTCGGTGTCTTCCTAAACCCGGCGATGCAGAAAGCACTTGATGTGCTACATCAAAAGAGAATTGAGTGTGGCATCCTCAAAGAAAACACATATGTGTTTGTCAGACCAGGAGAGATGTTGCACTACAGAGGGTCAGATTACATTTGCCAGTTAGTCCAACTCTGTGATGTCAGATCCAGCTGGCAGATTTTTTGGGTCATGACATTAGAGTGCATAGTGTTTTAGCGCTGACCAGAGGGCACCCTTCAACTTGCCAAGATAAGTAAGATCCTGATGGCCATGGAACAGGGATGGCTTGCGGAATTCAAGGGCAAGAGCCTTGAGGAGTTCAACATTGATCTGAGAGGTATGTAGTTTCTGCTTGAGTCAACTATTGTGTTGTTAAGCTTTAAATGGGCATGCCCGTGTAACACTTAATGACTAACTTGTTAAAAGTTGTACTGTATTTTATACCATCTGTTTAGAAACAATCCAGCTGGAAAAGCATCCTGAGGACCTTGCAGACGTGGTGTATGAACGGGATGCGGAAGGTATGTATTTTGATGTTAGCTAGTACATATTTATCTTAGCTTGTTTGTTTTATTTCAAATGTATCCATCTTCACAGCTTTGTTCCAGGGTCCCTGTGGGTCCTTAATATGAGTACCCAGAAGCTCTCACCATGGCGAAAACCTCTGGGACAGACCGAGATTCGTGGACAGCAATGACAATTTCTTTGGATTTTGCGCCGATAGTGGGTTGTAGGGGGAGGTTAATTAACCCACACTGATAGTGGGCGGGGTGGAGCTCTGAATCCTTTCCGGAGTTCCTAAACATTTTGAAGAGAAACTGACTGATGTAACATGGCTGCTGCACCAAGTGATGCGAATTTGGAAATATTTTTAGAAAATGTAGAACACAGGCATGGCTTTCATGCATTTAAACCACTTCAGAAGCTATGTTTAGGAACGTTATGTGTTTGCTTGTTTGCTAACATGTAGCACACACACATGTTCATCTTGTCATTCAATAGTTCTTGACATGAGTCCTCTGCAAAAGCGGAAACGGAGTGGGTCGCCCCAAGAAAATGAAGGGAACTCATTCAGATGGAGACGATATCCACGTCCAAAAGACAAAGTCCAAAAGAGGTAAGGATATTGTATATTTACCAAAGACATTAAAGCTCAGGCATTTTGTTGGCTTCTTTATTCCTTAGCATTATGCGAGATAATTAAACAATAAACATGAGAGGAAGTACTTTTTTGCTCTCATGCCTACAGCAGCCCAGCCCTTCGTATATTCTCAAAAAACAATATAGGTGGTAGTTACAAGATCCTGGTCAATGACAACATATCAGTGGAGGCTCGTCCATTGAGGCAGGGGAGGACAGTCCTCCTCAGTTTTTGGAGAGAAGAGAGGGATTCAAATATAGGAGGGGGGAGGGGGGGAAAGCGCTCACGGGCAATACAGAGAGAGCAGCGAGTGTTAGGAATTGGGACTGGGCATATCAGTAAGACTCTCAAAAACCGAAATGAGGGTGAAAAATACATTTTCGATTGATTTTAGCATATGTGGAACCCTTTAACAGTTTTGGGACACTACATGAATGTCATTGCGTAGGATATTCATGACGCAAACAAGCAGACGCACCGATCACTGATGGCAGCAGGTTGAAATATCAGGTAGTATTCAGGTTCCATGTTTAGTTGAATGATAAATCCCATATAAATGGTTGGAATTCTAATAATGTGCAAGTGTGATTTTGTTAAATTTAGTGCTGTCTGCTAAGCAGGCTGTGAAGCTGCACGATAAGACTGTGATAGCAAGTTAGCTCACGACAGCAGCTTCCATAATATTAACGGTAGCTGTCGGTGGCTAAAAAGCAGATAGCTAACTTTACAACGATGATTCCTGTAGCTATTTTGATTTTGATGCTATTAGTTCAACTTCTGTTTCTCGGGCAGGAACGGAGACAAGCTCGCATTAGCAGCAAAGCAGCCACAGGAATGATCTTAACATTAGCTAACTGCTTTAGCCACTGATAGCTACCGTCTTTTTCACTTCTCCTTCGGTAAAACATGACACCGTTGTATTGTGGTATTGTGGAGTGCTTAGGCAGAAGCAGGAAGAGAAACCTGTCATGGGACCTTAAATCAGAAAAAATATGGAATGGTAGTGAACGGCGTGAAAAGCTATTGTAACTAGACTGCAACGTAAACAACCACCATTCACGTGACACAGGGAACAGACGTCAGGGGTCAGCTAGCTAGCTAACTGTACCAGTTAGCTAACAACTATGTGAACTCAAACTCCTTGTTCTTTGTCTGGTTGTAATTTTAATTATTACGAACAAAGCCTATCTATCTATAGTAGGCCTATCTATCTCTGTAACTGTCATCGGGTCTGTATCTGTTAACTCATATGGAACAAGGTATCGGACAAGTAGTGGTTTAATACAGTAGGCTAACTAGCTAGCTAGCAGAGTGTTCTCATATGGAACATGGCATCAGGACGAGTAAGCTAGCTCACGGGGTTGACTAGAGATGTGTTTGAAATGGTTCACTCACTCCCTATTCCTAAGTAGTGTTACCCATATAGTGAACTACATAGGGAATAATTGCTTCGGATATTCATGGAATGTACACACCAGTTAGCTAGCAACTACGTGGACACAGGCTGATCTACTATACGGTATTGGACCGAGGAGTGTTTTCATATGGAACTAGGCTAACACACTTGTTTCAAAACCAGCAGTAACTGTTGTGGTTTAATTTTTGTTGGGGTGAAATGACCAGCTGTTTCAAATCACCGGACGAGATGCCCGCTTCTATGACTGGATCTACACAGCAAACAAGCATAACAGTGCGTCATGAAGACCGACGACTTGCTACATTAGGCTACCTCCTGGAATACCCCATTTAAAGGTCTTTCATATTGAAATTCTCTTGATGGTCTGGGGAGTTGCGAGACGTGTTAAGGGAGTGCATCAGTCGTGATCCTTGACAGTAGGCTACCAGCCTGCGCTGCGTTCAGCACAAAGTTGGATGAATGGATGGACTTATTGGAATCCTGGAAAATGTTGATTGCGCTCTAAAATCATGAAAGCATAAATGTCAAAATGCAGCAACAGAAGTAGTCTAGATGAGATGGTGGTTTAAATGAATGGCAACACGTAGCCTAGAGGAAAGCATCAATTGAGACTGGTGATGCTGATAATCTACAGTAGGGCCTACCTCTGGCTGAGTTCATGGTTACAACCATTCATCTCTTATGGGCCTATACAATACTTGCACAATACTTTGGACGTGAAATCCATCCATCTATCAATCAAACTATATTCAATCCAACACCTGTGGAACGGCCGGTCATGGCAAAGCACCCGCTAACGTAGGCTACCCCCCCCCCCCCCCCCCCACGATCCAGGGCTAGGAAACCAGTCTATCCAGTTTATTTGAATATAAAATAATTTGTAGGGGGGGGGGGGAGGTTACAATAGTCTAGTCCAGGTTCGCTGGCGAGTGGCGAGCTAGTCAGATGGTGCATGCATGTTTGGACATTGTAGGCCTATCTGTAAAACCTAAAGAATAAAAGTAGGCTACGTTCAACATTCATTGGAGTGGTCCAGTTGGATAGGCTAGTCTATCCATCCATCCATCTCCATCCATCTTAATCTGCTTATCCGGGGTCGGGTCGCGGAGGCAGCAGCTCCAGCAGGGGGCCCCAGACATCCCTTTCCCTAGCAGCATCAACCAGCTCTGCCTGGGGAATCTTTAGCCGCTCACAGGCCAGTGCGGAGATGTAGTCCCGCCACCTAGTCCTGGGTCTACCCCGCGGCCTCCTCCCAGCCGGACACGCCTGGAACACCTCCCTAGGGAGGCGCCCAGGAGGCATCCTCACTAGATGCCCGAACCACCTCAACTGGCTCCTTTCGACGCAAAGGAGCAGCGGCTCTACTCCGAGTCTCTCCCGGATGACTGAACTTCTCACCCGATCTCTCAGGGAGACCCCAGCCACCCTCCAGAGAAAACTCATTTCGGCCGCTTGTATCTGTGATCTCGTTCTTTCGGTCATGACCCATCCTTCATGACCATAGGTGAGGGTGGGGACGAAGATAGACCGGTAGATCGAGAGCTTTGCCTTTTGGCTCAGCTCTCTTTTCGTCACAACAGTGCGGTAAAGCGACTGCAGAACTGCACCAGCTGCTCCGATTCTCCAGCCAAACTCCCTCTCCATGGTTCCCTCACTCGTGAACAAGACCCCCAGATACTTGAACTCCTTGACTTGGGGTAAGGACTCATTTCCTACTCGGAGCGGACAGGCCACCGGTTTCCTGCTGAGAACCATGGCCTCAGATTTAGAAGTGCTTACTCTCATCCCAGCCGCTTCACACTCAGTTGCGAACCTATCCAGAGAGTGCTGGAGGTCGCAGGCAGCTGATGCCATCAGGACCACATCATCTGCAAAAAGCAGTGACGTGATCCCCAGCTCACCGAACTGCAAACCCACCTCCCCACGGCTACGCCTCGATATCCTGTCCATGAAAATCACAAACAGGATTGGTGACAAAGCGCAGCCCTGGCGGAGGCCAACCCCCACCGGAAAGGAAGACGACTTACTGCCGAGGACCCCGACACAGCTCTCGCTCTGGGTGTACAGGGATTGGATGGCCCTAAGTAGGGACCCCCTCACCCCATACTCCCGCATAACCCTCCACAAGACCTCTCGAGGGACCCGGTCGTAAGCCTTCTCCAAGTCCACAAAACACATGTAGACAGGTTGGGCAAACTCCCAAGCCCCCTCCAAGATCCTTGCGAGAGTGAAGAGCTGGTCGGTAGTTCCACGACCAGGACGAAATCCGCATTGTTCCTCTTCGATCTGAGGTTCGACTATCGGCCGGACCCTCCTTTCCAGCACCTTGGAGTAAACTTTCCCTGGGAGGCTGAGTAATGTGATGCCTCTATAATTCGCACACACCCTCTGGTCCCCTTTTTTGAATATTGGGACCACCACCCCAGTCTGCCACTCCTTCGGCACTGACCCAGACTTCCACGCAATGTTACAGAGGCGTGTCAACCAAGACAGCCCCTCTACACCCAGCGCCTTCAGCATTTCTGGACGGATCTCATCAGTCCCTGGGGCTCTGCCACTGTGGAGTTGTTTGACTACCTCAGTGACCTCCTCCAAGGAAATTGACGACCCCCCATCATCTTCCGGCTCTGCCTCGATCGTAGAGGGTGGATTAGTCGGGTTCAGGAGTTCCTCAAAGTGCTCCTTCCAACGCTCAACAACCTCTTCAGTTGAGGTCAGCAGTGTCCCCTCCTTGCTGTATACAGCTTGGATGGTCCCCCGCTTTCCCTTCCTGAGGTGTCTGATGGTCTTCCAGAAACACTTTGGTGCCGACCGAAAGTCCTTCTCCATGGTTTCTCCGAACTCCTCCCACACCCGCTGCTTTGCCTTGGTCACGGCCGAAGCCGCAGCCCTCCGGGCCAGTCGATACCCTGCAACTGTTTCTGGGGTCTCCCGGGCTAACATACCCCGGAAGGCCTCCTTCTTCAGTCGGACAGCTTCCCTGACCACCGCTGTCCACCACGGTGTCCGAGGGTTACCGCCCCTTGAGGTACCTATGGCCCTCAGGCCACAGCTCCCAGCCGCAGCTTCAGCAATGGAGGCTTTGAACACCGACCACTCATGCTCGATGTCCCCAACCTCCACAGGGATGCCTGAGAAGCTCCGCCGGAGGTGGCAATTGAAATCTCTCCGGACAGGCTCTTCCTCCAGACGTTCCCAGTTCACCCTCACTACACGCTTGGGTTTCCCAGGTCTGTCCAGAAGCTTCCCCCGCCATCGAAACCAGCTCACCACCAGATGGTGATCAGTGGACAGCTCTGCCCCTCTCTTTACCCGAGTGTCCAAAACACATGGCCTCAGATCAGATGATACGATAACGAAATCGATCATCGACCTTCGGCCTAAGGTGTTCTGATGCCAGGTGTACTTGTGGGCATCCTTGTGTTCGAACATGGTGTTTGTTATGGACAAACCGTGACTAGCACAGAAGTCCAACAACAAAACACCACTCGGGTTCAGATCGTGGTGGCCATGCCTCCCAATCACGCCCCTCCAAGTTTCTCCATCATTGCCTACGTGTGCATTGAAGTCCCCCAGTAGGACAGTGGAGTCCCCTGCAGGAGCCCCCAAAAGGACTCCACTCAGGGTCTGCAGGAAGGCCGAGTACTCTGAACTGCTGTTCGGTGCATAAGCACAAACCACAGTCAGAGTCCCCCCCCCCCCCACAGTCCTAAGGCGCAGGGAGGTGACCCTCTCGTCCACTGGGGTGAAATCCAGCACAGAGGCGCTCAGCTGGGGGCTAGCTAGTATAGCCACACCTGCCTTACGCCTCATACCGTGAGCAACTCCGGAGAAGAACAGGGTCCAACCCCTTTCCAGGAGTTTGGTTCCGGCGCCGGTGCTGTGCGTGGAGGTTAGCCCCACCAGATGTAATTGGTATCGCTCCACCTCCCTCACAAGCTCCGGCTCCTTCCCCCCCAGCGAGGTCACGTTCCATGTCCCCAGAGCCAGCCTTTGCCGCCCGGGTCCGGTCCGTCGGTGCCCCCCGCCTTCACCGCCACCTAGTTGGCAGCGCACCCGACCCCGACAATTCCTCCCGCGGGTGGTGGGTCCACGGGACGCTGGAGGAGGAGATGGTGCTTCCACGTTGCTTATTCGGGCTGGGCCCGGCCGGGCTCCGTGGTAAGCCCGGCCACTTTGCATGATTTGCATTTGCATTGTTTTTAATGTTACGCAACATATGATTTGTATGTGTCTGTAGGCCTATGACGCCTTTCTCATATTTTTTAGAATAAAGCCTAGGCCGCACTTGAACAAGAATATAGCCTACACTTCACAAAAGGAGAAGAATCGATGAAACGGCTACAAGAACAGCATTTTGGCCAAGGATCCAAATAAAACAGTAGTCTACTGTACATGCAGCATAGAACATAGATACATAATACTTATCTAATGAATAATTATCTAAGTTAATATAGGCCTATGAGAACGCAACGCTTTTTACGGTAGGCTAGGCCTGCGTCTTGTGATTGTACTGTAGGCTACAACTTAAGGTTTAGGCCCTATTGAATTCCTTTTATAGCCTACTAGGCTACTCATTATTATCGAATTATCTAGTTGATGTATGAATAAAACAATAAGCCGTTTTAATGGCTATGGGCTACTAGTTGTAGGCTATACACGAGTTGATGCGCTCTGCTCTTACGCACGGTTGAGGCAGCAGCTCAAATACACTTCGCACATATCCTCTGGACCTTGGCAGTGCAACTGCCACAGACAGCTATGGTGCACTTCATGAATTGGTAGACAGTTCTGTTCTTGCTGCAGCTTGTCTTCACCATGCAGGTATTTTGGGGGGGGGTATTCTTCTGTGGACACTGCGAGGGGCGCCGCCGGTGGCTGTTTGGACGCCAGAGCGCGCAGCTCTTCAGCCAACTGGAGGATGTCGCGTCTGGGGAGGCTCTGCGTCTCCACCAGTCCCCAGCGAGTCCAAGCTCCCCCAATGAATAATACTTATTTATAATAGCCTACATAGCGCAAAACTGTGCATATAATAGGCTGTAGCCAGCGCGAAACTGCGCATTCCCTATGGCCTTTCATTGAACGGCTGGCGGCCGATATAGGTAGGCTATAAATAAATAAAAACATACATGATATTTTGTTCTTGAATGATCTTGAATATATATATAGGCTATATTCAAGATCATTCAAATAACAAAATATTGTGTATGTTTTTTTAATTTATAATTTAACAATAGGGGATGCAACAGAACACAATTTTAGGGAAAGTCATTGACAGGCGGACTTCAATGTTTTATTAAAATATAGTTATGTGCAAATGAAAACCCACAGTCTTTGGCGGTTCTAGTGTTAAGACCTTACCCCGATTTTGGAAATCAGATAAAGGCGTTCACAAGACCATTTCAATAATCGCATTATTACAATTATCGGGTTATGATCGGTGTATTGTGCATGTGAACGCACTCACTGTCAAACCTGCCGCTCTGTATGCACAAGATTACTCATGGCGACTATGTCAATTTTGTATGGATCCACACCTCCGATCAAGCTTAACTTTTCTTTGTATCGTGCTGAAGCCATATAGCCTACTGCGCTCAGACTTCTACATTAGCTGGTGCCCCGTCTTCAAATTTACTTCCGGGGTTTACGAGTAGCCTACCGGTTGAATGCGTTCCAAAAACAAAACGCAAAACCCTCATGTTCACCACATCTTTACTAACAAATATATTTACAATACTGTTATTTTGCACATTTGACTTAACAGCCACCACATCTTGACCCGTCAGTTACCGAGATAGATAGGCTACTGTAGGCCTAGATGTGTTCGTAATTAAATTACATCCAGGTGGAGAAAACATGTGTTTGAGAACAAGGTAATAATAACAATTAAACATTATTTGTATAGCACCTTTCATCCAGCTAAATTCAGCTCAAAGTGCTTTACAACAGAGCTTTTAAATTAAAGAATGTGAAATTTAATGATGCTTAATTCGTAGACTATAGGAGAAAAACACTGAGCCCAGCCTGCTAAATCTACTCAAAGACGCCACCTGGCGGTGGTGCATCACTAAAACGAAATAACACCCGTCTGAAATCCCACGAGATTTCCAACGGGATTTCCCTGCCAAATACAGCGAAGGTGAAATCAATCAATCAATCAAAGCTTTATTTATATAGCGCATTTCATACCCAGAGGCAACACAATGCGCTTTACAGAGAACAAGGGAGGTGGGCAGACATCCCACCCCTACATATTCCAGAGGGAAGCAAAAAAACAGTAATCACCCGGGGGCCAGATAAGTGAGCTGTAAAAATTCTTCCCTGACCCCTCTCAACGAGGCGATCGAGCAAGCTCCTGGAGTATGTTTGTCTACCGGCTAAGAACATTTATAGAGCAATAAATAACATTAAATTACATTTTCAGAGTAAGAGAGGCTAATAACATCATAGGAGAGACATGGCAAACACTGGTGTATGTCTGTGTGTGCATGAATGTGCCTGGGCCCAGATAGAGGCAGGGGTCAGGGGTAGGAAAAGGATACGGACCCGGTCTAGGGTGAGGGGAAGGGGATCTGAGCCCAGGACTGGTGTATGTCAGTGTGTGTGTGAGTGTGCCTGGGTCCAGGTAGAGGCAGGGGTCAGGGGTAGGGTGGGGGTAGGAAGAGGATACGGACCCGGGTTAGGGTGAGGGGAAGGGGGTACAGGGCCCAGGCCTAAAGCCGGACGTGGACTGTTGTATGTCTGTGTGTACGTGTGTGTGTGTTAACTAATTTGCTACGACATCTGCAGCAGACACAGGGGTATCTATCGGACTCAGGG
Organism: Borostomias antarcticus; assembly: GCF_949987555.1. Taxonomy (NCBI): domain Eukaryota; kingdom Metazoa; phylum Chordata; class Actinopteri; order Stomiiformes; family Stomiidae; genus Borostomias; species Borostomias antarcticus. Next base: position 14,839,894 of record NC_140242.1, read on the forward strand.
TGGTCTGCTGGTGACAGTGGGGCATCCACTGGACCTGGTTAGAAGATAGGAGGGAGAGAGAGAGGCACTAGGGAGAGGGGAGGCAGAACAGGGTTAGTAGCACACAGAGCCATATATAGAGCAATAAATTACGTCAAACTACATTTTCAGAGCAAGAAAGGCTAAGAGCATCATGGGAGAGGTGTGGCAAACACTGATGTGTGTCTGTGTGTGTGTGTGTGTGTGTGTGCCTGGGACCAGATAGAGGCAGGGGTTGGGGTAGGGTGGGGGGTAGGAAAAGGATACGGACCCGGGTTAGGGTGAGGGGATCTGAGCCCAGGACTGGTGTATGTCTGTGTGTGTGTGAGCGTGAGTGTGCCTGGGTCCAGGTAGAGGTAGGGGTCAGGGGTAGGGTGGGGTAGGAATAGGATACGGACCCGGGTTAGGGTGAGGGGATCCGAGCCCTGGTGTATGTCTGTGTGTGTGTGAGCGTGAGTGTAGGTGTGCCTGGGTCCAGTTAGAGGCAGGGGTCAGGGTAGGGTGGGGGTGGGCAAAGGATACGGACCCGGGTTAGGGGAAAGGGAACTGGGCCCAGGTCCAGGCCTAAGCTGGATGTGGACTGGTGTGTGTCTGTGTGTACGTGTGTGTGTTAACTAAGTACTACAACATCCACAGCTGACACGGGGGTATCTATTGTCTGCGGGCGACAGTGGGGCATCTACTGGACCAATGTATACAGAGGATTCACAGGTAGGTTTGAGGCTGCCTTTCTGTGTCTCAAGTCCCTAGCTAGTGATTGTAGGCTAGGTCGAAAAGGTATGTCTTGAGGTCTCGCTTGAAGACCTCCGTTGTTTCGGCCCTTCTTAGGCACTCCGGTAGGGTGTTCCAGAGGTTGGGGGCATAGAAACTAAAAGCTGCCTCTCCGTGTTTCTTGGTCCTGGCTTTTGGAACTGTTGAAAGTTCAGTACCTGAGGATCTGAGTGGTCTGTTGGGCATGTACTTAACAAGCATGTTTGAAATATATTCTGGTGAGTGATTGTGGAGAGATTTATAGACTAGTAATAGTATTTTAAAGTATATTCTAGAGTTGACTGGTTACCAGTGTAGTGAATTTAAGGCTGGTGTGATGTGTGCCCTTCGTCTAGTCTTAGTGAGGACTCGTGCTGCAGCATTCTGTATCATTTGTAGCTTAGAGATTGCTTTCTTTGGTAGGCCTGATAGTAGAGCATTGCAGTAGTCCAGCCTGCTTGTGATGAAAGCATGCATTAATCTTTCGGTGTCAGCCTGAGAGAGAAAGGGTTGCACCTTGGCAATGTTCCTTAGGTGGTAAAAAGATGTCTTTGTAATATTCTTGATGTGGTTTTCGAAATTAAGATCTGAGTCAAGTATGACACCTAGGTTTTTAGCCTGGCAATTGGTGTCAATTTCCAGAGTTTTTAAGTGTGCAGCTACACAGTAAATTTATCAGAGTAAATTTTACTCAAATTGAATAACGCACGTTAAAATAAAATTGATCATTATAACTTACTCTGGAAGATTCTTTAAACTCAACAAGGACAATACATCCGAAATCTGAGTTTTAACGAGCGTACTGTGCACAATCTTTTTCAAATTTCACAGGAAACAGTATGGGACAATAAACAAACTTGAATCGTCAAACCTGTATGACGTCTGTATATCAAATGCTTTGTAACAGAAAAGCTCTTTGACATCAACTACATGAGGTCCCTCTCTTGTACACACAGCTTGAAATGCATTAAACTGCTCATCAAGACATATTATTTGTAGTGCAAAAGTAACTAACAGTACACTGTCATCTTTAACAACAACATGGTGGATTTTGTGAAAAACTGGCATCTCACAACGGACTTTAAGACAAACGACTAAACCTGGACGATACATATTTCCATGGTGTTTGGCCCATCTAACATTTAAAACCTTGGTGTCAATTGGTACCTGAAGAGTCTCAGCTATCTTATAGCCCCACTCCATCACATATAAAGATAACATTTTCCCTGGACCGATCATCACTCTGTTGGGGTCAAATGTATGCCAACTGTATGCTATTTGACTTTGGTGTTTCTTTGCCAATGTTATAGTTATATTTTTGAAGCTTTTTAATTGTTTTTTAAAGAAATTATGCTTTGCTTCATAGCGCATGCACCAGCTATGCAAAAGTGGTCCAATTTTAAGAATACATGTTGGGTAATGCACCATAAAATGATGCTTCGGTAGCAGCCTCTTGTTCGTAAACAAATGCTTGAATAACCTGTGGTGTTCTGCGATCAAGTGTTTCAAATAAATAGTAATACCCTTTGATAACACTGGAGAAAATACAATGTTTACTATTTGAAGCAACAGTAGAAGCAAATACCAGTGTTGATCATTTGGACAAACTAAGTCTCCAAATATAAGTGGCAGATTGCGAATTAAACACCAGGATTGGATGGCATTTAAACCCAAGTCATTAGAGTCCTGTCCTAACTTCACTGCAGGAGGTTTGTTGTTTTGCTCCATGTAACCATAGTTAAAGCTCTTAATTCTCCTGTCTATTTCCTTTGATGTTGTGTACTTGTCTATCAAGTGCAGTATTAGCAGTTTCATTTCATATTGTGCCACTCCCTCCAAGATATCATGCATAATATCGACAGAGAAGTTTTCACACGTATTGAAGTACTGCAAGGACTTTAGAACGCAAGAACGTTTAACACCCATTACATACGGAAGACTGGGATTTGTCTCCATTTCTTGGCAGTGTTCTGCATGAAGCGCTTGAGTTCGCATAACTATCTTGGGTGAATCTTCATCAAATTCTGTCTGAAAGTCCTCTTTCAAACAGTGAAGACCAAGGTTGTCACCTGTAACTTGAACAATAGTTCCATACACTGGCTGATCATACAGGGGGACCCTAATTCCATCGCTCTCTAGTATTTTAATATCCTGCACAAGTGGATCAAGTATTTTAGAAAATATTTTTAGTATTTTAATGTCTTGGGCATGAAATAAAGCAACCAAATGAATATTAAGCAGACTTGAGTTGTACTTTGGAGAAAAATTCCGCAAGGTGAAATAGATTGCTCCTAATTTATGTATTCCCCGTTTTGACCCTAGAGGATTTGCAGTTTCAAAATCATCATAGAAAAGCTGAATCTGAATCGCATGCTTCTGTTTTGAAAATAGAACATGACTCTTGAAAAGATCTCCATCGCACAAGTCATTAAGATTTTCTCTTGAACTGGAATCAGTCTGCATCATCTCCTTTATATTAGGGTGTTTGTAAATAAACTGTAATGTTTTCAAAATTGGGATGTAAACAAATCTATCAGTAACAACAACCTGATCATAGGCTCCAGTAGTCCGATTGCGCTGGGTATCAAATCTTGTACCAAGAACATATTCAACTGGGTCTACCCTTCCCCACTTCTCTGTAAAGTACTGCCTTCTCTTACTTTCAGAATTTAATACACCAAAAGGATTTTAATTTTTTTCAAAACACTGATCAATATTACACTCAATGTCACTTTTGATAGGCTCCTGTAAAGATAGACACTGCTTCACCGAATCTTTTGCTTGATTATGGACATCATTAACAATCTCTTCCATTGAAATGACCAAAGAGTTAATGATTGTTCACCAACACCTGCCACTTTAAGTTCGGCTACTGTTGCAGCGCAGCTCTCTACAAGACGCTTATTGAGAAGGACTGAGTCAGAAGGAGAACTTATTGATGGCAAGTCATCAAAATGACTTGCTGCTAAATCTTCAGCTGCAGAGGGGCCTTCACCAGGATCAGAACAAGGTCCATGTGCTTTATTGAGATGCTTTCTAAACCCAGAAAAAGTGCCATAAACTTGTGAACAACCAGCCTGACCACATTTAAGACGTAGTGTCTTTCCAGAACAAAGTCCATGGATCAATTTGAAGTGCTTTGTCAGAGAATTTGCATTGGCCTGGGGTCTCTTGCAAATAAAACACAACATCTCTGTATCAACTCAGTGCAGCATCCGAGCCCTCAACTCTGCAACCCTAGGGTTCACCTTAGTGGTAGCAACATCAATCTCATAAATTGTGGTTTGCAAGAAGTTGTACACATTTGCCAGATCCTTGTTGTATGAGGTACAGAAGACAAAATGAGCTTTGAAAAGCTCAGCAAAACAGGCAAGAGAGTCAGGTGACTTACAAGGGATGGCATGTTTGTCAACCACAATGAAGCACTTGTGAATCTCACTCCTCTTGGTCCCCACAGCAAGCAGATAGGGTTGGCGGCTGTCCGTGATGCTGTCCAGATGCCCCTGGATGCTGGTCCCGGTCTGTGACACAAGAACTTCATTAGTCTGCTATTAAAATGAGTCACAGTTCGCAAACAGCAACAGCAGAGAAAATGTGTTAAAATTAACACCATTTTACCATAATTTGACCATAATCTTAAAAACATGATTTTATCATGATTTGACCATAATCTTAAAAAGGCTTAATAGGATTACGAATGGGGACCGAACAGTGATCTTTTTTCCAATTTCATTGAACTGTAACCTCACCTTGGTGAACTTCACGAGATGGTCACTGGCTTGTCTGGCTGAGAGCTTTCCTGGTCTCTTGCGGCCATGAGGTGACGGTGGCAGGAGGTGGATAAGGACCAAAATGGATGACATGTCACTGTCCCATCCTGAAAATACAAGTAAAAAAAAGTTTGCACTGAAAGCTAACAGTCATTCCATTTTGCTTTTAAAAACAATTCTCCCTTCCATTAGTATAATCCTTTTATTCCAGCATACCATTTTCCACTTCTGCTGTGGATTCAGCATTTTGAACCAGGTCTTGAAGGTCGTCTGTCTGTGTGAGGCCACGGCTTTGTTCGAGGACTTTCTGCTTGTAGACAGTAGGCCATTTCTCCAGGAACTTTGCAGAGGCTGCATCACCAAACATCAGACTGAAATCCTGCTCAATCTGCAGACAAGATGGAATAAAGACAGAACAGTATTATGGTGTGGCACTATCATCATGAGAGATATTACAGCCCTAAGCAGGCTATTGTGGAACAGAAAAAATGGTCCTGACTTGTTTCAACGCAAGGCAGTCGAAGATCCACATACCATTCCTGCCATGTCTAGGAATCTTGGAAACGCTGTGAATATTTCACAGGACTTCACTGGGTCCTGAACCATCTTTTGGCGATAGGTGAAGGTCTGCTTCATCTTCTCCTTGACAATTGTTTCATCAGTCGTGTGCTTCATCAGTGCAATGGCCTCGCAACACTGGCTTTCTGTGGTTAGCCAGTTTTCCTCTCTGAAGGGGTCTCTGTCACCTACTGGACCACCTGCAACAGATGACTGGGTAGTTTACGTATTTATTCTCCCAGCATGTGTCATGAATGAGACTTAGTCAAACAAAATCACATACCTGCTTGTGTTGGTGACTGACTGAGGGTTTTCTTATGTCCCTCTGATGCTTCCTTCTGAATATATTTGAGTCTCCATGCCAGATACCCACCCCCATCTTCTGCATTGTAAAAATGCTCCTAAAGTAGAGTGTTATTCAGTTTTAAAAAGCAGGTTAAAATCTTTTAATTTTTCTCCTTAAAACTACACGTGCCCATAGATGAAGTGCCCATAGATGAAGAATTGCTCAATCAAGACAACAGGTCTGACTCCCGCAGTGCTGACAGACCAGTGAATCGTTGAAACATCTGTTAGCGTCAGAGTATCGTAAGTGTCGTTTGCCTGACTGGTCTGGACTGGATGGATTGCTCAGAGATGACAGAACTTCTGTCAGATTCTCCAAAGGAACACGACTACTACTTACAAAGCCAAACTTGCTCCTTGGGTCGGCTAGGTTTGGGAACAAGTTAGTGATGCCCTTTGCGTAGTCCTCTTTAACACGCCTTGAAGGACTTGTCCTACACACACACACACACACACACACACACACACACACACACACACACACACACACACACACACACTTTACTGTTTGAGATCCAAACAGAAGTATTGACAGGAGTATTGATGTGTACCCTTCTGCAAAAAGAGGGGTGTTGTACTGCACCAAGTCAAGCCATTTTTTCTAATAGGTGTGTAGGTATGTAATGATTATATGATAACATACCCATGTTCACTTGTCATATGTGCAACCAATATCTTGACCATATCGCGTCTTCTGGTATCGGTGAGGCTTTTGGTCCGAGCATACTCATTCATGATCCTCTCTCCTCCAGGTTTGTTCTTCAGGATGTCTTCAATCTTCTAAGTGGGAGTATAAAAAAAGAACACACTGAAGTTTTTAAAACAATAATAGAATATAAAGTATTATAAAACACACCATTGTCATCATTTCACAACTTTCATTAATCTGCCATTTATCACTCAATCTTCAAGTTTGGCATTTGTTTAAACTTTCTGAAAGGATGTAAGGAACTCTGCAGAGCTTACTTGACCTAGATGAGCCTCAACGATCTTTCTTGTAGCAGGACTATGTTGCAATATAATGGTGTCATCCGAGTCCCCCTCATTCTCTGCACTGGAGCTGGCAAAGGAGCTGGAGCTTGCAAAGGAGCTGCTTGCAGGGGAGCTCAACGAATCTAGCAATCATGCTAACATTTAACAGGTGTGATAAAACTAACACAATTTAAATGGAAAATCCATTATTACTAGATTACTGTTTGTTAATGACAAGTGGAATGCAAAAATTCACATTAGATTCAAATAGGCCCCCTACTGTTCCAGAAGGGGTGGGACAGGTGAACACAGAAACTAAGATAACTCAAAAACAACTCAAGCAATTAGACCTCACTTCCTGTTTACGCGGTGCTGCATATACATGTCCGACCATTTACAGCTAAATGAAAGGAGAATCATTAAACACCCCAGTCACATCCACCACACTCTTCACATTGCTGCCATCGACTTCCCAGTTCAAATGGAACGCACCATTATACAGCCCTGAGTTTCAAAAAAGTAAGGTGGGCGGCTGTGGCTCAGGAGGTAGCGTGGGTCGTCCAATGACCGCAGGGTCGGCGACTCGAATCCCGGCTCCTCCTCTCTCCACATGTCGAAATGTCCTTGGGCAAGACACTGAACCCCAAATTGCTCCGAATGAGCAGGCTAGCGCCTTGCATGGCAGCTGCCTCCATTGGTGTGTGAATGGGTGAATTAGATGCCAATGTAAAGCGCTTTGGATAAAAGCGCTATATAAGTGCTGTCCATTTACCATAAGGTAGCACACAACAGGACATTGTCCAATGTCTCCATCTAGTGGCCAAATAGAGCCTACCAATCCCTCTGCAATATAGGCATTTTGAAACAAGCACTGAAAACAACTAGTAAAGACCTCAAGCTCTGATCTCTGTAGATGTAGAAAGTACATGGCTTCCAGAGTAAACTGGACTATTACTTTTACTGAGACACCAAGCATAGTTTATTATGTAAAAATCAAAATGTACTTGGCAATGGAAAAATGAATTATAATAGTGCCCCTTTGGTGGTGGCTCTGGTACTAAGTGTGCGACACACACACACACACACACACACACACACACACACACACACACACACACACACACACACACCAACGGTCAGCGGCCACTCACCATCAGGATTTGGGCCTTGGGGTAAACAAATCTCCAGCACACCAAGGTCTTGTTTCTTTAGAAGAAACTCAAACACCTCCTCGTCAACTTCAGTCATCGATTCATCATAGACTTTTAAGTCCAAGGTTGGAATGTCAAATTTCTTGGCAAATGTGAAGACAAAATATGATTGCACAAGCTTTTTGATTACTCTGTTGTGCATTTGTAGAGAAAAACTAGAACAAAACAGAAATCAAAAAGTCATCTTTACTTAAACATCGTAACCCCTGTGACTTAGTGCTATTAAACTTTCCAGGTTAATTCCAATTATCAGAGCTGTCTTATCTAATAGATGTCAATTATCAGAGCTGCTCAATTGTGTCTATATGCAGTCTACATTTCGTATTTCCTATCCGATTACTCGATGGAATAATCGGTAGAATACTCGATTACAAAATAATTGACAGCTGCAGCCCTAATTCTGACCTTCAAATCAATACAGGCAACAATATGGTACCTAAAAAACATGTTATTGGCTAATGGAGCTGAAGACATTGATAGGTCCACTATATGGACCTTTCATAAACAGGATGAGATTGTAGTATTACTGTACAGCTTCTAATAAGCATGCAAGCCTCATTCAGTTGTGCAAAGCATAAACTGACATCCCAAATATGTTGTTCCACAGGTTATTGTGAGAAATTAGCAATATGTTTCACTCACCACAATCCAAAAAGAATGTGAAGGTCAGTTGCCCCTCATAACAAATGTACTTCTGACGATCTCTGTACTTCACTCGTAAAGTCTGCATCCTTAATGGAAAGAAAAAAAAAGTTAATTTCAATTGCATTATCCCAAATATGCACAGCAATTTAGTAGTTGTAAAAATTATAAGTTAATGTATACAGTACAGCTCCAACTCCAAAAATACCATAGTATGTGAACATTAAACAGATATTATGCTATGACTCCACTGTGGTAAACTATTTTCATTATAAAAATAAAGAAAAGAAAAAGGCAACAGGTCACAAGGCTTATGAAACCGCTGGAGACGTCTCTATGGCAGGTCAAGTCACGTGGCGTGAGTGAGAAAGAGTGTACGTACCACCTGGCGCTGGCGAGATGGCGCTCAGTTGGAAACGAAACGATGCAATGCATCCAATGTTCTGTAAATAGCTAATCCCAATCAGACAAGCACTCTTCTCACACCATACTACAACGAAACTAGACTTGTACTCTTCTCAGTGGTTAGCAGTTAATTTGAACGTGAGATACTACCCATAATATCACCACAGTCCCTGTAATGTGAACTAACGAGTCACTGCGATCAGCAAACTAGCTTCACTTCATTCAGTGCAACGCATTAGCTTTACTGCTAGCCATTCACTGGAACACTGGCAAATACTACTGAGTGCTGGAGCTAACGTCTGTTCAGTGAATACTCTTCATATACTAACGTCTGTTCGGTGAATACTCTTCATACCTCGCGCGCACTAAACAAGACAAATGTTTTCTCAAACTCACGACACCGACGTTCTCAGTCCATGACCCATTTCCAAACACTTCTCCGTTAGCTAGTCAGGGCTTAAATCATGCTAGTTGTCTATCGCAGCTTCGAAGCAAAATCCTTGCAATAGTCAACTCACTCCACATGTGTCCGTCTTCTTTCTTCAATTAGAACATATTTTTGTTCAACGACTCACTACGCAGTAACACTCTTGTTCGCCATTTTCTCCACACCGTTCTCTCGAGGAGAGTTGTATGCGTCTGCAGAGCCGGAGGACCCGTCATGCGGTAGTGACCCTCGACTCTGATTGGCTAAAGAAGATAACTTGCCTGATAATACACCTGGCTATCACACTGAGATACAATAATATTACATACAATAAAGCTTTTCAAATGAGTTGCATCCCTACAGCTGGTAACTTTGCCTAAATGGTTCTAATTTTGTGCCCTGACACCAACCAAACTGCAGCTAAAATATGTCCCCTATAACGTTAGTGCTGTACAGAGTAATGCTGCGTTCACAGACCGTCTTGCTCTCGTCCACTAAAATTAGCTAGCACTAAGTTAGTTATCCGGTCTACCGTCTGCCTGAATCCATGTGACGCAGGATAACATTACACGTGCACCTGCCCGCCAGCAAAGTCCGTTAGCTACGTCGTAGGCTTACTGCTCTGTTGAAAATAATTTAGTTAATACAGTCGTTGCACCGATGCACCTGGCGTTAATACTGTCCATAATTTATAATTTAATTTTTGTGGTTTATGGCATAAACCACAAAAATTGGTGTAATTAATTAGCTAGAAGCTAGCTCTGGTCCAGGGCGGGAGCTAACAAGAGCTAGCTAGAACTAACGTTGGTTGGATAGTTAGCTAGCTAGCTAGTATCTGACTATCATGCGAATATCAGTAAGCCTAACGTAGCTGTAATGTTGCTCAACAGTACACATTAAGTTAACTAATAATAATTAACTTACCTGGCATTTTATACCAAATGAAGTTAGGAAAAATTTAATGTCTTCTGTGAATCACTTCTGTTGTTTCTCTGCCCGCCCTCTCTTTCCAGTCGCAAGAGACTTGTAATGGCAGCAGAATCGAAACTTAAGCAACATTAGTGGGTGTGGTCATACTGTTTACTCCAATTGAATTCAATCTGTATCTTAGCTCCCACTCTGGCGGCCGCAGGTAATAATTACACTCCAACATGATTAAATATGACTACTTGAGAGGAAAATAATATTTACTCTGGAAAAAATACTCTCCAGTTTTTCCTGTGTAGTTTCTCTCTTTCAGCTTTTTCTCCAATGATCAGTACTTCTGTTTTGTCCTGGTTTAGTTGGAGGAAATTATGTGACATCCATACATTTATATCTGTAATACACTTGACAAGGCAGTCAACCAAGCTGTAGTAACTGGGTATGCTGCAGCATGTGACATGTGACACAACTTCCCACATCTGTACAATCAGTTTCTTAACCAAAACCACATATTACTACATATTACTTTCTCTTAATTATGGGAAGAAGTTTCCTTTTTCTTTTCTTTTTTAAAATAATCAACCTGAGACACCAGTAGAGGGTCGCTGTTTATTGCATCTGAACATTTAATGGCAAAAGTATGCCGCCTCTGCTGTCTGGAATGGCCTTGCAGGAGTTCTTGGTATTTTTCTGGAGACACAATGGCAAGCTCTGCGATGGGTGCAGTGGCTACCACTATGTTCCTGTCGACCCCAACAGCCATGTATGACGAGCTCAGGTTCCTCCCTTTCCTGTACTCATGTAAGACCTTGCCGTATCTCTTTGTCACTTGCTGTGGATTTACTGCTACAATTGAAAACAGAAAACAAAGATACATTAAGCTATGAAATCATATTGTTACAAATAGCTCCTGCATTCTTTGGAGTGTTGGCTGCTGTTGGCTATGCAGGTCCTCAGAAATTACCAGGCCGCAAAATGTGCTTGTCTATTTGTACGCGTTGTTGAAAATTGCTTGTCTATTTGTACGCGTTGTTGAAAAGCAATGTGCGTGACATGCCTGCAAGCATCTCTGTGACCTCTGCGATCGCCGTAGATGGCCTCTGCGCATGTGTGCTATCCGTTTTCACAGAAGCATGAAAGATGTTTAACATGTCACAAAATACATGGTTGACTATTCATATGTGATGTATTCGGTGGCATGTGTTGGTTTATTCATTGGTTTGTTAGCAGGATTACTAACTACCAGACCAATTTACACACAACTCGGTGGAGGGGTGTAGCATGGACCAACTTAGAACCCATTGCATCTTGGACAGAATCCGAACCACAAATTACCCCCCCCACCACCACCACACACACATTTATTTTGTAATTCCATGACCAGTAGGAACCAGGCTCATAATGGTGGCAATGCTTAATTAAAAAAGCCTTAAAAAATAACGACATCCCTGCGTGCTCACTACCAGGGGCGGACTGCGGAAATAATTCAGGTCAGCCCACTGATCTTGCGACCAGCCTGCAAGTTGTTGAGCAGGAGGGGGGGGGGGGCATTTACAGCCATTTACAGCAGTCCAGGCCAGTTAGCCCCGGGATTATCCCCTCTAAATATCTCACTCACAACAACCAGGCCGGCCGGCCCACTTGAGGACCGGCCCATCTGAGCTGGCCAGTCCGTCATTGCTCGCTACCTTTGCATTATGCTAACGAGCTTGATATGGGAAAAAATGCACTATTGTTGCAGTTTTCAGCCCTCACCGCTGCCTGCAAGGCGGCGGCTGCCTGAAAGCGCTTTCCCGAGCCCGCACCTCTGATCCCTCTCATCCAGTCACCGCAACCACAGACAAGCTAGCTAAGCTCATATGGCTAACGTTATTGGACCTGGTTATTGGACAAGCAGGAAATGCTCTGCTGGCTAGTTTTATTCACTGTTCTTTCTGTGAGTTTGGGGTGTGTGCTCTTAAGGGGAGACACGGTAGGTGAAAACATCGTTTTTCAACGCCCTGGTCAAATTTGAGATTTTGTGCTAGTTTGCTTCCATAACATGTCTTCTTTCATACTAGTGGAAATAAAACATCAAAAATATGCATTTAGATGTTTATTTTACTTCATTTAGTCTGTTTGCGTCTGTAGATTCTTCCTAAAATCACCAAAAGTTAGCCTTTTTTCGGAACGTCTCGCAGCGTTTCTTTCGTCTGGATCCGGTCATCCGGGTATCGTTTGAAAGATCTGGCTCTCGTGCACAATGTTATCGCAACCAAACCTGATAGTTTCATTTGTATCAGCAACCAATCGTGGAAATACAAAGGCGGGTTTGATGCTAACCGTGAAATCTCATTGGCTGTTGTTGATTTCTGAGAACGTGATTGGTTCAGCGCGTCATGTGACACGTTTCCACTTCCTTATATCTAATCCAAATAATGCCGTCTGTAAAGCGTTCTAAATGTAATAAGCAACAACGACAACAGTGTTTGCCCGCAAGGTTGAACAGAAAACATGAGAAACTAAATGGAAATGTTTACATTTATGAGATATAAAGTGCCTATTCGCGCAAGTTGTCATTAGCCGGTGCTAGCATGTCCAGTCAGCAGCAGGGAGATGAGGCTAGCGTTAGCATGTCCAGTGAGCAGCAGAGAGATGCGGCACGTTTGAATGAGCTGATAACTGGGTTGATTTGTCCTAATTGTGCAGGGACTGGTATTAAAATTAACATAGATCCTCAGAATAGTGGGTTCTGTAGTACTTTGCTCTTAGAGTGCAGTCTTTGTGAGAAATGGCTATCGCAAAAGTGTCTACACATCGACTCGGCTTCATGATACAACTAGGAATGATGTTGCATTTGATGTCAATGTGAGGATGGTCCTCTTAGCGCACGAGTTAGGGTTGGGGTATGCAGCTCTCCAAAAGATTAGTAAAGTGTTGGATCCCAGGGCTTCATCTGAAAACGTATCAGAAACATGACAAGAGGGTGACAGGTAGGCTATTGAAACGTGTTCCCTCTCTCTCTCTCTCTCTCTCTCTCTCTCTCTCTAGCCAATATCAGAAGCCTATACATATGCACAGTAGTCTCTCTACCTGTGGCATATCTACATGCATCCATAAACTGACCAAATAAACTGTTTTAATTTCAGTTGCTGAAATAGAGAGAGGTCTGGAGTCCTTTCACAGAAGCAGAGAGCAGATTAGGCAGGCATATGCAGATGTGGACCCAGAGGTAGGTAAGCTGACTGCCAATAAATGCAAAATGTTACAAAATGATTACAGTTATTGAGAATTATTACAATAATTCTCAATAACCAGCGTTCAGTGGACAACATGAAGGCGGCAATATGGGGTAGTCCGCTTCACTGATGACAACCCCATGCGCACCAGGAACATATTGTGGTTTTAGAACAGTTTTGGGGACTGCAGCTGAGTGGGTTCTACAGACCAGCTGCTTAGAACAGTTTTGTGAACTGCAGCTGAGTGGGTTCTACAAACCAGCTGCCTAGAACAGTTTTGTTGATAGCTAGTGTGGTGCCATCTGAGGAGTGACTCTGTAGACCTATGACGGCGTAGCTTGATGTCTCCTATGGTGTTGCTTTTGACGATGGTTATATCACTTGTTTGTTTGGCCATCTATATTTAGCTTCTATTGGTGTTTACCCTGCATTGTTTACCACATCTTGTCCTGTGTATTTATGAATCAGCTTACTCTTCATGTTCATTCATTCATTCATTCATTCATTCATGTTTTCTCCATGTAAAACGCTTAAAAAAACACAAAAAGCTAGATAATCTGTTTTCTCATGCATGTCCTCGTCAAATGTGTCTATCTTTGTCCATGATCTGTTTAACAAAATAATACAAGCTTTCTAAAAGGGAATGTTCTCTTCCCTACTAACATTGTCTCGTCTCTAGTCTCGTCTTACTAACATCCCACTCGTGGGCTGTACCTTGACGTGGTGAGTGGGCTTCCAACTAAACAGGTCTTACTTCTCTATACAAAATGTCTACTCCTGGACTATTTTGAATCCACAACATGCTGTGTTATTCAGTTTTCAGTTTCTATGTGTTTTCAGATGTTGTGTAATGTTGTTACTAATTATGTGATTGGATATTGTGTTTGTAAATATTGGTTTACAATGCAAATGTATGTTTTTTTACAATACAAATTTTCAAAGCCCGTTTTCTCAAAATGAGTTATTTCTCATCTTAGGGACATCAAAACCACCACTTGAGTAGCACCTACATACACCTAACTTTCCAGTTTTGTTCCAATCCATATTCTGAGAGTTTGTCCAAGGGGGATTTTTTAAATTTCATTCATAGCCTGATTTATATAACAGTTTATCCCTAAAACATGGCGAAAATTGGTCTTTTTATTACTGTTGACAGTATTTTCTGATTTCTGAAGTGAAGAAAAGAGATATCAAAAATCCCCCTTGGACAAAGTTTGAATAGGGATATGTGAACAAAATGAAACAAGAATTTTGAATCTGGCTTGAACCAGTTAAAAAAATTGATTTCCCGAAACTATGCAAATTAGCGCATATTTAGCGTATATAATGCCTAATTTGAATATTTATCCATAAGATTTCAGAAAACTTGTAATACAAAAAAGATGCTCCTTAATGTACCTAACAAACTGGGGGAGTTTGATGGTGATACCTATTAAGGATTTTTTTTTTCCTATTCACCTGGGGTGCCTCCCCTTAAAGTCCACTTTGGTTTTTGAATTTAAGTAACTCGATTACACCAACTCGATTAAAGGCAGAGCCCTGTTCTTTCTGAGCACCTTTTCTTGTGTTACTACAGTACACAACTTAACTAACATTATTAAATGTTGAACAAATAATTTACAATTAACCTTCATAATGTGTATTAAATCATCTATAGATCCTTTGTAAATGTTACACTAAGATATTTACAAGATATTAATGTTTTATAAATGATTTGTACATTATTAGTTCATTATTAACAAATACTTTATAAATGCTTTTTGAAAGGATTGTTATTATAAAGTGTTACCATGAGTGCTTATAAAGCACGACCTTGAGTGTTTTATTGCTTTTATAAAGCAGCACTGCCCAGTCATTAAATCTTTCTTTGAAAAATATGGATTAGTGTTCACTTTTGCTATATTGTTCTTATTTCAGCCCTCCATAATCTGAATGGGTTCGCCATTGTTTACCATTGCTATAGACAACTTAATGTCAGCTGGAACCACAGGGGAGTGTCAGTGTATTGAACTGGATACAATGTATATTGTGGTAATTGGCACTGCTCCGAAGGCCTCTTGGCCTAACTAACAGGTTATTCATTTCTTAGTTTGCTCGCAAGCCGCTGAAGAAGAAGCTCTGGGAGAGGAGATAACTGCTGTTGAAAAGCACGAATACCTTCATTCAGACCTTTCGTGTTCCAGGGAAGGACGACTGTGATAAGTCCCTTACAACAAAGCCAGAAGCACTAAAAAACGAAACAAATTTTACATACAATATCACCACGATAAAGTGGCATTACACACAGAACTAAGAGTACTTAAAAAATAAAAACAAGATGAGTATGCTTTGTGCCGCACGTCTTAGTTGCTTTAGGGTACTGTTCTGGATTAAAGGTTCTAACTGGAGCTACACACCACCAGGAAACAAGGTTGCAATTAGTTCTCTATTTTATTTCCCCTGTGGACGATGTTGCCACGGTTCTAAACAAAGAAATACACATTTTAAACAGCAATATCTTGATATATTGATCAGCTAAAACATACTAAACAGAAAACAAACATACATTACAATCTTGATACAATAAACACATTGTAAATTCATCAAACAAATTGTATTGTGTTAGCACACTACCATATACATTTCAAATAATTGTTGGTAATTTCATAAGTACCATATCCATCAAATACATCCTTTATAATATTCATGTAACTCTTAAGCTAATCAAATCAATTTATATATAGAAATAAACTTACATTGATGGTTACCCAAAAGACACATGGCAAACACTCAGGTAAGGTGTGTCTGGAACAAAAGGGATGAAGTCCCTGTCCAAGCCTCTATTTATCAATCCAGGAAGTGGGAGGTCCTCCCACAAATACACTGCATCTGTGCTTGGTGTCTCCTTGTGGACTGACTGACTGGTTGACTGACTGACAGGTTGACTTACTGACTGTTAACTCACTGATGGACTGACAGACTGGCCGGCTGACTGACCATCTTTTGTTGCTTTAGTACATTAATTGTATGGTTTATTCTTATTTTAAAATGGGAAAGAGACACATTGCGGTTTAAGTATGACTTTTTTAGTTATATATATAAAGTAGGACTCCTTACTGTGATGTGTGCCTTGAAAGTTAATTTAGTCAGACTGTACATACTGTAGTTGTATTGTCATTTAGAATTAATAAAGAGCTTTGTTTAAAGTATGTTCAGGTGATATGGTTCTACTTCATGTGTAGAAACCTCCATTAAATGTTATTAATCCCCAGTGGGGGGGGATTTGGGTATTACAGTTGCAGAGTGACAAAAAGGTACTGAACAGAGAATCAAATATACTGTATACATACATACAGTGACAGAAGGAGGGCAGGGTTCCCAGTCCGAGAAAAAAAGAGGGGGGGTTCAGGTACTGCTGTACAATGATGGCTGTAAGCAGAGCCGGCCCACCCTATAAGCAAAGTAAGCGGCCGCTTAGAGCCCCGCCCCCTCCCCGTGGCCCCAACTCGCTTGCTTTCACTTTCAGTCATTACTCCTCGCGCAGAAGCGCGCCCACTGCTGCGCTTCACTTCAGCTCCCATGTTAACGAATGCTGCTGTGCTCAGCGGGCGGGTGTGCCGCAGGCGTGAATCGATTTTTCCGCTCAGGGTGGAATTTTCCGTGCGTCCGCATACGCAATCTCATAGAAATACATTGGGGATTTTAACAATATATTCATCATATCACTACATAAATAGTAGGACCCCACTCATCCCAACTTAAGAGATCCGAACCTCCCGGTCTACCGGACAGGCTTAAAAAACTTTTGTCTTTTTTTTTTTTGAGCCTGCTATCTGGTTACTGGTGGGATTTTCATTACAGTATTGTAGACCTACTTGCATTTAAATCTGTCATAATAAACATGTACTGTGAATAAAAACAGAACTATATGTAGACCTACATGTTGCCTGTAGGCTGTAGCCTACTGTCACATTTAATTTCTTTGTTACTTTAATGTCAAGCACAAAACGCAAATGAGTCTGCTGCGTGAGAGCTGCATTCTTTGGTAGCCAGAAAGCGCGTCAGCAACCTGAAGCAGAGGAGTATCGAGTCATTTTTCGTTCCCAGTTAATGGACTTCAGGAACACAGACGTGTTGTAAGCATGTAGATTAGCCTACTAGGCCTACTGTATTTGTTAAATAATAGCCTATAGCCGTTAGCCTACATCGGTTGTTTTAGAGACTTTCCTTTAGGCTGCAATAGCCTAAGACACGACAACTTTTCTGTCATTTCATCTATTTATTTATTGATTATCATTTGCTCTAATTGTTCTAATGTTGTTGTTTTTTTGGCTATACCATTTTGTTCTGCGAATACTGTAGCCTATCAATGCAGCTGTTGCGCGTTCTAGGGTTAGAGCTAGGACTATGACCAGTATAATTATGATTATACCGCGGTTATCACAAATATGAAGGAAAATTGATTTTTATCAACTCGTATGGGGCACCACTCTGTTATGTACAGAGAAACAGATAACCTTTATCAATAGTCTTATTCATCAATATCATTCTGTAGGCGGAGTTTTTGACTCAATCAAGTGACCTAAGATAATGTAATGACGCTAGGACGTGATCAAAAATTAATAATATTTATTGAAGTTATACTAATCAATTATCAAGATAATATTATAACACAATTCAATAATATATAGAAAAACACATGTGGCAATATGAAAACACAGCAGAAATGAAAAGAATGATGTCAGAGCTTATTACAGCCTATCATAAATCTTCTAAGCTTAAACAACACTTTGGCATCTCACACCACAATCATAGGCGACTGTTGGATACAACCTTAGTAGCGGTTCGCATTGTCCGGGCGGTGTTGTCTGGCTCGAAGATTGGAGGAGGCACGTGACGTGGTGGTCGCTCGGTTTGAAGAAGGGGCAGCGTGCCTGCACTCCCGTTGAAACAGTGATGGTATAGCGTTGCTGTGCGAAGTTGAGGTTCGCAGAGTTGAAAGTTCAGTTTCAGAGTTCACAAGTTGCAAATCTCATTCAAAACCACTGCTCTCGCCAGAGTAGCCTTGAGGGTTACAAGAGGACAAGATAGTTCACGAGAGAAAGAGAGAGAGAACAATGGTGTCCCACAGCTTAAATACCTGCGGCTTGCCGGGGGGTGGGTGCTTGTGACCCCAGTTCAGTGATTGGCCAGTTGATTCGTGACCCCTCCTTTGGGCGGGGTCTGCGAATTAAACAGCAATTTTCAGGATATGTTTTAATCCGATCTCATTACCAACACATTGGAAGGACATTAGTAAAAATGACATCATCATATTTAGTACATTGGCTGGAACATATAGAATCCAAACACTTGCATCTTTAAATCACACCCACACATTGGATTAACAATTTTAATGCTGCTCTGAGCCCGTTCGCTCCGTTTGAAGAATAAACACTGGCACTGGGAGCATGACTCAGTTTCACGGTTTTCTTATGAATGCACGCTCTAGAGTGTGACAATCTGGTGTACTGCAGTTGGTGAGAGAGAGAGAGGGTGAGAAAGGCAGAGAGGAATTGAGGGTCGTGAAGGTTGGCCTGTTCCGGCCGAGTCCTTTGAGGTGGAACCAGGACGTTGGGGTGAACAGCCCCAGTTCTCCTTTTTGCTTACACAGGCCTTCTCACAACAAAAGGGAGTATGTGGAAGAAGTGTAATCCGACCCTCTAATGACTGTTAGGAGGAAGGAGCTGTGTGAGTGTGAAAGGCCTTATCTGGCCCCATCTGGTAGTGAGTGTCTGCACATGGCTCCTCCGCTACACAGCGTAGGCCTCATTTGAGAATAAAGTACTGTATTTGATCAAAGCATGCACTCAAGTGGAAATTTGTTTATTTTATTCTAGGCTACTGTAGGCCTATTATAGGCTAGGCTGTGTGAGTTTAGTTGACTATTTGATTGCAATGTTGATGCATTTCCACAAGTAATTAAGGGTATTTATCAGTCTATTATGAGTCTATATGAAACAAGTATACCACTTATTGAATTTGGTGCATTTTAACATATGTTTCAGTCATCCGGACATTTCAGAGATACGAATGACCTTCGGTCCCATTGGGTTCGGATAAGTGGGGTCCTACTGTATAATGTCTTTTTAAGATACTATTATTATATAATCAAAGCACAAATATCATCTCCACATGCTTGCATCCTACCATCCAGTCAGACGTCACCAGAGGACCAGCGAGAACATTTTGTGGCGTTGACGCATTCCACTGGCGACCCGACATACGCCACTGGCGAGGCATTCATGCGCCATCGGCGCCATCTAGTGGCCATTGGCGCTTTTGTCTTTTGTGGCATGCGTCGATCAGAGTGGTGTGTGCCAGCCACCAGTGGCGTTTATAGTGGCATGCGTCAGACGCCAGTGGCATGTGTCAACCGCCAGTGGAGTTTACAGTGGCTTGCCTCTTACTGTTGTGTCGACCGGCCGGCGTGTGTCAGCAAGGACACATAGGACGCGGATGGATGGATGGATGGATGGATAGATGGATAGATAGATAGACAGACGAATAGATCGCTCTCTTTTAGACATTAGTATTTTAATTTTCTACATGTTTTTTTACACATATATATATATGGTCTGCGCTGCTGAATGTGTGAGCGGAGGTTTAGCTCACCTGGTTGATCCTTCGCTTATCGCACCGGTGATCGGGGTTCAAATCTCAATAATTTTTTTTCTCAGCTTAATAACATAACTAATAATAAGGGATGTAATGGATGTTTGTAGATATATAGATCACCAGCCTGATGTACTTCAAATCCTAGACCATTCAGTCATTCAAATGTAAACAAAATGAACAAGAAAACAATTAGCTAGCAGCAAGCTAGCTAGCTTAGCTAATGCTAGTAGGAGCAACCACAACTATTAACAAATGTATCTCTAAAAGACACACTTGTGTCGCTAAATCCTAAATGTCCATCATCTGGTAGAAATGCAGACCACTGAACATTACCTAGTGCTTGTGTAGCACTTTTATTAACCCCTGATTATTGAGGCAGTGCTTCCTGTGTTCTTTCTAAGTGTACTCCCGTACATATAAAGCAAGTCCCTCGTGTTTAGTCTATATGTTGTAATGGATTTTAACTGATCTAGTCAAAAAAGGATTTACCAAGATTCGCTCAAAAGGTTAAGTCTGGTTTATTGTGAAAACATACGAGCGCATGGACTTTCTGGACAACGCAACAAGAGTGGTTTATCAAGAGAAGTGTAGCCCCTGGGTCTTGGGCTGACTTTTATTCAAGCAAAACACAGGTACGGCGCTTCCAGGATGTGATTGGCTAATCCATTGTACGTCATGTAAAATGGCAGGCGTGGCCGAGAATACAGACATGTGACATGAGAAAAGGCGGCAATTTCTTGGAGACAAAAGGACAACGGATGGTTATTCTGGTGTAGACAGATTTCTAGGTGTATGGCCTCCTGGAGGCCATTCTGTAGGTTAGCACAGCTATGTGAACGGTTGAAGGAGGTGGTGAATTACAAAAGGAGAGAGAGAACAAAGGTTTAAGGTGTTTGGATGTAAATTCTATAACAATCCCCCATTTGTGCCTGACCAGGTACACAAAAATAAAATATAAAAATCCAAACACAAAGTGTAAACATTCATACATGTGGAAAGGAAGTAATCTCTCCACTAGGTGGAGCAAAAATAAAAAAATAATTTTATTGTGAAATATTTAACAAAAAAAATAGATTTTCTTTCCATGTGCAAAATCACGCACCAAAACCCCTTGTTTCAGAAATATGACAGGAAACAAGGTAAAAAAGATGATATGATTATAAGTCTAAAGGTGGACAACCATTCACCAAAAACCTTGATTTAAAATTTGAAACAAGGTAAAAAGATGAATGGTTACCAGTGTAAAAAGGGTAAAAAACCTCTTGGTCAATTTAGAGGAAAAACCCAAAGAAATAACTCTTCAAACTCATTTATCAACTTATGTTTCAACCATTGTAACTCTTGTAAACAAATATGATATTTTTTCAAGATAATTTCAAAGTTCATTCACTCCTGTTGTGAACAATCGAATGTAATTTCTTCTGGATCGTAGCTTCCATGTTTGCGTCTCTAAATGTCCAATGTAGGTTCCAGTGTGTGGGGTTAGAGGTGCAGTCATTGCTGTTGAGCTTGTCCACGTTGTCATAACAACAACCACGAGAAGGAGGTGACCGGCAAGGTCAGTCTCCGATTGCTCATCAGAGGAGAGGACAGTGTGGCGGTGACCGGCAAGGTCACTCTCCGATTGCTCATCAGAGGAGAGGACAGTGTGGCGGTGACCGGCAAGGTCACTCTCCGATTGCTCATCAGAGGAGAGGACAGTGTGGCGGCCCACTGCTTTGCCCTTGAGATCTCTCGTTCGGCTGCATGGACCATCCTCTCAGCTACTTTTGACAGCTATTCCACACAGGCCAGAATGCCCTGGTCCTGATTGTTCCATCTTTGACGGGTAGGTTCACCCCGCAACTTCTACTTCTCTTCCATGTTTTCTGGCCTGTTCTCAGGCTGCTCATCTGCTCCTTGGTTTGGGACGCAACGGCGTCGAAGTTCTCTCAGCTACTCTGGCAGCCGTCTGAGTGGTGAGTTGAATCTGGTACGGCCCCAGGTCGCGGATCAGGACCCAACGGCCTGGTTGGAGATGATAAGAAGAAGCCCTCTCTGGCGTCAGGAATGGTCGCCTTCCCTTAGTGGGGACTTCATACGGGGCAGGTCGGCAATGTCTGAGAGACATGGGAGGAGAGACCTGTGAATCCACAGATGAGAGAGACAGCAGAGACAAAACAGAAGAGCAAGTCCTCTGGTCTGGTCTCCCTGTTCCCCTCTTTGAGTCCTTTGGTCTGGTCTGGTCTCCCTGTTCCCCTCTTTGGTCAGGAACCCCCTCTTTGGTCAGGAACGGTTATCAGCAGTCTGTTGAAGATACTCAGAAACATTGTTAAGTGCAAGCCACATTCTATCATCCCCTCTTCCTGGCAGGAGATGATCCTGCTTTGGGGAAAAATGGTGTTATTCAGTCAGGAAAAACTTAAACAGGCCGTCTGTTCAAGTGTCGTTAGAGCCAGTCGGGCTCGTCAGTCTATGTAGTTTGTCAGTGGGGACCTAGCTCTTGTCCATTTACCGAATCGGACAGTAGCAGGGATCTAGGCTCTGCAGTAGCCTACAGTGACATCAGGCGCAGTGTAAGAATTACTTTAACACGCCCAGTCCCCAGTCGTGATCAAGGCAATTGGATTTTGCTCTTAGAATTTCTCTCGCGATTTCATGAAATAAAAACAAAAACATTCTTGTCTCAACAAAATAACACTAAAATGAACTCGCTTCATTTACAATTAACAAAATATCAATTATCTAACAGAGTATTTGGCACGCTTCGGAAAAAATGGTCTCTTCCCTATGTCATACTTATCTGTCGTTCACGGTGAGTCGGTGACATGGCGTTGGCCCTGCATCCCAAGAACAGGCCGGTAACCTCCATCTCCACCTCCGGTCCTGTGCCCGTCTCCTGGTTCGGCATTCACCCATCACTCCCGGAACGACAGTTGTCTGTAAAAACACTCAGAAAAACACTCCGCCCCGATGAATGTGCCTCAAACTATAAACATGAGATATTTAACATACACATTAAAAATATATAATTGGGTTGTTAGGAGATGCTGCATGCAGATTAAGACACTGACAAACATTATTTATCCTCCCACCATCATGCACAAACCTTACGTCCTCAGCTACATCCGTCTTCTCCTGTTTATTTACCTTAAAAACAATGGGTCTATATTGGCTATTTAAAATCGACCTTGTGGGTTGTTCAAGGGAACCCTAGCAGGTGGCGCTGGACCCCAGGTCTGAGAATTCTCCATTTCTTTTATCTTGCAGTAACTGTGACACTGTGCCATCCAGTGACCATATTGTCCACAATGGAAACATGCTTCATCCTTCCCACTCTGTCTGTACCGATGAATATGCTTAGACCTTCTACTACGTTGTCTATTCTCCCTTGTCGTCCTCCCCGTTTTTGTTTCACCCCGGCAGAGTTGGGAGGCGGGGCGGCAGCTACAATAGCGGGTGAAATAGTCATAGTCTGGGAAGGATGTGTGAGCTCTGAGTGCCGAGTCGGCTTGATAGAGTTCAAACGGAATGACTAGGAGGGGGAAGGGACTCTGAATATTCATCTCTCTTAACTTCCTCAGCTACGCGTCTTTCTGACTTGAAAAAAACACTCATGTGCGACTATTTCCCACTTCCTGAATGCATTCCAATCTATCGCATTTCCAGGCTCCCCTACTAATCTAGTCATCTCAAACGCCTGTAACTGAGCTCTAACAGTCGCCAACTCGAGAATCGAGAGTGTACCGGACAGGGGGAAATCAGAATGTCTCCGCCCATAGCAAAAACTGCATACAAGCATCATCCCAAAACCTTTGCGCAACAATCTTAGCTGGGCCAGACAATTTAAGAATATCAAGCGATGAGCTAGTAGTGGAACCCATAATGCACAAGAATACAATCTAAAAATAGCAATTAAACTCAAATACACAGGAAATAGAAACAATTTCGAAAGAAACAAAGACACATTAAACAGCTAAGTAACTCACCCAGCAACTGGTCCTTTGTTGTCCCTCTGGCTCGATGGCAGATCACGGGAGAGCGGAGTGGTGTTTTTCTGCGTCTCCCATACGACCAGCTACTAGATCAAGCAGTTAGAATTTAACAGTCTAAACATTGTACAAAATGTAAACAATACCAACCTGGATAATAGGCGCGCTTAACAAACAATACAAGGCAAGAGCCGAAACTCAGTAAACAACAAAACGAACAACCCCGTGTAGGGACACGGAACACAAAGGACGAACAAAGGCCCACGTTAAAACAAGCAAACAAAAACATATGCCTGCCCGGCTGAAAATCTAAGCTAAAAGCTGGAAGCTAAAATCTGTTTAGGCTACACCAACCAGCCGGGATAAAGGGGAAAACGTTTCTCCAAGAAACGCGGATTGGACACACCAATCACTCCCGTAGCTACATTAGTTGGTAATCATTCTAAAACGAAACATCAACAATCACTTCGAAGCTAGTTGGTAATCGTGCTAACACGAAACATCAACAATGAGGCTTAAGCTAGTTGGTAATCGTTCTAAAACGAAACATCAACAATGAGGCTTAAGCTACTTGGTAATCATTCTAAAAACGGAGCATCAACAACAACGAGCGCCCTACCCTCGGTAGGAAACACCCAACTCCCCCCGCGTGGCTTTGTTTTCAGAACACGCCAGACCAACACAATCCGAAACGAAAACAAGGCAAATACAACTCAAACCCATAAGAGGGTTCATTCAAACGTACCTGTGAGTTCAAGAAGTCAGTGCTGAACTGGGGAAATAATCTCCGACACGTCTGCCGACCAGTTCATCCACTGGAATCCCGAAGCCACGGGCAGTCCTCCCTTTTCGTCCGCGTCGCCAACTGTAATGGAATTTAACTGATCTAGTCAAAAAAGGATTTACCAAGATTCGCTCAAAAGGTTAAGTCTGTTTTATTGTGAAAACATACGAGCGCAAGGACTTTCTGGACAACGCAACAAGAGTGGTTTATCCAGAGAAGTGTAGCCCCTGGGTCTTGGGCTGACTTTTATTCAAGCAAAACACAGGTACGGCGCTTCCAGGATGTGATTGGCTAATCCATTGTACGTCATGTGAAATGGCAGGCGTGGCCGAGAATACAGACATGTGACATGAGAAAAGGCGGCAATTTCTTGGAGACAAAAGGACAAAGGATGGTTATTCTGGAGTAGACAGATTTCTAGGTGTATGGCCTCCTGGAGGCCATTCTGTAGGTTAGCACAGCTATGTGAACGGTTGAAGGAGGTGGTGAATTACAAAAGGAGAGAGAGAACAAAGGTTTAAGGTGTTTGGATGTAAATTCTATAACAATGTGAATACCCAACCCATGCAAACCCCCGTTGCTCAATCTATGCGTGTATGCCCATCCAATGCAGCCCCCCCCCCTAAGCAAATGAAACCCCAAACAGAAATAAACTCAAACAACCACAGTAAATAATATATATAAATAAAGATGCTTATTTACTACAATGCAGCCACACTCAACAACAAACAATGATATGGTCTCTCCCCCAGACAAAAAAACCACCCACCCCACAACCCACCATCCCACAGCCAAACAAACCGCCACAGGCAACAGGCAGATTCAACCCAACGTGCAACAACACAACCACCAATAGGCCTGGGTTTCCGTTAGCCGTTAATTACCGTTTTTTGTCTGGAAAAATCTGTTGAAGTCCGATATATTAAAATCTCTTCGGTCATAATGTCCGGACAAAATAATTCCCCCTAATTGTATAGTTATTAGGTCTACAATAGGCTAAAATTTAATTTCCACATATTATGATTACTTTTGAATATAAAAAAAACAAATAGGCCTATTCATTTTGTTCTATTAATGTGTAGGCTATTGGCTAGGCCTATATGAAAAAACAGCCGTAAGATAAACCTGCCTATAGGCTAGCGGGCCACCATACCAAGCGAGAGGGAGCCCGGTCGAGGCGAAAATGGCGAAACAGACTATGATAAAAACGTACTTTATGAAACCAAGCTCAAGCTCTAACGATGAAGAGAAGATGCAGTCTGAATCTGAAGAAATTGAGGCGACTGATGCCGTGGCTCCTCCAGCTAAAAAACCCTCAAAACCCCGAGGATACCGGGATGAATAGAAAGAGAAGTTCCCCTGGCTGCGTTTAGATGGTGAAGACAAAATGTTCTGCTCACTGCGTGAAATCGGGGAGAAAGAATGGCTTCACGAGAGGAGCAACAAACATGAAGTATCAGCTCTCACTGATCACAGTCGGTGCAGTGACCATGTATTGGCGGTCAGTTTAAGGCAACAGCAAACCGCCATGAAAGCCCACAGTGATCATGCTAGCGAAACGGCTAACAAGAAGCTGCACTCTCAGCTACAAGTTGCATTTCACATGGTGAATAATTGCATCGCTGGTCATCAGTATGTAGGATTGACCGAGCTACTGAAAGCAGTTAAGGCTCCAGATTTTGTCTCGAGTGAGGGCATTTACCGGCACAGCGACTCCGTTGATGACATGGAAAAGGCACTGGAAGACGTTGTGATTAATGGACTGGATGAAAAACTAAAGGGGAGTGACTTCATTGGACTTATAATTGATGAGACAGTAAATATCACCGTGGACTGATTATATACGTGAAGTTGGAAATAAACGGAAGAGTTGAGACATGTTTTCTGGGTAATTATGATGTGCACTCCGGAACCGCACAGTGTATATTTGATAAAGTGGTGGAGGTGATCGGCGAGAGAGGTGTGGAGCTGCCCCGCGTCATTGGCCTGGGCTCAGATGGTGCCAGTGTAATGATGGGGAAGCGTGCTGGAGTTGGTGCTCTTCTGAAGAGAGAGAGTGCGTTTTCCATTCAGGTGCACTGTGGTGCCCACAGAGTTGCGCTGGCCGCCCTAGATGCTGCAAAAGCGGTGGACCAGGTAGGAGCCTACAAGCGCACAGCTGCGTCTGTGTACTCTTTTTACAAGCACTCAGCCAGCAGGACCAATCGTCTCCGTCAGGTGACAGCAGCTCTCAGTGATGAAGACATGACGAGCCTAAAGCAGCCGTGCGCCGTCCGCTGGCTCTCCTTGCACAGGGCAGTGGAGGGTATCAAACATAACTGGCCTGCTCTGGTGATGGAGCTAAATGAAGAGGCTGAACGAGGAAATGCCCAAGCCCATGGCCTCCTGGGTCAAATCCAGCCATACAACTTCATCGCCTGGACTCACGCACTGACTGATGTGCTACCGGTGATGACCAAACTGAACTTGGTTTTTCCAGAAAGATTATGTCAATCTGGCCATGATCCGACCAATGGTTCACGCATCCGTAGCGGCACTAACACAGCTACGAGATGCCCCAGGTCCGGAAGAAGAGCGGTTCCAGGCAGACTGCCAAGACGGCCTGTACAAGGATGTCAAAGTGATACATGCAGGTGACCGGTCCGTTCAGGCGTTCAAAAATGCCCGAGCACACTACATCCAGCATCTAATAGATGCCCTACACGAGCGATTCCCCGAAGATTCTCTAGATGTACTGAACAGCTTCGACCTCCTTCTGAACCCCTCCCAATACCCACAGACACAAGATGGTAAGTAGAAGCTAGGCCTATTTCATTTAGCCTAGTTAGCCTTATTAAATATCCCTTTTGAATAACCTAAAATTCTCGGCTAAATTGGGAAATGTAGCCTATAGCTAAGGCCGCTGATCGTTTAGGCTAATAGTAGGCATAGGCCTACTCATCATAATAACTCATAATTACCACGCTATAGCCTAATAACAACAATTATGAAAACAGGATAACATTTAAACCTTACTACTTTTCAGTTAATCACTAAATTTGTAGCCTACTAAAAAGGCTATCACTCATTATCATTCACTCCGTCCATCCCACACAGCACTTAAAGAATATGCCGAACCGGCCATCCGGACCATCATTGGTCATTTTGGCCAATAAATGACCAGCGAGGACATGCCAGCACCAGCCACAGCCCCTCTTATCGATGCCACAAGTGTGCAACGCGATGCCATCCCGGTAATGACAGCGCTTCGTGGATATGGAGGCTTGCGTTTCTCAACCGCATGTGAAATCCTCATCCGAGATTTCCGTGAACTCTACCTCGAGTGGGCCACACTCGCCAAGATAGCCTCCGTGATCCCAGTGTCCAGTGTGCCAGCAGAGAGAGGCTTCTCTCTGCAGAACCGAATCAAAACAGCGCATCGCAGTCGCCTTGGAGAGGACAAAGTCACACGGCTTATGCGCATTGCAAGTTGTGCAGACACTTGGTACCTTCGATTTCAAGTCAGCATCTGCAAGCTTCACTGCTGCGAAGAAGCGCCGTAAGGAGAAATAGGCTAATAGCGAGGCTACTAAATGATTTTGTTGTTTTTATTTGAGACTATTTTATGAGGCTATGATAAAATGCATCGGCATATTCTTACACTTTATTTAGGCTAAGTAGGCTATATTTATTTTCAAAGAGTTTTGTTCTATTTTAGTTCTGACAAAAGGCCGAAATTAGGCTATAGGCCTATGAATTCCAATCTGCGCAGCCGTAGGCCTTAAATTAAAATGTTAGAGAAGCCTACATGTTGCCTAACATCTTGCACTTTTAAATAAAATGTCTAGACATGGATTGCGGCATTTCTTTATTTAGCCCAGCCCGCCTATCAGTTGTTTCTCTACAGTTATATCCTGCTCATCCTCATAGCCTACTGCGATGTCCGTGGTTATAATGACGCTGTTTTACTGATAAAAAGGGTAGGCTAAAACTGGAAAGAGAAATTAGTAAACACATATTACTGTCGCGAATCCCAAACCAATTAGCCTACATCCTCAAATCCGATTCATGCAATTGAAATAAACATTCATGTTCTAGCCTACAGTCGCAATTCAAAGGTGACTATTTTTGTGGCTGTGCAATTACATATAGGCCTAGCGCATGGAATCATGACAGCCTATCACACATTTAATCATACGGATGCGAAATAAGACAATAAATGGCATATATAAGCTACACAACGGCCGATCACTGCGACAAACACCTATAATAGGCCTAATATTATATTATAATATGATGACCGGAATTTCTCCAGTTTTTCCGGAAAAGTCTCATCTTCCCGGACACATTGACCGGTACCGATTTTCGGAAAACCTGCAATAGGCTATTACCCCTTCCCCCGTGGCAGGCCCGTTTCGTTGCTTGTGTGCGGTGAGGCTCAAAACAAATAGCCACTTCACTCAATACCGAGCAACCAAATTAAATGTGAACAGTACCTTCGATCCTGTGGAAAGGTGTCCCACACTTGTAGCACGGAAGAAAAGCTGGCGGATGGTAGGGACAAAGGCAGTTAGTGAGAGTGAGGCTCTTGGACGACCCCTCACTGGCAGCGCGGATCCGGGCACTCCAGCGATGTCGGCTTGCCTCTGCGTCCTGGTCGAACACAGGCTAAACCTGTGCCGTTCATTCACAAGTCTGTAGCTTATGCACACTAGCTGTTCTGGCTAATGCCAGCTACTCTGTTGCGTCCCGATTGAACACACACTAAACTCCACGTTCAGTGGCGCAGACTATACATATAAAAAAACATATGAAGAAATTAAAATACTAATGTCTAAAAGAGAGCGATCTATTCGTCTATCTATCCATCCATCCATCCATCCGCGTCCTTTGTGTCCTTGCTGACACACGGCGGCCGGTCGGCACAACAGTACGACGCAAGCCACTGTAAACTCCACTGGCGGTTGACACATGCCACTGAAAGCCACTGGCGTCTGAAGCATTCCACTATATACGCCACAGATGCCACTGGCGGCTGGCACATGCCACTGGTGTCTGACGCATGCCACTGTAAACACCACTGGCGGTTGACACATGCCACTGAAGGCCACTGGCGTCTGACGCATTCCACTATATACGCCACAGATGACACTGGTGGCTGGCACATGCCACTGTAAATGCCACTAAGGCCACTGGCGTCTGACGCATGCCACTATAAACGCCACTGGTGGCTGGCACACGCCACTCTGATCGACGCAAGCCACAAAAGACAAAAGCGCCAATGGCCAATAGATGGCGCCGATGGCGCATGAAAGCCTCGCCAGTGGCGTATGTTGGGTCGCCAGTGGAATGCGTCGACGCCACAAAATGTTCTCGCGCCTGTTGCGTCACCACACGCTGTCAACAAATCCTCTCTCGCCTCCCAGACCTCAGTAGCTAATTACTCTCACCCAGAAGACATGAATGACATCAGACTGAAATTGAAAACGAAGAGAGTTATATGATCTAACTACTGAGTTTTACAGAAACAACACAAGGCGATAAGAGATCGGCTGTGCGCTCTGAACCAGCATCTGGTGGGTTCGGTTCCGCTCAAATCCGCCCGCGCAAACAGCGTCTGTTGTGCTTGCGCGACTGATGAGTTTGAGGCGTTAGAGACCGCACTGTGAGCCAGCATGTCCAAACGGATTCATCTGAGCGGCGCTGAAAAAAAGAAAATCGAAGACGGCAAGAGGCAAGCACTAGGTAATGTTCAGTGGTCTGCATTTCTACCAGATGATGGACATTTAGGATTTAGCGACACAAATGTGTCTTTTAGAGATACATTCTTTAATAGTTGTGGTTGCTCCAACTAGCGTTAGCTAAGCTAGCTAGCTTGCTGCTAGCTAATTGTTTTCTTGTTCATTTGTTTACATTTGAATGACTGAATGGTCTAGGATTTGAAGTACATCAGGCTGGTTTGTTTTTGCACTACTGTTCACTGGACAGTTGCACATTGTTGTTGCACAGTTCATTGCATGGCCGTTGGCCAATTATGTTTATAGTTTACTTGTTTTACACTACTCTTACTGCATAGTTAATATCATGCCCATTGGCCAATCTAAGTGACCTAAGTGGTTTTGCACTTGATTTGTGTGCTGAATGTTGTTTTGCAGTTCATCCATACTTTATCTTGATAGATAATGTGGAAAAATAAATATAAACATCAAACTACAATATTTTGTAGAATGCTTTATCTTTCTATTACATCAAAAGTAGATGTTTGAATACTGCAGGTTTGGAGCCTCCTAGAGGACAAACAGTTAATGTAAATTTAAAAGTGCTCAGTGCCTATGGTACTGTCTGTTGGAAGTGAAAAACGACTAAATGGGAGAGCAGGTGGTGAGAAAAGGAGAAAATACTGAATGACATCACAATAGTGTAATCCTATATCCTGCTTAGGGCCTCCAGATGGACAGGGCCGGCACTGGCTGTTGGCGCTAAGGAGCACCTGAAACGCTCTGTTTTGCACTTGGGAGAGATGAGCCTGTGGCTGAAGGTGCTCCCCATCTGCCATAGCTCTTCATAGATGAGAGGACTTGTCCAGGATCTTCATTCTGTCCCTCATCCTCCTCCACCAGTGATTTGTTAAGTATTTTAGTTTGTCTTTAACATAATATACCTGGCCAGTCCCCAGTATTAATGTAAAACAAGCAGTGTTAAAGTCCCAGTTAACCAAAATCAGAGATTTGCTTGAAAACACATTCTATGTGTTAGTGATGCATTGCTGATAACATGTAAAAATGGGATGAACCATGTGTAGTACTGAATTGTGAAGTTAGACCAGTTT
Source organism: Borostomias antarcticus (assembly GCF_949987555.1). Lineage (NCBI taxonomy): Eukaryota > Metazoa > Chordata > Actinopteri > Stomiiformes > Stomiidae > Borostomias > Borostomias antarcticus. The sequence continues at coordinate 14,871,333 of NC_140242.1, forward strand.
TGTGTTTTTGACCAGTTTTGATTTCTGGATTTTCTGGGCGGGCTTAAAACGGTACTTGATGACGTAGAGCGGTGTTCTTAGCATATCCCCGCCCTAACACTATATAAAGCTAGAACGGATTTGAATCTTCGGTTCTCCTGCTCAATCTTGAGTCTAGAATTAGCTAGTTTTAACCAGCAGTCTAGAATTAGCTAGTTTTTCTTAGTTAGCAATGCCTATGCATAAAACTAAACGAAAATGCATCCTTCCTGGATGCCAGCAGGAATGGGATGATAAGGTCTCCTTCTTTCAACTCCCGAGTAAAGCTGAATCGAGAAGCAAATGGTTAGCATTTTTGAAGAGCCATGGTGTTACGGCGTTATGACTATAAGCGTTAACTATACAGAAACTGCCTGCCATATTTGTGGCACCTGATGTGCGTATGGGTTCACCGGTAATGGTTACAGTATATTTCTCCAGCGGGAGACCGGGAGCGAGGGGGATGGTAGACCAGCTGCAGCTGGAGAAAGACGCACCCTCTCCCAGTGAAGCGGTGCTCGGCGGCTACTGGCTGAACATTCCAGTTCTGTTGGATATGTTGCGGGAAAGTTGAAGCCGAGTGCTCGTTATTCTCACACATAACATCGCCAACGAGAGTGGATGAGTCTGTCCCGATTATCAACTCCGGTAGTGTACGCTTCTTCGCGCTATCAGCGCTGTTCAAGCCAGTGACTAAAAGGTACATTTTAAACAACTTTTTCCATTCCAAAATCCCTACTAACACAGTACGTAAAACTGACGGGACACATTGGTGTAATTGTGGTAACTTTGCGACGGTACCAGCAGCGGACCTAGCTGACACCTAGCTGACACTTGCCTTTTCAGTCGCAAAATAACCAAAATAGCCGTCCTCAAGGACACTGTAAGGGAACGTAGCCGCCACTGCTGCTTAAATCCGTAACTACGATGTAATTAAATAACGTGACAATGTGGTTACATCACAGTCCCAATCTGACTTTATTGGAAATGTGTCACAGTGGGTCAGAACATTTGTAAATTACTTAGGTTTTAAAATAAATTTAAAATTATGATTTTAAAATAAAAAGTCATACAGTTACAGAATTGTAATAATGAGGAGAAATCCTGCATGTCTGTTTTGTGTGTAATTTCTCATTTACAGTTAATATTAACACTAAAGATTTGCAGTCTAGGCCTAATAAAAATAATGATAAAAAATATGCCTATGAATAAAGTCCTAATTTTTGCAACCTAAATGTGAGCAATGAACGCTGAGCAGTGAACGTAGAATGCTAGGCATTGGGCTACTTTCTTAGGTGACACAATTGAAGAACTAGACAAACAAGTTACACACTCTGGTACAGTAGGTGGCTGTATGCACATTAAAGTTGTTTGCGATCCGCCACTAAACCCAGCGAAGAAGAAGAAGACGACGACGGGTTAAACTTCCGCTCCGTTTGAAACAGAAACAATTGAGAAAGACCAACACGCTGTCTTTGTCCCCGCGACAACACAGATCCTGTAAGTATCTCAATTTCAATGTATACATAGCTAGCTATGTATTTTGGTATCGTCCCAGATAAAACACCAACGTTATGTGCAAGCTACCCTTTTGTAATGATTATCTATATGCAGATGCTCTCTTTCCAATGTTAGCTAACTAGCTAGCCAGGTAACGTGATTAGCCTTTTTTTTGTACATCATGGCTAGCTAAGTAGCCTACGTAAAATTACTCTGTCGCAATTATTGTTATAACTTTAGCTTTTGTGTAATTGTAGCTTAAATTATAATGTTGGCTTGGCAACTTGAGAATATTTCAGTTGTGTACACTATAACTTTTATGAAGTGTTGTCGTGGGCCATTGTTTCCTAATTGCGGGCAATGGTGGAGTCTTCTCGAGTCTAGCAGGCTCGCGCGAGCTCCTGCACGTTCGTACTGTTTCATCGCTTGGAATAAAATGCGATAATTAGCTTACTCATTGATTTCGCATCAACCCACGACACCGTTAGTATGTGTTTGTTTTTAGGCATTCATTTTTCCGAAGTTAACGTTAACAGAATACTAGAAGCCCCAACAACGGAGCTAGGCTAGCTAGCAGGATTTGTTATAGCAGCCATCTTGGCTTTTTTGGTTACAGCAGCCATCTTGGTGGATTTAATGTTACTCTTAACTGTTGAAATGGTTGCTCATTCTGTCAAACGGGTAAAGAATTGTGTACTACGTTTCTTTATTTAACCTTGTGAATCAATTGAGAGTAAGCTCTCATTTACAATGACGTATAATCACTCTATATTTGAACTTGTACTACAGGTGAGATAATCCTCTTAATGGTCTCTCTCATTCGCTCTCCTAGCTGTGATGTTAGAGTTGTGCAAGACTTGGGTGTTCTCCTGCTCTGAGTGCCCATTATCCTATACCTCCCAGATCTACCTCCACAAGCACATCAAGAGGAGCCATGACAACCTCTGTCTCTGCTGAGGAACACACAGAGCATTATGAAGTAGCCAGTGCCTTGGCGAAGGTGTTTGAGCAGCAGTCATCAATGGATTAACTCCCAAGACACAAGGAAGAGACAGCGCAACACGCACTATGACTCCAGTGACGAAGGTAATATAATAAAGTGCATTCAACAGTCCCAAAAGAGTACTACTTGAGTTGACTAATCTGAGCTAATTTACCTCTACTATATGTTCCAGTGCCCAGGCAGCCGGTTGGCAGTACTCAGACCAGACCAGCTATGCCAGGTGCCAGAGCTGGAAGGCCTGCTCTGCCAGTTATCAATGCAGGTATCCATGCATGTTTGTGTTGGTGAAATGTCTATGCATATTTGCACACTTACAGTTAACTCAGGACTTTCTGAAGACTCATGTACTCAGTTCACTAATTCGCTCATCTCACATCTCACTACTCGGCAGTAGATGTTCATCGCCCGGGTCCTTTGAGCCAAGGCGCTGTGAGCCCAGGCCCTTCAGCCCTTCAGACATCCAGGCACAACCAGCATGCATCAGCGATTAGCACCCCGGCCAGACCAGGTCAGGGTCTGACATGTCTCATGTCGAGTTGATTCTTCCCCTTATTCCAGAATCACTACGCCGCCAGCACCATAGTTTCCTGCTCATCCCTTTATCCTCTGGTTTTCAGGTAGTTCTCTGATGCCATCGCCTGTGAGACCAACAGCTCCAGCAGTGTTGCCATCAAGCTCTGCAGATGCTGGTATGCTGAATTTTGTGAACTACTTCATGCTGCATGTAGGGATATACTTTGAGTTGAATATCCATTATGGGACCGTACAATTACTTATAGCCACATCTGTGTTTAATATCCAGACTTCCAGAGGATGATGTGTCAGCAGTTCTCCAGCGTCATGCAGAGTCTGAGGGAGATGGCACAGACAATGATGAGGCTGGAGCAGAGACTGTCCGGCGAGTCTGCAGACAGATATCGGGGAGCAGTACTGGATGACCTGCACCCTGCTAAAACGGAGGAGGAGCTGCTGGTCTTGGAGGAGCAGCTGAAGGACAAGGATCATCAAAGGAAGATGGTGAGTAACTTCAGGGCAGAACTTTGTTCCTTATTTTTGCAGGGAAGTGTTAAGGAAATGTAAAAGTAAATGATTGTCTTTATGTTTTGCAGACATGATATCTGAGTTCCATTGGCGGCAAAGATCTGCCAGATGTGGTCCGGCGGGTGCTGTCAGCCATTGCCATACACAGAGTGTGGTGTGTCTACAGCAGGGGTGTCAAACTCATTTTGCTTCAGGGGCCACATAGAGCCCAATCTGATCTCAAGTGGGCCGGGCCAGTAAAATAATAGCAAAATAACCTAGAAATAACGTCAACTCCAAATCTTTACCTTTGTTTTTCAATATTTCAATATTATGCCTTAATTTATCATTTAGCCTATATATGTGCATTATAACTCACAGATCACAGTGGATCTACAAAGGCACAACACATTTATTCACAGATAGGCCTATGGAACTGAAAAAATGGCATTTCACTTTGATTAAAACAACTTGTTTATTTTAATGTACAGTATACATTTTCACATCTGACCACCTGAACTGACTCACCACACTATGCACAAACTAAAGTGGGAGCTATGAAGAACGTTATCACCCTGCCTTGTAAATGTATTAAATTTGTACATTTCAAAAACCCATAAAAGTGATAGCAGTGCATGAGCAATAGAGTTACACCAGACCAAACTATTTTGTGCTGAAGCTGCTGACTGATATTATACTGCACAATGTTCATGGTCTTTAAATATTACATTACCACAGTAAATGTTATTTTTAACAGAACTGTATTCTTCAGAGTGCTCTCATCAATTGCAACCGAAAATGCAACAAATGACTTGACTTTGTGATTCATTTGGCTGTCCAAGTCTGCCGAGAGATCTGAAATTCTATCTGCGACAGTGTTCCTCGTTAGGCTAATGTTGGCAAAGGCCTGTCGCTTTTCAGGGCACACGATTTCTGTAGCCTTCAGCATGCATGTTTTCACGAACTCGCCCTCAGAAAATGGCTTGGATCCTAACATTAACTCGTTAGCAATAAGGTAGCTAGCTTTCACCGCTGCATCACTGACCTCTCGGCTACGGGTAAAAACAGACTGCTGTTTCTTCAGACCCACTAACAATTCATTTATCTTCTCTATTCTCAGTTGTCCTCGCAAATGGTTGTATTTTTCACCATGATGAGTCTCATAGTGGCGTCGAATATTATATTCCTTGAGCACTGAAACTTGCTGATTACACACCAAGCACACAGGTTTCCCTTTCACTTCTGTGAATAAATAAGAATCAGTCCATTTTTCTTGGAAAACTCTGCACTCTGTGTCAACTTTTCTCCGTTTTGACAGACATTTTGGTAATGACGGTGCAACCGTGGGTAATTTTGACAACAAGAGCTTAATAACGATAAGGCAAGATTGCCAGATGATTCTGGGCGCGTTGCTGTCACGTGCTGTTTATTTCCGGATCTCTCGTTATGTCAGTGCGACCTCTGCTGGACAAATTTGGAATATCTGTTCCTTTTTATTAATTTTGGACGTCGTCTCGTGGGCCGGTTTGAACCATCTGGCGGGCCGGTTTTGGCCCGCGGGCCGTATGTTTGACACCCCTGGTCTACAGCATCCATGGGAAGAGGGAGAAGAAGCCTCTGAAGAATATGACCCTCTACAATGTCATATTACGTAAGGGATTGTTCATATTTTCGCAAAATAATACATTGTCTTTGCTTCATGCCATGTGCATTGAAACCATTCCCTTTTTGGTTAAAAGGTGCAGTTATGGCCTGTAAGCCAAGCACCACTGTGACGGAGGTGTCTGCCCAGCTGCTGAAACATGCCCCTGCTCGATGCAAAAAGGTATGTGATGTCAGGCAGTTAATTTTCTCGTATCCAGTGACATGGCACGCTTCCAATGAACGTATGCGACTTGCTTTTACAGCCATTTCATTATGTCCTTAGGCATCTGCTCCAGCCCAGCTGACCTCCCCAGCCCAGCCCCTGACCGCAGGTCCAGCCCTGACCACAGTGGAGTATTCAGATGAGGATGACCTCTTCTGCCCAGACCCTCGATTCAGATGTGGGTGACCCCCAGCCCGTCTCCCTAAACCTGCCTTTCCAGCCTGCCAGGATGGATGCCTTTTTTGTAAATAGTTTTTGTAAATGTTAACCTTTTCTTTGTGGGATACAACGGTCTGTTCCCAGTCTGCCTGCCAAAGAATGCGCACTTTGTTTCATTTTTGTTTTTAGAACTTTTGCAATTGTCAGATAATGGGTTGCTAGCCAGAGCTTGTACATACTTTTTTTTTTGCTTTTCTGGCTATGCGTAATGTGACAGACCGTAAACCTCATCCTTGTAAATATGTATACTTTTAATTAATGTACTTTGTGTAATAAAATGTTCTCAACTGTTAATGGTGTTCAGTCTTATATTGGTTTGTATCATAATGCTTGCTGCTATATCCCCATATAGCATTAATTTGTTTTTGTACTGGTAAATGCTAAATATAGCCAGTGGTACTGCAAATGCTAAATATAGCCAGTGGTACTGCAAATGCTAAATATAGCCAGTGGTCAGGGTTTAGTAAGTAAGTGACCATATTTGCACCGTGCGAAAAAGACTTGCAGACCAAGTCATATAAATATCTGTAAATCTAGTGTCAGCCAAGTGAGTTTATGACGGAAGTTCCTGCACACGTTTTTTGCACGCGGCCGCAACCATATTTGCACCGTGCGAAAAAGACGTGCAGACCAAGTCATATAAATACCTGTAAATCTAGTGTCAGCCAAGTGAGTTTATAACGGAAGTTCCTGCCCACGTGATCACGTGCGTTCTTTGCACGCGGCCGGAACTTCTGAATGACGTGTCGTTCTAACTTAGCGGCTACTAATCGGCAGATCTCGCGTTTCCGTAAATGGCTGCGTAATTTCCGCACGTGGCGCAGATTAATCGTCACCTATAGCGGCCGTATGTAGAACGTTTGCGCAACCTGCGTGTGTTAGTAGGGAATAGGGACAGACTCATACATTCCTCGTTGCCTGTTTTTGTATTTTGCATCTAAGGGCAGTAACACTGGCGCGTTGGTATAGAGTAGCTACAGTTTTACCTGTGTTGTTTGTCAGGAGGTAGGTTAGGAGGAAGCATCTGTGCGTTTGACTCATTAGACAAGTGTAATTTCAACTCCTCTTTTCACAAAGCTGTGCCTTCCTACCACAAAAGAGACGGCGTGCCAGTGTGACAATATGCAGACCAGAGAACGGTAATATTTGACAGGTTCTTCCGTCCACACCCCCTCCACACGCAATTGGGTGTGGCTTCGGTGCCTTCAGCAGACACGCCCCCACAGTCTCAGACCAGAGAATGCTGCTGATTTTTTACCGATTTTGAAGCCTTATTTTATATACTTAGCGACATTTTTAATCACTCAGATTTGGCTGGCTGGTTAATGACATGTTTTCCTGTGGTGTATGAAGCTCATAACAAAAATTTGAACTGGGTTATGTCGTGGAATTTTACAACTAGTCTCAAGACTATTCAGATTATTTTCTTTTCTTTAAAACCTATTCATCCAGTCCCCTGCCTTTTGCTATTGTAAACACCTTAACCCTTTGTTTCTCTCTCTCTTTTGTTATTCCAAACACCTCCTCTACCTCGCTCTTCCTCATCTCTTTGTTTAAGTCAGAAGGGCCCACACCTTCGTCCTTCCCGTCCTGGCTCAGACCTTTTGTTCCTTTGTTTATATTCAAAGTGTACCGCGCTTTTCTTTTCATCCCTCCGTCACCTTACGATGACGTATAGACGACTCAGCCAACCAAATGTCGGCTGCACCACATCCTTGTTTTGAGCACATATAAGGGGGGGTACTCGGCGAGCTTTTTTACTTCTGTTCTGGTGAACCACTCTGTGTTTTATCTTGAGGTCCTTTTGCAATCGTATTGTTTTCTTAATAAATCTGACTGAACCTTTTTGAGCGAACCTTTGGCAAATACTTCATTTTTCGAAACTTCTACTACAGTTAACCTGGACTTTAAGATGTTCCCCAGAAGAATAGTAATACCTGAGTGTGATAAGATGTTCCCCAGAAGAATAGTAATAGCTGAGGAGTGTATTAAGATGTTCCCCATAAGAATAGTAATACCTGACATGTGTTAAGAGGTCCCAGTAATATGTGACGTGTGTTAAGGGGTCCCCAGAAGAATAGTAAAACCTGGAAGTCCCCATATGGGAGGACCCAGTCACAACTGGACCCAAGTAATGAATATTGTTAATTCTAAGTGATATTCAGGTTCCTGAAGTCCATTTGATCATGCCTAATTTTTCTCAGAGGCGTAAGATGTCTAGAAAGGGTGGTACCCACAGGGGAGGTTCCTGTCAGGTTGTCCCACAATGTAACATAAACAAGTACAGTAGGTGTGTGTGTGTGTGTATGTATGTGTGTGTGTGTGTGTGGGGGGGGGGGGTTCAGCCATGCTTTCTCACCACTGTGGCGATCAGACGGCAGACATCGCTGGCACCCCCGGGTCTCCTTTCTCCTCCTCCTCCTAGCCTGCCCCTCTCCTCCCTGTCCTCCTAGCCTGCCAGGCTGCCCCTTTCCCCCCTGTCCTCCTAGCCTGCCAGGCTGCCCCCCTCCCCCCCCCTCCGTCCTCCTAGCCTGCCAGGCTGCCCCCCCCCCCCCCCCCCCGTGCTCCTAGCCTGCCAGGCTGCCCCTCCAATCCTCACAGCCTGCCTCCGCAACACAACTTTTAATTGTTCTCTATGAATGCGTCTGACATTTGGGCTGGTGATCTTCTCCCCAGACCTGTCAGCTCTCCGCCCTCTGATGTGAGAGAAAGGAAGGGAGAGATGGAGGGAAGGAAGGAGGGGGGAGAGATGGAGGGAGGGAGAGAGCAAGGTTCGGGAACAGGAGCCTAGAGGAGGACGGAGGAAGGGTCAGAGAAGGTCAGAGAAGGAGGGAGGGGGAGAGAGGGAGAGAGATGATTCTGGAAGAGAGGGGAGGAAGAAGGGAGACAACAGTGTAGAAAGAAAGGTCAGGGGAGAGAGATAGAGAGAGTGCGTGTGTGCGTGCGTGCGTTTGTGCATGTGTATGTGTAAGGGGGTGGTCTCATTACCTTCACACCCAAGTCTTTCATCAGGTCCACCTCAAACTGCAGCACCTGGAAGGGCAGCCTGGACTGAGGGATCTCTGACGAGCTGACACACACTGACGGGGAGGGAGGAGGGAGGGAGAGGGGGAGGAGGAGAGACACGGGAGGAATAGAGAGGACGTTAGGGAGGTGAGGAAAATAGTTAAGTAAATAGAGGAGTATTCCGTGTTCAAACCTGGCGCTTGACCTGCTCCCTCTCCTAATCCCATGTGATGTTTGGCTTGTGAAATCCCCTCTGGACATCTGAAATCCCCCTGCCGCCAACCCCCTCCCCGCCACACACCTCACACTGCGACCCCTCCCTCCGTGAACAATCCCAGCACAATGACATCCACGTACAGAAACCTACTCCATTTAGCTGTCGCTTTCATCCAGAGAGATGAGTCGGTTCATGAGTGTAAAGCTGCATTTTCAGCCATGAGTGAGAATAAATCCACAAATCAAAGTGTTCAACCCATGTAGCTATACCAGGACCACCGTAGACTAGAACACCATGCTACACCAAGACCACCGTAGACTACAACACCATGTTACACCAGGACCACCCCAGACCAGAACACCATGTTATACTAGGACCACCTCAGACTAGAACACCATGTTACACCAGGACTACCCTAGAGTAGAAAACCATGTTACACTAGGACCACCCCAGACTAGAACACCATGTTACACCAGGACCAGGACTACCCTAGAGTAGAACACCACGTTACACCAGGACCAGGACAACCCCAGACTCTCTCCTTGCTGGATGGACAGTGAAGAACACCCCAGGGCTTCCTGCAGTGATCAATGCTCCATACCGTCGCTCCGATACCCGCCAGATAACTTGACAAAGGTAACGGATGACCCAGGCTAAAAGCCAACGCGTTTGAAAGATGAATATTCGCAATTACAGCGGGCTCTCGTTAGTGATCCTGACCTTATGCTAAGTTCCTCAGTATCGACCCGCAGCACAGGCATGATCAACAGTGCCCTTTAGCAGGATACGCTCACACACACACAGACAAGCTGTAGAGCCAGACGTACACACACACAAACACACACTGAAGAGCTGTAGAGTCAGGGATGCCAGGCCACTTTAAGAGAGGTTGTCTGTGGGTTCTGCCAACTGTGGTGATCAGATAGATATAGATGTCATGCAGGCGTACACACACATACATACACATTCAAGATTCTTTTATTTGTCACATGTAATGTATGGTGTACAGTCATAGTAAAATGTTGCTGCTGGCTCCAAGATTATGCTCGATACAGAAACTCTAATACTCTATTACAAATTACAAATGTATAAGTTACACATGTACAAATTAGGAAAATTACAAGTTTATAAATTAACACCAACTACACAATAAGTAACCTTTCTATACGGTATACAAGGGATTATGTACACCTCTGAGTAAATGGACTGCACTTATATAGCACTTTTCCACCTTAGCGGCACTCAAAGCGCTTTACAATGGCCTCTCATTCACCCATTCACACACACATTCACACCAATGGCGGTAGCTGCCATGCAAGGTGCTAACCTGCTCTTTGGGAGCAATTTGGGGTTAGGTGTCTTGCTCAAGTACACTTCGACATGTGGACAGTTGGAGCTGGGATTCGAACCACTGACCCTTCGATCACTGAATGACCCGCTCTACCAACTGAGCTACAGCTGCCCCTGAGTATAGTGGTACTGTACGTTAGATATTCATTCAGGAGCTGGATGGCTTGCGGAAAGAAGCTCTTCCTGAGTCTCGTGCTTGCCGCACACCCGCTGTGTGTGCGGTATCTTTTCCCTGAAAAGCAGAGAGAACAGTCCATTTCCTGGGTGGTTGGGCTCTCTCAGAACCTGGTTGGCCTTGGTCTTGCATCTTCTTGTAGATGTCTTCAAGGTAGGGGAGTGGCCCGCCCAGAGTATGTTCAGCTGACCGCACCACTCTCTCTAGGGCCTTGCGATCATGAGAGCTGTTGTTCCCGTACCAGGTGGTGATATTCCCAGTCAAGATGCTCTCGATGCACATGTACACACACGTTCACGCACACAAACACACATACACATATACACACACACACAGTAGTATCGAAGTTAAATGTACCTCGGTCCTCCAATGTACTTCTGCTTTTTGGAGATGGTGTTGTCATCATAGTCCACGCGCGCCAGTAAAGAGGCACAGCTGATGGTGGCAGGCCCACAGCCAAGTGTACACTTACACTCAGTGCAGTGTATGAATGAATAATTATTTGATTTAGTTAAAAGCAGTGGCAAAAATAAGTCTTCAGTCTTGATTTAAAAGAACTGAGAGTTGCAGCAGACCTGCAGTTTTTTGGAGCATAAAAACTGAACGCTGCTTCTCCATGTTTTGTTTTAACTCTGGGGACAGAATGCAGGCCTGTGCCAGACGACCTGAGAGATCTGAATGGTTCATAACGTAGCAGCAGGTCAGAAATGTATTTTGGCCCTTAACCATTCAGTTCATATAAACCAACAGCAGTATTTTAAAGTAAATTCTTTGACAGACACAAAGCCAGTGTAAGGATCTTAGAACTGGAGTGATGTGATCCACTTTCTTAGTCTTAGTGAGGACTCGAGCAGCAGTGTCCTGAATCAGTTGCAGCTGTCTGATCGATTTTTTAGAGTGACCTGTAAACACACCGTTACAGTAGTCGAGTCTACTGAAGATAAACACATGGACATGAACATTTTTCCAGATCCTGCTGAGACATAAATCCTTTAATCCTTGATATATTCTTCAAGTGATAATAGCCTGACTTTGTAATTGTTTTAATGTGACTGTTGAAATTCAGGTCCATGACGACACCAGGATTTCTGGTTTCGTTTGTGGTTTTTAGCATTACTCATTGGAGCTGAGCGCTGACTTTTAATCGTTCTTCTTTGGCTCCAAAGACAATGACTTCAGTTTTAGTTTTGTTTAGTTGAAGAAAGTTCTGTCACATCCAATCATTGATTTGTTCAATGCACTTACTCAGCACTTGTATGGGATAGTCCCCTGGTGATATGGTGATATAAATTTGTGTGTCGTCTGCGTAGCTATGGTAACATATTTGGTTATTTTCCATAATTTGAGCGAGTGGGAGCATCTAAATGTTGAACATAAGAGGCCCCAGAATGGAGCCTTGGGGAACTCCACAGGTCATTTTTGTCTGCTCAGATTTGTAATTGCCTATAGACACAAAGTAGTCCCTGTCCTTCAAGTACAGATGTGGGAACATAAGAATGTAACTTGACCCGCGGTATTCTAACAGGCGCTTTACGGCATTCCGCACCACCGCTCGCCTGCCCATAGGGGCGCAGTAATACCACTCATTGACCCATTGCTGTAGCTCATCTCGCACATTAGATGAGCCTACCGATGAGCCTACTCCTTGTTCTCTGTCTGGTTGTAATTTAATTATTACGAACAAAGCCTATCTATTTATAGTTTCTATCTCTGTAACTGTCGCCGGGTCTATATCTGTTAACTGTCGGGACAAGTAGAAGTTTAATACAGTAGGCTAACTGAGTGTTCTCATATGGAACAAGGCATCAGGACGAGTAAGATGGCTAACGGAGATGACCAGAGATGTGTTTGAAATGGTTCACTCACTCCCTATTCCCTATTACCATGGATGTATTGAGTGCGACTCATAGTGAACTACATGGGGAATGATTTAACAGTTTTGGGACACTACATGGAATGTAACTGCGTAAGATATTCATGACTCAAACAAGCAGACGCGCCGATCACTGATGGCAGCAGGTTGAAATATCAGGTAGTGTTCAGGTTCCATGTTTAGTTGAATGATAAATCCCATATAAATGGTCGGAATTCTAATGATGTGCAAGTGTGATTTTGTCAACTTTAGTGCTGTCTGCTAATAGCAGGCTGTGAAGCTGCACGATAAGACCGTGATAGCAAGTTAGCTCACGACAGCAGCTTCCATAATATTAACGATAGCTGTCGGTGGCTAAAAAGCAGATAGCTAACTTTACAACGATGATTCCTGTTGCTATTTTGATTTTGATGCTATTAGTTCAACTTCTGTTTCTCGGGCATCTGTGAAAGATACATCTTGAATGCAGTCAAGACAAATTATTTTCCCTCTTAACTTTTGTCAAACCCCCTGGTTCCAGTCAATTGGATTATAGGCTATAGGCTACTTTCGTTTACAATGACGTTACCTTATGAACACAAATAGCTTAACCTATAGGCCTACATAAAAACAATAGCCTAAAACCATGTTTATTTACAATGTATTTTCTTTCATTGATAGCATGCCAATAGTTAGGGTGAGGAAAACAACTCTCTTTAGCCCTGAGACCATCAGGCAGGCAGCTCAGGAGGTCGTTGAAGGCTATATATATTATTATGATATTATGTCTAATAATACATTCGTTGAAAGTACACAGGCTGATCTACTATACGGAATTGGACCGAGGAGTGTTCTCAAATGGAACTAGGCTAACACAGTTGTTTCAAGACCAGTAGTAACGTTTGTGGTTTCATTTTTGTCCTTCTCTTGGCTATTCTTTTTGGGGTGAATAGACCAGCTGTTTCAAATCGCCGGACGAGATGCCCGCTTCTATGACTGGATCTACAGCAAACAAGCATAACAGTGCGTCATGAAGACCGACGACTTGCTACATTAAGGCCGTTTCAGACGAGGAGCGATATCCGCGCATTGTAATTCATTTTCAATGAGAGAGGCGAGCGGACAATTTGGGAGCCGCGGACAATCTGGGGCGGAGCGGCAAGCGGGCGCGACCCCGTGAAATTGTCGCGCGCGTGCTCGTTTCGTGCACACGCCCGCCCGCGACAAGAGCTGAATTGTAGTCAGCTTTCCCCGCTGCGCGCAGGACGCATGCGTCTCCCGCTGATCCGAGCGAGAACACAGGCGGAATGTGTCTGAAACGGCCTTGACTCCTGGAATCCCAAGGTCTTTCATATTGAAATTCTCTTGATGGTCTGGGGAGTTGCGAGACGTGCTACCAGCCTGCGCTGCGCTCAGCACAAAGTTGGATGAATGGATGGACTTATTGGAATCCTGGAAAATGTTTATTGCGCTCTAAAATCATGAAAGCATAAATGTAAAAATGCAGCAACAGAAGAAGTCTAGATGAGATGGTGGTTGAAATGAATGGCAACACGTAGCCTAGAGGAAAACATAAATTGAGACTGGTGATAATGCTGATAATCTACAGTAGGGCATACCTCTGGCTGAGTTCATGGTTACAACCATTCATCTCTTACACATGGGCCTATACAATACTTGCACAATCTACTTTGGACGTTAAATCCATCCATCTATAAATCAAACTAGCGAATTCAATGGCCGGTCATGGTAAAGCACCCGCTAACGCAGGCTACCCCCCTCCCCACGATCCAGGGCTAGGAAACCGGTTCATCCAGTTTATTTGAATATAAAAGAATTTGGGGGGGGGTTACAATAGTCTAGTCCAGGTTCGCTGGCAGATGACGAGCTAGTCAGATGGCGCATGCATGTGTGGACATTGTAGGCCGATTCTGTAAAACCAAAAGAATAAAAGTAGGCTACGTTCAAAATTCATTGGAGTGGTCCAGTTGGATAGGCTAGTCTAATCTAAATAAATTGAGGACCTGTATTTTCAGTGTTTGCTGGTAGCGAATGCCACAGACAGACAGGGAGGAAATCTATTTGTTTCATTGTTTCATTGTTTGTGCTCTGTATGCACAAGATAGTTAATGTTCGGATATAATTGGCAGTAGGGCAGGAAAAAACCCTATCAAAGGCCAATATTAGAAGGGATTTGAAGATGTAATTGGTCATTTTAAATGGGCCTACTTTATCTTTTGATGCCTATTTGAACGGACTGCATCGATCAATGCAATGACTCTCCATGTTTTTCAGTTTTACCCTTTTCATCAATAAAACATCATTTTTACAACCATGTCTCATTGATTGGGAAGGCATTTCTGCCGGTCTATTAGCCTACATTCGGACTCAGAGGATGACATAACTGTTTATTGAGAAACAATTGCAGGCTGGGCTATATAAAGAAATACCACAATGCATGTAGTCTAGATATATTACATTATGGTTAGGCTATAGCCTACACTTCATGGTAGACTGCCCTCTTGCTCGCTAAGCAGGCTACATTGTGGCTGTTTCGTTCATCGCAGAAGCCTATAGCCTAGGCTACACATTAAAAAAAATATTTTTTTATATAGGCCTAGAAGGAATCAGAATATGTGGAAATTTAATTTTAGCCTATTTTAATACAATTCAAATTCTGCTTAGAGGGAATTATTTTCAACGGATATTATGACCTGAGCATAATTAATAATTATCTAAGTTAATATAGGCCTATGAGAACGCAATGCTTTTTACGATAGGCTAGGCCTATGCGTCTTGTGATTGTACTGTAGCCTAGGCTACAACTGAAGGCTTATTAGGCCCTATTGAATTCCTTTTATAGCCTACTAGGCTACTCATTATTATCGAATTATCTAGTTGATATATGAATAAAACAATAAGCCGTTTTAATGGCTATGGGCTACTAGTTGTAGCTATACACAAGCGAGTTGATGCGCTCTGCTCTTACGCACGGTTGAGGCGGCAGCTCAAATACACTTCGCACATATCCTCTGCTATAGCCTCTCACAGACAGTTCTGTTCTTGCTGCAGCTTGTCTTCACCATGCAGGTATTTTGGTGGGGGTATTCTTCTGTGGACAGAAGAGGGGCGCCGCCGGTGGCTGTTTGGACGCCAGAGCGCACAGCTCTTCAGCCAACTGGAGATCTTGCATCTGGGGAGGCTCTGCGTCTCTCCACCAGTCCCAAGCGAGTCCAAGCTCCCCCAATGAATAATACTTATTTATAATAGCCTACGTAGCGCGAAACTGTGCATATAATAGGCTGTAGCCAGCGCGAAACTGCGCATTCCCTATAGCCGTTCATGGAACGGCTGGCGGCCGGTATAAAAAAAACAAACAAAAAAAAACAATATTTTCTTATTTGAATGATCTTGAATATATATATATTCAAGATCATTCAAATAACAAAATATTGTGTATATTGTGCATGTGAACGCACTCACTGTCAAACCTGCCGCTATCTATGCACAAGATAGTTAATGTCCGGATATGATTGGCAATGAGTGATCTTTACTCATGGCGACTATGTCAATTTTGTATGGATCCACAAGTCGATCAAGCTTATTTTTTCTTTGTATCGTGCTGAAGCCATATAGCCTACTGCGCTCAGACTTGGCTACATTAGCTGGTGCCCCGTCTTCAAATTTACTTCCGGGGTTTACGAGTAGCCTACCAGTTGAATGCGTTCCAGAAACAAAACGCAAAACCCCCACATTCACCACATCTTTACTAACAAATATATTTTGCGCATTTGACCTAACAGCCACCACGTCTTGACCCGACGTCAGTTACCGAGATAGATAGGCTACTGTAGGCCTAGATATAGGTGTTCGTAATAATTAAATTACATCCAGATGGAGAAAACATGTGTTTGAGAACAAGGTAATAATAACAATTAAACGTTATTTGTATAGCACCTTTCATACAGATAAATTCAGCTCAAAGTGCTTTACAACAGAGCATTTAAATTAAAGAATGTGAAACTTAATGATGCTTCATTCGTAGACTATAGGAGAAAAACACTGAGCCCAGCCTGCTAAATCTACTCAAAGACGCCACCTGGCGGTGGTGCATCACTAAAACGAAATAACACCCGTCTGAAATCCCACGAGATTTCCAACGGAATTTCCCTGCCAAATACCGCGAAGGTGAAATGCTGCAGCATGTGACATTTCTAACTGCCCACATCTGTAGGATTCAAACCAGTCTAGCACTGTGCCAGAAATTCCTAGCCAGTTTTCCAGTCGGCCTAGTAATATGTTGTGGTCAACCGTGTTGAATGCAGCGCTGAGTAATACTAAGACTGAATTCAGCCATCGTCTGTGTTTAAATGGATGTCATTGAAGACCTTAACGTGTAAAGAACACTGTCATCCTATTGGTCACCATCAAGGTACGTCGTAGGCATGGTCACAGGAGATGTCAGACTAGGCAGGAAAATACAAAAAAATCTGAAATATTAGACTTTTCGTCAAGAGTGTCGTAGGGCATCCCAGACGCCAAATTGCTGATCTTCCATCATGTCACACCACACGGCTTTACGTCGTTCCCGACGTTCAAAATTGGGCCCTATGCTGGACACGAATGGCCTGAATTTGTGTAGTCTGCACAGGCCCTTAATGTACATCTCTATCAATGTGGCAGCTCCTCCCTCTTTAAATGTTAACGTTTGCGGTGGTAACCATGGTGAAAATTAGATAATCCCAGGTAGAGAGGGCCCTTGCCATTCCCCTCGGACCACGCCCTCCGGCCACCCTCTCCAATCACAGATACAGTCACTGCCTCTCCCTCTCTCTCCCTCCCTCTCTCTTTCTCTCTCTTTTTCTCTCCCTCTCTGAGGTGGACCAGTGTCCGGCGGTTTCAGTGCCCACCGTTCTTTGGTGTCCTGATTAAGGGTTGTGATTGGTGCAGGGCGGCTAATATTCCAGGCTGCGTTGGGAGCTGAGGATGGTGATTGATGGTTTGGTATGTGCGCGGGGCTCACTTGTTGTTCCCTGGTATAAATTAGAGCTGATACCTCGACGGCACAACACACCTCACTTTGTCACAAGTAGTTTTCCGTTCATCGATTCAATTAGCGAGTGAGGGGGAAAATTTGAGAAAAGGAATAGATAGCGTTTGGAACTGATTCATTGTTTTTTTTGTTTTTTCTACAGTAGGAGCACCCCGCAGCCACAATGCTCTCAGGCATTATAAAAATGCATCGTCATGCAACGATTTGAGCTTCACAGTTCATGAAAATCATGAATAACAAAATGAATATCAGCTATAATGTGGACCGCTCAGGCAGAGTATTGTGCTAACAGCCTTGGATGCAGAGCTCGCCTGTCTATGGAGATAATCTTATTAAGAAGACTGATCTCACCCGTCTATCAGTTTACCTTGAGATAAAGGCATCTCAGTTTTAATGTTGCCGATCTCTCACACATCATCAGTTAACATTAGCGACGTGATATGATCTATGCTCGGTTCAAACAGGGTTGTGCTGAACACGCTCTGATCCAGTTAGTACAGCATCGTGGTACCACTATCGAGAACTATACTGGATGGTAAACGGTTGTTCATGACTACTATGAGAGCTATCCTGGATGATAAGACTACTATGAGAAATGCTATGACTACTACTATGGGCAGCTGTAGCACAGGAGTGAGAACGGGTCGTCCAATGACCACAGGGTCGGCGGTTCGAATCCCGGCTCTTCCTCATTACATGTCGAAGTGTCCTTGGGCAAGACACATGAACCCCAAATTGCTCCCAATGAGCAGGCTAGCACCTTGCATGGCAGCTGCCACCATTGGTGTGTGTGAATGGGTGAATGAGAGGCCTTCATTGTAAAGCCCTTTGGATAAAAGTGCTATACAAGTGCAGTCCATTTACCAACTGCCCTGGATGGTATGACTACTATGAGAGCTATCCTGGATGGTATGACTACTATGAGTGCTATCCTAGATGGTATGAGTGCTATCCTAGATGGTATGACTACTATGAGAGCTGTCCTGGATGGTATGACTATTGAAACCATGAAAACTGCAGTCGTTAAGCCACTCTTAAAAAATAATAATCTAGACACCTCACAAATTATCAACTATAGGCCCATATCAAACCTCCCGTTTTTAAGTAAAATCATTGAAGAAGCAGTTTTTCAACAGCTGAACAACTTACTGGCACTAAATAATTGTTGTGATGTCTTCCAGTCAGGATTTTGACCACACACAGCACCGAGGCTGCTCTTGTTAAAGGACGCAATGGAAATCGAAATGGATATGGGGTTAAATAATGGTAATATGTTCTTGAATGCTGATATTTACGTTGAAGAAGTAAAACATGTAATAGACAATGTAAGCTGAAAAAAGCTACTGGATTTGATGACATTCCCAACGAAGTACTGAAGTCTCCTATGTTGTTCAATATACTATTTGAGTTATTTCGACCCTGCTTTAACAATGGCATTATTCCTACACAGTGGCTCAGGAGTATTATTAAGCCTATCCCGAAATCTTCTAAAAATGTCCCAGAGCTGCCACTCAGGTACAGGGGTATAAGTCTTATTAGCTGTGTATATAAATTATATTCCTCCATTCTTAATTGTAGGCTTGTAAACCACCTTGAGAGGGTAGTGCTGCTAGTTTAGAAAAGGGGTGGTGGGGTGGTGCTAACTTTAAGTATCTTGAGTGTCGCGCGGGGTGGGGGGGGGGCTCACAGAGATTTGCCCTGTTCGATTCGTTCGATCCACCCCTGGCTACGGGCCTGTAGAATGTAGGGGTTGCTCATTTCTCCGCGTGAGAATTGTGAAGTGTGACCGTGAGAAGAGGCTGAAACGTCTTGGCAGCCCTATGGTTACTAGCCTACATAATATTCAATATTCAGCTTAAGTATACCAAAAATACCAACATACCTTGCGCGGCGAGATGTAGACGGGGGGGGGGGGGGGGGCTGACAGATAATTTTGATTGTCGCGCGAGTTGTTGACGGGGGTGCTGACAGTTGTTTTTTTTTTGATTGTCTCGCTAGCTTAAAGGACAATGCTCGTTTTTGACAACCTGGACCTTATTTACGACATATTATAAGACGTTTGACTCACCGATATCACTTTGGTGTAGTTCGGAGGCCTGTAGAAGAAATGTAAAATCCAGCGCGAGCCAGTATATCCATGTAATGGCGGTGATCGGGGCAACGAGAATGCAGCTTCTAAAAATCTATTTTCTGCCGCAAAACGGTTGTTTTCATCAATCTGTCTGGATGAATCGCTAGTTGTGCTTACATAGAGAGCATAGGCCTGTTGTGGTATTTCCCATGCCTCTGTAATATGATCTTTAGAAACGTCGTTAGACACGAAATAGCTTCCTCACTTGCTCCAGCACGCATGCGCACAGCGTGCTGGAGCAACGATTTCGCGCTGTGCGCATTAGTGCTGGAGAAAGTGAGGAAGCTATTTAGTTTCGAAAGACGTTTCTAAAGATCATGGCATGTGAAAATCACAACAGTTATGCTCTATGTAAGCACAACTAGCGATTCATCCAGACAGATTGATGAAAACAACCGTTTCGCGGCAGAAAATAGATTTTAAGAAGCTGCATTCTCGTTGCCCCGATCACCGCCATTACATGGATATACTGGCTCGCGCTGGATTTTACATTTCTTCTACAGGCCTCCGAACTACACCAAAGTGATCTCGGTGAGTCAAACGTCTTATAATATGTCGTAAATAAGGTCCAGGTTGTCAAAAACGAGCATTGTCCTTTAACTATACTGATAGCTTCACATGCTGTACCAACAACAAATTCGACCGACATTGGTCGTGTGGTAGTCATCATTACGTTAAATCCATTTCAATCCTAGCGTCTAGCTTGTTAAGCAGGTGGGCAGTCGGCTAATTTATGCTCAGCTGTTTGGCGCTGTATGAGACTTACTTCACAACAGAGACAAATAAATGCAAGTCATAGTTTTGCAACTGAGGCATAGGGGGCAAACAATACACTCGTTCCGTTTATGTGTTAGTTACCTGGGGCCTCATTTATAAACATTGCGTAGAATCCACGTAACTAAGTTAGCTTAGCTAAGTGATTACTAAAATATACGCACAAAAAATCTCCGATTTATAAAACGCTGCGTATCACAACCCATGTTCACTCAGGCACGCCTACGCCAGCTGCCCTTTATAAATCACAATCAACACTTAACTTGGCGCACGTGAACGCGCGTTCTGATCACACCCCAATTAACGCCCACAATTGCCTTTAAATGGTCAGTGATACGCCTATACATATGCAATGACAATGGAGCCGAGTGCAAAAGGCAGAAAGAGAAAGATACATTTTACCGATGCGAGGTGGAGGTATTGGTCAACGAGGTAGAGACGCCGCAAAAGTATCTTTTCGGAACGATGATTTCACATGTGCACGACTGATAAGAGCACCTGTTAGGCCTGAGTGGTCTGTTAGATAATGAATTATCTATCATGCAGGCTATATTGGCATTCGTTTAGTGCGGTAGGCCTTATTAGGTGGCTGCTTATATCCAAACTGATAATCATTATAAGCCTATAGTGTTGTTGCATGGGTAATGGGGTTTGGATCTATATTGCACGTAATCTAATGCTTCACAGGGTGGTGTGATAGTAATTTAACTGATCTAGTCAAAAGGATTTACCAAGATTCGCTCAAAAGGTTAAGTCTGGTTTATTGTGAAAAACATACGAGCGCAAGGACTTCCTGAACAACGAGTGGTTAGTCAGCGAAGTGCCCGTTTGGTCTTCTGCTGTGGCTTATATGCAGTCAAAACACAGGTAAGGTCTTTCCAGGATGTGATTGGCTACTGCATTGTACATCATATGAAATGGCAGGCGTGGCCAAGAGTACAGACATGTGACATGAGAAAAAGGGTGGCAATTGGGGACAAAGGATGGTTATTCTATTGTAGACAGATGGCCTTCTGGAAGCCATTTTGTATGTTAGCACAGCTATGTGAATATTTGGGGGAGGTGATGAATTACAAAAGGAGTGAGAGGACAAAGGTTTAAGGTGTTTGGATGTAAATTACTGGGTGTTTGGATGTAAATTCCTGGGTGTTTGGATGTAAATTCCTGAACAATCCTCCATTTGTGCCTGAACAGGTACACAAAAATAAAATATAAAATCCAAACACAAAGTTTAAACATTCAGCTATGCTATACATGTGGAAAGGAAATAATCTCTCCACTAGGTGAAAAAAAAAAAAAAAATGATTATTTTCTTTCCACGTGCAAAATCACGCACCAAAACCCCTTGTTTCAGAAATTTGACAGGAAACAAGGTAAAAAAGATGACATGATTATACTATTTATAGTCTAAGAGTGGACAACCATTCACCAAAAAACCTTGATTTAAAGTTTGAACAAGGCAAAAAGATAAATGGTTACCAGTATAAGAAGGGCAAAAAACCTCTTGGTCAATTTAGAGGAAAAACCCAAACTTATTTATCAACTCATGTTTCAACCATTGTAACTCTTGTAAACAAATATCATATTTTTCAAGATAATTTCAAAGTTCATTCACTCTTGTTGTGAATAATCGCATGTAATTTCCTCTGGATCATAGCTTCCATGTTTGCGTCTCTGAATGTTTAATGTAGGTTCCTGTGTGTGCGGTTAGAGGTGCAGTCATTGCTGTTGAGATTTTCCACGTTGTCATACCACAACCACGAGAAGGAGGTGACCGGCAAGGTCAGTCTCCGATTGCTCATCAGAGGAGAGGAGAGTGTGGCGGTGACTGTCAAGGTCACTCTCCGATTGCTCATCAGAGGAGACGACAGTGTGGCGGTGACTGTCAAGGTCCTTGAGATCTCTGGTTCGGCTGCATGGACCGTCCTCTCAGCTACTTTTGACAGCTATTCCACACAGGCCAGAATGTCCTGGTGCTGATTGTTCCATCTTTGACGGGTAGGTTCCTCCCGCAACATCTACTTCTCTTCCATGTTTTCTGGCCTGTTCTCAGGCTGCTCATCTGCTCCTGGTAGTCTGTCTTCCCATTGGGCAGGTCTGCATAGAGCGGTCAGCCAGCGAGCTCTCGGAAGGTGAGGAGGGAGTCCCTGTCCTGGTCCAGCAGGGTGAAGGTGCGCAGCCAGGGCGCCAGCAGCACGTACAGGCTCTTGAACTGAACCCGGTCCACACGGTACTGCTCCACGTAGGGCCGGCCCGGGTCGTGCTGCTGGAGGGCCACCTCGGCGCTCCCGCTCCCCCAGTACAGGCTGATGAAGTGCTCCGTCTGTGGATCCACAGATGAGAGAGACAAACAGAGACAAAACAGAAGAGAAAAAAGGAGAGTCCTCTGGTCTGGTTTCCCTGTTTCCCTCTTTGGTCAGGAACGGTTATCAGCAGTCTGTTGGGAGATACTCAGAAACATGGTTAAGTGCAAGCTCCTGCTTTGGGGAAAAATTGTGTTATTCAGTTAGGAAAACTTAAACAGGGTGTCTGTTCCAAATGTCATTAGAGCCAGTCTGCAGTAGCCTACAGTGACATCAAGGGCAGTGTTAGAATGACTTTAACACGCCCAGTCCCCAGTCATGATCAAGGCAATTGGATTTGGCTCTAGAATTTCTCTTGCGATTTTATGAAAATACAATAAAATAAACACATTCTTGTCTCAACAAAATAACCCCCCCCCTAAGGGTAGAAACAAATTTCCTGAAGTCAGGATAAAACAGAGGTGGGGAAAAAAAAAATGCATCACTCAAATAAAATGACACTAAAATGAACTGGCTTCATTTACAATTAAGAAAACATCAATTATCAATTAATCAAAAAATCCATCAAAGCTTCATTTGTATAGCTAAAAATTGTATATCTAAAAACTTCCCTCTTCTGCATTTGAGGACAGAGTATTGGGCCCGCTTCGGACAAAAATGGTCTCTTCCCTATGTCATACTTATCTGTCGCTCACAGTGAGTTGGTGACATGGCGTTGGTCCTGCATCTCACGAACCACAGATCGCCCATCTGTAGAGAAACAGGCCGGTAACCCCCATCTCCACCTCCGGTCCTGTGTCGTCTCCTGGTTCGGCACTCACCCATCACTCCCGGAACGACAGTTGTCTGTAAAACACTCAGAAAAACACTCAGCCCCGATGAATGTGCCTCAAACTATAAACATGAGATATTTAACATAAACATTAAAAATATATAATTGGGTTAGGAGATGCTGTATTCAGGTTAAGATACTGGCAAACATTATCTATCCCCCCCACTATCATGTACAAACCTTACGTCCTCAGCTACATCTGTCTCGTCCTGTTTATTTACCTTAAAAAAAATAAGTCTATATTGGCTAGTTAAAATCTACCTTGTGGGTTGTTCAAGGGAACCCCAGCAGGTGGCGCCGAATCCCAGGTTGCAGGATTCTCCCTTTCAATTTGCCTGCGGTAACTGCGACAGTTCCTGATCCAGTGACCAGTTTTACCACAGTGAAAACACACGTCAGTTCTGTCTCCGTTTTCGTTTCCCTCCCTCGGTTTCATTCTGTAGTCTATTCTGTTTCTATACCTACGATTCTTGTTCATGTGACGACCCTGTGGGCGTTGTTGGTTGGGAGCAGACGGAAAAACAGAGTTGGGAGGCGGGGCAGCAGCTGCGGGTGAACCAGTCATAGTTTGGGAAGGATGTGTGAGCTCTGAGTGCCGAGTCGGCGTGATAGAGTTCAAAACGGAATGACTAGGAGGGGGGAGGGGCTCTGAATATTCCTCTCTCTGATTAACTTCGTCAGCTACGCTTCTTTTTGACTTGAAAAAACACTTGTGTGCGAGCATTTCCCACTTCCTGAATGCATTCCAATCTATCGCATTTCCAGGCTCCCTTCCTAACCTAGTCATCTCAAACGCCTGTAACTGAGCCCTTACAGTCGCTAACTCACTAATATTGAGTGTACCGGACAGGGGGAAATCAGAATGCTTCGCCCAGATCAAATACTGTACACAAGCATCATCCCAAAACCTTTGCGCAAAAATCTTAGCTGGCCCAGACAGCGAACTAGTATTGGTATTCATAATTAACACAATACCCTACAGCCTATAATTCAAAACTAACGGTGAAAAGAAAAGTATAGTTAAACACAGGCGGGAAATAAACAAAGGAATACAATTTCGAAAGAAACAAAGACACATTAAACCGCTAAATAACTCACCCAGTCAACTGGTCCTTTGTTCTCTGGCTCGATGGCGGATCACCGGGAGAGCGGAGTGGTGTTTTCCTGCGTCTCCCAGACAACCAGCTGGCCTACTGGAAATCTAGCAGTTACGAATTTAACAGTCTAAACAGTGTACAAAATACTTACAATACTTTACCTGGATCCATGGCGCGCTTAACAAACAATACAAGGCAAGAGCCGAGGCTCAAACAGTAAACAACAAACTAACAACCCCGTGCACATACAAGACAGCAAGACAGAGCCGAAACTCCAACAGTAAAACAGCAGACTAACACGGGGACGCAAAACAAAGAACGACCAAAGATGACGAAAAGAGGACGAACACACGACTTAACACACGACAAGCATGCCTGGCTGCACCAGCCACTTAGTCAAAGCTAAACTTAGTTTAGGTTGACTAAACCACCCGGGATCAAAGGGACAAACGCTTCTACCAGAAACGCGGGTCGGACTAACATACCAAAACCACTCCCTGTAGCTACCTTCGTTGAGAAAACAACGGCTCTGCGGTTTTAATTCCACCCGCGACCGGCCAAAGGGAAACCTGTTCTGTGCCAACTCTTTGGCGTATTAACTCAAAAAACCCGTTCTAAGCTGCAACCGATAAACAACCTGAATTGTACATCAACTACAGGGGAACAAATTCACGAGACCAAAACTCACACTTCTTCTGAACTGTTTATACCCTCGTAACGAAACAAGGACGAAATCAAAGGACAATACAATATATAAATATATCTATTGCTGTTCACAACTTCCTTAGATAGTTACTTACTAAATACGTACTAAATACCCACGCCGGGGTTTCTGTTTTCAACAATCCAGACCAACACAATCTGAACCAAAACCATGGCAAATAACAAGCATAAAAGGATTCGTTTTTCAACGTACCGTGAGTTTAGCCGAGTGGAACCAACGGCGGACTTCTCCGAACCAGTGCACATAGACGCAAAGAGAGAAGTTCCAGAGCGGCTACCGCTCCGCACGTCTGCGTCCTTTGGTTCCACTCCAGGCGAACCCCACGGCAGTAGATCCCATCCCCGTCGCCAACTGTGATAGTAATTTAACTGATCTAGTCAAAAGGATTTACCAAGATTCGCTCAAAAGGTTAAGTCTGGTTTATTGTGAAAAACATACGAGCGCAAGGACTTCCTGAACAACGAGTGGTTAGTCAGCGAAGTGCCCGTTTGGTCTTCTGCTGTGGCTTATATGCAGTCAAAACACAGGTAAGGTCTTTCCAGGATGTGATTGGCTACTGCATTGTACATCATATGAAATGGCAGGCGTGGCCAAGAGTACAGACATGTGACATGAGAAAAAGGGCGGCAATTGGGGACAAAGGATGGTTATTCTATTGTAGACAGATGGCCTTCTGGAAGCCATTTTGTATGTTAGCACAGCTATGTGAATATTTGGGGGAGGTGATGAATTACAAAAGGAGTGAGAGGACAAAGGTTTAAGGTGTTTGGATGTAAATTCCTGGGTGTTTGGATGAAAATTCCTGGGTGTTTGGATGTAAATTCCTGAACAGTGGCCCATGAATAAAATGCCTAACTTATCAACGGGTCAATTTACAATGACATCCATAACAATGCAAACATGTAGGCCTATAGTGACTACGTAAGGCAAGTATCCCCAATTTTACTGTACGACAGATCTGAGGGTTCTTTGCAGCATCCAATTTGTGTATTTTCCGGAATATCATGCATTTCACATACTTTCTCAAAACATTCTGTAGGCATATAGAAGCGTGTTCTAATGGATGTTGCGGGATAGCCAAGCACATATTAGAACATCTGTGCCAAGTCCCGGCATATCCAAGGCCCCGTGCATCATGGCCTACTATAATCCAGCTATATCAGTGCCTGTATCGAGGTCTTGTTAATATATGGGGTCCATGGATGAGTTTCATGTGATTCTATAAAGGGTAATTATTGCTACACACATGACGATTCGGAAAATTAATAATCTAACTTGCTCCCTTGTGTTCTTACAACTTGGAGACGCATCATATGCGCTGTTTTGCGCACAGCTAATTCTACCAAAGCGGCATGTGAGCATTGGGATGACATGCGTTTTTAGGCCCACATTCCTCGTATGCCTGCTACATGACAATCATAAGACAATATGAGGATATATGATGATGTACAATATAGCCTAATGTAGCCTACAGTTGCCCCAAGTAGGACATTTCCATTCACCGCTCAACATCATTGTAATTGCGGCTTGCCTCAGTGGTCATTCGGGTTTACATAAAAGCCTAATCAAATAAAGGCTATAAATACATAAATACATTGACGAATGAATAGGTGGATAATTAAACATACGAATAATTAACTAAATAAATGATTAACTGAATAAATATAATTCAACGCCGAATGCAACATTTGTTTGGTGCGGTATAGGCCTTATAGTTGTAGACCATCGACATACGGAATCATTACTATGATAAGCCTATAGGCTCGTGTCGTGTTGTGTTATCAACGTAATATGTGGCTTTTATTCATAGGCTACTGCCCGTGATGCTTCTCGGGATAGCCTATAAATGAATAGGCCTACAACATAACATTATATTATGACACAAATGGGTCAATTCACAGACACAGCCAAAGCAATGCCGACATTATTTCGTGATTAGGCTACGGTGGCGATTGATTCCGTTTAAACTGTGACACATTGGAGGGTTTCTTGCAGCGACCGATGTATTTATTATTCAATATGTCATGTGTTTCGCAGACTTTCCCGAGTTTCATCTCTCTGCCATCGGAGTCGCGTTTTCCCCTTTCTCCAGAAACGTGCTTATCGTAGTTAAAGGAGGGTCGAAGTGTGCGTAGAGTTACGCACACCTTCCGCCAACTTATCGCTCAGCTCGTTTATTATAAATACCGAAAGTTGCGTAGAAAGTTGCTCAGCATGGGTTACGCACGCTTTTGTACTTACGCAATGTTTATAAATGAGGCCCCTGGCTGGTTAGCTGTCATCACTCGGGCACTCTGGATGGGGAAAGGGTAGCCCGCCTCCGTTTGTGTCCGCTTTTCGCGTTCACCGTTGACAACGGAAGGGAGGGGAGGGGCACGGTGTGTGTGTGGGGGGGGGGGGGGCAAAATTACAACGCATTTTGGGGCATTATTATTACACTCTTTTAATCGAGAATCGATCGATGTCACCATGGGCCACATACAGTAGGCCTACACTGTTAAAGAAAAACAAAAAAAGTAACTTTCAAAAGGGCACTTGCCTTGTCAAGAGGGCAAAGGGCAGGTGCTCTAGCAACCTCGTGTCTATCTGTGCACGTCCCTGGGAGCTCGTTTGCTTTCTCTCTTGGTCCAGCTGTGTTGTCATCAGTGTCATCACTTTCCCTCAGTCAGTTATTATTAGGTGGGCTAGCTTGCAGAAGCTAGCCCAACTGGTGATATTCCCACTATTTCTTTCTTTCTTTATTAGGTGGGCTAGCTTGCAGAAGGTAGCCCAACTTGTGATATTCCCACTATTTCTTTCTTTCTTTCTTTCTTATTATTCTCCCCACTTTTTTGAACCTTAACTAGTTCTTCATACTTTGTCCTAGAAACTTCATTCAAACTTTAAAATGTTCATAATGTTTAGCTATTGAACGGATCCATTCAGATTTTTGATATTTGTTATAGTTTTAAAGAAATTTAACTTTTAAAACTATTTTTTGTCGCATTGAAACTGCTTTTGGAATTTTCAGAAACTTTGTTTTTAGAGTGGTGGCAGCAGTTGCTTTGAAAATATTCAGACATTTTGTAAACTGCTGGCACTCCTACAGTTTTGAAAGCTCACACATATTATACATCAAAATGTTCACACAACTGTGCTGATTCGTACAATGTAAATATCTAAGCAGTGTGACTTATAGTTTTCGCTGTATGACGATTTGTTTGGCAACTGCGCTCCTCATTGAAACGTATGGCAACGCACTCTAGCTTTTGAGCTGCTAATTTTGCATGTTTACTCTTTTTCTAACTTGTCGCTATGCCTACAGTTTTAACATCTCATACACATATTATATATCGAAACGTTCCCATAACTGTGCTGATTCGTACAATGTAAGTATCTAAGCCGTGTGACTTATAGTTTTCGCTGTATGACAATTTGTTCGGCAACTGCGCTCTCCATTTAAACGTATGGGCCCACGCTCTACCTTTTGAGCTGCTAATTTTGCATTTTTCTAACTCGTCCCCATGCCTACAGTTTTTAAGATACACGGACATATCATAGCCTAAAATGTTCTGCATTTTCTCAGGATTCCTACAGTGTCAATATCTAGGCTGTGACCTTTAAACTTTTTGAGAGAGAGCTGTCTGAAGCCAACATGCCTTTCCATTGAAGTGAATGAGAGGATGCTCACAGTGTCAGTTGGGATTTGAATTTGGGGACACGTACCTTTTATGACTACTGAGGTAGCATTCATATTCATTCATTCCTTCTTTCCTTCCTTCCTTCCATCCATCTTTCCTTCCTTGAATCGCTAGTTGTGCTTACATAGAGCATAGGCCTGTTGTGGTTTTCACATGCCATGATCTTTAGAAACGTCTTTCGAAACGAAATAGCTTCCTCACTTGCTCCAGCACGCATGCCACAGCGCGCAATCGTTGCTCCAGCACGCTGTGCGCATGCGTGCTGGAGCAAGTGAGGAAGCTATTTCGTGTCTAAAGACGTGTCTAAAGATCATATTACAGAGGCATGTGAAAAACCACAACAGGCCTATGCTCTATGTAAGCACAACTAGCGATTCATCAAGACAGATTGATGAAAACAAATAGATTTTTAGAAACTGCATTCTAAGTGCCCCGACCACAGCCATTACATGGATATACTGGCTCGCGCTGGATTTTAAATTTTTTCTACATGCCTCCGAACTACGCCAAAGTGATCTCGGTGAGTCAAACGTCTTATAATATGTCGTAAATAAGGTCCAGGTTGTCAAAAACGAGCATTGTCCTTTAAGGTTACTTATGATCATATACAATGGTTCAGATCAAAACGTTGACAAAACTAGCACTTTTGCGAAAGTCTGATAATTGCTCTACCACCGTTTTGGTCATACAATGGATGTGGATGGGCACCTTGAAAAATCTTTCCAAAACATTTTAAACTCTCGATTTCAAAGACAAGAAGCTCACCGAGGGGGTAATTGGTGTCCGTTGGAGTTCTGACATCAAATTTGCTGCAAAATATGAATCCTGTAGGGTTTTATTGATCATTTTATGAAATCCATTGACTTGTATTGACGCGACCGTTGTAGATGTGTAGATCAATCCGCAGAGGGGATTCAGGAAGCGGAACTACTTACGGTAGCTATTGTTATTGTTTATGTTGCTAGGCTACCTAGTTTGCAGAAGTTTACACACGTATGTGCTGCGACTAAATAGTTCTATGCTAAATATTTAAAAAAGCCTTTGCAGATGAACTAGAATCTTACTTTATGGCGAATTATATGTCAGAACGCCAACTAACACCTTGGTGAGTTTCTTGTCTTTGAAATCGAGAGTTTAACATGTTTTTTAAAGATGCCCACCCACATCCATTGTATGACCAAAACTGTGGTAGAGCAATTATCAGACTTTCTCAAAAGTGCTAGTTTTGTCAACGTTTTGATCTGAACCATTGTATATGATCATAAGTAACCTTAAAACAGGGCTAAACATGCATTTTCCCTTTACTACTCCTTTAAAAGCAAATTTAAATAAAAGACAAGGGGTGCGTTAGTAGCTGAGCGCTCAGTCAGCGATCAGTGATCAGAATTCACTTAACGGGTTGCTCAGTTACTGATCTGCTCAGAGCATAAGTGAGCAGTTTTGAACTATGATCTCTTTGAGCCAAACACCACGTCATAATCATCATAATCACCTGAGAAAAAAACAAACAAGGGGTGCATTTTGGCTTGGGAATCGTTGGGACGCTGCTCGCTAATCACACATGATTGACAACAGGTGAAAAGTTCTTGTCTCCTAGCAACTCAGTGCTCGGTTAGAGCAGACCGTTAAGTGGTTTTAAAAACCGCTCAGCGCTCAAAGTGAGCATTCTAAGAGTGAACACTCAGCTACTTAACGCAACCAAAGATCTCTTTGCGCTCAGTTACGGTCAGAAACATTGCCATTAGCTTTAGAAACAGGAAGGTTTACTAATACTCCAGAGGAGAATAGAATGTTTGTCATGTGTTTTACATGAGGTTGAGAACAAGATCCACTTTCTATTTTATTTTATTTGAGTAATTATTTTGTATAAAAATAAATAAATAACACTAGAAAGTACATTTCCTGGAGAAAATGTGAGGTGGGCTAGCTGCTGCAGCTGTATGTAACACCTACTGCTAGTACTACTACGGACCGGTCAATCTCCATGCACCCACCGGCGAATACCGTGCGTCTCTAGCCCACTCGGGCTGAATTGTGGGGTCCATGGCGTGGACAGTGGCGTGGTAGCAAGACCGCCCCCTCAGGTCAGAGCTGGTCGGGGACAGTGTACCCCTCTCCGGGCCACCTACCCGCCTGCACCGGTGAAGACCATGTGTCTCTAGCCCACTCAGGGGCTGAGTTGTGGGGCCCGTGGCGTGGATAGTGGCGTAGTGGTGAGACTCCGCCCCCTCAGGTCAGAGCCAGTCGCGGACAGTGTACCCCTCTCCAGGCCACCTACCTGACTCCACCGGTGAAGACCGTGTGTCTCTAGCCCACTTGGGCTGAGTTGTGGGGCCCGTGGCGTGCTGGATAGGCTCTGCCCCCTTGGGTCACAGCTAGTCGGGTACAGTGACCTCCGGGCAATTTCCATGCATCCACCATTGAAGACTGTGTGTCTCTAGCCCACTCAGGGGCTGAAAAGTGGGTTCTGTGGCGTGAATAGTGGCGTGGTGGCAAGGCTCCGCCCCTTTTGGTCATAGTCAGTCAGGGACGGTGTACTCCTCTCCGGGCTACCCACCGGCCCCCACCAGTGAAGATCATGTGTCTCTATTCCACTTTGGCTGAGTTCTGTGCTACCACATTATGAAAGTAGGTATTTGAGGTATGAAATTGATATCTCAAAAAGGGTAAGTCACACAGCTTAGATACTTACATTGTACGAATCAGCACAGTTATGTGAACGTTTAGATATATAATATGTGTGTGAGCGTTCAAAACTGTAGGCATAGCGACAAGTTAGAAAAAGAGTAAAAATGCAAAATTAGCAGCTCAAAAGCTAGAGTGCGTTGCCATACGTTTCAATGAGGAGCGCAGTTGCCGAACAAATTGTCATACAGTGAAAACTGTAAGTCACACAGCTTATATAATTACATTGTACACATCAGCACAGTTGTGTGAACATTTTGATATATAATATGTGTGTGAGCATTCAAAACTGTAGGAGTGCCAGCAGTTTACAAAATGTGTGAATATTTTCACAGCAACTGCTGCCACCACTCTAAAAACAAAGTTTCTGAACATTCCAAAAGCAGTTTCAATGCGACAAAATCTGAATACATCCGATAAAGAGCTAAACATCGTGAACATTTTAAAGTTTTAATGAAGTTTCTAGCACAAAGTATGTACAGATGTGGGAAGTTAGAAATGTCACATGCTGCAGCATTTCACCTTTGCGGTATTTGGCAGGGAAATCCCGTTGGAAATCTCGTGGGATTTCAGACGGGTGTTATTTCGTTTTAGTGATGCACCACCGCCAGGTGGCGTCTTTGAGTAGATTTAGCAGGCTGGGCTCAGTGTTTTTCTCCTATAGTCTACGAATTAAGCATCATCAAATTTCACATTCTTTAATTTAAATGCTCTGTTGTAAAGCACTTTGAGCTGAATTTATCTGTATGAAAGGTGCTATACAAATAACGTTTAATTGTTATTATTACCTTGTTCTCAAACATATGTTTTCTCCATCTGGATGTAATTTAATTATTACGAACACCTATATCTAGGCCTACAGTAGCCTATCTATCTCGGTAACTGACGTCGGGTCAAGACGTGGTGGCTGTTAAGTCAAATGCGCAAAATAACAGTATTGTAAATATATTTGTTAGTAAAGATGTGGTGAACGTGTGGGTTTTGCGTTTTGTTTCTGGAACGCATTAAACTGATAGGCTACTCGTAAACCCCGGAAGTAAATTTGAAGATGGGGCACCAGCTAATGTAGCCAAGTCTGAGCGCAGTAGGCTATGGCTTCAGCACGATACAAAGAAAAAATAAGCTTGATCGACTTGTGGATCCATACAAAATTGACATAGTCGCCATGAGTAAAGATCACTCATTGCCAATCATATCCGGACATTAACTATCTTGTGCATAGATAGCGGCAGGTTTGACAGTGAGTGCGTTCACATGCACAATATACACAATATTTTGTTATTTGAATGATCATGAATATATATATATATTCAAATAAGAAAATATCGTGTATGTTTTTATGTATTTATACCGGCCGCCAGCCGTTCAATGAACGGCTATAGGGAATGCGCAGTTTCGCACTGGCTACAGCCTATTATATGCACAGTTTCGCGCTATGTATGCTATTATAAATAAGTATTATTCATTGGGGGAGCTTGGACTCGCTGGGGACTGGTGGAGAGACGCAGAGCCTCCCCAGACGCGACATCCTCCAGTTGGCTGAAGAGCTGCGCGCTCTGGCGTCCAAACAGCCATCGGCGGCGCCCCTCGCAGTGTCCACAGAAGAATACATTTTTTTAATGTGTAGCCTAGGCTATAGGCTTCTGTGATGAACAAAACAGCCACAATGTAGCCTGCTTAGCGAGCGAGAGGGCAGTCTACCATAAAGTGTAGGCTATAGCCTAACCATAATGTAATATATCTAGACTACATGCATTGTGGTATTTCTTTATATAGCCCAGCCTGCCTATCAATTGTTTCTCACTAAACAGTTATGCCATCCTCTGAGTCCGAATAAGCAGGCTAATAGACCGGCAGCTCTAAATGCCTTCCCAATCAATGAGACATGGTTGTAAAAATGATGTTTTATTGATGAAAAGGGTAAAACTGAAAAACATGTTAAGTCATTGCATTGATCGATGCAGTCCGTTCAAATAGGCATCAAAAGATAAAGTAGGCCCATTTAAAATGACCAATTACATCTTCAAATCCCTTCTAATCTTGGCCTTTGATAGGGTTTTTCCCCGCCCTACTGCCAATTATATCCGAACATTAACTATCTTGTGCATACAGAGCACAAACAATGAAACAATGAAACGAATAGATTTCCTCCCTGTCTGTCTGTGGCATTCGCTACCAGCAAACACTGAAAATACAGGTCCTCAATTTATTTAGATTAGACTAGCCTATCCAACTGGACCACTCCAATGAATGTTGAACGTAGCCTACTTTTATTCTTTAGGTTTTAGAGAACAGGCCTACAATGTCCACACATGCATGCGCCATCTGACTAGCTCCCCACTCGCCAGCGAACCTGGACTAGACTATTGTAACCCCCCCCCCAAATTCTTTTATATTCAAATAAACTGGATGGACCGGTTTCCTAGCCCTGGATCGTGGGGGAGGGGGGTAGCCTACGTTAGCGGGTGCTTTGCCATGACCGGCCACAGGTGTTGGATTGAATTCGCTAGTTTGATTGATAGATGGATGGATTTAACGTCCACAGTAGATTGTGCAAGTATTGTATAGGCCCATGTGTAAGAGATGAATGGTTGTAACCATAAACTCAGCCAGAGGTAGGCCCTAGCTACTGTAGATTATCAGCATTATCACCAGTCTCAATTTATGTTTTCCTCTAGGCTACGTGTTGCCATTCATTTAAACCACCATCTCATCTAGACTACTTCTGTTGCTGCCTTTTTACATTTATGCTTTCATGATTTTAGAGCTCAATAAACATTTTCCAGGATTCCAGTAAGTCCATCCATTCATCCAACTTTGTGCTGAGCGCAGCGCAGGCTGGTAGCCTACTGTCAAGGATCACGACTGATGCACTCCCTTAACACGTCTCGCAACTCCCCAGACCATCAAGATAATTTCAATATGAAAGACCTTAAGTGGGGTATTCCAGGAGTTAGCCTAATGTAGCAAGTCGTCGGTCTTCATGACGCACTGTTATGCTTGTGTAGCCAGGCTCAATCTGCGTTGTGTTTACGGAGCACACTGGAGGACGACGTGCATTCAAATATCTCTTTTATTGTTGACTGTTCCTGCATGGACATCTGCATGGACATGTAGACAGGGCACGAGAACACATTAGCCTCTGGCAATAGTTCGTTGCTCGTTGGCTAACCCTTGTTGCACCCATACTCCGCAAAAGGGCTAGTTATGCACAACATGAGGCCGCGCGAGCTACCACAGCCATACAAATATACATAACTATTTACATACACACACGTTTCTGCATCGCCAAAGTAAAAATACTAAAATGAAATAATACATCAGGAAGCAATCCAAAAACATGGCATACCTGCATGGACATGTAGACAGGGCACGAGAACACATTAGCCTCTGGCAATAGTTCGTTGCTCGTTGGCTAATAACCCTGCAGTCATGAAAACGGGGAAACATTGTTTTTATATTCTTATGTGAAATAAAAGTGACCTCAAGTCTAACATCACTCATTCAATATGAAATACTTCAAATCTCCCAGGGGGGGGGTTACATACACTATAACAGCAGACTAAGTACTGTCACAAGATTAGCTTAGACAGACCGACAGCACTGACCTTGTTGCACCCATACTCCGCAAAAGGGAAGGAAATATAGATGCGCAGACAGTTAACCCCACAAGGTCACGCTCCCAGATACCCCAAAACCAATCCCCAGCCCTGTGTATAATAAATCAACCAATTAAAATGAAAGGCGAGCAGAAACCCAAGGAAAATAATAATAATTAAAGTTATACAATAAGAAGATCTAGTGGAACAATATTAATCCTGTTACACTTGTTTGCTGTGTAGATCCAGTCATAGAAGCGGGCATCTCGTCCGGCGATTTGAAACAGCTGGTCAATTCACCCCAACAAGAATAGCCAAGCGAAGGACAAAAATGAAACCACAAACGTTACTACTGGTCTTGAAACAACTGTGTTAGCCTAGTTCCATATGAAAACACTCCTCGGTCCAATTCCGTATAGTAGATCAGCCTGTGTCCACGTAGTTGCTAGCTAACTGGTGTGTACATTCCATGAATATCTGAAGCAATTATTCCCTATGTAGTTCACTATGGGTAACACTACATAGGGAATAGGGAGCGAGTGAACCATTTCAAACACATCTCTAGTCAGCCCCGTTAGCTAGCTTACTCGTCCTGATGCCATGTTCCGTATGAGAACACTCTGCTAGCTAGCTAGTTAGCCTACTGTATTAAACCTCTACTTGTCCCGATACCTTGTTCCATATGAGTTAACAGATACAGACCCGACGACAGTTACAGAGATATATACTATAGTATAGATAGATAGGCTTTGTTCGTAATAATTAAAATTACAACCAGACAGAGAACAAGGAGTTTGAGTTCACATAGTTGTTAGCTAACTGGTACAGTTGTTTACGTTGCAGTCTAGCTTACAATAGCTTCTCACGCCGTTCACTACCATTCCATATTTTTTCTGATTTAAGGTCCCATGACGGGTTTCTCTTCCTGCTTCTGCCTAAGCACTCCACAATACCACAGTGTCATGTTTTACCGAAGGAGAAGTGAAGAAGACGGTAGCTATCAGTGGCTAAAGCAGCTGCTAATGTTAAGATCATTCCTGTAGCTGCTAATGCGAGTTCGTCTCCGTTCCTGCCCGAGAAACAGAAGTTCAACTAATAGCATCAAAATCAAAATAGCTACAGGAATCATCGTTGTAAAGTTAGCTATCTGCTTTTTAGCCACCGACAGCTACCGTTAATATTATGAAGCTGCTGTCGTGAGCTAACTTGCTATCACGGTCTTATCGTGCAGCTTCACAGCCTGCAGACAGCACTAAAGTTGACAAAATCACAATTGCACATCATTAGAATTCCAACCATTTATATGGGATTTATCATTCAACTAAACATGGAACCTGAATACTACCTGATATTTCAACCTGCTGCCATCAGTGATTGGCACGTCTGCGTTTGAGTCATGAATATCTTATGCAGTGACATTCCATGTAGTGTCCCAAAACTGTTAAATCATTCCCCATGTAGTTCACTATGAGTCGCACTCAATACATCCATGGTAGCACTACATAGGGAATAGGGAGTGAGTGAACCATTTCAAACACATCTCTGGTCAGCTCCGTTAGCCATCTTACTCGTCCTGATGCCATGTTCCATATGAGAACACTCAGTTAGCCTACTGTATTAAACTTCTACTTGTCCCGACAGTTAACAGATATAGACCCGGCGACAGTTACAGAGATATAAACTATAAATAGATAGGCTTTGTTCGTAATAATTAAATTACAACCAGACAGAGAACAAGGAGATTGAGAACGGTAGGCTCATCTAATGTGCGAGATGAGCTACAGCAATGGGTCAATGTGTAGTATTACTGCGCCCCTATGGGTGTGCGAGCGGTGGTGCGGAATGCCGTAAAGCGCCTGTTAGAATACCGCGGGTCAAGTTACATTCTTATGTTCTCACATCTGTAGAAGTTATAAAGGAGAAAAAATGGGGAGAATAATAATAAAGAGAGAAATAGTGGGAATATCACAAGTTGGGCTAGCTTCTGCAAGCTAGCCCACCTAATAATAAGAAAGAAAGAAAGAAATAGTGAGGATAGCACATGCTGGGCTAGCTTTTACAAGCTAGCCCTCCTAATAAAGAAAGAAAGAAAGAAAGAAAGAAAGAAAGAAAGAAAGAAAGAAAGAAAGAAAGAAAGAAATTGTGGGAATATTTATACACGAATGCTTTTGATAGATCTATACATAGGGCAGCACAGTGTTTTCTTTTGTCAAGAGCTGATACTATATCATTAACAACTAGAGCGGTAGCCAAGATTGTGCTCTGTTTTGGTTAAAATCCAGATTGATGTGGGCTCAACACAGAGTATGTAAAGAGAAATGGTTTTAGTTGGTTGTATACCAATGACTCCATGATTCTTGCAAGACAGTTCGAGATTGGACATAATCCAGTGGCGGCTGGTGACTCAAAAAACTGAGGAGGATAGGAGGAAGAGAGGCGAACCGCCCATGGGCGCGGGGGCACTTTCCCTCAGTCAGTTATTATTTGAAATATCAGCTTTAAAGCGGATTTACAGTCAATTTTAGCATATGTGACCGCCGCTGGTAATTTGGTCCTCAACTAGGCATTTTCATTTTTCAGTTTATTACAGATTATGAAAGTGCACATTGTAAGCTTTCAAATGAGGTCTCATAAATGGAAATCTGAACATAATTGAAGAAGATATGCTTATTTGAATGCTAGTACTGCCAAATCAACTTAGCTGAGAAATCTCCCTCCAAAGTTCTCCAACATTTTAACACCTCTGACTGCCGGGTAATGGGCGTGAACAATAGCCTGGTAACCCCACCCCCAGCCACTCCCCCACTGGACGATCTGTCATTATCTGTCAGAGTGGCTGTCAACTTGGGGTATTAACTGAGAGTGGCAGCCAAGTGGGGTGCTCTCTCACTGATGACCCCACACTCTTTGAGTCAGTATTAATCTTGTGTTGTGAATGCAGTTAAGAACAATATAAGATGAAGTTCAAATTTAACGTTCTTTATTGTCACATACATGATATAAAGTACAAGCATAAGTAGTTAAGTGTACAAAAAAAGGCAACAGTCTAAGTGTTAAAGTGTACAGTCAGTTGTCTGTTTTAAAGACAAGGTGCATAGTGCTCATTGTGATCAAGTGTACAACAAAGTAATAACAGTCCCCAGCTCAATACTCAAGGTAATAACAACAGTACTCAGCTCAGTATTCAATATTCTAACAATGCAGTCTGTGCAAGTGTGGGCAAGTCTGTGCAAGAGAACAAGCAACGCTTCAGTATACAAACAGAAAAAGGCTGTGGCCTTTCTCCTGCAGTGCTGTCCGTCCTGATGATCTGCAGTGAATCTACAAGCGGACAGTCTTGTTCTGAGCTGCTGTGGAGTTTGGCGGGGGACATGTGACGTCTCGTCCCTCATCAGAACAGAACTCTCTGATCTTGTCAAAGAGATACGTCTGTCTGGCCATGTCCAGTCCGGGTGGGGCTTGCACAAGAAGACCTTCTCTGGGGGGCAGGACATCAGGCTTGCGCAGCAGCTGAAACTCGACTGCCGGTGCATCACGGTGTTCTCTGGCCACAACCATGCCAGGTCTCTCAGCATCAAAACTGCAATAGAATAGAAGGAAGAAAGTACATTAAACTATTGCCCACAGTACTGGCACTCCATATAGATAAAATAGTACCAGAATGTGTTGATTAAATAGACTAGCTAATGCATGATAGGATGAACGTATTCTCACCTGTTGTGCAAAATCAAAGCTGTAGTGCATAGTGATCTTGCTGGCTGGTATGAAGGGAGAGCTGCAATTCCTTACAAGCTGGAGCTTGTTTTTGCTCATCCTGTAACCAAAACAAAGAAAAAGGTGTCAGACTACCATACCTCTCATGCTCTCTCATTCTGTTTCTCTCTATAATATAGCTACCTAGCTCGATATTAGCTGCCTCGCTGGCTAGTTTAGGAACAAAGGGCTAGCTCACTAGCTAGCCATGTCCCTGTGCTAGGCAGCTGGCTAGATATTAGCTGCCTTGCTGGCTAGTTTAGGAACAAAGGGCTTGCTCACTAGCTAGCCATGTCCCTGTGCTAGGTAGCTGGCTAGTTTAGGAACGAAGGGACAGCTCAGCTAACTAGCATGTTAGCTTACGTTAGCTAGCTAGCCTTTGTTAGTTAGTGCTAGTGCCTTTGTTATGCTAGCTAGACTTAGTCACTTGTTTAGAAAGGAGCTACTGCTAAACGACTAACGTTAATGTAATGTAAACAGCACGGATAGTATAAAGATCAGCTTACCCCAAAGCAAAGCAGAATGCTTGGCGGTGGTGTGAATCTGGTACGTCGTTCGACGTTTCGCTTGGTAGCAACTTGGTAGCAACAAGTTGATACAGTCATCTCTGTATCACAGGTCATCAAGAATAAAACTCCGTATACGAACGAGTCCTGCTCTGCTGGAGTTTTAGCTGCTCTTAAAACTCTTTCCATGCCCTGGATGCCATCCCCGTCTTCTCTTTAGCAAAAGCTGTAGCATCCATGGTTAAACTTGGGACTGAATGTAAACAAAGCCGGCGTGTTGGGGAAGGGTGGGGGGCGGAGAACCCGGAAGCAATAGCCAATGAAACCAAATCATGCTAATCGATCTGCCCGCCCCCAAGCCCGGCTCAAAATCAGCTAAAAACTAGCTTAGTTTGCAGACTAATTATACGTATTTCGTGAACCTAAAACTGTTGTCTGTTATAGTAAGTGGGTTCTTCACAACTTCAACTTTGGTAATACAAAAAAAAAAAAAAAACGAAAAAAAAAGTTTATTTATTTATCTTGCCCTCTAGCGCATTTCGGGGTTTGCCGAGTTGCAGACCAAATCACCAGCCGCTGTCACATATGAAAAACTCAATAACACTTTCTTTAACTACATGCAGCATTTATTTATCATATTCATGATAAAATATTACAAAACAACGATAAAACATTGTAAGCAATAGTTGTTGTAATGGATTGTACTCTTCTCTAAAGAGAGAAAAGAATTGATATTGGTGAGGTGCTGGAGAGGTTAGGTGATATATGAAAAATGTTTTTGATTAAGGGACACTGAGGTGTGCTGGCTCTCAAACATTTTGTTGGCAAATAGATTTGACAACTGGATAATGGAATACGTTGCACAGCAAATGCAGCACCAACAGTTCGTCCATGGCTAGCTAGCAATGCTATGGGTTTAGCTCATTTGGGTTGCTGTCAAAGCTGCCACTCTTATGTTGCAATAGCCTACAATTATCAGAACAATATGAATATGAACATTCAGTTGAAAGTTTTCCATCCATCACTGGATGAGGAATAAGCACCGCAAAGCGATCAATTCTCACACAAGCAGGAGCCAGGCTGTGGATTTCTTCGATCCGGTGTTGCGACCCAGTCTCTAGAAATGTTGCCGACAGTTTGCGCCTCCAGCCAATCTGCGCGCCTGCCTATGCCGTAGCCTGGCGTGCACCTCGTAGCTAACGTTACCGGCTATAGCCAGCCAGTGGAACTGTTGTGTTCAGACGGCTCTAGCTCAAAAAGTATTTATGTCAGCTTGGATATTTAGATGGCTAGAATCAAGACAAATAGACGAACAGTTTGATGTATAATATGTCCCATAATACTTTCGGATGTATTATATTATGGAGCTACGAACACACAAAAAGTCTCCAATGGCACAGGGAAGAGAAACACAGACATCAACGCCGACTCAATGGGCCTTCACTGTGGTAAATCTGGAATCTGGAATGTGATTAGACTAACAAAATTTCAATATCTGAATCCTGTTCAGACAGGGCCGGAGTACTGTACCCCCTTGCGGTAATTTTTCAGCGTTTTGGCCAATCCCAAATTATCAAGAAAAAAAGGCATTACATTGATTTAAGGGAAAACCTGTTTTATGAACAAAACTGAGATAATATTAATTATGAATAAATACATTCATATATTTCTATTTTAATCCCTCTCTTCTCTCCAAAAACTGAGGAGGACTGTCCTCCCCTGCCTCAATGGACGAGCCACCACTGACATAATCGCACCTTTATGTAGTGGAATTACATAAGCCATTTCCCATATACTAGGGACTATACCAGTATGTGTGTGTCTGTCAATTGTAAATAATATAATAGAATTGTATATAAAAGAAATATATGTGTCAATTGTATATAGTTTCTAAGTATTATATATACAGTAATAGTATATAATAATGCAGAGAGTTGCCATAGCAGCAGGTGTGGGTTGTACAGGACTGTGGTGGGGGAAGGAAAGTGTTCATTAGGCATAGGGAGGGGGTCTGAGTCAGACTCCGCCATTCAAACCCACACTCCAGCTCTGACATTCTCATTTAATTAGCAGTTACCATGGAACTAAATAAAGCTCACAACGATGGTGGCAGGAACAGATACCCTGATTATCTCTAAGCTGCACCATGAAAACACACACTCTCTCTCTCTCTCTCGCTCTCTCTCACACTCTCTCTCTCACACACACACACACTCACCACTGCATGTATGTATAGTATGCCCTGACACACTCTTGGGTACACACAAACATCTGCTTACTCTCAGAAGATACATGTACATTCTGCACACAGATGGCCTTCTAGAGAGACACACAAACACAGATATGCATAAACACTCTTGTACACACACATGCATGCACACACACACATGCACACAAACACACACACACACACTACTGCATGCTTGCATGCATACCTGACATCCTAATCATGATTCATGACTGCTGGAAGCACTGGTCAAATCTCATCTGATATCTGGTCAACACTCAGCTTACAACACCTTTCCAAATGCAACATAGCAGAGAGAGTCTAATTAGTCAAGTCAAGTTTATTGGTCACATCCTACATCAATACAAATACAAAGAGCAGTGAAATGTTTTTCCGTTAGCTCCCAGGTTGTGCACACACTAAGCAATGTAGCAAGGGGGGAAAGGATAAAGGGAGTAGCAGTATCACTAAAAGAAGATAGAAAATAAAAGAAAGTAGCAACAATACTTTACTACATAGAACATAGAAAATACTGTAGTAAATCTCTCACTCTTTCTCTCTCTCTCTTCCTATCTCTCTTTCTCTCTCTCTCTGTCTCAATTAAATTCAAATGGCTTTATTGGCATGGGAAACATACATGCCAAAGAAAAAAGAACACAAAGCAAAAAAACTAAAACATGTTCAAATATTAAATGTAAATACAAATAAGTAAAGTAAATTAATACGTAAATGTAATATTTACAAATGTATTTGTACTCTCTCCTTCTCCCTCCCTCTCTCTCTCTCTCTCTCTCTTTCTACCTCTCTCTATGTACCAGCTTGTTGTCTAATGGTTGATC
This sequence comes from Borostomias antarcticus, assembly GCF_949987555.1. NCBI lineage: Eukaryota > Metazoa > Chordata > Actinopteri > Stomiiformes > Stomiidae > Borostomias > Borostomias antarcticus. Next base: position 14,913,763 of record NC_140242.1, read on the forward strand.
TGATGTTTATCGTGGCGGCAACAGGCCGTATCTGGGTGATGAACCGAAGGAGAGTTATGAGAGCAATGGCGGAGTGTGACAGACGCACAGCGAGCACCACACCCCTCCCCGGGCCCCCGCCCCCACACCATAACGCGGTGTCCGGAGGAGTGCGACACGGACAAACATTTATCCACGCCATGATGGCGTGCTGGGGGAGTGAGCGGACACACAACATGGCAGAGAGAAATACAGAAACGCACAGTAGTAGTCATGTGATCCTGAAGCTTACAGATGATATGTAAAAGCTAAGCAAGACTACACTTGCTAAGCTTACAGATGATATGTAAGAGCTAAGCAAGACTACACTTGCTAAGCTTACAGATGATATGTAAGAGCTAAGCAAGACTACACTTAACCCAGGTTATACACACCCAGGGCCTGATCTACTAAAGGTTTGCACGTGTAAAAACGTGTGCAAATGCCTTAGTACCCGCAAAGAAATATGCAAGCTGATCTATGAACGGTGTGCAAGGGGGATTGCGTCCTTAAAGTGTACAAATTAGCACGCGCTATCCAATTAGTATGTTTGGCCGACATTAATATGTTATAAGCGTGCGTCCCCTAGTTGGGATGTCAGAGGAGAGGATAATCCAAACATATCGCTTATCTAGCAATTCCATTCTGGAGCTATTAGATGAATTAAGGGCTGATTTGGAGCCAGTCACAAGAAGAAGTCATGCCATACCTGCAATAGTCAAACTTCTGGCTACTCTCCATTTTCTCGCAACTGGTTCATTCCAGCGTACAGTAGCTCTCAGTGCTGGGATTTCCCAAAACTGTTTCTAATCTGTGCTTTCCCAAGTACTGGATGTCATGTTGCGCAGGATTGGCCAGTATATAAAGTTTCCCCGTACCCAGGAAGCACTGATCGAAACCAAGCAAGGCTTTTACGCGGTAGCTGGTTTGCCCAGAGTCTATAAAATTAAAAAGTCTACGTGCTCTTTATTTTGTATTGTATTTTGTATATGCAACGTATAAATGTGAATGAATGTTGGTGGTGGTCGGAGGGGCCGTAGGCGCTTCTGTCAGTCTGCCCCAGGGCAGCTGTGGCTACAGATGTAGCTTACCACCACCGGTATGACTGTGTCTGAATGAATACGGGACTCTGTTAAGCTCTCTGGGTATCATGAAGGGCACTATATAAATGCAATTAATAATAATAATAATAAGAAGAAGAAGAAGAATATTAATTCATTCGTTTTAAATTAGCCTAATCATTTTCCCACACAGGAGATCTGGGTTATTTCCAGTGTGTCGTGTGGTTCTATAAAGTTACCGCCGAGCCAAGCGACCAATAATTGTAGGCCTATTCTTTTTATGTTTGTGTGCAGTAGGCTATTTCGTTTTGCAAAACTTTTTATTCGTCAGGCTTCACAGTCAACGGTAGGCCTATTTTTTGAGTGACAGTTGATTCCATTGCACTTCTCTGCTCATCTGATATCAGTGTATTTCTATGGGCAGGACTAACGTTAACAGCCGATGTGTAAACATGCTTTCTGGCTGTACAATTGATTAATATGTCTTGTTCTGTCCTGAAATTTGGACAGATGTCACTATAATAATAGTAATCATACTGTAACATCCCAGGGGCATCAGAGAAAATCAGGCAACTAATAACATTTTTATTGAAGACAGTGAGTGGTGTCCCATTTCTAAGGTAAAGATTTCAACCCCAATCCCTTGTGGCTCCATTCTGAAGGGCAACTACCCAGTCAAGGGCACTCCAAAACTAGGGGCTAGGGCTAAGGGGGAGTATTGGGATTGGGCCTTATTCTATTTTAGAACATCAGTTTGGAAAATCTACATGATCGCTTTACATGGAAGGTTTTTTGCATAGTGAATTTAAACATGGTGCTGTTGAAATAAAACGTAGGCTCCCTACTCAGCCAATCAGAAATGTTCTGCAGTAACTTGTAAACAGTACTAATTTCACCGAACATACAAAATTCATCCGAATCAGAATTTCGCAGAGGTTTACAGTGTGAAGGGATGGCTGTTGTATGTTCGGTGAAATTAGTACCGTTTACAAGTTACTGTTGTTTCAAAATGCAGAGGCAAAAGGACCTATGGACGACTTCAGAGCTTGGTAAGCATAAACCATGTAATTCCTGAACTTGAAATCCACGTATATCATACTTTTTAGAGTTTTTCGAGTGTGCCCATAGCTAGCAACGAGCCAGGGTGCGCGCACTGATGTTATTGACACAGAACTCTGTACTCCACAAAACAGAAATATTTTAACCTATACTAGTCAGATACATGCCAAGGAAGCCAGGAATAGGGCTAAACATGAAATTCAGTGTATATCCTTTAAAAGTTTAGAACATTTTATTAGGCATACAAATAGTACAAATAATTACTGTACAATGCAAAACAGATTACAACTATACATATTAACAATGGTGAGGTGTACATACGCATAGCCAGAAAAAAAAGTATGTACAATGTCTGGCTTGCAACTCATTATCTGACAATTGTATAAAAAAAAGTACAAATAAAAGTTCTAAAAACAAAAATGAAACAAAGTGTGCATCCTGTGGCAGGCAGACAGGGAACAGACCGTTGTATCCCACGAAAAAAAAAGAAAAGAAAAAAGGTAAAATTATTTACAAAAAAGGCATCCATCCTGACGGGCTGGGAAGGGAGGTCTGGGGAGACGGGCTGGGCTGGAGGTCACCCTTATGTGAATCGAGGGTCTGGGCCGGAGAGGTCATCCTCATATGAACTCCGCTGTGGTCAGACGGGCTGCAGATGCAGATGCCTTAGTACATAATGAAAGGGCGGTAAACACACAACTCGCAGACATTCAAAAAAAGTGTTACCAATTCATTGGAAGCATGCCATGTCACTGGATAGGAGAAATCATTTTAACTGACTGACATCACATACCTTTTTGCATCGAGCAGGGGCATGTTTCAGCGTCTCCTGCAGCTGGGCAGACACCTCTGTCACAGAAGTCTTTGGCCTACAGGCCATAACTGCACCTTTTATCAAGAAAGGGAATGGTGTCAATTCACATGGCATGAAACAAAGACGATGTCTTATTTTGCGAAAATATGAACAATTTCTTACGTAATATGACATTGTAGAGGGTCAAATTCTTGAGAGGCTTCTTCCCCCTCTTCCCAAGTACGCTGTAGACACTCCACACTATGTGTGTGGCAATGGCTGACAGCACCCGCCGGACTACATCAGGCAGATCTTTGCCACCAATGGAACTCAGATATCGTGTCTGCAAAACATAAAGACAATCATTTACTTTACACTTCCCTGCAAAAATAAGGAACAAAGTTGTGCCCTGCAGTTACTCACCATCTTCCTTTGATGCTCCTTGTCCTTCAGCTGATCCTCCAAGACCTGCAGCTCCTCCTCCGTTTTTGCAGGGTCCAGTGCATCCAGCACTGCTCCCCGTGCAACCCCATCAGACTCCCCGGATAATCTCTGCGCTAGCTCTCTCTGACTCTGCATGACCTCACCGAGCATGCTGGTCAAGCTGGACAACTGCTGATACACCATCCTCTGGAAATCTGGATATTAAGACAGATGTGGCTATACGTAATTGTACTGTCACATAATGGAAATTTAACTCAAAGTATATCCCTGTATGCAACATGAAGTAGTTCACAAAATTCCGCATACCAGCATCTGCAGAGCTTGATGGCAGAGGGGTAAGCGGGGGGCTCCGAAAAGACATGGAGGACAATACTGCTGGAGCTGTTCGTCTCACGGGCGATGGCATCACAGAGCTAACTAAAAACCCAAAAGGATAAAGGGAATAGCAGGAAACTACGATGCTGGCGGCGTAGGACTTCTGGCATAAGGGGAAGAATCAACGAGTCATGAAACAGGTAGACATAGGTAGACAGTCAGACCCTTACCTGCTTATCGCCGATGGATGCTGCTTGTGCCTGGAGGCTGAAGGGCCTGGGCTCACAGGGCCATCGCTCACAGCGCCTTAGCTCTAAGAGCCTGGGTGATGAACATCTTTTTTTGAGTAAAGTGAGATGAGTTAAATGAGTGAGATTAGTAAATTAGTCTTCAAAAAGTCCTGAGTTAACTGTCAGTGTGCAAATATACATTTCACCAACACAAACATGCATGCATACCTGCATCGATAACTGGCAGAGAAGGCCTTCCGGCTCTGGCACCTGGCATAGCTGGTCTGAGTTCTGCCGACCAGCTGCCTGGGCACTGGAACATCTAGTGGAAGATGAGTAACTTAGCTCAGATTAGTCAACTCAAGTAGTACTCTTTTGGGACTGTTGAATGCACTTTATTATATTACATTCGTCACTGGAGTCATAATGTGTGTCTCTTCCTTGTGCCTCGTTGTTAATCCATTGACAACTGCTGCTCAAATACCTTCGCCAAGGCCCTGGCTACTTCATAATGCTCTGTGTGTTCCTCAGCAGAGACAGAGGTTGTCATGGCTCCTCTTGATGTGCTTGTGGAGGTAGATCTGGGAGGTGTAGGAGAATGGGCACTTGGAACAGGAGAACACTTGAGTCTTGGACAACTCTGACATCACACCAAGGAAAGCGAACGAGAGAGACCATTAAAAAGGATTCTGTCACATGTAGTACAGGTTCAAATATAGACTGATTATATGTAGCTAGTGGGGGGTAACAACCACACAACTGTGGAGAGAGAATGAGACACTTGGTTCCCTCCTCTACTGGTGTTCAGGGCCGTGAAGTTGAGCATCAGGATAAACTTGCAGGTAGCATGTTAACAAAATGCCTCACTAACAAACTGATACCACACCTGGAATACTCTAACCCTGATTTAAAGGCATAAAAATTCTTGAGACGGTTCCTAAAACTGGAGGAAAAAAAACGGAAACATTATCTTCCCCTTCCCTCTCCTCATCACTCACTTCTGCATGGGGCTGAGCTCCACCATGACAATGAGCTCGGTCTTGGAGGGCATGTGTTTGAAAACTTCAGCCTTCTGAGCATGTGTGGACCAAGCGTGTTGTGGAGCTTCCTGATCTGGTCCTCTTTGGCGATGTCCGCAAATTCCTCCAGGAAGCCCTCCAGGTTACTGGACAGAAGATGGAAGGGACAAGTGGTGGGGGAGAAGGAAGAATAATTCAGTTTGTACATTATTAGATGTTGACATTCATGAAGTTGGATATGTTTGTGGTTGAAACAACATTCTCGTACACAACACTTTTTCCATTCACATCTAATCCACTTTCTGCCAGCAGACAATTGCATACACAGCACTTTTTCATTCATGTCTAATTCGCTTTACAATCACAAATACACACACACACACTGGGGTGTACTGACTTGAATCTCTAGGGGGTGAGGAAGTTGAGCAGGTGGAAGAGCTCCACCAGTTTGGCTGTTCTGAAGAGGAGGGCCAGTCAGCAGTGGTGATAGATGGGATAGCGGCTCAGCACACGGGAGAACTGTGCACAGAGAGGAAGAAGGAAAGAGTAAATGAGAATAACTAAGCGCCTCTTGCGAACTAGCAATTGCTCAATTTCCCTGATATTGTGGCGTCACTGGCGTCTCACATGTCTACCGCTAACATTAACTCAATATCAATATTCCCATTTGTTTATCCCGTCTATGGAAACGTATGTGCGTTTGTACTTACATGTGCCTATATTGATGATCAGGTGTTTCTCCACGTGAGGGCTGGCCAGACAGAACCATCAGGGACCATTGGGCTGAGCTGAGGAGAGATTGACATGTTAGAGTGTATGTGTGCATATGTATATGGTGCTCTTCTGTTAATACTCATGAGGGCATTTAACTGAACAACAAGACAGACTCACAGAGCCTGTGGGGCTGTCCCAGGACTGCCCCTGGCCACGCCTGTCCCTGTCCTAGGGCCTCTTCCTGTCCCGCTCACCTGCTTCTTGCTCGGTTCAAACAAGATCTGGGAGGATGGCTCCTGAGAGCATGGGAGCAAGGGAGGGAGAATGAGAGTGAGGCTCAATCTCAAACCACCCCCTAGGCCCTCGCCCTATCCACTCCCCCTCCTCGCGCGTTCACGCCGAGCTTCGCCATGTTAAGGGCCGTCCCAAACCAATTAGCGCGGAGTGCGCTTAGAGTGCGAGTGGGCTGTCAACCCCTTAAATAGCAAGCCTGCATCGGTGCAAGCTCCCGATAGCCGAAGCAGGAAGTGCACGTGCCAAAGAGATGCCGCAGGAAACCGCATATAAATAACGTTCCGTCTTCCTACACTGTCAATTATTGCAGATTATTTTACAGCACTCAAACATTTGTTTTTCTCACACTGATTTCATTGCCTCAAACAAAATCGAAGACAAAAATAGGAGAACATCACTTTATCCCTATATCACTTGACTTGTAGCAAACTCTTAAAAGCCTGTATTCATAGCCGACATAAAATAAATCTAAATAGGCCTAGGACTACGTCAAATGTAGCCTACATCATATATTCCTTTCCATTAGGCTGCGATATGCAAATGGGTCTTCACAAAAGAAGGAATGCTGCCAAAGAGGCATAGGAGTAAGTTATTAATTGATTTATGTATTTGTCTCGGGACAGTGTTATAGTATTAATTTAGTTAGAGTTCATTTGAAAAAACATTTCCGTTTGGACTTTTGACCATTTCTCATCATACATGGATTTAATTATAGTGATTTATATTTGTATTATAAATCCTAAACATTTTTCCCATAAATCACCTAAACATGCCATGGTGACGGCCCTGTCCCGGTCGGTTCCGGTGGAGTGGGGAGTCCATCCCACATTTGGCTTTCCATTTATATACCCTCCCCCTCGATTGAGAGTGCCCTCCACAGCTGGGAGTGAGACTTCATTTGGAGGGACACTCGGTGGTGGAGTGGGAGTGGGTAGGGGGTGGTTTGGGATTGGGCCTGAGAGTGAGTGACCCTCTCATTGGCTGACATGCATGCTCCTACAGGACCATGTGATTTCTGACACGCACGATTAGAGGAAGAGGGCAACATGTCTACCACCCTTCACCCTCATTAATTAAATAGATTTTGCAAGACACTATATTGGTAGTCCACATCATGAGTGGGATTTTTCACATGCCTCTGTAATATGATCTTTAGAAACGTCTTTAGAAACAAAATAGCTTCCTCACTTGCTCCAGCACGCATGCGCACAGCGTGCTGGAGCAACGCTTGCGCGCTGTGCGCAAGCGTGCTGGAGCAAGTGGAGAAGCTATTTTGTTTCTAAAGACGTTTCTAAAGATCATATTACAGAGGCATGTGAAAAACCACAACAGGCCTACGCTCTATGTAAGCACAACTACCGATTCATAAAGACAGATTGATGAAAACAACCGTTTCGCGGCGGAAAATAGATTTTTTAGAAGCTGCATTCTCAGTGCCCCGTCCGCCGCCATAACATGGATATACTCGCGCTGGATTTTAAATTTCTTCTACACGCCTCCGAATTACACCAAAGTAAAGACTGTAGGGGGAGACAGAGCAGTACCAAAACGTTAAAGTCCAGGTTAACCCAGTTCAAATTTTTGTTATGAGCTTCATACACCACAGGAAAACATGTCATTAACCAGCCAGCCAAATCTGAGTGATTAAAAATGTCGCTAAGTATATAAAATAAGGCTTCAAAATCGGTTAAAAATCAGCAGCATTCTCTGGTCTGAGACTGTGGGGGCGTGTCTGCTGAAGGCACCAAAGCCACACCCAATTGCGTGGGGAGGGGGTGTGGAGGGAAGAACCTGTCAAATAGTACCGTTCTCTGGTCTGCATATTGTCACACTGGCACGCCGTCTCTTTTGTGGTAGGAAGGCACGGCTTTGTGAAAACAGAGAGGAGTTGAAATTACACTTGTCTAATGAGTCAAACGCACAGATGCTTCCTCCTAACCTACCTCCTGAAGCAAGCCATCATTAGGCTGATGTTGAGGAATTTACATCCAAACACCTTAAACCTTTGTCCTCTCACTTCTCTTGTAATTCATCACCTCCCCCAAATATTCACATAGCTGTGCTAACATACAAAATGGCTTCCAGAAGGCCATCTGTCTACAATAGAATAACCATCCTTTGCCATCCTTTGTCCCCAATTGCCGCCCTTTTTCTCATGTCACATGTCTGTACTCTTGGCCACGCCTGCCATTTCATATGATGTACAATGCAGTAGCCAATCACATCCTGGAAGGACCTTACCTGTGGTTTGACTGCATATAAGGCACAGCAGAAGACCAAACGGGCACTTCGCTGAATAAACCACCCTTGTTGCATTTTCAGGAAGTCCTTGCGCTCGTATGCTTTTCACAATAAACCAGTCTTAACCTTTTGAACGAATCTTGGTAAATCCTTTTGACTAGATCAGTTATTTTACGATCACAGTTGGCGACGCGGATGACAAGGGAGGACTGCCTGCGTGTTGCTTCGGGATTCCAGTGGATGAACTGGTATAGACAGACGTGTCGGTCCATTATAGTGGGCGTTGGAAAGTCAATCTTCTCTCTTGCGCCAGAGCGCACGCCGAGATTATTTCCTCAGTTCTTCCACTGGATTCTTGAAGCTCACAGGTACGTTTAAACGAACCCTCTTATGGTTCTGAGTTGTATTTGCCTTGTTTTAGTTTCGGATTGTGTTGGTCTGGCGTGTTCTGAAAACAAAAGCCCTGCGGGGGGAGTTGGGTGTTTCCTACCGAGGGTAGGGCGCTCGTTGTTGTTGATGTTCGTTTCAGAACGATTACCAACTAGCTTAAGCCTCATTGTTGATGTTTCGTTTCAGAACGATTACCAACTAGCTTAAGCCCCGTTGTTGATGTTCGTGTTAGCACGATTGCCAACTAGCTTCGAAGTTGTTGTTGATGTTTCGTTTTAGAACGATTACCAACAGATGTAGCTACGGGGAGGTTGTACCGTTGAATGTTTTTCTCAGCGAAGGTTGTACCGTTGTATTTTTTCTCAGCGAAGGTAGCTACGGGGAGTGGTTTGGTAGTGGTTCCGACCCGCGTTTCTGGTAGAAGCGTTTGTCCCTTTTTATCCCGGGTGGTTGGGTAGCTTCCAACCAAGAGGCAGCCGAGTGTTGTAACGTGGGCCTGTGTGTTCGTCGTGTGTTCGTCGTCTGTTCGTCATCTTTGGTCATTCTTTGTGTTCCGTTTTGAACTCTATCACGCCGACTCGGCACTCAGAGCTCACACCTCTTTCCCAAACTATGACTGGTTCACCCGCTGTTGTAGCTGCTGCCCCGCCTCCCAACTCTGTTTTTCCGTCTGCTCCCAACCAACAACGACCACAGGGTCGTCACACGAACAAGAATCGTAGGGATAGAAACAGAATGGACTACAGAATGAAACCGAGGGAGGGAAACGAAAACGGAGACAGAACTGACGCGTGTTTTCATTGTGGTAAAACTGGTCACTGGATCAGGAACTGTCACAGTTACCGCAGGCGAAATGAGAGAAAGAATCCTGCAACCTGGGATTCGGCGCCACCTGCTGGAGTTCCCTTGAACAACCCATAAGGGAGATTTTAACTAGCCAAGATAGAGCCATTTTTTTAAGGTAAATAAACAGGAGAAGACAGATGTAGCTGAGGACATAAGGTTTGTGCATGATGGTGGGAGGCGAAGTAATGTTTGTCAGTGTCTTAATCTGCATGCAGCATCTCCTAACCCAATTATATATTTTTAAATGGTTATGTTAAATATCTCATGTTTATAGTTTGAGGCACATTCATCGGGCCTGAGTGTTTTTTCTGAGTGTTTTTACAGACAACTGTCGTTCCGGGAGTGATGGGTGAATGCCGAACCAGGAGGCGGGCACAGGACCGGAGGTGGAGATGGAGGTTACTGGCCTGTTTCTCTACAGATGGGCGACCTGTGGTTCGTGGGATGCAGGGCCAACGCCATGTCACCGACTCACCGTGAGCGACAGATAAGTATGACATAGGGAAGAGACCATTTTGTCCGAAGCGGTGCCCAAATACTCTGTCCTCAAATGCAGAAGAGGGAAGTTTTAGATATACAAATTTTAGCTATACAAATTAAGCTTTGATGGATTTTTTGATTAATTGATAATTGATGTTTTCTTAATTGTAAATGAAGCCAGTTCATTTTAGTGTCATTTTATTTGAGTGATGCATTTTTTTCCCCCATCTCTGTTTTATCCTGACTTCAGGAAATTTGTTTCTACCCATAAGGGGTGTTATTTTGTTGAGACGAGAATGTGTTTATTTTATTTTATTTCATAAAATCGCGAGAGAAATTCTAGAGCCAAATCCAATTGCCTTGATCATGACTGGGGACTGGGCGTGTTAAAGTCATTCTTACACTGCCCCTGATGTCACTGTAGGCTACTGCAGAGCCTAGATCCAAGATTACAAAAGCTAGATTCCCCACTGACAAACTACATAGACTGACGAGCCGACTGGCTCAAATGACACTTGAACAGACACCCTGTTTAAGTTTTCCTGACTGAATAACACAATTTTTCCCCAAAGCAGGAGCTTGCACTTAACCATGTTTCTGAGTATCTCCAACAGACTGCTGATAACCGTTCCTGATCAAAGAGGGGAACAGGGAAACCAGACCAGAGGACTCTCCTTTTGCTCTTCTGTTTTGTCTCTGTTGTCTCTCTCATCTGTAGATCCACAGACGGAGCACTTCATCAGCCTGTACTGGGTGAGCGGGAGCGCCGAGGTGGCCCTCCAGCAGCACGACCCGGGCCAACCCTACGTGGAGCAGTACCGTGTGGACCGGGCTCAGTTCAAGAGCCTGTACGTGCTGCTGGCGCCCTGGCTGTGTGGGGTCCACACGGACACCGTGTCCCACCGCGCCTTCACCCTGCTGGACCAGGACAGGGACTCCCTCCTCACCTTCCGAGAGCTCGCTGGCTGACCGCTCTATGCAGACCTGCCCAATGGGGAGACAGACTACCAGGAGCAGATGAGCAGCCTGAGAACAGGCCAGAAAACATGGAAGAGAAGTAGATGTTGCGGGATGAACCTACCCGTCAAAGATGGAACAATCAGCACCAGGACATTCTGGCCTGTGTGGAATAGCTGTCAAAAGTAGCTGAGAGGACGGTCCATGCAGCCGAACCAGAGATCTCAAGGGCAAAGCGGTCACTGCCACACTGTCCTCTCCTCTGATGAGCAATCGGAGAGTGACCTTGACAGTCACCGCCACACTGTCCTCTCCTCTGATGAGCAATCTGAGAGTGACCTTGACAGTCACCGCCACACTCTCCTCTCCTCTGATGAGCAATCGGAGACTGACCTTGCCGGTCACCTCCTTCTCGTGGTTGTGGTATGACAACGTGGACAATCTCAACAGCAATGACTGCACCTCTAACCGCACACTGGAACCTACATTAAACATTCAGAGACGCAAACATGGAAGCTATGATCCAGAGGAAATTACATGCGATTATTCACAACAAGAGTGAATGAACTTTGAAATTATCTTGAAAAAATATCATATTTGTTTACAAGAGTTACAATGGTTGAAACATGAGTTGATAAATACGTTTGGGTTTTTCCTCTAAATTGACCAAGAGGTTTTTTGCCCTTCTTACACTGGTAACCATTTCATCTTTTTGCCTTGTTCAAACTTTAAAATCAAGGTTTTTTGGTGAATGGTTGTCCACCTTTAGACTATAAATAGTATATAATCATGTCATCTTTTTTACCTTGTTTCCTGTCATATTTCTGAAACAAGGGGTTTTGGTGCGTGATTTTGCACGTGGAAAGAAAATAATCTATTTTTTGTTGTTTTTTTTGCTCCACCTAGTGGAGAGATTACTTCCTTTCCACATGTATAGCATAGATGAATGTTTACACTTTGTGTTTGGATTTTATATTTTATTTTTGTGTACCTGTTCAGGCACAAATGGGGGATTGTTGAGGAATTTACATCCAAACACCTTAAACCTTTGTCCTCTCACTTCTCTTGTAATTCATCACCTCCCCCAAATATTCACATAGCTGTGCTAACATACAAAATGGCTTCCAGAAGGCCATCTGTCTACAATAGAATAACCATCCTTTGCCATCCTTTGTCCCCAATTGCCGCCCTTTTTCTCATGTCACATGTCTGTACTCTTGGCCACGCCTGCCGTTTCATATGATGTACAATGCAGTAGCCAATCACATCCTGGAAGGACCTTACCTGTGGTTTGACTGCATATAAGGCACAGCAGAAGACCAAACGGGCACTTCGCTGAATAAACCACCCTTGTTGCGTTTTCAGGAAGTCCTTGCGCTCGTATGCTTTTCACAATAAACCAGACTTAACCTTTTGAACGAATCTTGGTAAATCCTTTTGACTAGATCAGTTATTTTACGATCACACTGACAAATCCAAACAAACCCATCAGAGGAAGTAGTCTAAGTTTGCTGCGCTCGCCAGCTCTCCCAAAGTGTATTGTTTTATCCAGTTTTCTTCACTTGTATACCATATCTCCGCGTTTAAAAACCGCTCACTAACATTGGTGGTACACAATAATTAGATTTTTTGGATCCGACGCTTGGACATCGAGCCCCAAGTCTAGATCAAACAGCTACGCTGCCGCAACTAGCCGCGGCTCGCCAGCCCTAACCAGCTCCTGACTGGGCTAGCCCATTAGCCAACAGGGGACAGCCGTCCCCTGCCTTTCCAGTACCAACCCAACACACCGGAGGCCGTGCCTTGCTCCCAGTAGATCGCGTGAGTATTACCAGCACTACTAGGTAAGTAGCCCCCACTCTCCCGGCTAGCACTGCTAGCTAGCAGCCCCCACTCCCCCTGCTAGCACGGCTAAGTAAGTAGCCCTACCTCCCCGTTAGCATTACTACATAAATAGCACTCCCTCTCCCCGCTAGCATCGCCTTTAGCAAATAGATTGGCGGTTTTATCCTCTTATTTTAATTCCGCAATTAATTTAACGAGTCTCGCGATGGCTCCACACCCTCCCGCCCCTAACTGCTCGGGTTGCCTCCAGCGTAGCCAAATAATCTCAGAGTTGGAAGGAAGGATCTCTACTCTACACTCTATACATCAAGTCGAACATTACCTGGACTCAATGCTACCCGACCCAGATGTCGACGTCCAGCCTCCCACTGCTCCACCGTCGGCAAAACCTTTCTCATTAATGATCTTATATGTGAACGTAAATTAGACTGTATGTTCCTAACTGAAACCTGGCTAAATATAAATGGACCAGCAGCCCTCATTGAAACCTCTCCTCCTAACTATAGCTTTTTTCAATCTATCAGAAGTGGGAAAAAAGGTGGAGGTACAGCCACCATAGCTACAGATGCCCTCAGCTGCAGGACCATCTCCTTTGATGATTTCACCTCTTTTGAATACCACGCTATTGTCCTAAAATGCCAGCCCCCAGTTCTGGCAGTAACCGTGTATAGGCCTCCCAAACAATGCTCTGCCTTCTCTACAGAATTTTCAGAACTCCTGTCCATCATCCATACAAATTATGATAAGATTATCATCACTGGAGATTTCAACATACACGTAGACACTGAGGCGGACTCGAAAGCTAGGGACTTTATCAACCTCCTAAACTCCATGGATTTTACCCAACATATCTCTGAGCCAACCCACAACCGCGGCCACACCCTTGATCTAGTTATTACTAAGGGCCTGACTATCACTGTTTCCTCTATTAGTGACCTCGCTCTCTCCGACCATTTCTGTATCTTCTTCACTGCATTGGTTCCTAAAGTCAAAAGTAGTACTGAGCGCTTTATCAAGAAACGTTATCTTACCTCCGCAGTAGCCGATAGCTTTAGAGAAATAATGACCACAAACAATTTATCAACTCCAGAAGTGGGGCCCTTAGGACATATTGAAGACTTGGCAACCACCTTTAACACCAGAGTAAGGGCAGCCTTGGATTCTGTAGCACCTATTAAACTGAAAAGGATCACAACCAATAATAAAGCTCCATGGCGAAATAAGGAAAAATATCAACTAAAGAGAACCTGCAGAAGCTCTGAGCGTATATGGCGAAAAACCAAGCTACAGGTCCACCATAATATTCTCAAAAAACATCTCTCTGCTTTTAATAAAGCAATAAGAAATGCAAGGAAAGACCACTTCTCAAAATTGATATCAATCGAAATAATTCAAGAGTGCTCTTCTCAACAATTGATAGCCTAATAAACCCTGCCGTAAAAACACCTGATAACCTGCTCTCTACCTCCAAATGTGAGGAATTTGCAGCTTACTTCAGAGATAAGATTATGAATATTAGGAGAAATATCACCCAGGAAAGGCCATGCATCCCGTTTACAGATCCTCTCCCTCCATGCAATGGACATATGAGCCTGTTTACACTGATTGACACAGAAATGTTGAGGAAAGTAGTATCCAAACTCAAAACCTCCACATGCCTGCTGGATCCCATCCCCACCGATTTTTTCAAAACAATTTTTGACTCTGTATCCTATGACATTTTATCCATTGTTAATGACTCCCTATCTACAGGTGTCTTCCCACCAATACTTAAAACTGCTCTGGTGAGACCCGTACTGAAGAAAAACAACTTAGACACTTCAGTTTTTAGCAATTTTAGACCAATCTCCAACCTTCCCTTTTTGAGTAAAATTCTGGAAAAAATAGTTTTCAAACAGATTAATGATTTCCTAGCTACAAGTTGTACCCTTGACCTTTTCCAGTCCGGCTTTCGCGCCCACCATAGCACAGAGACGGCATTAGTCAAAGTTGTAAATGACCTCAGAATTAATGCTGACTCCAAAGAGCTTTCTGTTCTCGTCCTCCTGGACCTGAGTGCAGCCTTTGATACTATAGATCATGCAATCCTCATCGAAAGACTGGAAAAGTGGGTTGGCCTCTCTGGTCCAGTCCTAAATTGGCTTAAGACCTATCTAACCGGTCGGGATTTCTTCGTCGCCCTCGGTGATTATAGCTCAGGAAAGATCCCAATGACCTGTGGGGTGCCCCAAGGATCGATCCTAGGACCTCTACTCTTCAGCCTGTACATGCTGCCCCTTGGCAGTGTCATCAGGAGGCACAACATTAGCTACCATAGCTACGCAGATGATACCCAACTCTATATTTCTGTAACACCCAGTAACTACAGCTTGGTTGACTGCCTTGTCAAGTGTACTACAGATATAAATGTATGGATGTCACATAATTTCCTCCAACTAAACCAGGACAAAACAGAAGTACTGATCATTGGAGAAAAAGCTGAAAGAGAGAAACTAGCTGCACACTTAAAAACTCTGGAAATTGACACCAATTGCCAGGCTAAAAACCTAGGTGTCATACTTGACTCAGATCTTAATTTCGAAAACCACATAAAGAATATTACAAAGACATCTTTCTACCACCTAAGGAACATTGCCAAGGTGCAACCCTTTCTCGCTCAGGCTGACACCGAAAGATTAATGCATGCTTTCATCACAAGCAACTACTAATATAGAGGGCACCTGTCAATGTGATTGATTTATGACCCCTAATTAGATATGCAAATGAGATGAAACGTATTTTATGACCTGCACCTGGTCCGGGGTGTGTGTGCTGCTGTTCTTCTGTGTGTCTGAGGTGTGTGCGTGTTTGGGTAATCTGTGTGTCTGAGGTGTGTGCGTGTATGGGTATTCTGTGTGTCTGAGGTGTGTGCGTGTTTGGGTAATCTGTGTGACGGTGTGTGCGTGGATGGTGATTCTGTGTGTGACGGTATGTGCGTGGATGGGCTGAGAGTTTGTGAGGTTGATGTCCTTATTTAGATAACATATTGTGTGTGCGTGGCTGTGGGTTTGTGAGGCGCGACTTGTGCCCCCCCTGTCTGTCCCCGGTGCTGACCCCCACCACCCAGACAAGCCCTGTGTGTGTGTGCGTGGCTGTCGGTTTGTGAGGCGCGACTTGTGCCCCCCTGTCTGTCCCCCGGTGCTGACCCACCCACCCAGACAAGCCCTGTGTGTGTGTGCGTGGCTGTCGGTTTGTGAGGCGCGACTTGTGCCCCCCTGTCTGTCCCCCACCCAGACAAGGCCTGTGTGTGTGTGTGTGTGTGCTGCTCTTCTGTGTGACGGTGTGTGCGTGGATGGTGATTCTGTGTGTGACGGTATGTGCGTGGATGGGCTGAGAGTTTGTGAGGATGGTGTTCTTATTTAGATAACATATTGTGTGTGCGTGGCTGTGGGTTTGTGAGGCGCGACTTGTGCCCCCCCTGTCTGTCCCCGGTGCTGACCCCCACCACCCAGACAAGCCCTGTGTGTGTGTGCGTGGCTGTCGGTTTGTGAGGTGCGACTTGTGCCCCCCTGTCTGTCCCCCGGTGCTGACCCACCCACCCAGACAAGCCCTGTGTGTGTGTGCGTGGCTGTCGGTTTGTGAGGCGCGACTTGTGCCCCCCTGTCTGTCCCCCACCCAGACAAGGCCTGTGTGTGTGTGCGTGGCTGTCGGTTTGTGAGGCGCGACTTGTGCCCCCCTGTCTGTCCCCCACCCAGACAAGGCCTGTGTGTGTGTGTGTGTGTGCTGCTCTTCTGTGTGACGGTGTGTGCGTGGATGGTGATTCTGTGTGTGACGGTATGTGCGTGGATGGGCTGAGAGTTTGTGAGGATGGGGCTAAGGTCAGACTGCAATAGAATATTGGCCTGCAACGGTGCTGGTGGTAGTACGGTCACTAGAGATAGGATTTTTTCTCAGTGTTTATGGTTTTAAATACATAATTATAAACGGTAAGGATGGAGGGGCTGGTTTTAGTGTGTTTTTTCACTGTGTCTGTGTGTGTGTGTGTGTGTGTGTGTGTGTGTGTGGGGGTGAGATGATTAGGGAGGGGGGGTATAGGAGCCGGTACAGGCCTACTAAAGCAATAGGGGTTCGGGGGCTTTTTCATCTCTAGAATAGATCAGAAGATTCTCTGGGTTTATCCCACCGCCTGGGTGTGATAAGCTTCACTTACAAAAGGTGAGAATGGAGGGGATGGGAGTCGTGTTGTCTACTATTAAAATGTGGGTGGATCTATAAATATGAGTTTCCCTGGTTCATTGTGTGTTTTGCATCAGTCACTCAGCAGAGCCCGTCACGTGGTCTTCAATACTTTTGAGTTCTCTCTCGGTACTCTTGCTATTTTGCTCTTGCTATTTTCATCAAAAAACGATGGACAGCTTTTTGGACGATCATCACAATATGAATGTTATTGATGGATGTAAGTAAACATTTTGGTGGTTATATTATAGCCTATAATTTTGTAATATTTAAGAATGACCTAACATGGTTTTTCGTTTTGTTTTCTGTTGTTTTAACAGTGTGTGATAATCTGGGGGAAGCGGGGGTTGAGACTTCTACCGAAAATACCCAACCTAAGCCATGTTTGAAACGCCGAGGGGGCGGGGTCCGTAAGCCACTACGGTTGAAACGTCGTCGTGCTTTGGTTTCTAAAAGACGATCCGTCGGGAAAGTATGCGTGTCAGTCCCAGGACCACCAGCGGATCACGAAGCAGTATGTGTTAACGATGCGCCTATTGGTAAGTAATATGCATAAACAAATAATATAAATAAGATGTCTTTTTTCTTGCTAGATTTTAAAAAACAGTCATTTTACAACAGTACATTATATAACTAGCTCCCTCTCTCTCTCTCTCTCTCTCTCTCTCTCTCCCTCTCACCTTTTCTCCCACTCCCGTCCTCTCTCGCGATCTCTTCCCACTCCCGTCCTCTCTTCCCACTCCCGTCCTCTCTCGCGATCTCTTCCCACTCCCGTCCTCTCTCGCGATCTCTTCCCACTCCCGTCCTCTCTCGCGATCTCTTCCCACTCCCGTCCTCTCTTCCCACTCCCGTCCTCTCTCGCGATCTCTTCCCACTCCCGTCCTCTCTTCCCACTCCCGTCCTCTCTCGCGATCTCTTGCCCCCACCTTTTCCCTCACTCCCGTCCTCTCTCGCGATCTCTTCCCACTCCCGTCCTCTCTCGCGATCTCTTCCCACTCCCGTCCTCTCTTCCCACTCCCGTCCTCTCTCGCGATCTCTTGCCCCCACCTTTTCCCTCACTCCCGTCCTCTCTCGCGATCTCTTCCCACTCCCGTCATCTCTCGCGATCTCTTCCCACTCCCGTCCTCTCTTCCCACTCCCGTCCTCTCTCGCGATCTCTTGCCCCCACCTTTTCCCTCACTCCCGTCCTCTCTCGCGATCTCTTCCCACTCCCGTCCTCTCTCGCGATCTCTTCCCACTCCCGTCCTCTCTCGCGATCTCTTCCCACACCCGTCCTCTCTCGCGATCTCTTCCCACTCCCGTCCTCTCTCTCTCTCTCTCTCTCTCTCTCTCTCTCTCTCTCTCCCTCTCTCTCTCTCTCTCATTACAGACGGTGAACGTGATCTCATAGCAGACGGTGAACGTGATCTCATTGACCGACGCTTAATGGCCGAAATATTTGGTGAAAGTAGTACGAATTTAGATGACATTAATCCCACAATCCCTAGTGATTGGTTTGCACAGATCGGAGGCGGGTTAGACTCATTAGAATCATTTGTAGATCCAGATGCTTTGGCCGTAAATCCTTACATTTTGTTATCTCCACTACAGCCTACTTTTGACGACAATGCAACCCCTCACGAGCCAATATGTACAGATGCCTCTAGCCTAGTTGAACCAGACGTACTGGTGAATAATATTGCATTACAATCGGCCATTGAGAAGGCTGTCCTGGCGTCATTTGCCGGAGATACACAGTCCTCAGCGCTTAAATCAATGACGCGTGATATTTGCGCATCAGTTGATCAATCTGTCACGTCTGGAATAAACACTATTGTAGCCAAGATATTGGAAAGCGTGACAGGAGCATACCAGAACGTCTTTACACAGATTATTGCGCGTCAGGATGCTATGTGTAATTCCATGACGGAAAAATTGGCTTCGATAGAATGCGTGTTAAAGGAATTACAGTGCGTCAATGCGAGCGTCGCATCACACCATACTTTATACGATCGCAAGTTTTTAGATATTATAAAACGTCTTAAAAACCAGGGGGCAGTGACCGATAGTGTGGCTGGGGTTGATTGGAGACAGCTGGCTGAGTTAATAAAGACGATCGCTAATCTTACAGCTGCGCAGCGTGAGAATATTCCCTCTTTCAGCAGATCAAGCGACCGGCTGCCGCTCATCGAGAGACCCAGCGCCAACGTCAGTCCACGACGTGTCAGTCCACACCGTCGTATATTGTTTTAAGACTAATCAGCTATGAATGATTTGATGTGAGAATTATGTGATTGTTTTTTTTTGTTTTCTTTTCTTAAAGGTCTGATTATGTCTGCTGTTAATTGGCCTAGATATGACGAAATATCATCTGAGGAATATGATGATGATAATGATGAGGATATTGACATTCCAGAATTTTTTAATAATGCTTTGACCGAAGCCCGTCGCATATGTAATGATGGAGTTTGTGATTATTTTAACCGTGTATTGAGTGATTCTGTAACTGTTATGGATTATAATAATACAATTTGTGATATCTCTGAACCAGACGTCTCTCACTTTAATTCATGTTTGACAGAGTCACTACAAATGTTAAATGTGATACCCCCAAATGTGTCTCAACATTTTAATTCATGTTTGACTGAAGCTAGGGGAATATTACAACAGGGGGGTCATAATTACTCACCACCTATTTTAAACGATGATGATATAATTACATTGCGTCGATCAGGTGGAAATATTGGAGAATATGTAATATTAGCCCAACCACGTTTCAATAGTGTAAGCCTAAGCCGCCGTTTTAATTTCAGAGGCTTTACGGCTGGGGATATTGTATCTTATGTAAACCATATTCATGATACGGTGAATTCGCTAATAACCTTCTCGAGAAGGATAGGGGGGGAGGGGTCTATTTTAAACATGCGTGTTACGGCGGATAGTTTTCAAGGCACAGTCCAATCAATATTATCACCCGATAACGGTTATGATCCAGAATTAATGGTAAGGGCTTTTGAGAATATATTACAAAGTGATGAGAGTATACCGAGTGATGAATCACTTCAACTGTCGTGTTCGATAGCTATGTCACAGGCGGGCGGGGGCCGGACAAAACTAGCCAGGCTAGCCCATAATGAACTACTTAAAAAAAAAAAATTATCGCTGTTTTTTCCTATGAATAGCGTAAACAAGCTATGCTTTAGTATATGTATAGCTCGTTATCTAAATAAGGAACAGACAATGAATGAGTTGGAACAAGTAGCAAAATGTTTACACCATCGTTTGGGTTTCACAGAAAATCATGAAATTTCATTTAATGAAGTGTCCTTATTTGAAAAAATGCTTAATATAAAGATTGTAATTTTCCATAGAACCTTAACTCATGAATTACTGAAATACCAAACCACCGACCAGCATAATGTTAGTACCGTTTTTCTATATCTCCATGAAAATCACTATTATTTAATAACAAAGTTAAACCGGTTTCTTGGCACCTCATATGTTTGCACCTACTGCCACAGAGGTTATAATGATGAAAGATTTCATGAATGCATTTATAAATGCGGGGTATGTAATCATTTAGATTGTTGTAAATATCCAAAAAAGACAATAAAATGTATTGATTGTAGGCGTATATGTAAATCGAAATTCTGTTTTGATAAACACAGGTTATTACAACCAATGAAAAACGGGTCATTATCTCCATCACAATGCGCTGTGGTTAAATACTGTGAAGAATGTAACAGACGATATTATAAAACATCAAAGGCACACAAATGTATTATAGGCAAGTGTCCATTTTGTTCGGAAAACCTGTCGCCCGATAATAATCATTCATGTTTTATTCAACCGGTGATTGTTAAACAACCCAATGAAAAGTTAATATTTTACGATTTTGAGACAAGATTTGAGGATGGTAGACATATTGCTAATTATGTACATGCTATCACTTTTAATGATCAAGTGTTTAGTGCCCGTGGGGATGGTTGTGTGCGTGATTTATTGAATCATTTTAGGGTATTAAAATATAGGGAATACACATGGATTGCGCATAATGCATCAGGCTTCGATAATTATTTGCTATTGTCCGAATTAACAAAAATGAATGTTACACCCTCTCTGATTTTGTCTGGTGCTAGAATAATATTTATGTACGATAATTTATTTAAACATCGCTATGTTGACAGCTATGCACATTTTCCAATGAGACTCGCAAAAACACCTGCCGCATTCAATTTGCATTGTGAAGACAAGGGTTATTTTCCTCACAAGTTTAATATAAAAGAGAATGAATATTACATAGGCCCATACCCCTCTCGTGAATATTATGGTTACGCTTTTATGTCCAATAAGGACCGAGCTGCATTTGATATTTGGTATGACAGTGTGAAGCACGACATATTTGACTTCCAAGAACAGATATCACAATATGGTGCTAATGATGTGGTTTTATTGAAAGCTGCTTGTTTGAAATATAGATCTGAATTCATAGAATGTACAGGTGTAGATCCGTTCAACTACACTACGTTAGCTTCCTGTTGTATGAATGTATTTAAATCAAATTTTTTAACCCGTGATACGATTGCTTTAACTTATAATGGATGTTATACATCGGAACATAAGAGTCATTCAAACGTCTCCATCCAATGGTTGGAATATCTAATCTATTCACGAGGCGTGCCAATACAACATGCGGTAAACACGGGCGAGGCCCAGTTTGGGCAATACTATGTCGATGGCTTTTATGAATGCAATGGCCAGAACCACGCATTTGAATTCAACGGATGTTTTTTTCACGGACATGATTGTCAATATGACTCGAACTGTATCAATCCATTATCAGGCGTTTCTTATGGGGCTTTGCACATGCGATTTAACGATAAATTAGAAATTCTTAGGAGCGTTTATAATCTAACGGTTGAAGTAATGTGGGAGTGTGAATGGAATCGAATGAAACAGACAGACCCTAACGTTATAGCATTTATGAATAACTATGAAATACCGGAACGTCTGAGACCTCGAGATGCGCTTTTTGGAGGTCGGACAAACGCGTATAAATTATATCATAAAGTCTCATGTGATGATGATGAGGAAATAAGATATTTAGATTTCACGAGCCTTTACCCGTTTTGCCAGGCTACAAAAACATTTCCTACCGGCCATCCTGAAATCATTTTTAAAGATTTTCTACCGATAGAGAACTATTTTGGTTTGATAAAAGCGCGTCTACTGCCACCTAGAGGGTTATTACATCCAGTGCTTCCTTATCGGACAGCGGGTAAATTAATGTTTCCCCTATGTGCCAAATGTGCTGACCAATTAAATCAGCTGAAACAATGTAATCATAATGACGGTGAGCGCGCCATATTAGGAACCTGGGTGAGCTTGGAAATATTGAAGGCCATAGAAAAAGGATATATATTGGTGAAAATGTATGAAGTATGGCATTTTCCCCAGCAATCTGATTCTCTATTTACTGACTATGTTAAAACATTTTTAAAATATAAGCAGGAAGCAAGCGGTTATCCTGATAATGTAGTGACCCAGGAAGATAAAGACAGATACATCGACGATTATCGTGAGAAACAGGGTATCAGTTTAAATCCCAGCAATATTACATTAAACCATGCGCGACGGTCTATTAATAAATTAATTTTAAATAATCTATGGGGCCGTTTTTCAATGAGAGAGAATTTGCCTACCACAGTACTGTTAAGAGACCCCGAAGAGTTCTCACGTTTCATTTTTGGACGGGGTGTGGATGTCAAATATTTTTCTTTCGTCTCAGAGGACGTCGTTTTATTGCAGTATGTGAATACATCCGGAACTATGACTCGTACTAACGATATTAATGTATTTTTAGGGGCCTTCACAACTGCTTATGCGAGATTAGCCCTCTATGATCTCATGGATAAATTGAACGATCGATTATTATACAGTGATACGGACAGCGTGGTATTTTTACAGAAGCCAGGTGTTTGGGCTCCAACGCTAGGACCGTATTTAGGTGATCTTACAAATGAAATTTCGGAGGGTGATTATATTATAGAGTTTTGCTCCGGGGGTCCAAAGACTTATGGATACCGTACTTCTGGCGGTGCAGTTTGTATGAAGGCCAAGGGGATCACGTTGAACGCCGTCAACTCAGAGGTGATTAAATTGGACAGCTTGAAACAATTAGTAAGTCAGTTCATTTCTGAACGTGATGATTCAACACATCTTTTAGCCCACACCGAAAATATCATACGCGTTAAAAAGAACCTTACTTTGAAGAACCAGACTATTGTTAAAAAGTTCAGAATCGTCTACAATAAGAGGGTGTTATTATCAGATGGTACCACGTTACCCTACGGTTATTAAATATGGAAAAACAATCATCCGTCCTAAAGGATGATGTCAATTTTGATTTTAGACTAGCCCACCCATTTTCATGTATTATAAGTGGTCCGTCTAACTCTGGCAAAACGTATTTCGTGGAGGGGTTACTACGAGAGGCCGATCGTCTAATATCTCATAAAATTGATCATATCGTATACATATATGATTGCTGGCAACCGCTATATGACCGATTGTTAACAATAAGAAACATTCATTTTGTGCAAGGATTACCTCAAAAGTTAGATGATGATGATTTACTGCCCCCAACTAAAAATTGTTTATTAATATTAGATGATATGATGAATGAGGCGTCTAGTAATCTTGAGGTTGGTAAAGTCTTTACACAATTTGTCCATCATCGTAACCTGTCTGCTCTATATTTAATTCAAAACATATTTGTACAGGGCTCTGCTAGTAGAAACATAAGCCTTAATACCAATTATATGATTTTATTTAAAAATCCTAGAGATACCTCGCAAATTTCTGTATTGGCACGCCAAATGTACCCCGGTAATACACGTTATTTTATGGACGCATTCAAAGATGCAACCTCTATACCTTACGGCTATCTTTTAATCGACTATAAAACCACGACACCGGACGCCTACCGGCTCAGAACTGATTTGTTAGCCCCGTACCAAGCCGTGTATATTCAGAAAAAACGTTTGTAATATTAACCTATCCATCACTCAACATGTCGGAGCGTATTAAACGTAATTTACCTCTCTTGAGGATGTTACAAAAGGCTAGCCCGGGGGAGAGAAAGTCTATTCTCCAAACCGCATCAAAGGAATTGATACTAGCACTGTGCGAGCTAGCTTTTAACATATTCAAGGGTAATATACCGTTGAATGGATCTCAGTATAAGAATCTCTCTAAAAAGAAGGCCCAAATCAAATTTATAGCAAATAAAAAAATTGGGTGGTTTAAGAAGAGACGGGCTATTAATCAAAGTGGTAGCGGATTCCTCCTTCCACTATTAAGTATAGCGCTACCGTTCATATCAAGTCTCTTTAAACGTTCTGGTTGAGTCAAAATGAGTGCTGAGAAAATGTATCTAGTTCCCCAGCGGGAGATACAGCGTTTACGAGACGATCATGGTCCAGTGCCTATAAGACAAGTTGCTGAAAACAGGCTGGATGATAATATGAGGGAAGTGTTAAATAGGAGCGATCTAAATACTCACGAAAAAGCTCTACAATATACCGCCTTATTACAGCGCTATCTGGGGTTAGTCAAGCAAGGTGAACAGGAGACGAGCATGTTATCCCTATCATTACCACCAGATGTCGCCACGACCCCAGGTCATAATGATAATACATCCGCCAATGCA
Source organism: Borostomias antarcticus (assembly GCF_949987555.1). Taxonomy (NCBI): domain Eukaryota; kingdom Metazoa; phylum Chordata; class Actinopteri; order Stomiiformes; family Stomiidae; genus Borostomias; species Borostomias antarcticus. The sequence goes on from NC_140242.1 coordinate 14,938,374, forward strand.
ACAGGGGTCGCTGTGACAACCGCGAGCACTCGTTCAGACCGACAAATCAGTGATGACGGCAGTCATTTTTTGAAAAGTATAGCCGCGCGAAACAGAGAAAATGCTCAGTATCTCTTGGAAATGATAACCCAATCTAACGGTGTTGTGGGATGGAATCTTATGGATGAATTGATACATAAGGGTAGTATTACACGAGGGTCTAATGTAGGATTACTATTAAAGAGACTCACTACACCGCAATTGCGTAGTAACTTTAAACGACCCATAGGGTGGCATGAGTTTCTATTAGCCTGTTCCGACCTCGATATACCTCTCTCAAAAATACCCAATACCCACGTTCGGGCTAGATATCTCCTGATTAAACAAGGTAGATCAGCCAACCCGCCCGATTTAGCATCCCCCGTTAGAACTACTACTACTACTGCTACTAATGCAAAGAAACCTAGAAAACGGGCCGTGAAAGAATGGGAGGAATGGTCATAAAATCGTTTTTTTTTTTTTTGGTTTATGATTTTTTTTTATTTCTTTGATTTCCTTTAGTTATCAGAATGTTATCAGAATGTTCTAATGTATGTGTATTGTGTGTGTGTGTGTGTGTGTGTGTTGTATGTGAAAATATAAACAATGATGTAATCATTTTCAAAAATGTTTTATTGATGATAAATATGTATTGATGCATCGTTATTATACAATAAAAAACATATTGAACAATAAATAGGTGTTTCATCTTGCTTTATTTTATGTATTTGAAATGTTACAACAAACTCTGAAATATATATACACAACATTGACATAACACTGACATAAGTCATCATAACACTGACATAAGTCATCATAACATGGACATAACTCAACATAACATGGACATAACTCAACATAACACTGACATAATACTGACACAAGTCAACATAATGTGATAAACATTCTATATCAAATCATAAAAGAGGGTGATTCTTTATAAATATACCCCTTGAATCTACATGCTGTAGACATTTTAACCCTGTAGATATACACACGCAGGGCAACAGTTTTCTCACAAACAATGATACTAATCTATCATTTTTATCAGTATTATTACTGTACAAATCCAAGAATTTCATATAACTTTTACCTCTAAGCATATTAGAAAGAAAGAATATGCAGTGTTCACCGCAACAGGTGGAATCATATCCCTGTATTTGTTGACTGGAATATTGAATATCGTCACAGGTCATTTTGAGAAATCTATAAATACTGTCTGGAAACATTCTATAGTCGGGGCTGTTCCCATAACTATCGAAAAAACTACCAGTCATGTCAGACGATAGATACAGAGCAATCCAATGTTCCCCGGGGAGGTGTGATGGGTGTGTGTTTACGATGGCTGTTGCTGGGAGATTAGTGACACGCCTCCGAGGAAGCTGGTCACTAGCCAACACTCCGAGAAAATGGTTTTTTGTGGATATTTTATCCATAATATTTGTCAACTGTATAGTATTCATTTTTATTTTTTCAATAACAGTCCATAAGAACCTGTCGCCTATTAGATACTTCCAACACACAGTCAAACACCGCATATACGATTAATGTAATGGTCCTGGGGAGTGGTTGACTAAACCTGACCTCCATGCGTAAGCTACCTGATTTGGCCAATGACAGATGACCTCCACACTCATCGTCCGGCGCGAGATTGAACGCATACAATGTATAGCCAGCCATAAAATCTTCCCTACTTATGGGCAAGCTACGATTCATTAAGTGTCGCCCTGTAGCCGTGATGAGTTGATAATAATCACGCGCAATACAACCGGCTTCGAAATTAGGCTGTAGCGGTTTGGTAGGGTATTGCTGGCCGTCGAGATAAACGGCTATGAATTCTAGATGATTATGTTTAAAATTAAAAGGGTTTTTATGATAAACACCCATAAATGCATCATTATCAACGAAACCCACTACTAATGATTTAGGCATGGTACCCAGAAAAAGGTTTTCTTGATTAGATATGCGTGACTGGGCCGGTAGCGAAATAGTTTTCACTACCACCCGGTCCAATGCATATCGAGCGGTCGCATTGAGCAAGGCTTCGGCATGACCAAGCCGTACCGGCGGGGAGACTGTCACCTTTTTCACAAATAACGATGCATACGTTATATTTAGCGTGTAGGGGATGTTGCCGTCCCTCATCAGACAGAATTCATCCTTTGTTCTCATAAGACGTATTTTTATATCAACCCCATTTAACATTAACTTTTCTTGAAAAAATATATCGGCGTGTATGGGGCCAATCAATTCAGTTACATGACTTTGTTGTGTAAATGCCGCCCTCGAGTTGAGACCGGGGTTGTTACCCTGTGTGTCAACTTCGTCCATATGACCCGCTTGATCCTTGTAAAATAAACCCGCGGTGAAATTTGTTTCCAATACTTGCTGATCATAATTCAATAGACATTCGATAATACTTCTATACGGATAGGTGGACGAGCTTTGCGACACTAGGCGGTCTCCTAACGTCACATCAACTTGTGAAAAAATACTGGCTATCGGATAGTTAACCAGGGCTACATTTGCGCCGGCCGGTAGTGCTTGGCCGTCGGGTAAAGTGATTCTAACCCTTAAAAATAGTAATGTGTTATTCAAATCTATGTACTCTTCTCCACTCGAAGGGATGAAGAATTCTACAGGTGCCGTTCCGGAAAGGGCAGAGACAGGCTGGATCTCAACATATTGTGATTTCTCCACGCTCGTCTGGGTCAATGGGAGTGAAAATAAATCCAGTTCCGTTTTTAAACCTTCGTCGGATAATGGATGTAGTAGCGACATCTTTAATTAGAATATGCCTTTAAAGCCCCTCTTGACGGTGCTATTTTTACGCTGTTTACGTCTAGCGGGTCGTGCTGATAATGAACGCTTGGCAGCGCCGCGTTTACTTTTCTTGGTGACGGTCTTAGCTCGACCCCCGGGCGGCCGCTTCACACCCCTGCGTGTCATTACCATCAATCCTGACCCATCCTGATTCGAGCCTAAATTGTTAGACATAACGCGGCTCACCACATCACTGACTAAACCTTTTGCGGCCGTCTTTAAATGCGGTTTGGCTAGCGCTATACCCGATCTGAAAAACGGTGCTACCATGCGATACAGGCCCCTAAAAAGACCCCCAAATCCTCGTCCGTACTGCGTAAATGATCCTGCGTAACCCGGTAGATGCCCACCACCGGCCTGACTTTTATAATAAGAGACATACCGACGGCTGTCATTGTATGCCATCTTTACACCTTAGATATGCAACTTCTGAGGAACGGGGCGGAAGTGTAACTTGACTACCACCTTACCATGGGTAAATAAAACTGTTTGATCCTGATCGTTTTTAATATCGATACATATATCTGTGATTACATGTCTTGCAAGCGAAACGTAGTGTGCCTTGTCATAACACACTGTGACTGAATCCTGATGCTCACCCGATATATGTACACATCTCAACAGAGGCACATAATGATCCCCCACTAATTGATATCGTATAAAATCACAGTAAATAAATAATGTGTAAAACGCTCCATAAAGATCCGCGGGGTATTTTGCATAATGTCTCACTTGCCCCGTATTCAGATCTGAAATAAATGACTTGCTCCCCACAGCTTTTATCAAGCCACGACCCTCAACTAACTCCAATCCCAAAATGGATGATAATTTCACATTGAACTTTAGAGCCATAGTATCAGCGCACTGCATATAAACTTTATTTCGGACGGCATCATAAGATAACCTAGCCCGTAACCCCTCTAAAAAGATGTTGATAGCAGCGATTATGCCATCGATGCTTGTGTAGAAACCGTGAGGCACCCTCTGTGTAACAATGATCTCCGGGTCATTAAAACAAATATCAAATACACAGTCTTTTTCAGCTATAGTCTCCCATGTACGGGGGTAATTAATTTCGATGAGAGCGACTTCCCACATACCCGGTAAGTCTAATACCGTGCGTAAATTAGTCCTGTATTTTCCAATCTCATTATCCGGATAAACAGATGCCGAAGAGTTGGAGGGGAGTGTAACGTAAAATCCTCCTGAATCACTCATTTTTGACACTATATTCATTCATGAATGAATGAACGTAGGATATGGGACTCTGCGTTTCTTATGCGTCCACCACTTCATGCTCCGGAATCCAACTGTTGAACTTTTCAGGCCATCCCAACCATTTCACTAGAACCATACGCTTCTTGCCAGTTTTCTTTCTTGATATGATTTTATCAATCTTAAATCGATATCCTTTATTCAATTTAATCTTTTGTAACTCTTGTTCATAAAAATTACCTTCAATCAGTTCTCCATCATAATCCTTTAACCGGTAGATGGGAGGGGACCGTGGAATTCGTTCAGTTATAGTGAAATATTCATGGGTGTAGGTTTGTTCATATCCCTTATCAAATATACCACGGTTTCTTGAAACCCTTACAATATCACCCACCTCATGCCTGAATCTTACAGATTGTTTTTTATTACCGTCTATACCGTATAAATTGTTAAACACCACACGCTCATTGGCAAGACAAACCTCTGACGGCCTCATCTTAATAGCCGTATGTAACGAATTATTATAGGAGCTGACCAAATCCTCCAAGACATCAATGTATCGTTTAGAATTAACCGCAGTCAAATACCTCCACATACGGCCTTTAATAGTCCGATTGAATCGCTCCACTACAGAGGCCTTTACCTCACTATTTGTTGAAAAATGGTTTATTTTATATTTCCCCATTAGTTTTTTAAACGTAGTATTGTAGAATTCGGTTCCATGGTCGGTCTGTAGTTTACAAGGTATTCTACCGCTGGACATTACATCCTCAAACGCCTTGGTGACATCACTGGCGTTTTTAGTTTTAATACATACACACCAGGCAAATTTGCTAAATACATCTATACATGTCAACATATATTTAAAGTCGTCATTATATTCGGCATACATTGACATATCGACCAAGTCTGCTTGAAATTGCTGATTTAGACCAAAGACCATGACTCTGCTACGTGGATAGTTAATCCGCTTTGCTTTATGCAATGTGTAAGTATCTTCACCGGAGAGCCAATTAGTCACAGAATTGTCTGCCGCTTTCCCCTCGAGTGCTCGTTTGAGGCGTTGTTGGCCCCCGAAACAGCCCTCACTAGTGGGATCATAATATAAGCGCTTCATACGTGACTCCATGGTATGATTTGTTTTGAAATAATGAGAGGTTGTTACTGATACAATGATTTTTATTTAGAATATAATCAAGAATAGTTATACATTTCACACATACGCTCAATACATTTTGTCATATTTTACATCTTATCGAGCAGTTTTAAAAATTGAATACATTTATCAACGTTTTTTCTTATCAGAAATTCGGCTAAAACAGTAGCCACAATAGACACATTAACGGTCTCATTTTTTAACATTTTCATTATACAAAAATCAGTCACAAACGTACAAATAACAATGAAAGTACCCATATTTAAACAACCCCATGTAGGCTGAGACATGCAATTTAAAACCAATGACACGGTCATGTGACAAGGGGCATGCGCATCGGAGCACATCTCCAGCAGACACGTCCAGTCGCTGGCTATCTCCCTCCCACGCTTCATGAGTTTCTTTAAGTTGCATAGACGCCCGGATGTCCTAACGCTCGCATCTTGATTAGTTGTAGAATCACCCCCCGCTACATGATTATTATGTATTTGAGCAATTTCATCTACAATCACAGAATACAATAATGAGGTCAAATGCCCCTTGAGAACGACCTCATCGATGACACGAGGCTCTTCCACCACAATTGATGTGAATCGGTTGCCCATCTTCTCATTGATGATGATGATGATACGACGATGATATTTTTATGAAGAAATAATGCCGCGCCACCGCATCAATGTGTTCTCTACAGCGTCTTTGACATCTTTATCCATCAACGTGTTCCGGATCTCTCTCAACTTGGTGCAGATTTGTTTTTCAGCTTGCAGTTCGTATATCACTGTTTCAATACATCCAATAATTTTCTGTGGCGATGGATAAAGACCCTTTTTTGCTAACACATCAGACAAAATCTGTGGTAGCGCCGGAACCACTATTTCAAGTAATATATCAACTGCATTTGTTTCAAGGAAATGAGCAGGGGGGTCAAATAGACACGGATGCTGCATTTGGCTAGGATGCTGTATTTTACAGCCGTAACATGTCAGCTTTAACCTATCACTAATTACGTCCTCAAGTATCATACATGTCGACACCTTTACAATATGCACTCCTAATGTAGTGAGAGGTTTACCCAATATTAAATAGGGATGGCTGGTTAATTGGTCATCAGCATAATTCATGGGTGGAATAACATCGTATCCGGCTTCTGCTTCATATTGTGAGCCCCCGTAGGCATCAACCCAACTAGATACCCAACCGTCATCTGAATCATAGTCTTTAGCTGACTCATTGTCTTTAACAGACGTTTTACCCCCATTAACACTAGCCATGTCATAGTTCTGTGTGCTTGTGCTGGCAACTGCCCCGTCACGGGTCAAGAGAGGTTTTATACCGTAGGAGTTGGAGGACAACGTGGGAGGGGCTTTACTTGACCGTTTCATCATTTAGTCTTTGATGGGATGCTGAAAGGCCTAGGGGAATGAATGATTTAAGAAAGTCTCTCATTGACACACACACACATTCATCTATCAACCGTAAAATTAAAAATTAAAAATTCATAGAAGACATTAAAAAAAGAAACCCATATCAAGTCATATCTGCCATATCAAGTCTTTTAGAATCAACCACTATGTCTGGTTGAAGTATTCAAGATTGTTTATGAATAAAGTACGTTTAATACCATTAAAATCCTCCAAGACATTCCTCCAACGAAAAATGTCATCTATTCTATCAAAAATATCGTACATTATGTGCACATCGCTTAAAGGAAAAACGAAAAGAGCATCAGAGTCTGCGATTACATTCGATAAATCATTAGGGTTTGCAATAATGGTATTTCTATAATTTCCACCGCATACATACACATAAGTGCCTGTTTTTTTAGAATCCCTGTCGGCAAAAACAAAATATTGTTTTTCACCACATTTAACGAGCTTATTGTATAAAACCTCGTTTTCAGGTATTTCCAATTGACGCAGATTTGATAAAACGGCCCCTTTAAACGACCACCAAGACTCTCTGTCAAAAACCACCCCGTTTTTATCTAGTTCTGCCGCTACATTAGTAGTTGAAATCTTGACAGTTGATTCCTCTTTATCATAGACATACCCCGCCAGTCTAAAATCGCTGAGCATCCAGCTGAACTCTCTGTCAATGTCATAATCATACAGATTACGGAGCAAACTACCAGGCCGTCTCGTTAATGCCAAATCTCGCGGCACCACTTTTTTAGGCGCACGGCATAAAGTAGGACTATGATCGACTATAGGAATTCTGATACGCGGGTGGTGGTCCGGCGTGTGACACGGAGGAGAACTCGCCATCGTCTGGGTTGAGGTCGTGAGAGAGAGAATGCAGAGCGGTGGCTAGTACCGTGATGGTCTCTCGGTTATGAACAGCCTCGGCTGTAATGAGCTTATCCTTATATAACACAGCGCTAAGAATCTCCCCGTTTAACGACCCATAATCACTCAGTAGAAACACACTCACACACACGCACACACAGTGAAAAAAACACACTAAAACCAGACACCACGCCTCCAGCCCCTCCATCCTTACCGTTTATAATTATGTATTTAAAACCATAAACACTGAGAAAAAATCCTATCTCTAGTGACCGTACTACCACCAGCACCGTTGCAGGCCAATATTCTATTGCAGTCTGACCTTAGCCCCATCCTCACAAACTCTCAGCCCATCCACGCACATACCGTCACACACAGAATCACCATCCACGCACACACCGTCACACAGAAGAGCAGCACACACACACACACACACAGGCCTTGTCTGGGTGGGGGACAGACAGGGGGGCACAAGTCGCGCCTCACAAACCGACAGCCACGCACACACACACAGGCCTTGTCTGGGTGGGGGACAGACAGGGGGGCACAAGTCGCGCCTCACAAACCGACAGCCACGCACACACACACAGGGCTTGTCTGGGTGGGTGGGTCAGCACCGGGGGACAGACAGGGGGGCACAAGTCGCGCCTCACAAACCGACAGCCACGCACACACACACAGGGCTTGTCTGGGTGGTGGGGGTCAGCACCGGGGACAGACAGGGGGGGCACAAGTCGCGCCTCACAAACCCACAGCCACGCACACACAATATGTTATCTAAATAAGGACATCAACCTCACAAACTCTCAGCCCATCCACGCACATACCGTCACACACAGAATCACCATCCACGCACACACCGTCACACAGATTACCCAAACACGCACACACCTCAGACACACAGAATACCCATACACGCACACACCTCAGACACACAGATTACCCAAACACGCACACACCTCAGACACACAGAAGAACAGCAGCACACACACCCCGGACCAGGTGCAGGTCATAAAATACGTTTCATCTCATTTGCATATCTAATTAGGGGTCATAAATCAATCACATTGACAGGTGCCCTCTATATTAGTAGTCAAGCAGGCTGGACTACTGCAATGCTCTATCAGGCCTACCAAAGAAAGCAATCTCTAAGCTACAAATGATACAGAATGCTGCAGCACGAGTCCTCACTAAGACTAGACGAAGGGCACACATCACACCAGCCTTAAAATCACTACACTGGTTACCAGTCAACTCTAGAATAGACTTTAAAATACTACTACTAGTCTATAAATCTCTCCACAATCACTCACCAGAATATATTTCAAACATGCTTGTTAAGTACATGCCCAACAGACCACTCAGATCCTCAGGTACGGAACTTTTAACAGTTCCAAAAGCCAGGACCAAGAAACACAGAGAGGCAGCTTTTAGTTTCTATGCCCCCAACCTCTGGAACACCCTACCGGAGTGCCTAAGAAGGGCCGAAACAACGGAGGTCTTCAAGCGAGACCTCAAGACATACCTTTTCGACCTAGCCTACAATCACTAGCTAGGAACTTGAGACACAGAAAGGCAGCCTCAAACCTACCTGTGAATCCTCTGTATACATTGGTCCAGTAGATGCCCCACTGTCGCCCGCAGACAATAGATACCCCCGTGTCAGTTGTGGATGTTGTAGTACTTAGTTAACACACAAATGTACACACAGACACATACCAGTCCACATCCAGCTTAGGCCTGGACCTGGGCCCAGTTCCCTTTCCCCTCACCCTACCCCGGGTCCATATCCTTTTCCCACCCCCAACCCTACCCCCGACCCCTGCCTCTAACTGGACCCAGGCACACCTACACTCACGCTCACACACATACAGACATACACCAGTCCTCGGCTCAGATCCCCTCCCCCTCACCCTAACCCGGGTTCGTATCCTTTTCCTACCCCCCACCCTACCCCAACCCCTGCCTCTATCTGGGCCCAGGCACGCACACACACACAGACACACATCAGGGTTTGCCATCCCTCTCCCATGATGCTCTTATCCTTTCTTGCTCTAAAAATGTAGTTTGATGTAATGTACTGCTCTATATATGGCTCTGTGTGCTACTAACCCTGTTCTGCCTCCCCTCTCCCTAGTGCCTCTCTCTCTCCCTCCTATCTTCTAACCAGGTCCAGTGGATGCCCCACTGTCACCAGTAGACCACCCTGAGTCCGATAGATACCCCTGTGTCTGCTGCAGATGTCGTAGCAAATTAGTTAACACACACACACACACACACAGACATACAACAGTCCACTTCCGGCTTTAGGCCTGGGTCCAGTACCCCCTTCCCCTCACCTACCCCGGGTCCGTATCCTCTTCCTACCCCCACCCTACCCCTGACCCCTGCCTCTACCTGGACCCAGGCACACTCACACACACACTGACAGACACCAGTCCTGGGCTCAGATCCCCTCACCCTAACCCGGGTCCGTATCCTTTTCCTACCCCCCACCCTACCCCAACCCCTGCCTCTATCTGGGCCCAGGCACATTTATGCACACAGACATACAACAATGTTTGCCATGTCTCTCCTATGATGTTATTAGCCTCTCTTACTCTGAAAATTTAATTTAATGTTATTTATTGCTCTATAAATGTTCTTAGCCGGTAGACAAACATACTCCAGGAGCTTGCTCGATCACCTCGTTGAGAGGGGTCAGGGAAGAATTTTTACAGCTCACTTATCTGGCCCCCGGGTGATTACTGTTTTTTTGCTTCCCTCTGGAATATGTAGGGGTGGGATGTCTGCCCACCTCCCTTGTTCTCTGTAAAGCGCATTGTGTTGCCTCTGGGTATGAAATGCACTATATAAATAAAGCTTTGATTGATTGACTGACAAACAACACAGGTAAAGCTGTAGCTACTCTATACCAACGCGCCAGTGTTACTGCCCTTAGATGTAAAATACAAAAACAGGCAACGAGGAATGTATGAGTCTGTCCCTATTTTCTCCCTGCCACCTCCGGACCCATTCCTATCCCTCCCAGGCGATCCTGTCGTCCCTTGGGATCAATGGAAAAAGTTGTTTAAAATGTACCTTTTAGTCACTGGCTTGAACAGCGCTGATAGCGCGAAGAAGCGTACACTACCGGAGTTGATAATCGGGACAGACTCATCCACTCTCGTTGGCGATGTTATGTGTGAGAATAACGAGCACTCGGCTTCAACTTTCCCGCAACATATCCAACAGAACTGGAATGTTCAGCCAGTAGCCGCCGAGCACCGCTTTACTGGGAGAGGGTGCGTCTTTCTCCAGCTGCAGCTGGTCTACCTAACCATCCCCCTCGCTCCCGCCTCCCGGTCTCCCGCTGGAGAAATATACTGTAACCATTACCGGTGAACCCATACGCACATCAGGTGCCACAAATATGGCAGGCAGTTTCTGTATAGTTAACGCTTATAGTCATAATATATCATCCGTAACGTTATTTGGTGGGTGGTCGCCTGGTCGGTGCTGCTAGCTATGTTAGCTAGACTAAGGTTATATACACACTCCCATCTGCAACAAACTACATAGCTAATGTTAGCTATAATTCCTCCTAAGATTACATATAATTCATCATAGCTGACATTACCACATAAATGTCAAGACACATATTTTGTATATTAACGTAGCAGTGTATTTTCCTATTGCTTACGTTACTTAGCTAACGTTATAACGTTAATTAGCTATAAGCACAGAAGGCAGCGGTGTCGGCACCAAAGTTTGATGCGACAGGAGGAGAATGGAGGCCGGGGAGGGAGATGGTTGGCTCCGCCGAATTCACCAGGACCAGTCGTGAGTCTGTGAAACCCAAAAGCCTCATATTATAATTGCAGAAGCTTTCGGGAGTGAAATGTTTGCTGCAGAGGCGGGCGCTAGGGGTGACAGACTCCTCTGTAACACCATGGCTCTTCAAAAATGCTAACCATTTGCTTCTCATTTCAGCTTTACTCGGGAGTTGAAAGAAGGAGACCTTATCATCCCATTCCTGCTGGCATCCAGGAAGGATGCATTTTCGTTTAGTTTTATGCATAGGCATTGCTAACTAAGAAAAACTAGCTAATTCTAGACTGCTGGTTAAAACTAGCTAATTCTAGACTCAAGATTGAGCAGGAGAACCGAAGATTCAAATCCGTTCTAGCTTTATATAGTGTTAGGGCGGGGATATGCCAAGAACACCGCTCTACGTCATCAAGTACCATTTTGAGCCCGCCCAGAAAATCCAGAAATCAAAACTGGTCAAAAACACAAAACTGGTCTAACTTCACAATTCAGTACTACACATGGTTCATCCCATTTTTACATGTTATCAGCAATGCATCACTAACACATAGAATGTGTTTTCAAGCAAATCTCTGATTTTGGTTAACTGGGACTTTAAAGATGGATGAAAATGAAGTGATATGGCAGAATACAAGTCAAAAACAGTCCAAAAGTCGATTTTCGTGCCTTCATTCACTGAAAGAAGGCGCAAAAAACAAGTTATATTTGGATCTGTATGGGTAAGCCTGGCTTACCCTGGCTTATAGGAGCAATTGCCACTGGTATAGCCTAGAACTAGTAGCCCATAGCCATTAAAACGGCTTATTGATTTACTCATATATCAACTAGATAATTAGATAATAATGAGTAGCCTAGTAGGCTATAAAAGGAATTCAATAGGGCCTAAGCCTTAAGTTGTACAGTAGCCTACAATCACAAGACGCATAGGCCTAGCCTACCGTAAAAAGCGATGCGTTCTCATAAGCCTATATTAACTTAGATAATTGTTAAATAGATAAATATTAATGTATCTACGTTCTATGGATACTAGCCAAAATGCTATTTCTGTAACCGTTTCATCAATTATTTTCCTGTGTAGGCTATCCTATTTAGCCTACTCACTGCTGCCGCCCATGTCGAGAGATGTTGAGAGACTTTAAGATGTAATGCATCATCCCCGACATGGGCGGCAGCAGTGAGTAGGCTAAACAAAGCGGAGAGCGCCGATTCGCCGGTAGAAGAAGACAGTCGATGCGCTGTGGATATAAAACATTTAAGTGTACAAATTTGCCTTTTATTTGAAAGGTGGGGGACTACAAACTGTAGCGACTTAGGAGAAAAGGCTTTCATCTTTCCAACGATGTGTTTACTTTGGTGAGTAACGAAACGGTTTTGTCTGTAGACTCGGACGACCGGGCCGATGAAGCGCTTTCATAGGCAAATTGCATTTAGAGTAACAGGGCGTTATCTGTATAGATATCGCCCTGACCAGGTCTAATCTAGACCCTACTTCTGTTGGTGCATTTTTATCTTTATGCTTTAATGATTTTAGAGCACAATCAACATTTTCCAGGATTCCAATAAGTCCATCCATTCATCCAACTTTGTGCTGAGCGCAGCGCGTAGCCTACGTTATGGCTGGTAGCCTACTGTCAAGGATCACGACTGATGCATTCCCTTAATTCCCGCGACGGAGGGTTATCAGCCGGTCTGGAGTTCCGTCTCTCATCGCTGATTTTATGAGCCCCAATGCAACACGACTCCCATCAAGACATCAAGATAATTTCAATATGAAAGACCTTTAAGTGGGATATTCCAGTAGGTAGCCTACTGTATCAAGTCGTCAGTCTTCATGACGCACTGTTATTCTTGTTTGCTGTGTAGATCCAGTCATAGAAGCGGGCATCTCTTCCTGTTTATACCGGCGATTTGAAACAGCTGGTCAATTCACCCCAACAAGAATAGCCAAGCGAAGGACAAAAATTAAACCACTAACGTTACTGCTGGTCTTGAAACAACTGTGTTAGCCTGGTTCCCTATGAGAACACTTCTGGGTCCAATTTCGTACAGTAGATCAGCCTGTGTCCACGTAGTTGTTAGTTAACTGGTACACTAGCTGACCCCTGTGTCACATGGATGGTGTTTGTGTACGTTGCAGTCTAGCTTACAATAGCTTCTCATGCCATTCACTACCATTCCATATTTTTTTATGATTTAAGGTCCCATGACGGTTTTTTCTTCCTGCTTCTGCCTAAGCACTCCACAATACCACAAAACAACAGTGTCATGTTTTTCTAGAAGTGAAGAAGACGGTTGCTATCAGTGGCTAAAGCAGTTAGCTAATGTTTAGATCATTCCTGTAGCTGTTGTAGTGCTAATGCGAGTTCGTCTCCGTTCCTGCCCGAGAAATAGAAGTTGAACTAATAGCATCAAAATAGCTACAGGAATCATCGTTGTAAAGTTAGCTATCTGCTACCGTTAATATTATGGAAGCTGCTGTCGTGAGTTAACTTGCTATCACGGTCTTATCGTGCAGCTTCACAGCCTGCTATTAGCAGACAGCACTAAAGTTGACAAAATCACACTTGCACATCATTAGAATTCCAACCATTTATATGGGATTTATCATTCAACTAAACATGGAACCTGAATACTACCTGATATTTCAACCTGCTGCCATCAGTGATCGGCGCGTCTGCTTGTTTGCGTCATGAATATCCTACGCAATGACATTCCATGTAGTGTCCCAAAACTGTTAAATCATTCCCTATGTAGTTCACTATGAGTAGCACTCAATACATCCATGGTAGCACTACATAGGGAATAGGGAGTGAGTGAACCATTTCAAACACATCTCTGGTCAGCTCCGTTAGCCATCTTACTCGTCCTGATGCCATGTTCCATATGAGAACACTCAGTTAGCCTACTGTATTAAACTTCTACTTGTCCCGACACATGAGTTAACAGATATAGACCCGGCGACAGTTACAGAGATAGAAACTATAAATAGATAGGCTTTGTTCGTAATAATTAAATTACAACCAGACAGAGAACAAGGAGTTTGAGAATGGTAGGCTCATCCAATGTGCGAGAGGAGCTACAGCAATGGGTCAATGAGTAGTATTACTGCGCCCCTATAGGCATGCGAGCGGTGGTGCAGAATGCCGTAAAGCGCCTGTTAGAATACCGCGGGTCAAGTTGCATTCTTATGTTCTCACATCTGTAGATACTATAGATAGATAGGCTTTGTTCGTATTAATTAAATTACAACCAGACAGATAAGGAGTTTGAGAACAAGGTAGGTTCATCTAATGTGCGAGATGAGCTACAGCAATGGGTCAATGAGTAGTATTACTGCGCCCTCTATGGGCATGCGAGTGGTGGTGCGGAATGCTGTAAAGCGTCTGTTAGAATAACGCGGGTCAGGTGATCTTCTTATGTTCTCACATCTGTATGAGCAACCATTTCAACAGTTAAGAGTAACATGAAATCACATCACAAAGCCAAGATGGCTGCTGTAACGAATCGTTCTAGGTAGCCTAGCTCAGTTGTTGGGGATTCTATTGTGTTAACGTTAACTTCGGAAAAAATGAATGCCTAAAAACGAATAACTACTAACGGTGTTGTGGGTTAATGTGAATGAGTAAGTTAATTATCCCATTTTATTCCAAGCGATGAAACGGTACGCACGTGCAGGAGCTCGAGCGAGTCTAGTGCTAGACTCGAGAAGAGAAGTCTCCACCATTGCCCGTAAGTTAGGCAACAAACAATGGCCCACCACAACACTTAACAAAAGTTCAACAAGTGTCCACAACTGAAATATTCCCAAGTTGCCAAGCCAACATTACAATTTAAGCTCCAATTTACAACAAAAAGCGAAAGTAATAACAATCATTGCGACAGAGTAATTTTACGTAGGCTACTTAGCTAGCCATGTACAGAAAAAGCCTAATCAAGTTAGCTAGTCAGTTAGCTAACGTTGGAAAGAGAGCATCTGATGGAGAATCATTACAAAAGGGTAGCTTGCACATAACGTTGCCGTCATTTATCTGGGGCGATAACAAAATACATAGCTAGCTATGTATACATTGAAATTGAGATGCTTACAGTACACAGTTACAGGATCTGTGTTGCGGGGACAACGACAGAGGCGTGTTGGTCTTTCTCAACGGTTCTGTTTCAAACAAAAAGGATGGGTAGGATACCCTTCGCTGGGTTTAGTGGCGGATTGCAAACAACTTTAATGTGCATACCGCCACCTACCAGACCAGAGTGTGTAACTTGTAATTTGCCTAGTTCTTCAATTCTGTGTCACCTAAAAAAGTAGCCTAAATAATGCCTTGCGTTCTTTGTTTTGTGTTCATTGCTCAACGTTCATTGCTCACATTCAGGTTGCAAAATTAGGACTTTATTCGTAGGCATATTTTTTATCATTATTTTTATTAGGCCTAGACTGTAAATATTTAGTGTTAATCCTAACTGTAAAGTAGAAATTACACACAAAACAGACATTAAAGGATTGCTCCTGAATATTACAATTCTATGACTTTATTACTTCAAAATGTATTTTAAAACCCAAGTAATTTACAAACATTCTGACCACTGTGACATTAGAAATGTACATTTCCAATAAAGTCAGGTTGGGGCTGTGATGTAACAGCATTGTCACGTTATTTAATAACATCGTAGTTACGGATTTCAGCAGCAGTTACAGCTATGTTGCCGTACAGTCTCCTTGAGGTCGGTTATTTTGCGACTGTATAGGCACAGTGTCAACAGCTGTTGGTACCGTCGCAAATTTACCAAACTACGACCAATGTGTCCCGTCGGCTTCACGTACTGTGCTAGTAGGGACTGTACCTCAGGATTGGACTACAAATCCCATACTGTAGTGTACTGTACGTCAGGATTGGACGACAAATCCCATACTGTAGTGTACTGTACCTCAGGATTGGACTACAAATCCCATATATACCTATACCCATATACGTACCTCAGTGGCGAACTGCTGCAGGCCGCCAATATTGATTGGCCCCTCCTCGGAGGTGTAGAGGTTGCACCCATCCACGCAGAGGTCAGAGGTCGGACACACCATACCGTAGGTCAGGCCCAAGGGGTTGTCAGACAGGATGGCCCAGGCCGCACAGAAGTAGTTCTGCAGAATGGAGACAGAACACAGCAGCAGGGTAGAACTGTAGGCTAGAAGCAGCACTGAGTCTCCTCCACACAAAATCTGCCTGGAAAGAATGATTGGACAGACAACAGCCTTGGAGGAAAAAGCTGTGCACTTGAAGGATGAACTTGGTGGTAAACGGTATTATCTAACTCTGTTCTCAGCCATTAGCAGCCTGTATGGAACAGCGAGCAGCAGAAGTCACCGAACTGGTGAGGAATTAAGACGGGGAAGAAAAATCCTTGGACGCTCATTAGTTTAAATACAGGCTCTTTCGCTCATCATGCGGATCTCTCTCTCTTTCGCTCTCCCTCTCTCCCAAAACACACACACACAGACAGTAGTTAGTGTAATATATAAGTAAAAAATCAAATCAAATAATTAACTTGTATTGGGGAAAACAATATGGTCACATACTATGATCTACTAATCACTGAAGACGCTACATAAACGGTTCTTCTGTGGGTAGATCAGATCTGTCGTCTTCCCTTTGATGAGGCAGATCCGAGTCTGACAGGAATCTATTTCAATTTAAATCTTCCCTCTGTGGATGATGATGTCTTCACCGTCTCTATCCAGTTTAAAGGGCCTTAATAGCTTTATAATGTCCCCTCGCATGGCAAGTGAACAGCCCACAGCACACTGGGGGCTCGGAGAGAGCGCAGAGGCACTTTTAGGCAAATATGCCCATTCCACAGTCCTCTCCCAGAAGAGATGTGGGAGAAATGGGAAAAACAGTAAAACATAGGCAGGAATGAAATGTAATTATTCACTTTATTCTGTACATTCCCAGGTTTTATTGAACGTTATGGCATGCAAATATTGGCTTGATGCAATAATATTGGCACGCTATACTGCATTAGATAGATTTAATGAGAGGAAGGAATCTGAGATTAGAAAGATGAGAAAGTCCTTTCACGCCACGCCTTCACTCACCATGTAATACTACCCTACGCTGTCGTACCTTGAGATGACTGATGTTATCTATCTCATAAGGTTTATCTCATTCAATACAACAGGTAAACAACACGTCCTATCAGGTCCTATCAATACTTTATTATTCATAAACAAACATGCACAGTAAAACCCCCAGGTTCTGGAGGGTCCAGCTGTTTGGAAAGTAATTTTTAGTGAAAAGCTTGATGACAAGATAAGAACACGAGTCAGGATGAGGTAACACCTGAGTAGAGGTAGTCTGCTGGGAGACAAGGCAGTGCAGAGATCCTTCCTCTGTGTGTGACAGCGTGTGTTATAGTGCCTCGTTCTTCTGTGTGTGTGAAAGTGTGTGTTGTGGTACCTCGTTCTTCTGTGTGTAAAAGTGTGTGTTGCGTGCCCTGCAGAGTAGCGGTGCTGCTACCTTGCTGGCGGGGGTGGTGATGAAGGACTTGATGTTTAGGCTGGTGGAGCAGCTCTTCTGACACGGGCTGTCGGCACCTGGTACGTCGACAGGAGACGGAAATGTTACAAAGCACAGACAGACTCACACCGTCACACAATATTCACCACCACCACCACTATCATTTTTGCTTTACATCCGTAATTAAAAGATCCCTTTTAAGAAAAACTCATTTTGTTTTAATCAAGTATGGGACACTGTGTGGGGCCAGAACGTGCAGTGACACCCCACCGTGACCCCCGACCTCTCATCAACTTATCAGAAGAGGTTCTCCTGCCAGAGGTACAACCGATGATGACCTAGGCTACACATGGAAGCTGCCATATTGGAAAGCAATAACACCACCAATTCTACATTATAAATAGCATGATTTGGGGGAGGGAAGACCATTAAATATTCATGCCCATGACAAAATGGATGGGTTGTCTTTGGTGTCCTGATGTGATTGGTGTAGGAGAGAGGGATCTGGGTTGGTGTTCTGTACTGCAGAGCAACAGGGCATCCTGCTAACAGCTGTTTACAGAGAGAAGGAGGGATGGGTGAGGAGGAGAGAAGAAAGACATGGGGGGAGGCGGGGGGAGGGATAGGTGGAGGAGAAGGGGGATAGGAGAGGTGGAGGGTTAGGGAGAGGTGGAGGGGATGGATGGAGAGGGCGACATGAGAGGGGGAGGGGGGGGGGAGAGGGCTGTTAATGAGCTGTTAGAGGTGTGAGAGTAATGCATGAAGTGATTCCTGTTTGCAAGATGAATAGACAGAGAATACAATGGGGGAGGAAGGAGAGGGAATAGAAAAAGAGAGGGGGAAGAGAGAGTGATAGAGAAAGAGAGAGAGGGGGTAGGACAAAATAGAGAAAGAAAGAAAAAGGAAGAGAAAAAATGAGTGAGAAGACAAGTGAGAGAGAGAAAGATGAAGAGAGGAGGAGAGAGAAGAGACAAAAATATAGAGGGAGAGAGAAGGAGAGAGAGAGAGGCAGGATAGAAAGCCCCTATGCACCTCTCCAGCTGGACTGCTGTAGTAATCCCAGGCCTGGGTTCTGAGTTCAGCGTAGACCAGAGAGCACCAGGCAGCCATTAATACCACTTAGCACCCTGCCACACGACTAATCACTGGTCAGACCGAGGCCAGGTAGACGGACAGGCCCCTGCACACATGCACGCACACACATACACACACACCTATGTTTTATTACAGCCTGGTCAGCTGATCATCATTATCTGTTGCCATTTAACAATAAATTATCTAACAATAAATGATCTTAGTGCCTTCCATGTTGTGATTTGGGCCGGGTCCGCCCCGGCTCGGCCCCTGCTCCCGGTCTGGACCCGCGTTCCTGCCCTGGACCCCCGATTTGCCCCGGACCCCTGGTTCGCCCCGGACCCCTGGTCCACTCTGCTCGCTCCTGGTCCGGACCCGCGTTCCTGCCCTGGACCCCCGATTTGCCCCGGACCCCTGGTCCACTCTGCTCGCTCCTGGTCCGGACCCGCGTTCCTGCCCTGGACCCCCGATTTGCCCCGGACCCCTGGTTCGCCCCGGACCCCTGGTCCACTCTGCTCGCTCCTGGTCCGGACCCTCGCCCCTGCCCGGGCCCCTGGTTCGCCCTGCTCACCCCCTGATCCTGGCCCTGAGCTCCTGTGCCCCCTGGACCTTCCTGGACCCTGAGCACCTCTCCCGGTGACTGCCCCTGCACTGCCCCCAGAGACTATTGTACACTTTGTCACTTGGTTTGTTCTACCTCCTTGTGTGTTTGGTCTTGTGTTCGTTGTCTTGTCTTCTATGTTGGTTTGTGTCCTCCCAGCCCCAGCTCTAGACACCTGTCCCCTCACTAGTCTCACGTCACTCAAGTCCCTCCTCTCCTGGCCCTTTAGTTCCCCCCTCTGCTTCTGCCCGGTCCCTTTCCCTGTCCCAGCCTCGTTCCCCGTTCCCTTCCATTGTGTCCTTGTTCCTGTGTCCTTGTGTTGGTGTCTTGTTGGAATCCCTCCAAGTCCTTGTCTGGGTGATTGTCTGCACCTGTCTCGTTATGTCTTGTTGCACACCTGTACATTGTTCCTTGATTGTTCTCCCAGTGTATATATGCCCTCCTGTTTCCTTTGTTCTCTGTCGGTTCATTGTCAATGTTAGTGCGTGTTTCCCCTGCGTTTCCTCCCGGTATTATTTGGATATTAAACTTATATTTTGAACCTGAGCTGCTTGCCTGCCGTCTGCTTTTGGGTCCTACCTCCACCAGCCTCAAACCCTAACATTCCATCCCATAGCAGAGTACATACTGCAACAGTATATCCTGAAGATATAGCTGGAGACAGGGTATCCGCAGGGTCTTGAAAAGTATTAAAAGTTGATAAATCCATTTTTGGAAAATTAAAACCCTTAAAAAAATATTAAAAAGTCTTATCACCATTTTATGAGGTCTTAAATTATTTTTTTTTTTTTCTGAATTAGACTGTCCAAAGAGTTTGAGTCCTAAAAACCTTTACAAAAAGTTTGTGAATTTATTAGTTTATTAAAAAACGGATGAACCTGAAACGTAAACGTAATGCATAACCCCGAGGTTGTCACATGACACCCTCAGCATGAAAGACGAAAGAGAAGGATGGAATGGCGGACAGGCTCAGCGTGGTAAACGTATTTCTTTGAATTATTTTGGTAGAAAACACGACATGGGAAAGTGTAAATTTGTGGAGTCGTGGTTGGATGTGCCGGACTTTAAACCATGGCTGCAGCCAGTCGCTGATAACATCAAGGAGGCATATTGTACACTATGTAAAAAGCAGTGGTGTCTAGTGGGTTCTAGTACCGGGTAAGCCAGGACCAACCGAAGCACGCACGTGCAGTGCGCACAATTTTTTGGGGGGTGCGCTTTCAAAGCATGCCCTGATGGGTTTCACAGCACCAGAAGGGCGCTGAGCAGTGGCATTTTTATGTAAAAACATACAGGACATCTACAGTAGTTTTTTTTTTTAACACATCAACAAAGGCCAATAATTTGAGAGCGAGCGAATAAGAGGGCAATATTTAGGCCGAAACAATCAAGCTTTGAGGGACACACTAAATAAACTACAGAGCCATTATATGACAATGGCCAAGCACCATGAAGAGGAATTGTTACGGCTCGCATGCCCTCGCCTCCACAACCGCCTCCCTCTCTCCCCTCTGGACCCGCTGCGCGCTCGGGGCGTCCTACGCGCTCTTCCGCACGTCGCATCGGCCCAGGCATGCAACGCTCTGACTCTCCGGAGTTTCCCCCCACTACCGGGCGTTCCCCGTCTCCGGCCAGCTCCGCGGACTCGGCAGTCTCCTCCCACTCCGGTGGCGAAGAGTCGGATCCCGACATGCCCAGCACATCGGCCCGTGCGCAACAACAAGAACGGCGCGCTCGTCTCCGACGATGACGCGGGCGCGGCTCTACTCACCGGTTTCCTATTCATCATCACCACACCTGTCCCTCGTTCTGCAATCACCTTCAACCCCTACAAGAACCTGGTCTACACTCCACTCATCGCCAGATCTTACCATAAACTCATGTGGTAAAGTATAGCCTAGCCTACATCTCCTTACCTGTGTTTTGTAGTGTTTTTTCCCGTTCCCCGTTTGTGATTACTCTCACTCACCCTGCCTCCCCTCCTCATCTCTCCAGTTCCTGCCTGACCCACGCTTGTCCGATTACCCCGCTCCTGCCTGACCCACGCCTGTACGACAACCCTGCTCCTGCCTGACCCACGCCTGTACGACAACCACGCTCCTGCCTGACCATCGCCTGTACGACAACCCCGCTCCTGCCTGACCATCGCCTGTACGACTACCACGCTCCTGCCTGACCATCGGCTGTACGACTACCACGTCCCCCTTTTTTGTTATCTCATTAAATCGCCCCTCCGGGCTTTACCGTCCCTTGCCTCCTCCTTTCCTGTTGCGCCTGGGTCCCTAACCAAACCCTCACAGGAATGACAGGATGATAAAATACACCCCCTTAGGGAACAGCACTCAATAGCCTACTCCCCTACTTCACTAATCAGTGTTTAGGTTATTAGCTTACCAGGCTACTAGGCGTATTAGCCCACCGCTCCAAGAAGCAAAGTTCACGCTCTCAAGTGCTGATTAATCTAGGCAAAGCAAAACGCACAGCCATAACAACTGGTAATTAATCACAAGAGACCAACCTTATTGTAGCCCAAACTCGTTTAATCCACTTCATTTTGGAATCAACTTTCAACAAATACTCAAGATCTCCGTTTTCCATGTTCGTTGATGGATAAAGTGGGTAACGTGATTGACAGGTGACGTGAATGACGGGACAGTCATGACAAGTTTTGATTGGATAAACCGTCCCAATGTTAAAATGTCAATGTAAATTCCAATGTAAGCACTTCGAGAACTGGCTTTCCCCAACGCCCACTTTTAATTATTTTTCATTTTTCATTTGGTCTTGACTTCCGTATGCCAGAATCCTTTTGCCTGGCCTACAATGTTAAAGAGGTGCTCCAGTCAAAATCAGATTTTCTGGGGTTTTGCATGGTATTTGTACTTGGAGGCATTGTGTGAACACTCTGGAAGTGTTGAATTTGTGTTAGTGTTAGTTTTAGAGAACTAAATGATATAATTTTAAACTGCCATTTTCACCTCCCTTGTAAGTCTGACGTCAGACTTACAAAATTGGCACTCCCCCTCGCCTCAAACTGTCTCAAGAACCCGCACCCATGCTTGCCCGCTAGGAAAAAGTGATATTGGAATTTTGCGTCCTAACCTCTTCATCCATTGGTAAGTTCAGATCCTTGTGAGTGATTTCCACACCTCACCAATGATAGATTGCAGATAAGTTAGCAACTATAGTTTAAAACGTTGACTGTTTAAGTAACCATTTTATAAGCTAATCGTAATCTTATGACACAAGGATAATGCAATGGCAGAAACACAGCACATCATACTGTACCCTTCCCTGGCATTAAACAAAATTAATCAGGTGCAAACTGTGCTGTAAGGTTTCTAAAGCGATAGCCTACCAGAACTGTTGTGAGTATGCCGTGTTGTGTAGGCCAATAGGCAATGTTACGAAGTCAAAGTTGGTTAGAAGTCAGTTTGTCTCCCCAAGAATCTCCCGATTATCACTCGCTCAAACTACATTCGATATAATGTAGGCTAAGCCTACTGATAAATAGCCGATTCTTGTAACATATGCTGTTTTGGATATGCAAAATAATGATGCTATTACTAATCGCTTTTATAATTTGTCCCCTTTTCTTGTAACCAGATCATAACTACATTTCCAATACTGGGATTCGGGAGGTCCAGGTCCCGCGCTTCAGGGCTCTGGAGGTGTGCAGGTCCTGGAGGGCAGGTTGCAGCCAATGTCACCTAATGATATTATAAATATGTTACAACACCCCCCTGTTTTTATGAGAAAGTAGCCCATGTCTTCATTTTATGTCATGTTGTATGCGCAACAATTACCTTGGAAAATAAAAACGTAGGCCTATAGTATCCGTGCAGTTTTTTGTCATGTATTTATTCTAGAAAACATAGCCTATTCTCACAATGAGATATTCACTTGATCAAACACATGTACTGATTCGTTTGTCCTAAGGTCTTGTATTGCAGTGTTGTGCTGCGCATATAGTCTATTGTGATAAAATTATGACTACATTTCGGGGTAGGTGGAGGTGAAGATATTAAGTCAAGTTATTATTTTCCTTTCGTAAAACCATTTAGGTCATACAATGGATGTGGGTGGGCACCTTGAAAAATAATTCAAAAACAAGTTAAACTCGATTTCACAAGACAAGACAAGAAGCTCACCGGGGGGGTAATTGGTGTCCGTTGGTGTTCTGACATCAAATTCGCCGCAAAGTATGAATCCTGTAGGGTTTTATTGATCATTTTATGAAATCCATTGACTTGTATTGACGCGACCGTTGTAGATGTGTAGATCAATCCGCAGAGGGGATTCAGGAAGCGGAACTACTTACGGTAGCTATAGTTATTGTTTATGTTGCTAGGCTACCTAGTTTGCGGACGTTTACACACATGTGCTGCAACTAAATAGTTATATGCAAAATATTTAAAAAGCCTTTCCAAATGAACTAGAATCTTACTTTATGGCGAATTATATGTCAGAACACCAACTAACACCTCAGTGAGTTTCTTGTCTTTGAAACATGTTTTTTGAATGATTTTTCACAGTGCCCGACCACATCCATTGTATGCGGTGGTACAGCAATTATCAGACTTTCTCAAAAGTGCTACTTTTTCAACTTTTTGATCTGAACCATTGTATATGATCATAAGTAACCTTAAAACAGGGCTTAACATGATTTTTCCCTTTATTACTCCTTTAACACAATTATTAAATACATAATTGTGGTTTGTACCAGTTTGTGTTAGGTCATCATTCATTTTAAAATTATTGTTATTTATTACTTAAACTAGGTTACCTTTCAAAAAAAAAAAAATATATATTCATAATCCACCAATGGCACAACTCGTCCGTCGACCTCAACTTTTTCCGGTTTGATCTGTTACCGCCAAAAAAAATTATCTGACTGTACTGCTCAGTGCTCAACAAGCTACAACTAGCCAATATCAGAAGCCTATACATATGCACAGTAGTCTCCCTCTCTCTACCTGTGGCATTTCTACATGCATCCATAAACTGACCAAATAAACTGTTTTAATTTCAGTTGCTGAAATAGAGAGAGGTCTGGAGTCCTTGCACAGAAGCAGAGAGCAGATTAGGCAGGCATATGCAGATGTGGACCCAGAGGTAGGTAAGCTGACTGCCAATAAATGCAAAATGTTACAAAATTAATACAGTTATTGAGAATTATTACAATAATTCTCAATAACCAGCGTTCAGTGGACAACATGAAGGCGGCAATATGGGGTAGTCTGCTTCACTGATGACAACCCCATGCGCACCAGGAACATATTGTGGTTTTAGGACAGTTTTGTGGACTGCAGCTGAGTGGGTTCTACAGACCAGCTGCTTAGAACAGTTTTGTGGACTGCAGCTACGTGGGTTCTACAAACTAGCTGCCTAGAACAGTTTTGTGGATAGCTAGTGTGGTGCCATCTGAGGAGTGACTCTGTAGACCTATGACGGCGTAGCTTGATGTCTCCTATGGTGTTGCTTTTGACGATGGTTATATCACTTGTTTGTTTGGCAATCTATATTTAGCTTCTATTGGTGTTTACCCTGCATTGTTTACCACATCTTGTCCTGTGTATTCATGAATCAGCTTACTCGTCATGTTCATTCATTCATTCATTCATGTTTTCTCCATGTAAAACGCTTAAAAAAACACAAAAGGTTAGATAATCTGTTTTCCCATGCATGTCCTCGTCAAATGTGTCTATCTTTGTCCATGATCTGTTTAACAAAATAATACAAGCTTTCTAAAAGAGAATGTTCTCTTCCCTACTAACATTGTCTCGTCTCTAGTCTCGTCTTACTAACACCCCACTCGTGGGCTGTACCTTGACGTGGTGAGTGGGCTTCCAACTAAACAGGTCTTGCTTCTCTATGCAAAATGTCTACTCCTGGACTATTTTGAATCCACAACATGCTGTGTTATTCAGTTTTCAGTTTCTATGTGTTTTCAGATGTTGTGTAATGTTGTTACTAATGATGTGATTGGATATTGTGTTTGTAAATATTGGTTTACAATGCAAATGTATGTTTTTTTACAATACAAATTTTCAAAGCCCGTTTTCTCAAAATGAGTTATTTCTCATCTTAGGGACATCAAAACCACCACTTGAGTAGCACCTACATACACCTAACTTTCCAGTTTTGTTCCAATCCATATTCTGAAGGGTTTGGCCAACGGGGTTTTTTAAATTTCATTCATAGCCTGATTTATATAACAGTTTATCCCTAAAACATGGCGAAAATTCATCTTTTTATGACTGTTGACAGTATTTTATGATTTCTGAAGTGAAGAAAAGATAAATCAAAAATCCCCCTTGAACAAAGTTTTGAATAGGGATATGTGAACAAAATGAAACAAGAATTTTGAATCTGGCTTGAACCAATTAAAAAAATGGATGTCCCGAAATTATGCAAACTGGTGCATATTTAGCGTTGGATTAATTTGCATATTAATCCATAAGATTTCAGAAAACTTGTAATACAAAAAAGATGCTCCTTAATGTACCTAACAAACTGGGGGAGTTTGATGGTGATACCTATTAAGGATTTTTTTTTTCCTATTCAGCTGGGGTGTCTCCCCTTAAAAAGGTATTGAAATTAACCTCAAGATTCCTGCATATACCCTGTGGAGAGGAAGGACAATGGTGGAACTGTGTGTGTGTGTGTGTGTGTGTGTGTGTGAGTGTGTGTGTACGTATATGTGTGGTAGTGTGTGTGTGTGTGTGTGTGTACATAATTACAGAATAAATACTACTGAGTAGTGTTGTCAAAAATATCGATTTTTCGATTCATATCGATTCTGAATATTTAAAACAGTTTCAATACTAATTTCTCGCAATATCGATATTTTCCACACTATCGATACCAGCTGGCTTTCTCGCTCTGTCTTCTCTCCTACAGCGAGTTGTTGACACACAGGCACACACACACAGGCACACACACGCTGCTGCTCTGCACACATGGCCCCGCCCCCTCCCCCTCACAGACCTGTCTTGTCAACAAATCCTCTCACTCGCTCCGAAGATGGCAAGTGCAGAGCCTCCGCGACTCGTGCATAAAGAAAACAGCAGAAGTGCTGTTTGGAAGTACTTCGGGTTTGAAGCAAATGACGAAGGAAAAGCTAAAGATGCCACGAAGCCCATTTGCAAGCGTTGTCATAGGTCAACCGAGTCCAGCCACCACATTCCAGAGTAATGCCAACGAAAGGTGCAAACACAACAAATTTAGCAAAACACCTGAAGGACCGACACGTGGATCTCTATAAAGAATTTAGAGAGGGTGACAGCTCCACTTTCAACATCACTGAAACATTAAACAAAATGGCCCAGTAAACTATTAACTTTAGTTTAATACATGAACTCTAGTTTAATACATCCATGAGCTTGCTATCGAAACGCCGCATTGACTGTGTGTGTGTGGGGGGGGGGGCGGTAGATAAGATAGCTAACGTGAAGCTAAGCTAGGCTAGCTAATCCCCCTCAAAGCTATCCAGCAATGGGCCAAAGCAGTCAATGTGGCGTCTGAATAGCTGAGGGGAATTAGCTAGCTAGCTACTAGCTAGCTCATGGATGTAAACTAGAGCTAGTTAGCTTAGCTTCGAGAATGGCTGTTGGGCTAACAGGACAACACCAGCTATCAAGCCTGAGGAATCTTGAGTTAATGGTCAGTAAATAAACTTAGATGCTGTTATGCTTAACACACAGTACTATTAACTTTACTTAATTTCTAAGATTAGATTAGATAATTGAGTTATTTTTAAAGGTCGGATCTAAAGAGAAACCAAGGTTTTAATAGTGTGATATTTATCTTCTCTTATAGTACCAGAGAGAAGCTGAGGAGAATCGACCAGCAACAAAAGCGACACACACACAGCCTACCCTACTAGCTGTATTTGAACAACAAAGAAAGTATGATGCAAAATCAAATGAAGCTAAGAAACTGAACAGGGCTGTAGCAGAGTACATATTCATGGATCAGGTCCCCGTGTATACTGTTGAGAAACCTGGGTTCAGACAACATCTTGGACAGTTAAATAACAAGTATGCCCTTCCTTCACGGAATCATTTCATGTACACTGAAATCCCCGCCCTACACAATGAAACAAAAGATAAAATCATGGAGAGCCTTGGGGGAAAACCCTTCTTTTCATGCACCACTGACCTGTGGACCAGCAGGGCCACATCCACATTCATGGCAGTAACTCTGCAGTTTATAACAGAATCCTGGGACATGCAGAGCTGGTGTTTGGGCTTGAGGGAGGCGTTGGAGGAGATGGTACATGAAACATGGGAGCTGGACATGTCAAATATGGCTGGCATCACCACTGATAATGCCTCAAATAACAA
This sequence comes from Borostomias antarcticus, assembly GCF_949987555.1. Taxonomy (NCBI): domain Eukaryota; kingdom Metazoa; phylum Chordata; class Actinopteri; order Stomiiformes; family Stomiidae; genus Borostomias; species Borostomias antarcticus. The sequence continues at coordinate 14,966,213 of NC_140242.1, forward strand.
GAAAGCATTTCAGCAGGACTTCACATGGGTCCACTGCTTTGGGCACAACCTACACCTAGCCATTAGCAAGGGCCTGGATATAGACCGTGTGTCTGGAGCGCTGTCGAGGCTGAGGAAGACGGTGTCTGCTTTCAGCAGGTCAAAAAATCGAAAATGTTATGCCCTCAATGTTGTCAATTTCTCCCCGTGGTATCGAAAATGGTATCGAGTATCGATACTTTTCAAGGTATCGTATCGAAGTTAGAAATTCCAGTATCGTGACAACACTACTACTGAGTGAGGGACACATATACATATTTTAGAGAAGAAGCAAGCTTAGAAGTTTTAATGTTGAAAATACTTTTATGGAAATGTTTTACACTTGCTTCATTAAAACAGTTCTCACTTTTGCCTTTGTTAGCTGGTACGGGTCACTTAACCTAAAAAATAGGAACAGACTGCAGGGCATCGCCAATGTTAGGACCTTGAAGAAAGCCCAGTCAATCCTGGCTGCCCCTAGCCACCCACTGTTCAAGGAGTTCCAGTTGCTTCCATCTGGCTGCAGATACAATGTGCCGAGATGCAGGACCAATAGACTTAAGAACTCACTGATCCCTGCGGCCATTGGCCTTTTAAATAACTCAATGTGATGTGGTTGTTGTTTATATTGTGTTTGTTGTTAGTGTTTTCTGATGTTTATGTGATTTTCTACACACAAACACACACACACACACACACACACACACACACACACACAAAAACACACACACACACACAAACACACACACCCACACACACCCAAACACTCACACACACACACCCCCAAACACAAACACACACAAACCCAAACACTCTCACACACACACACACACACCCAAACACACACAAACCCAAACACTCTCACACACACACCCAAACACACACGCACGCACACATGCACACACATACAAACACACGCACACACATGCGCACGCGCCCGTGCAGATGCACACACCGCACACACACAGAGCATACTATACAACCAATTCAATATAGTGATTTCTGACCAGGTCAACATTCATAGATATATGAAAAAATATGAGATGAAAGAGAGAGATAGCTGGAAACACCCATCCCAGCCAGGTACGCCTTCTTTTACACGGTCTTTTCCGCGATTTCAGGCGTACGCCCTCTTCCCCCCCCACAGCGCGATCTATCAAGCAAAAAGGGCGGATATTTAGTCGCCTTTCTACGCGCTTTTGTAGGACACCTCTCAACTTGGCGTACCGATTTAGACGGGTTTTTACACCCTTTTTGAACACGGGGAACTGGCGACGCAGGTGGTGCGTCTGTGAATTACAATGTTTGATGGAAAGAAGAAGAGCGAGAGTTTATGAACGCACAATCATGTAGGCTAATAGCCCAATTCAGCACAAACATATATCGCAATGGAAGATCGTGTCCTCTAACCAGCTCATTAATGGTCCGATATGGATTTGTTCCCCAAACTTAACCTATGCGCACACCTAATGCAGGCACTCCATCAAACGGCAATAATTGACCAATTAGATTGTCATTAATATGTGATCATGTGGACCTGTTTGCTGTTTGGTAAGCATATAAATGACAGTCCTCCTGTGCGTAATGAGAGCCTAAATGAATCCGGCGCTACTCGGCCCACTGTCCGAGATAGAACTCCAAAGAGGTGACGTCGATGGCAACTGCACCCACATATTGATAAGGGCACCATCAGTGAATGAATACGTCTATGTGAATCGCAACAATGTGCACACTATAAATACCCAAATCATATGTGACGCCGACATGCTCATCACAAGTGTAGTGGCACGGTGGCCTGGCTCCACACATGACTCATTAATCCTGGCGCACAGCAGGGTAGGGGCTAGACTGGAGGCAGGCGCTGCGCGTGACAGCTGGCTTGTTGATGTGTGCATAGCCAAGATACATATTCTTTTTATTTTTTACTTTAATCTTTATTTGCATTTTCCATCCATACAACGACAATACAATAAAACATAAAAACTAACAATAACAGCTTATGGGTACTTCCATCCATGCAGCTTTTTTCTCTTACCCAAATATTACAATTTCAATATTAGTGGTATCATCACACTTCCTTCTATAATCCATCCATTTTTCCCATCTCCCTTCAAACTTTCCTTCCTGCATCCTCAATGCGTGAACTTCTCCTTAACATAAATCTCCTCCACAACACCCAGCCACTGCTCGTTGGTTGGGGGTTCCACCTTATACCAAGCCCTCATTATTGTCTTTTTACTAGCAACCAATAGTACTTTCACTAGGTATCTGTCCCCTCCTTGCTGGCAGCCGGAGGTGGAGGTGTTGGCGGTGGAGACGGAGGCGCTGGAGATGGCACTGGAGGTGGAGGCACTGGAGGTCGTGGCGCTGGAGGTGGAGGCTACAACTGGCGGGGGCACGACCGTCAGGTGAAGGACCACTGCAGACTCCCACTCCTCTGAGTCCCACCCCACATCAGAGTCTGGAGAAACAATTTCAGTCATTTTCTTTGAGTTTGTCTGTACACTTTATTATGCATTAAACATTTCATTGTGTAGCCATATTCATTTGATATGTGTTACTGTTGGCAGCCAAATAAATGCTGTGATTTACCGGGTGATTTAGATGAGAGTCTTAATTTAAAAGGGAAAAATGTTTAATGTGGTCTAACATTATGATCATCTGTGTTATCGTTCCCTGTTTTTGGTCCTAAATCAATCATAGCCTACCACAGAATGTTTGGAATGTTAGATTTCCTCACAGCCACATAATACAGCATGTCCGCATAGCCTACGCCAAATACAGGATGCACGAAACGTACAGTAGGCTACCTAAACTGTAGGAGCAATCAGACAAAGGTAAGCTAGTACAAATACCTTCCGAAGATTTTTTTTTTTCCTCGCGTGGACCTCACCAACAAGCATATGCACCTCCGTCTCCGAAAAGTTTCTCTTCTTTTCACGTTTTTCCATAAACGTAATTGTCTTGCCTTTGCTCCACGCTATATTATGTCGGTTCCTTCCGGGTAACCACGTTGTGCACTGTCATAGTTTTGACCATATGGTTGAATTTGGGCGTGGAGAGGGCGGAACACGAGGCGCGTGCACGTCCGCTGTCTTCTACGACACCGTGGGATTTATCATTGAGAAATCGGTGCAGCAGCCATGTTTGATAGATCCGAAAAGCGTGTAAATATTCTCGTTGTACGTGGCAGTCCGCCCTTTTCTCGTTTTCGTCGTACGCCCTCTTTTACACCTGAATTTACACGCTCTTTGATAAATGAGGCCCCTGGGCACCTTCAGTCTCTCTACGCTCACAAAAACAACAACAACAATAACAATCCAAAATCCTAGAATAACCTTTCCGTCCCTCACCAGGAAGTGGGCTCAGAGGGCTGTCTGTGGAGAGAAACCTCACTGTTCTGTCCATGCACCCCCCTCAGACAGCAGTACAGAGCCTGGCAGATGCACACATTTTAGAGTCTCGTCTATCTGCCCTGGCCAGCAGTCCTAGCACTTAGCAAATGTCAACAGAAAATAATGCACACACAAAGGCAATCTTATTTGTTCAAGAATCGCTCTAGGTCACAGCAATTCACCAGGGCACACACACAGAGACACAGCTTCTCCAAAGAGAGTCGCCCTCCCCTCTCCTCTCTCATCCTCTACCTCTCGCTCCCTCTCTCTCTGTTTCTCTCTCACCTTCTCTCTCTCACTCTCTCCTCCTCTCTCTCTCTCTCTCTAACCTCATTCACACATACAAGCTTTCCCATTAAATTCTAGGGAATTGACCTGTTAGGGGGGATTTCACAGAAAATCTGCACAGCCAATTTCCTGTGTCAAGGGCTAGTATAATTCCCTGGAATCTGTCGGGAAGGCTGCGTTGTGAACAGAAGCTGTTGCATTACCAGGTAGGTCAGTCTGGCAAAACACACAAATGACTAGGGATACTAGGGATTTCAAATGCCACTGGAAGCTCCAAAATTCACCCAAAGGAAAAAATATACTTTGATAATTTTAACATGAGCAAAATAGTTAGGGCTGTCTTCAACCAAAGAAAATCTTAGTTGACTGACAAAGCTTACAACATTATTTTTCCAACCAAAGGTTTTGGGCAGTTTTATATATAAAACGTATATATATATATATATATATATATATATATATATATATATATATATATACAGGGTGCGATTTGTAAAAAACCCAGAGGGGGGGACATTTTCAAACAAAATTTAATGTCCAGAAATTGAACAAATGTAAACATCACAACAAAGGTATGCTCTTATTGTATTCTTATATATACACCCAACAAAGTGCTCAAAGAAAGGACAAACCATACGATGTTAGGTTATTGATCACACTGCTATGAATGTAGAGCTATCCCGTCCTCATAATAGACCTTTAGACCTCATTAAAAAAGTGATATGCGTAGGCTAGTTAAAGGTAGGCACTATGTGCATTATAGGCTACATCAAAGAGGATAAATTGGTGGCCGCGACAATGTGCTGCGCTGACTTGGCTATCGCCTAATATCGAGGATGAGAATAGCAAAACAAAAGCAATACATGCTGACGATTGGCCGCTTATCACCTACAACAATAATTGTATTATAATAAAATATTCATCATGTCACTTACCGATGTTTAGCACTAGCAGAATCTGCTTTGGTGACGGACTGGAGGCTAGTGGGCAGCCTCCAAAATCCTCGCAGCAACATGTGACGAAATGCTTTGTTGACCCTGTTTCATTGCTAATTCTTGCTAGTTAGAGTAGGCGCTTGGTTGACAGTTGTCATGACAATCAAACGCGTGGTTAGAACTAGCTGTTGTAAATCATATTTTTGAAATAGCTAGTGTAGTTTTTCTAAATTGCGCCATCTATTTTCGGGCACAGGAATTGTAGCTATATTCAGTCTGATCAGAAGCAGGGATAAAAACATATCCCCACCGGCGATAAAAATGAATGATCAGAGGAGGGGATAATCAAACCATAGGGAGGGAAATCCCCCCCAGCAATTTGCACGCTGTATATATATATATCACGCTTATGTTTGCGTATTGGTGCATTTTGCTTGCCTTGCTGCCCGCGATGTCCTCTCCGGTCCGTGGTTTTGGGGGTTCGTTCGGTGGCGTCGTAGGACGGCCAGATTCCGAGGTCCAGTCCCTCCGGGATGTGGGCCCGTCCGGGGGATCTTCCACAGGCGTTCGCCGAAGCCGTCGCCTGGCCAGCAGGGCCTCGCATTTTCCCGGTGCGGAGGACTGGCCTCTGCCCACCGTGTTGGAAGTCCTCTTCCGTAATAGCGTCGCCGTCCCCGGGCTACCAGCGAGCAGCTGCTAGCGCTTCTTTTCGCGATCAAGGACCCCGCCCCTGCCTGCGTGCCCAGGAAGGCTACGCAAAAGAGGAAGAGCTCCCGGGACGCGGAGGATCGTCCTGCGTTCCCCTCTGAGTCTCCGGCTACGCTGTCGAGGAGGTCCGCGCCGGTGCCACTGGCCGCAGTTCCAGCTAGCCTGGCTCCGGGTCCGGCTGGGCCGGCGGTCGATCCGGTGCTGGCAGCGCTGGTGGCTATCCAGTCCTCGTTGTCATCGATGGATTCCCAGATCCAGACCCTGGAATCCCGCCCGTTGCCGGCGGCTCGTCCCGCGCTTCCTGCTGCTGCCGTTGCTGCCCCGCCCGTACCTCCGCTGCCCGAGGCTGCCGTCATGGTGATTACTGGTCCCGTAGCTGCGCTGGATGTCTTCCTTCCTCAGAGATCGCTGGGAACTGCTGTTCCCGTCGCCGTGGGAGTCCCGTTCTTCCCTCCGTCTGCCGCCGTGTTCCCCTCGCTGCGCAGCCAGATCCTCACAGGTAATGACATTAATCTAGTGAAGATCCTACTTCTCTCCGAGACTGTCGACAGGCAGGTGGTCGATTGCAGGGATGTGGCCCTGACTCTAAAGGACAGTCACCCCCGGCTGTCTCGGTCTCTTACGTTCCCTGAGTTTGTGATTGCTTTCGGTGTGTATAGGGATGTTTTGTGTGCGGTGTACCCTGCTAGGCGGGCAGAGCTGGATACCTATCTCTCCATCCTGGCCGATTTGTGCATGACTTATGGGGGGACTCTGTTTTACGATTACCATTGTTCGTTATCGTCGAAGGCAGCGATGTTCGTTCAGCGTTTCAACCAGCGTCTGGATTGGTCCGTGCTAGACTGCACTTGTTAGCAGGCACTTTACTAGCCGCCCGGTCCTCTCGTGCGCTGTTTGCGGGTCCTATTCGCATGCCCCTTCGATGTGCCCCAGGTCTGTGCCCGCGTCCGCTGCTGGCATTGGCACAGGTATTGGCACGTCCGTCTGTAACACCGTTGTGCAATAATTCTAACGTCTGTTAAAATGTCTGTAAGTTTCCTAATTGCCGTTACATGCATTGTTGCAGTTACTGCGGGGACGGGCACCCAAGGTCTGTGTGCCCGCGGCGGGCTCGTCTCGGGCAGGCTGCTTCGAAACGGACGAAAATTTTATAAAACCTTCCACACCGATCAACATCCCCGAGCTGGGGAGGGCGTTGTCTAAGCATCCCAACAGTTGTTTTTTCAGTTATTTACTGTCGGGACTTGTACATGGTTTTATGGCCGGGTTAGCCTTGCTGCCTGATGTTTCCCATGCATGTAATAACTTGTTGAGGGGGTGGACCCGCTGCTGGAGAAGGAGGTCAGGAAGGGCTTTATGATCGGTCCGTACAGCTCGTCGCCATTTCCAATCGCCCGCTTCAGTCCAATCGGCATAGCAACATGTAAATATTCAGGGAAAAAGCGGTTGATTATCGACCTTTCTTCTCACGACGACATTTCTCCCAGCATCAACAGCCTGATACCCCCGCCTTCTTTTTCCCTCTGCTACAGGTCGGTCGATCACGCCATTAAGCTCATTAAAACTGCCGGTAGGGGTGCGTGGCTATCTAAGGCGGACATCACGGACGCATTCAAGGTGTCACAGTGGCATTTGTTCGGCGTCCGGTGACGCGTCCTGATGTATTTTCTGGTTCGGCTGGCTTTTGGCTGTCGCAGCAGCCCCAAGATTTTCGATTCTCTCTCCGAGGCGTTATGCTGGATCCTATTGAATGACTGCCGGCTCCCGTTCGTGCTTCACCTGCTGGACGATTTTTTGCTCGTCGATTATCCCTCCACCGACCCGGGCCACGGTATCGCAGCCCTGCGTAGCACTTTCTCCCGACTGGGCATCCCTCTGTCCGATGAAAAAACCACCGGCCCGCTCAGGCAGCTCGAGTTCCTCGGTATCCTCCTGGATAGCGTTAAGATACAGGCCTCTCTGCCCCGCGAAAAGCTGGATCGGATTCGGAGTGTCATGCGTGACGCGCGCGAGCGTTTGGTTATTACAAAAAGGGAGCTGCTCTCCTTGCTCGGGCATCTGAACTTTGTGATGCACGTCATTCCTCAGGGCTGCTTGGACGAGGGCTGTCGTTCAGACATCCACTTTTGGTCCCAGTTGTGCGACGGGTGGAACGGCGTCTTTTTTTTTTTTTTACAACGACGGCTATCACTCTTCGGTGTCCCTCTGGCTGTTTACTGATGCTGCGCCCTCTGTGGGTTGTGGGTTTGTGGGTATATTCGGCATTAACTGGTTTTCTGGCGCCTTGGCCTACCGAACTGACCTCACCACCTAACCAAGCCAGCTCCCCAGCGCTTATGGAACTGTATCCCATCGTAGTCGCTACCATCTTGTGGGGACGTCAGTGGTCTAGAAAATGCATTTTATTCTTCTGCGATAACGAGGCCACAGTGAATATCATCAACAATGGTCGTTCAAACATTCCGTTCATTAATAAATTCATGCGCTGTGGAGAGGAGCCCCTCTTCCTGACGGGAGAGGGAAAGCCCATGACCAGAGCCTGGTCCACCGCTAGTCTCCGCACCCTCTGCCTGGCGTGCGGGCTCCCACCGGTCCGGTACACTGCCTCCGCATAGGAGCCGCAACCACCGCTGCTGCCATCGCCCCGGTGTCCACCCTGACGTCCATGGGCAGATGGTCTTCATCTGCATACGAACGCTGCCTAAGGCCCGGCGTCCAGGCCGTTTTGGATGCTCAAAAAGCTATGAGCGGACTGTAACATTTGTGTTAGGTTACTGCAGATTCAAATGCATGGTGTAATTGCTTGTGAACAGCTCGTCGTTGGTTAAGGGCTCCCCCTGCTGGGTAATCAGGATAGCACATGCTGCAACTGGCTCATTCAAGTCAGAGCGCTCTCCGTCGACCCCTTCTGCGCATGTGGGCCTCGGAGCTGCTGGTGTGTTCATGTTGGGGGGTATTGCTGCATTCTTCTGGTTTCCACTATGCGTTGTCTAGTGGAAGCCAGGGAATTTCACTAGCTTAGTCTCTGTGGCTCTCCGTGGTGACAAAATTCATATGCTATGTATATATTGTTGCATGCTAATAAATGGGTCAATTTTGACTAAAGTGATCTCGGCTGAACTTACAAAACGATTATTAAAACAAGAATATATTTTTACAACTTTTAAGAATGATTCTAGACTACAGATTTTTATTTGATTGACTTGGTTCATTTGGGCTTCTGTCATGTTGACTATTAAAATAAACGGTGCCTTCTGTAATAAAAATGATGTCTTAATATAAACCATATAATTTAGGAAAAACTTCACATATGCCACGTTGACAGCTGTGTAGACTAGCCTACATTTTTGTAGACTGTAGGCTATTGTATGGTATATTGTATTCCATAACTTTGACATTTTGCACTGTTCTGCTCGCTATTTGTATGCACTAATGCAAATTCCTCATAGGAGGAAGCCTACTTGGCTAAATAAAAATCTGATTTTGATTGCCCACGCTGGATTTGACCTGCTGTCCTCTGACTTGCCAATGCACCTAACACAACCCCGCCCTAACCATTATACTACCAAAAAATTGGCAAGTCAAGGGCCCAGATGACCGGCATTCATATTGAGAAGTGACATCTGAGCACGACCCTGTAGTTGCATGTCCTTACAGATGTGAGACCATAAGAATGTAACTTGACTATATACTATATAATAGACTATTCTAACAGACGCTTTACGGCATTCCGCACCACCGCTCGCATGTAATATTAGGCTACTCATTGACTCATTGCTGTAGCTCATCTCGCACATTAGATGAGCCTACCTTGTTCTCAAACTCCTTGTTATCTGTCTGGTTGTAATGTAATTATTACGAACAAAGCCTATCTATCTATAGTATCTATCTCTGTAACTGTCGTCGGGTCTATCTGTTAACTCGTGTCGGGACAAGTAGAGGTTTAATACAGTAGGCTAACTGAATGTTCTCATATGGAACATGGCATCAGGACACGTAAGATGGCTAACGGAGCTGACAGAAATGTGTTTGAAATGGTTTACTCACGCCCTATTCCCTATGTAGTGTTACTCATAGTGAACTACATAGGGAATGATTTAACAGTTTTGGGACACTGTAGCTGTCCTAGTAATTGAATTACTTTTCCTCAGAGAATATCTGCTATTGTGGATTATTTTGTTTTATTTTGTACATCTAACTTTTGGTTTGTTAATGATGTGATGACGACACCTGCTGTTCACATACTGTGGTCACGTGATTGAACTAGAGAAGTGCGTAGATTGCCAGAACCTGCTAACACAGCTGAACGTGGAGATGTTTGCCAGTAGCTGAAGAGATTCTAACAACTCCTAAAGTTCTGGATATAAGGCGCACATGGTCTGTAATTGTTTTGTGATTGTTAAACTGTGTATTTCATTTATGGTTTCTCAAATGAATGTAGATATGTCAAATATATTTTGTGTTGCTAGCTGGCGTGGCTAACGCAGTGGTAGTAGCTAGCCTACGTCGAGCCAACCGAGCCTCATTTTAGTTTCATTGGCACAGATAATATCATTGTGTTAAGAGTCAAGAGAATTGGAGTCAGTTTAACAGTCATTTATTTTATTTCACATTTCAGTTTTTCACGGTGTTTGTGAAAAGAAGAAATAAAAACTATCAAACATCAGTCGAATCGTGGGTTGCTTATCTACCAGAACAAAACCTTTGGGAGCAGTTACAGTGAAAAACGTACGTCATATGGGATGGAGTGAAAACGAGGCCATCCATGGGAGTGAAAATAATCTCACGCAGCCATGGGAGTGAGCATCGGCCAGCGTTCCTACAAAGATAGAGCAAGACCTGCGTCCCTCAAAGACTCCATCGCCGCATTCCACGTGGAAGATCTGCCTGCATATCCCAGCATTTGTTTGACGTGAGCTTCAATCCCAGCGCGGAGGTGGAACGTGCAATAAGACTTCACTGCAGTTGCCAAGGACAGCCACAAGGAGGCAACGTTGTAACACCTTTGGACAATTCATAAGTCATCACACCTTTGGGATACCAGGTTAGACTGTATCTTTTAAGTTTGGAAACAGTCTCTTCTCTTAGTTGATGTTATAGTACTACTAATATTACTTGCAGAAAAGGAAAATTGCCTTTTGATAATTCTGTAAGTTGATCAGAGAAATGTGTAACATGTTTGAAAATAGTGTGTATTTCCTGGTGGTTCTATAGTTTGCCTTTCATCTTTTAAAGTGTCAATAATATAGTTTCAAAGTAGTTTAGCAAAAATGGAGCAAAGTACAACAGAAATGTATGCACTAGAGCAAATAATTCGGTTTCTAGAAGATGAGAAGGCACAATTAGAGGAGAAGCTATGTATTGAAATGGAAGATTCAGAAAGACAAAAAATTTAAGAACGCATAGGGGAAATGCATGCAGATCTTGAAATAAAAAGAGTAGGACTCCCAGAGCCATCATCTCAAGTTGAACCACAGGTGAGGCGATCAGAAAGGGAAAGACGGCCTACAGAAAAAATGCTTGAGCTCAAAAACGAAGAGATGGCAAAAAAGGAAAGAAAGTTTATGCGCACATATGTTAACTTCAAAGCAGAGGTTCAGCTCAGCAGATCGAAACTTAAGGAAGACCGCTCTAAAACTGAGTTAAGTGAAATGGTCATAGCTGTAGACCAATATGAGTCAGAACTAAAACAAGTATATGAGAGTTTACGTGCACTTGCTATCCCATCTCAAGATATAAGAAGGAAAATGGATAGCTGCACCTCAGTTACTACTGAAATAACTGCACTCCTGAGAAAGCGTTATACAGAAGCTGATACAAAGGAGTTTGACGCAGTGACTGCGAAAGAAACGCTCCATCAGTTACTCCAAAGAGAAGATGCTAGGTCAATTTATGGATCAACTGTGTCAAGAGCTAGACAGAACAGTCAAAAAGGAAGTTATGTGTCAGTAAAGAAGACAGAAGCAGCGGCACGTTTGGCAATGAAACTCGCTGAAATAAACAGGGAAAGAGAAATCTCCACCCAGAGGAAGGAGGTGGTAGCCCAGCAAGAGAGGTTAAAATTGCTGGAAGATCAAAGGGACATTGAAGCCATGGAGGCTGAATACAATGTGTATGCTGAAGAGGAATCAAAATTGAATGCTGAAATAGGAAATATTGAAGTAATAACCACTTTGCATCCAACAAGTCAGCTTCCAAAGCAGCATGACAGCACTCCATGCGCCCAAGTTCCCCAAAGTGCTTCATTCCCTCCTTGCTCTGAAAGCAAACCAGAGCCGAGGGAGAACGAAGCCTCATGCGTTAAAAGAATCCCTGGCAATGACTAGACTTCCAGCACCAGAGCCGTTCATGTTCACAGGAGACCCACTTAAATTCACTGAATGGAGCACTGGCTTCAAGGCTTTGATCGAAACAAGTTGTACAAATTCCAGCACATAGGATGTTCTATTTGAAAAAATACATAGGTGGGGAAGCACTTAGTGTGTTAGAAGGAACATTTTATAGAACTGATGAGGAAGCGTACACACAGGCTTGGGATGCCTTGAACAAGCGCTATGGCCACTCTTTCGTGGTCCAAAGAGCTTTCCGGGGAAAGCTGAGTAGCTGGCCAAAGATTGGTCCAAGAGAATCGCTTAAACTAAGAGAGTTTAGTGGTTTTCTCATCTCCTGCAAGAATGCAATGCCGCATGTACAAGGTCTAAAGGTTTTAGATGACTGTGAAGAAAATCAGAAGCTTCTACAGAAACTTCCTGACTGGGCAACAACCCGCTGGAACCGGTATGTCACTAAAGCTCTGGATGTAGGGAAGCCATATCCAGGTTTCAAGGAGTTTTCAGACTTTGTGGCAGAGGAGGCACGCATTGCATGCAATCCAGTTTCCTCCCTTCATGCATTAAAGCACACTGATGAAAAACCTGGGAAGGAACAGAAGCGTCTCAAAGTCAGCACCTTGGCGACATCAACAAAAGTGTCTCAAAAAACAAAAGGCACTTCAAGAAACTCAAGTGCATCAGAAAGTGACACAGGTTCCAAAACCAGCCCTGCAGCCACTCAAAGTAAACGGCAAATAGAATGCACCTGCTGTCAAGAAAATCACTTCATATACAAATGTGAGACGTTTGCATCAATGTCTTTGGAGGAAAAGAAAAGGTTCATCCTCGACAACAAAATGTGCTTTGGATGCCTCAGAGTTGGCCATGTCTCCAAAAACTGTAGAAAAAGAGCCACTTGCAATATTTGCAAGCGCAACCACCCCTCTCCGCTTCACGAAGAATATCCACAAGGAGAAAGACCAGAAGCACCGCCACCAAAGGAAAGTGCTTCCTCCTTATGCAGCGTGGGAGTGGACAACGGTGATCGCACTTCAATGATTGTTCCGGTGTGGCTCTCATGTGCAACAAAAGGCAGCCCAGAGACCTTGGTGTACGCATTACTGGACACACAGAGCAGTAATACATTTATTGACCAAGACGTCTGTGAAAAAATACAAGCGCAGACAGAACCTGTCAAATTAAAGCTGTCAACAATGACTGACGGGTTCAATAGTGAACTGTCAAAGAGCAGTTGGACTGCAAGTGAGAGGGTACATTTCACAAGAGTTCATCGAGCTACCACCCGCGTACACTCAACAATACATACCAATGGAGCAAAATAGTATACCCACTCGTGAAACAGCGAAAGAGTGGACTCACCTTCTCAGCATAGCAGAAGAAATGCCAAATCTATTGAACTGTCCTGTAGGGCTCCTAATTAGCTACGACTGTGCAAGGGCCCTGAAACCAAAACAAGTGATATTAGGGGAAGACTACGATCCATACGCAGTCTAGACGGATTTAGGCTGGAGTATAGTGGGATCCAAAACACCTCACACAAGCTCAAGGGATGTGACAGGGTTCTGTCATCGCATTTCTGTAAAAGAACTTCCGGCCATCACACCTGCCTCTGTGATTAAGGCATTGGAAACAGATTTCCTGGACACAAACCCCAAAGAAAAGAACATATCCCAAGAAGATATTCAGTTCCTACAGCTCTTAAATGGGAAAGTTCAACACAACAAGGAAGGACATCTGGAAATGCCCCTACCCTTCAGACAGCGTCCTCAGCTTCCGAACAACAAGCAGCTCGCTGTAGCCCGATCAAAGCATCTGAAAAGAAAACTAGAGAAAAATCCTCAGTACAAAGAGGATTATGTGAAATTCATGGACGGTGTTTTTAAGGATGGTGACATAGAAGAAGCTGATGTCTCACCAAAGGAGGGCAAAACATGGTACATCCCACACCACGGGGTGTACCATCCTAGGAAGCCAGGTAAAATCAGAGTTGTATTTGATTGCTCTGCCAGATTCGACGACACCTCTCTAAATGACCACCTTCTCACAGGACCTGATTTAACTAATGCTCTGACTGGGGTGCTGTGTAGATTTCGTGAGCACCAAATCGCTATCATCTGTGATGTGGAGAAGATGTTTCACCGCTTCCATGTCTGCCCAGAAGATCGTGATTTCCTGAGGTTCCTGTGGTGGGAAAATGGGAACACAGAAAGAGAGCCCAAGGAATATCGCATGCGAGTGCATATTTTCGGAGCAGCATCATCTCCAGGATGTGCTAATTACGGCATGAAATACCTCGCAAGTGAATATGAAAAGGACTACCCACTGGCAGCGAGCTTCATTCTGAGAAATTTCTACGTGGATGACGGGCTTACGGGCTTATCAGCGTTGAGTCAGTCGAGAAAGCCAACCAGCTGGTTAATGAAGCACGAGAAATCTGTGAGAAGGGAAAACTACACTTACACAAATTTGTGTCCAACAGCAGAGAAGTCTTGGATGCAATTCCAGAAAGTGAATGTGCCAGTGTAGTGAAGGATGTAGATCTGAACTACAATGAGCTTCCAATGCAGAGTGTATTGGGAGTAAAGTGGAATGTAGAGACAGATGTGTTCTCATTCAATGTCGTCCTTGACGAAAAGGCAGCCACACGGCAAGGGATCCTATCAACAGTCGCAAGTGTGTATGACCCATTAGGATTTCTTGCTCCCTACATCTTGACAGGGAAAACAGTGCTTCAAGAGATGTGCAAGCGGGGTGTAGGATGGGATGAACCTCTTCCCCCAGAACTGAAGCCAAGATGGGAAACATGGCTCCATGACTTGGAGAATCTTCCAAAAATCAAAATACCAAGATGCTACATTCCTGAGAACCTGGGCACAATCCAAAAAATTGAACTGCATCATTTCTCAGATGCCATCAACAACGGTTATGGGCAGTGCTCATATATCAGGATTGTTGCTGAAGAACAAGTGCATTGTGCACTGGTCATGGGTAAGGCCAGGGTGGCACCCACACATGTTGTCACCATACCACGCCTTGAGCTCACTGCAGCTACAGTATCGGCTGCAGTAAGCAACACTCTTAGAGAAGAGCTCGAACTGAAAATAGACGAGGAATTTTTCTGGACAGATTCACAGGTAGTGCTTGGGTATATCAAGAACGAAGCCAGACGCTTTCATGTTTTTGTCGCTAATCGCGTCCAGAGAATAAGAGACACTACAGATCCAAAACAATGGTTCTACGTTGAAACGAGTCAAAATCCAGCAGACCATGCATCTAGGGGTCTCAAGGTGGCAGACCTGATGGATTCAAATTGGCTCACAGGACCTAAGTTCCTATGGGAACGAGAAATTCTCACGAACCAAAGATCCCCAGAGCTTCTTGTAGGGGACCCAGAGGTAAGAGTCCTGAAAACAGAAGTCTGTGAAAAAGAAAGCTTCCTTGAAAGGTTGTCAAGACTCTCGGATTGGAATACAGCCCTCAACGTTATAGCTCGAATTCAAAGACTGGTGAAAAGAGACCAGACAGGCCTCATTAAGGTTGAGGAAAGACGACAAGCCGCTGTTGCGCTCATCAAAGCAGCACAAGGAGAAGCCTTTGAAGAAGAGCTGAAATGGCTTAGTCAAAAATCTGACAAACTACCAAAAACTCACCAGATATACCAACTTGATCCTATCCTTGAAGATGATTTGCTCAGGGTTGGAGGGCGGTTGAGGAGGTCTTCTGCTTCATTTGAGTTGAAGCATTCAGTAATCCTTCCAAAGGAAGGCATTGTCACACAACTAATACTCGACCACTGTCACAAGAAAACTCAGCACCAAGGCCGCGGGCAAACGCTGAACGAACTCAGGGCCAGCGGATATTGGATAATAGGTGCCAGCAAGGTAGTGGCCAAGCATATTTAATCTTGTGTCACTTGCAGAAAGGTGCGTGGACCGGCTGAAGAACAACGTATGGCAGACTTGCCTGTTGACCGAGTAGAGCCCTCACCCCCATTCTCATATACGGGAATTGACTGTTTTGGCCCTTTCTACACCAAACAAGGTCGCAAGGAATTCAAGAGATATGGTCTGTTGTTCACATGTTTAAGCTCTAGGGCCATCCACATAGAGACATTGGAAGATCTCACGACCGATGCATTTCTAAATGCTTTGAGATGCTTCATAGCAATTAGAGGAGCAGTAAGACAGATCCGATCTGACCAAGGCACAAATCGTCTGGGCAAGGAATGAGTTAGAGAAAGGTCTGATGGAACTAGACAAGGAAAGGATCTCTACCTACCTTGCAAGAAAACAATGTGACTTCCTGATGAATGTTCCCGAAGCAAGCCACATGGGAGGCGTATGGGAACGCCAAATACGGAGCGTGATGAGCTCTGTCCTGGCACAAGCTAAAGGAAGACTGGATGACACCTCATTGAGGACATTCTTCTATGAGGCCATGTCGGTCGTGAACAGTCGTCCGCTCACTACGGACACGATCAACGACCCCAAGAGTGTTGAACCTTTAACACCTAATCATTTACTTACGATGAAGACATCTGTGCCCCTTCCACCTCCTGGCAATTTTGTCAGAGAAGATTTGTATGCCAGGAAAAGGTGGCGGAGAGTACAATACCTGACAGAGCAATTCTGGAGCAGATGGCGCAAGGAATACCTGGCTAACATAAGCCTCAGACAAAGATGGCATGCGCCCAGACGAAACTTGGGGATGTAGTAATTGTCAAGGACGACAATGTTCCCAGAAATGAGTGGAAACTAGCCAGAATTGTTGCGACGAGTGAAGATGATGATGGTCTAGTGCGAAAGGTTAAAATCCAAGTAGGCCAAAGTAACTTAGGAAAGTAAGGTGAACGCTTGACGCAACCATCTTTTCTTGAGCGTCCAGTTCAAAAATTGGTAGTACTAGTGGAGAGTAATTCCTAAACCAGCGTTGAAATAACAAAAAACGGATGTCTTAAACATCTAGAAAGAAGGTGTTAGTTGAAAATTAATTTCCAATTTATAGGAAAATTACAGGATCTATTAATAAGGTTCAAAATTTGGCTAATTAAATCTTTGTAATTTTGGTGGCAGTGTAGCTGTCCTAGTAATTGAATTACTTTTCCTCAGAGAATATCTGTTATTGTGGATTATTTTGTTTTATTTTGTACATCTAACTTTTGGTTTGTTAATGATGTGATGACAACACCTGCTGTTCACATACTGTGGTCACGTGATTGAACTAGAGAAGTGCGTAGATTGCCAGAACCTGCTAACGCAGCTGAACGTGGAGATGTTTGCCAGTAGCTGAAGATCGGCTTGAATATAATCTAAGAGTTCAAGTTTAAAGATTCTAACAACTCCTAAAGTTCTGGATATAAGGCGCACACGGTCTGTAATTGTTTTGTGATTGTTTAACTGTGTATTTCATTTATGGTTTCTCAAATGAATGTAGATATGTCAAATATATTTTGTGTTGCTAGCTGGCGTGGCTAACGCAGTGGTAGTAGTCATTTATTTTATTTCACATTTCAGTTTTTCACGGTGTTTGTGCACGTTGCATGATTGCCTGCTGCAAGAAGAAGAAGAAATAAAAACTATCAAACATCAGTCGAATCGTGGGTTGCTTATCTACCAGAACAAAACCTTTGGGAGCAGTTACAGACACTACATGGAATGTCATTGCGTAGGATATTCATGACGCAAACAATGTGGAATGGTAGTGAACGGAGTGAGAAGCTAGTAAGCTAGACTGCAACATAAACAAACACCATGTGACACAGGGGTAAGACGTCAGGGGTCATGGGTCAGCTAGCTAGCTAACTACTGTACCAGTTAGCTAACAACTACGTGAACTCAAACTCCTTGTTCTCTGTCTGGTTGTAATTTAATTATTACGAACAAAGCCTATCTATCTATAGTATCTATCTCTGTAACTGTCGCTGGGTCTATATCTGTTAACTCATGTGTCGGGACAAGTAGAAGTTTAATACAGTAGTGTAGCTGACCCAATTTCCATTTTTCTTAGTATACTTTTATTAATGTATATTTTCTAAGTATATTCTGTCATTAGTATATAGACGTATGTTGACTGTGATACAGTATATAGTCAATTTAAATGTCTGTGTGAATTTAAGTTAGTTTCTTAGGATTTTATATTCTACCTATTTTCGGGACCTTTATTGTGAAGTTTACTTAGATATTTCCTGCCGCGCAGTTATGTCCAACGAAGAAGACAGAAGACACAGTCAGTCATTGAAACGTTACCGTTCAGTTTATTTAGCACCCGCCGTATCGGCACAAGCTTTCACGGTGGTCGTTGTATGTAGGCTATGTAAACCAAAGGCTTCAATAAATCAACACCATTTGTACAAGAAACTTGACCATCTTTCGGTGGGGATGCTACAAGTAGGCTAACTAGCTAGCTAGCTGGTTAGCAGTGTTCTCATATGGAACATAGCCATCAGGACGAGTAAGCTAGCTAAAGGAGCGGACCAGAGATGTGTTTGAAATGGTTCACTCACTCCCTATTCCCTATGTAGTGCTACTCATAGTGAACTACATAGGGAATGATTTAACAGTTTTGGGACACTACATGGAATGTCATTGCATAGGATATTCATGACGCAAACAAGCAGACGCGCCGATCACTGATGGCAGCAGGTTGAAATATCAGGCAGCTAGTATTCAGGTTCCATGTTTAGTTGAATGATAAATCCTATATAAATGGTTGGAATTCTAATGATGTACAAGTGTGATTTTGTCAACTTTAGTGCTGTCTGCTAATAGCAGGCTGTGAAGCTGCACGATAAGACCGTGATACAAGTTAGCTCACAACAGCAGCTTCCATAATATTAACTGTAGCTGTCGGTGGCTAAAAAGAAGATAGCTAACTTTACAACGATGATTCCTGTAGCTATTTTGATGCTATTAGTTCCAACTTCTGTTTCTCGGGAAGGAACAGAGACAAACTCGCATTAGCTACAAGAATGATCTTAACATTAGCTAATGCTTTAGCCACTGATAGCTATCGTCTTCTTTACTTCTCCTTCGGTAAAACATGACACCGAATTGGCACCACTGGTATTGTGGAGTGCTTAGGCAGAAGCAGGAAGAGAAACCGTCATGGGACCTTAAATCAGAAAAAAATATGGAATGGTAGTGAACGGCGTGAGAAGCTATTGTAAGACATGCAACGTAAACAAACACCCACGACTACGTGAACTCAAACTCCTTGTTTTCTGTCTGGTTGTAATTGTATTATTACGAACAAAGCCTATCTATCTATAGTATCTATCTCTGTAACTGTCATCGGGTCTATATCTGTTTACTCATATGGAACAAGGTATCGGGACAAGTAGAGGTTTAATACAGTAGGCTAGGGCAGTAGCTGGCAGAGTATTCATATGCAACGTAAACAAACACCATCCACGTGACACAGGGGTCAGACATCATGGTCAGACATCATAACTACTGTACCAGTTAACCAACAACTACATGGATACAGGCTGATCTACTGTACGAAATTGGACCCAGGAGTGTTCTCATATGGAACCAGGCTAACAGTTGTTTCAAGACCAGTAGTAACGTTAGTAGTTTTATTTATGTCCTTCGCTTGGCTATTCTTGTTGGGGTGAACTGACCAGCTGCTTCAAATCGCCGGTATAAACAGGAAGATATGCCCGCTTCTGGATCTACACAGCAAACAAGCATAGCAGTGCGTCATGAAGACAGACGACTTGCTACAGTAGCCTACCTCCTGGAATATCCCACTTAAAGGTCTTTCATATTGAAATTCTCTTGATGGTCTGGGGAGTCACGGGAATTAAGGGAGTGCATCAATGGTGATCCTTGACAGTAGGCTACCAGCCATAACGTACGCCCTGCGCTCAGCACTAAGTTGGATGAATGGATGGACTTATTGGAATCCTGGAAAATGGTGACTGTGCTCTAAAAATCATGAAAGCATAAAGGTAAAAATACAGCAATAGAAGTAGTCTAGATGAGATGGTGGTTTAAATGACTGGCAACACGTAGCCTAGAGGAAAGCATCAATTGAGGTTGGTGATAATGCTGATCAATGCAATGACTCTCTTTCCATATTTTTCAGTTTTACCTTTTTCATCAATAAAACGTCATTTTTACAACCACGTCTCATTGATTGGGAAGGCATTTAGAGCTGCCGGTTTAGCCTACTTATTCGGACTCAGAGGATGACATAACTTTATTGAGAAACAATTGATAGGCAGGCTGGGCTATATAAAGAAATACCACAATGCATGTAGTCTAGATATATTACATTATGGTTAGGCTATACACTTTATGGTAGACTGCCCTCTCACTCGCTATAAGCGAGCTACATTGCGGCTGTTTTGTTCATCGCAGAAGCCTAGCCTACACATAAAAAATTAATTCTGTTTTTTTTATATAGAAGGAATCAGAATATGTGGAAATTTAATTTGAGCCTATTTTAATCCAATTCAAATTGTGCTTAGAGGGAATTATTTTCAACGGATGAGCATATAGCCTAGATCATGCCAACACAGCTGATGAAGTCGTGGCCTTCATTTTTGCTTGATTTTTTTTTTTTTATGTTACTGAAAGCAACATCATATGATTTGTATGTGTCTGTAGGCCTATGACGCCTTTCTCATATTTTTTAGAAGCCTATATAGGCCGCACTCTAACAAGAATAGTATAGCCTACACTTCACAAAAGGAAAATAATCGATGAAACAAAATTTTGGCCAAGGATCCAAATAAAACTGTACAGTACAGTTCTGTACAGATGCAGCATAGAACGTAGATACATAATAATTATCAAATTAATAATTATCTAAGTTAATAGACCTATGAGAATGCATCACTTTTTAGGCTAGGCCTATGCGTCTTGTGATTGTACTGTACAACTTAATGGGGACATGAAACAGGCATAACTTTGACCAGTTTTATAGATACTAAGTGTATTTGGATTTATTTTGAGAAAAATAAAGTATATAAAATGGTTAATCATTAAATTGTAATAGATTTATGTTTGGTACTAGGCTATTTTTTTGCGCTGCTTGCCGCCATATTGTTTACGTCACACTGACTACGTCATGAGGTTGGTTGTGCGAAGTCATCCATACGCTTGTAGAGTTGCAAAGAGCTTCAGTAACGTTACCGGTATGTCAGACGACGAAGTAGAGAGGTGTTTTGGGGTTCAGGGAAATCCAATGGCTTACGCCTTCGAGCCAGTGAGGAGGAGAGAAACTTTCCACGAAGCCGAGGACGCGGAGGCATCTGTTGTTCCTAGATGTGTGGAGAGGGTAGGCAACACCAGCTGGTGTACCTGTGGTCACTGCACCGAAAAGCCGACAGCAAGTGAATCGATCTGCTGTCAGGAAGCGAATGTGGACCACCTACTTGAGCATTTTCAGTGCATAACCCTGGACCGCACTTTTAAAATGCTCTGCCTAGAAAGGGAAGTCTTGGAAGTGTCCATGCTCTCCCTACGTGATGTCCGTGTGGAGACCCTGGAGCGACCCATCGACAGCCGGTAATGGCTAACAATAACTAGCTAGCTGTAGCTTAATGTAGCTATAGCTAGTTAAATATACATGTATACATATAACGTTATATAGCTAAATGTTGGTATGAATAAAGCACTTTTCTTTAGCCAAGTCAGTAATGTTAGCAGTCGCTTTCTGGCTGATAAAAGTAGCTAACGTTAGCTCGTCTAGAAGCTAACGTTAGCTAGTCTAGCTAGCTAACGTTAGCTACCTAGTTCAACTGTTTGAATGCAACTATGCGTGTTCGTTAGCTAGCTACTTATACAAACGTTAGCTATCATTACAGCTAGCAAGTGATATCGGCAGTTTGCTAGTCTAACTAGCTTAGCTAGCTGGTAAAAATTATATCAATAAGCCATTGTCTGTACTCTATACGGTGAAATGTATAAGCAGCGTCGTCTCGACCCGGTACAGTTAGCAAGCTATGTCGCCACTTTGCTAGTCTTGCTAACGTTAGTAAAATGTGAATCACATGACAACAAAGGATAGACTAGACAACATGGCTTTTTTCTCCAGTCTGTTTAGGTTAACAGCCTACAGACAATTTACCCTTTGGGCCAGAGGACACCTGGGCAGGAGAAACAGGATCCCTATACCATCTTGTGTAGTAACCTCCATCAGAGGTGCCTTCCCATCACCAGAATACCATGGCTTTGAATACTACGAGGACATTTAATGTAAGTACCATTCATTTAATGTACAGCCCAGTAACAAACCAAGAAACTATATAATTTTCTGATACATGTAGATTTAGATAACGAGTATATGCATATTGTGATTTATGAATGAATTATTAAGTTATCCTCTGATAGCTTTAAAGATATTTGCAAGTTCAGTATTCAAGACAAATATTTCATCTCATGCACTACAGTATGTTGATGTTTTTATCTGTGGTCTCTCTCTCAGTCCAGTGTGTGGGCACATACCCCAAAGGAGGACCCTGGCTGATGACCTCCCTGGACCCTCACCCCTGGCTGGTCTTCCTCGGACCCTCGTCCCTTGCCGTTGTTCCGTGTCCCTGCACCTCCTTGGACCCCCAGTTTATTGGTGGTTCTTTAATCCTTTCTTTTCAGTATTTTCTTATAGTGTTAGTTTGCCCCATGTTAGTTGTTACATTTACCTTTACCCTAGCTTTAGTCAGTTTAAGTTTACTAGTAGTGTTTTGGTTCTTTGTTTTCCCATTTTGTTAGTACTTGTATAGTATTATACTATTATCTGCTGTCGTCTTGTTGTCCCTTTGTGTTTTTCATTGAGTGTCCTGGGACAATGAATGTACAAATCTGCTCAGATGTCTTGCCACTGCGTGAGCCTTGTCGGGTTTTTCAACACCTTTGTGCTGAGCCAGGGTGACTCTTGTCTCTGCTTTTTGATCTTCCAGTGCCCCACGGATGGACACAGACGTGCACCTGCAGATCACACCAGACACAATGTCCTTTCGGAAAGTGTAGTCCTTCTCTACTTTCCTTGGTGTGACCACAAACTGGTGAGCACCCTTTGAATACTGGTGTTGTGCTGTTTCTGACCGTCCTTTGTTTTAGCTGTTTCTCTTTTAACATTGCTGTGATGGTCCAGTGCAGCGACACGCAAGCGGGCCTCAAAGCTCTCCCTCTGGAACTTCTTCCTTTTTGTGGCATATTTTGTGTAAAGTGAGTGAAGACTCTCCATTTTTTTCCTGTTTTTTCAGGAGCACCTTGTCGAGGACTATCTTTTGCAGGTGTTCAAAGGCAGCAGAGTTTGGCTGGAGCCAGGGCCGCATGCTCTCTTCTTCAGGGGTGTATGGAGCATGCTCACACCTTGTCATCATCTCACCACATGCCCAGTGGTGCACATTAGTGATGTGGTGAAGGATGGAGGTCCACTTCTCCTTAAGCTTGGCTGCGCTTCCTCCACAGGTGCTGACACAATACCAGAGATGGTTTGTTATCATCTTCATCCACTCATATAGCTCCTCATTGTGGGTCTTCAGTAATCTCTTCCTGACAGACTTGACAATGTGCCACAGGTCATATTCATGCTTTATGTCTGGGTGCTTTTCTCTTAGGACCTTCTGCACAGAGGGGTGGCAGTCAGTGGCAATCACCGATATGTGTGTACCATACTCTGCAACCTTCGACAGACATCTCTCCATACCTTCAACCTCCAGCCAGTAGCTGTTCTTCACCTCTGTGACTTTGACAGTCTCCTGTGCTACCACCATGTCTGACTTGGTATCCAGAAGTGAGTAACTTCCAAATGTTGCATTTTGGCCTGGGCTATCATATCTGCAGTCTCCAGACACAGCCAGTGGTTCATCATGCACTGCTGCCAGCACAGCTTCATTGTGTGTTGTCCACACCTCATTTACCTCAGGGATAACATAAGCGTTCTGAATGTTAAACCATTCTCTATTTGACAGGGTTTCCAGACCAGTGGTGTCACAGATCTCCAGAAATGGACTGCACTCATTGCCAGTGGCAAAACTAGCAGCTGGTATTGAAACATTGCACTCCATCATACCTCTGATTAAAGGCTGTGAGTTCCAGGTGTAGTCATGCCCATCAATACATTAGGTATGAATCTGTAGTCCAAAGCCACTTTTCCTTGAGGTTGGTGGCTGGACTAGGCATTTTCCACAACCCTCCCAGAGGCACACACGGAACAGCTTTAACAATTCATGGGTGGACACAATGCTCTTTCTGTCCTGAGAGATATTTAGTTCCTCATCTGCCACTTCACTTACACTCTCATTATCATCAGTAGTGCTTTCCGAGTCACTCATTTCAAACTCATCACACTCAGTATTTGAGCCCTCCTCCATTGAGCTAGCCCCCTCAGACCCTTCCCATTCTTCAGCAGCGGAACATGCAACAGATGATGGTGATGAAGGTCTGAATTCCTCAACTGGTCTGCCATAGGAGTGGTCATGGGTAAGGTCATGGGTGAATTGAATGTCATCAGTCAGAGTGCATTTATCGTTGTAGTGCTTGGATGTTGTTGCCACTTCCTGCTGACTCTGTCTGGGTGCTCACACTGACACTGACCCCTATACTTTCCTGCAGCTCAACACTGATGTCGCTCTCTGGCATACTACTCCTGAATCCTAATGAAATCTGTGAAAACAAAGAATGTCTCATACAAAGGGATCTTGACTGTTTTCTCAACTGTTCTGTCAAAGAAAAACAGTCTGTATGGATGGTGACTCTACTACAAACCAAATCTACAAATAAAGTAATCTGAACTGAATTCACCAGCCCATGTTATTGATAACAAAATGTTTACAGTAATGAAAGATAGTTGAGGTGTAGTGCACCTTATTCTAAATGGGTGAAGACCAAAGCATCCTGGCCAATCGGAGCTTGATACAAGATCTGATTGTCACTAACCTGCCATGGTAAGAAAGCTGGGTTGAACATGCTTCTTATGGTTGCAGTGAGTATAAGCCTATGATATTATCTATTCATTATGCTATAAACCAAATGGCTGTGCTTTAACAAGAAAAAAGTAGCATGTTTGTGGACTACTGTATATTGCTCTGTTGGGAGCCTATTCCTAACCAGTAGTTGGTGCTCTACACCTAGAGATTCAGGTATTAGCCTGTGCTAATACATTATGGTCAAGTTCACCTTGTGTATTAAAACCCAGTTTGTTTGTTTTTCTCCATAATTCTTAGCTTGTCTGGTCTCCTTGTGCAGAAATGCTTGAAAAATCTCAATCATCTAATGCATGACCAATAAATACACTTTTTTTTTTTTTCCAGGACAACCTGGGCTATCAGAATATGAAAGCTGCGCTTAGGTCACATCATGAATGTCAACCCACTTTTAACAAGTGAGAAGTTAGTGCCATGCAGATGAAAATCTACAGATTATTTATCAGATATATAGCCTACGTTATTCATTATAATTTGTGCTGCAATCGTCATGTTCTGCCTAATGGTTCTTGACATGATTGGTTGGGTCTGTTGTAGGAGTGTGGGAAGAAGATAGTTGACGGATAGCGACGGAATATTTCATGCGCCCTGGGCGCACGTCTCCATGCTATACAAATGTGCTTATGATATGATCAAATCAATATTGCGGATAGCCAAAGCCAGAGTGATGTCTAATGACAAGGATTTTCAACATAAAAAAGGATAAATGACCACAAAAGACGTATAATATCGTTATGGATTCATACGAAGACTGAGAAGACACTGAAGTGTTAAGCTTCAAGGCAAACAAACAGTAAGTAGGCTTGCCTTCTATCATAGCCTATATCAATCCAGAGATATCGAAACTTTTGTAAATTATGTAAAGTTAGGCCTATAGGCTCTTTGCACAAGCTCCACTAGGCTACTTCCTGAAATTCTACAGGCATCCTTATTTCATGTCCCATACTATTGGATGGAAGTGATTAATCAGGTGTGCGGCACACCTGATCACTTCCATCCAATGGCATAGGAGAGGAAATAAATATGCCTGTAGAATTTCAGGAAGTAGTGGAGCTTGTGCAAAGAGCCTATTTTGCTATCGGATCCGACTTGCCTCTCTCTGCTCTGCTACACTGGCGCGCCGGTGAGCCCGCTCCTTACGGCGCACAGCTACTTGGCTTGTAGACTGGGTTGGACGGTCTGTACACCCAATCTTGTAAGACTATAAGTCAAATACTGAGGGAGCGGCCTCGGGCTTCAACTTGTTGGTCAGACAAACAACTAGTTTGTCTCCCCCGAAAACCCGCTCCTCCACATAGTCTTCGTTGACGAAGTGCTCGCTACAAACCCTAGCATTACGGCTAACTGGAGGATTCACTCGCTTCAGAGCAGCTAGCCAACGTCGCAGAACCGCTTGCCGCTTAAGAGGCAAAGTTTGGAAGTGGACAATCTTGGTCTTGTTTTTCACTCTGTAAAATTCATTGCTGCATCCAGGTGCTATACAAAAGTGGCCTCCCTTACTTTGTGTTTCACTTTTTTTGTTCTCCATTTTAACACTTGTTAACCATTTTAACAACTGTCCTGGGTCCTCTCCTGTTTTCCCTCCACACTACATCTCTGGGCTCTGTCATTCGCTCGCATGGCTTCTCCTATCACTGCTATGCCGATGACACCCAACTGGTTCTGTCATTTCCCCCTTCTGACACAGAAGTGGAGATACGCATAGCTGGGTGCTTGGCTGACATTTCGGAGTGGATGACGACACATCACCTCAAGCTCAATCTGGACAAGACTGAGCTGCTGTTCCTCCCGGGGAAGGGCTGTCCGCACCGGGACCTGGCCATCACCATTGAAGACACAGTGGTGACCCCGACTCGGACTGCGAGGAATCTGGGTGTGACCCTGGATGACCAACTGTCATTTTCCTCATATGTCACATCCGTCACATGTTCCTGCAGATTCATGCTCTACAACATCAGGAGGATTCGCCCTTTCCTCACTAATGAAATGGCGCAGGTACTCATCCAGGCCCTGGTCATCTCCCGCCTGGACTACTGCAACTCCCTCCTCGCGGGGGCACCGGCGTCAGCCATTAAACCTCTGGAACTTGTCCAGAAAGCTGCTGCTCGCCTGGTTCTCAACCACCCCAAATTCTCCCACACAACTTCCCTCCTCCGTTCCCTACACTGGCTCCCTGTAGCGGCTCGCATCCAGTTTAAAACTCTGGCGCTAACCTACAGGGCAATGAAAGGAACAGCCCCCTCCTACCTCCAGGCCATGGTCAAACCCTACATCCCCTCCCGACCACTACGCTCTGCTACCTCAGGGCGACTGGTTGCCCCGTCACTCCGGGGCTCCTGCGGTCGATCGACACGGTCACGGCTCTTCTCTGTCCTGGCCCCGCAGTGGTGGAATGAGCTGCCCACTGATGTCAGGACAGCAGAGTCGCTGCTCATCTTTCGTGGCAGGCTCAAAACTCATCTCTTCAAGAAGTACTACAACAATCCTCCCACCTAAGCACTTATTATATTATATTGCACTGTACTTTAGATTGTGATTCTTGCACTTTGCCTTCAGCACTAGATTATGCTCTTAGTCACTTGTTTTAGAAAGAAGATGCACTTGTGAGTTCTGGCAAGTAGTAGTACATTGGCTCTTCCTACGTTAAATGCAATTATTGTTAGTCGCTTTGGATAAAAGCGTCTGCTAAATGACTGTAATGTAATGTAACACAGAAGTGTAGGCTAGCTACAGTAGTTACAGTAGCTACAGTAGTTATGATTTCTAGCAACCAACCCCGTGACGTCACGTTCAAAGACGGGACAAGATGGCGCTACACTATTGTCAAAAATATATTTTGGATAACTTGTTATTTTAAAACCAGCCTCTCTGTCAGGGTGAAACCTATAAGGATAAGAAGAGTGGGAGTCAAAGTTGTAAATTAGGCTAACTTCTTCTAGTGTTTCATGTCCCCTTTAAGGCTTAGGCCCTATTGAATTCATTTTATAGCCTTCTAGGCTACTCATTATTATCTAGTTGATATATGAATAAAACAATAAGCCGTTTTATTGGCTATGTGTTAGTTGTAGGCTATACACGAGTTGATGCGCTCTGCTCTTACGCGCGGTTGAGGCGGCAGTAGGGCTGCTCGATTATGGCAAAAATCATAATCACGATTATTTTGATTGATATTGAGATCACGATTATTTAACACGATTATTCATTGAATTCTTTTTTTTAATCAAAAGTTTTAACATTTTCTTAACAAATTTTCTTAACAAATCAAATTATTGACTTTGATAACAATTAATTTATTAAATGTTGACAGTGGCTTTTCTTTTTAACAATGTTCTTTGGATTAGATACATTTCTCCCATGGGAGACAAATAGTGAACCTTGACCTTGATAAATAAATTAATAAAAGTGCCAAAACTGATAAATAAAGAAGCTTCAAAGCACCGGCACCACCACAGAAGAAGACTACCTCGGAAAAATAATTTCACTAGGACAGAACGCGTCTAAATAAGTTATTTAATGGTAGCGCCGAGGCTTCAAAACCCAGCATTTGTTAAAATAGACCCTTTTGCTTAGGTGAGTGACGTTTCATGTTTATCTGACACTTGTAAATATGAGCGCCTCTCCTAAATAGGCCGACACCGATTTATTTTGACGGCAAAGTGAATGGAGCGGGAAAGGACTGTTTTCTGGCATTAGCGAGCGGAATGTGACAACGGGACTGAGAAGGGCTGCTTTGAGGGGCAGCTACGACTGCGTAGCAAATTTTACACACTGTGTCAACTTGGTCCAAATCTGTCTCCGCGAACCCATAGTGTTTCCACACCACTGACATTGTTTTAGCTCTCTTGTCCACCTCTCGTTCTGCTGCCATAATCTTCTTCTTGTCGTGTTTTGTTCGAGAGGAGCATGCGTGTGCCTTGCTTGACAACTCGTCTCGCTTTGAACTAAAGTGTCAAGCGCGGTATAGCTCTGCAGTGTAGGGTGCACTTGATTTGTGCAAAATCGTTTTATGGCGATTATTTAGTTTTAATGATCGTTGACAGCCCAAATCTTAATCTAAATTAAAATCCGATTAATCGAGCAGCCCTAGGCGGCAGCTCAAATACACTTCGCACATCTGCACCTTGGCAGTGCAACTGCCACAGACAGCTTTGGTGAACTTCATGCATTGGTAGACAGTTCTGTTCTTGCTGCAGCTTGTCTTCACCATGCAGGTATTTTTTGGGGGGTGTTCTTCTGTGGACACTGCAAGGGGCGCCGCCGGTGGCTGTTTGGATGCCATCCACTCGGCGCGCAGCTCTTCAGCCAACTGGAGGATGAAGTCGCGTCTGGGGAGGCTCTGTTGACTATGCGTCTCTCTACCAGTCTCCAGCGAGTCCAAGCTCCCCCAATGAATAATACTTATTTATAATAGCCATAGCACGAAACTGTGCATATAATAGGCTGTACATAGCACAACACTGCGCATTCCCTATAGCCGTTCATTGAACAGCTGGCGGCGGAGGGTATAAATTTAAAAACATACACAATCTTTTTTATTTGAATGATCTTAAATATATTTAACAATAGGGGGTACAACAGAACACAATTTCAGGGAAAGTGATTGATTGGCGGACTTCAATGTTTTATAAAAATATAGTTATGTGCAAATGAAAACCAACAATCGTCCAATGGACGTCTTTGGCGGTTATAGTGTTAAGACCTTACCCCGATTTTGGAAATCAGATAAAGGCATTCACAAGACCATTTCAATAATCGCATTATTACCCTACCATTACCGGGTTATGATCGGCGTATAGTGTGCATCGCACTCACTGTCAAACCTGCTGCTCTGTATGAACAAGATAGTTAAAGTCCAGGTTAACCCAGTTCAAATTTTTGTTATGAGCTTCACACACCACAGGAAAACATGTCATTAACCACCCAGCCAAATCTGAGTGATTAAAAATGTCGCTAAGTATATAAAATAAGGCTTCAAAATCGGTTAAAAATCAGCAGCATTCTCTGGTCTGAGACTGTGGGGGCGTGTCTGCTGAAGGCACCGAAGCCACACCCAATTGCGTGGGGAGGGGGTGTGGAGGGAAGAACCTGTCAAACCGTTCTCTGGTCTGCATATTGTCACACTGGCATGCCGTCTCTTTTGTGGTAGGAAGGCACAGCTTTGTGAAAACAGAGAGGAGTTGAAATTACACTTGTCTAATGAGTCAAACGCACAGATGCTTCCTCCTAACCTACCTCCTGACAAACAACACAGGTAAAACTGTAGCTACTCTATACCAACGCGCCAGTGTTACTGCCCTTAGATGCAAAATACAAAAACAGGCAACGAGGAATGTATGAGTCTGTCCCTATTTTCTCCCTGCCACCTCCGGACCCATTCCTATCCCTCCAAGGCGATCCTGTCGTCCCTTGGGATCAATGGAAAAAGTTGTTTAAAATGTACCTTTTAGTCACTGTCTTGAACAGCGCTGATAGCGCGAAGAAGCGTACACTACCGGAGTTGATAATCGGGACAGACTCATCCACTCTCGTTGGCAATGTTATGTGTGAGAATAACGAGCACTCGGCTTCAACTTTCCCGCAACATATCTAACAGAACTGGAATGTTCAGCCAGTAGCCGCCGAGCACCGCTTCACTGGGAGAGGGTGCGTCTTTCTCCAGCTGCAGCTGGTCTACCTAACCATCCCCCTCGCTCCCGCCTCCCGGTCTCCCGCTGGAGAAATATACTGTAACCATTACTGGTGAACCCATACGCACATCAGGTGCCACAAATATGGCAGGCAGTTTCTGTATAGTTAACGCTTATAGTCATAATATATCATCCGTAACGTTATTTGGTGGGTGGTCGCCTGGTCGGTGCTGCTAGCTATGTTAGCTAGACTAAGGTTATACACACTCCCATCTGCAACAAGCTACAGATGTGGGAACATAAGAATGTAACTTGACCCGCGGTATTCTAACAGGCGCTTTACGTCATTCCGCACCACCGCTCGCCTGCCCATAGGGGCGCAGTAATACCACTCTTGACCCATTGCTGTAGCTCATCTCGCACATTAGATGAGCCTACCGTTCTCAAACTCCTTGTTCTCTGTCTGGTTGTAATTTAATTATTACGAACAAAGCCTATCTATTTATAGTTTCTATCTCTGTAACTGTCGCCGGGTCTATATCTGTTAACTGTCGGGACAAGTAGAAGTTTAGGCTAACTGAGTGTTCTCATATGGAACATGGCATCAGGACGAGTAAGATGGCTAACGGAGGTGACCAGAGATGTGTTTGAAATGGTTCACTCACTCCCTATTCCCTATTACCATGGATGTATTGAGTGCGACTCATAGTGAACTACATGGGGAATGATTTAACAGTTTTGGGACACTTCATGGAATGTAACTGCGTAAGATATTCATGACTCAAACAAGCAGACGCGCCGATCACTGATGGCAGCAGGTTGAAATATCAGGTAGTATTCAGGTTCCATGTTTAGTTGAATGATAAATCCCATATAAATGGTTGGAATTCTAATGATGTGCAAGTGTGATTTTGTCAACTTTAGTGCTGTCTGCTAATAGCAGGCTGTGAAGCTGCACGATAAGACCGTGATAGCAAGTTAGCTCACGACAGCTGCTTCCATAATATTAACGGTAGCTGTCGGTGGCTAAAAAGCAGATAGCTAACTTTACAACGATGATTCCTGTAGCTATTTTGATTTTGATGCTATTAGTTCAACTTCTGTTTCTCGGGCAGGAACGGAGACGAACTCGCATTAGCAGCAAAGCAGCTAGAGGAATGATCTTAACATTAGCTAACTGCTTTAGCTACTGCTAGCTACCGTCTTCTTCACTTCTCCTTCGGTAAAACATGACACCGTTGTGTTGTGGTATTGTGGAGGGCTTAGGCAGAAGCAGGAAGAGAAACCACTTTTGCCCCATATAAGTAAAATAATGGTCTCATAAGCATTTTCGATTGTAAAATTGTGTTCACTTGTTTTAGTTTGCAAACATATGCAATTTTCTTAGCATTCCCAGCTATGTATGTATGTAGTTTTAATGTGAAAGATACATCTTGAATGCAGTCAAGACAAATTATTTTGCCTCTTAACTTTTGTCAAACCCCCTGGTTCCAGTCAATTGGATTATAGGCTATAGGCTACTTTCGTTTACAATGACGTTACCTTATGAACATAAATAGCTTAACCTATAGGCCTACATAAAAACAATAGCCTAAAACCATGTTTATTTACAATGTATTTTCTTTCATTGATAGCATGCCAATAGGGTGAGGAAAACGACGCGCGGTCTCTTTAGCCCTGAGACCATCAGGCAGGCAGCTCAGGAGGTTGAAGGCTTTATATATTATTATGATATTATGTCTAATAATACATTCGTTGAAAGTACACAGGCTGATCTACTATACGGAATTGGACCGAGGAGTGTTCTCATATGGAACTAGGCTGCACATGCCCGCCCGCGACAAGAGCTGAATTGTAGTCAGCTTTCCCCGCTGCGCGCAGGACGCGTGCGTCCCCCGCTGATCCGAGCGAGAACGCAGGCGGAATGTCGCTCCCCGTCTGAAACGGCCTTGACTCCTGGAATCCCAAGGTCTTTCATATTGAAATTCTTGATGGTCTGGGGATGCGAGACGTGTTAATAAGGGAGTGAATCAGTCGTGATCCTTGACAGTAGGCTACCAGCCTGCGCTGCGCTCAGAACAAAGTTGGATGAATGGATGGACTTTTTGGAATCCTGGAAAATGTTTATTGCGCTCTAAAATCATGAAAGCATAAATGTAAAAATGCAGCAACAGAAGTAGTCTAGATGAGATGGTGGTTTAAATGAATGGCAACACATAAATTGAGACATAAATTGAGACTGGTGATAATGCTGATAATCTACAGTAGGGCCTACCTCTGGCTGAGTTACAGTCATTCATCTCTTACACATGGGCCTATACAATACTTGCACAATCTACTTTGGACCGTTAAATCCATCCATCTATCAATCAAACTAGCGAATTCAATGGCCGGTCATGGCAAAGCACCCGCTAACGCAGGCTACCCCCCTCCCCACGATCCAGGGCTAGGAAACCGGTTCATCCAGTTTATTTGAATATAAAAGAATTTGGGGGGGGGGGGTTACAATAGTCTAGTCCAGGTTCGCTGGCGAGTGACGAGCTAGTCAGATGGCGCATGCATGTGTGGACATTGTAGGCCTGTTCTCTAAAACCTAAAGAATAAAAGTAGGCTACGTTCAACATTCATTGGAGTGGTCCAGTTGGATAGGCTAGTCTAATCTAAATAAATTGAGGATGCCACAGACAGACAGGGAGGAAATCTATTCGTTTCATTGTTTGTGCTCTGTATGCCAAGAATATGTAGAGAGTGGGTCGTATGCCCACCTCCCTTGTTCTCTGTAAAGCGCATTGTGTTGCCTCTGGGTATGAAATGCGCTATACAAATAAAGCTTTGATTGATTGATTGAAGATAGTTAATGTTCGGATATAAATGGCAGTATAGCGGGAAAAAACCCTATCAAAGGCCAAGATTAGAAGGGATTTGAAGATGTAATTGGTCATTTTAAATGGGCCTACTTTATCTTTTGATGCCTATTTGAACGGACTGCATCGATCAATGCAATGACCTCCATGTTTTTCAGTTTTACACATTTTATCAATAAAACATCATTTTTACAACCATGTCTCATTGATTGGGAAGGCATTTAGAGCTGCCAGTCTATTAGCCTACATTCGGACTCAGAGGATGACATAACTGTTTATTGAGAAACAATTGCAGGCTGGGCTATATAAAGAAATACCACAATGCATGTAGTCTAGATATATTACATTATGGTTAGGCTATAGCCTACACTTTATGGTAGACTGCCCTCTCGCTCGCTAAGCAGGCTACATTGTGGCTGTTTTGTTCATCGCAGAAGCCTATAGCCTAGGCTACACATTAAAAAAATGTGTTTTTTTTATATAGACCTAGAAGGAATCAGAATATGTGGAAATTTAATTTTAGCCTATTTTAATACAATTCAAATTCTGCTTAGAGGGAATTATTTTCAACGGACATTATGACCTGAGCATAATTAATAATTATCTAAGTTAATATAGGCCTATGAGAACGCAACGCTTTTTACGGTAGGCTAGGCCTATGCGTCTTGTGATTGTACTGTAGCCTAGGCTACAACTTAAGGCTTATTTGGCCCTATTGAATTAATTTAAGCCTACTAGGCTACTCATTATTATCGAATTATCTAGTTGATATATGAATAAAACAATAAGCCGTTTTAATGGCTATGGGCTACTAGTTGTAGCTATACATGAGTTGATGCGCTCTGCTCTTACGCACGGTTGAGGCGGCCGGTGGCTTGGACGCCAGAGCGCGCAGCTCTTCAGCCAACTGGAGATGTCGCGTCTGGGGAGGCTCTGCGTCTCTCCACCATTCCCCAGCGAGTCCAAGCTCCGCCAATGAATAATACTTATTTATAATAGCCTACGTAGCGCGAAACTGTGCATATAATAGGCTGTAGCCAGCGCGAAACTGGCGGCCGGTATAAATAAATAAAAACATACACGATATTTTCTTATTTGAATGATCTTGAATATATATATATTCAAGATCATTCAAATAACAAAATATTGTGTATATTGTGCATGTGAACGCACTCACTGTCAAACCTGCCGCTATCTATGCACAAGATAGTTAATGTCCGGATATGATTGGCAATGAGTGATCTTTACTCATGGCGACTATGTCAATTTTGTATGGATCCACAAGTCGATCAAGCTTATTTTTTCTTTGTATCGTGCTGAAGCCATATAGCCTAATGCACTCAGACTTGGCTACATTAGCTGGTGCCCCGTCTTCAAATTTACTTCCGGGGTTTACGAGTAGCCTACCAGTTGAATGCGTTCCAGAAACAAAACGCAAAACCCCCACGTTCACCATATCTTCACTAACAAATATATTTACAATACTGTTATTTTGCGCATTTGACCTAACAGCCACCACGTCTTGACCCGACGTCAGTTACCGAGATAGATAGGCTACTGTAGGCCTAGATAAAGGTGTTCGTAATAATTAAATTACATCCAGATGGAGAAAACGTGTTTGAGAACAAGGTATAGCACCTTTCATACAGATAAATTCAGCTCAAAGTGCTTTACAACAGAGCATTTAAATTAAAGAATGTGAAACTTAATGATGCTTCATTCGTAGACTATAGGAGAAAAACACTGAGCCCAGCCTGCTAAATCTACTCAAAGACGCCACCTGGCGGTGGTGCATCACTAAAACGAAATAACACCCGTCTGAAATCCCACGAGATTTCCAACGGGATTTCCCTGCCAAATACCGCGAGGTGAAATGCTGCAGCATGTGACATTTCTAACTTCCCACATCTGTACATAGCTAATGTTAGCTATAATTCCTCCTAAGATTACATATAATTCATCATAGCTGACATTACCAAATAAATGTCAAGACACGTTTTGTAGATTAACGTAGCAGTGTATTTTCCTATTGCTTACGTTACCTAGCTAACGTTATAACGTTAATTAGCTATAAGCACACAAGGCAGCGGTGTCGGCAACAAAGGTTGATGCGACAGGAGGAGAATGGAGGCCGGGGAGGGAGATGGTTGGCTCCGCCGAATTCACCAGGACCAGTCGTGAGTCCGTGAAACCCAAAAGCCTCATATTATAATTGCAGCTTTCGGGAGTGAAAAGTTTTCTGCAGAGGCGGGCGCTAGCGGTGACAGACTCTGTAACACCATGGCTCTTCAAAAATGCTAACCATTTGCTTCTCATTTCAGCTTTACTCAGGAGTGAAAGAAGGAGACCTTATCATCCCATTCCTGCTGGCATCCAGGAAGGATGCATTTTCGTTTAGTTTTATGCATAGGCACATTGCTGACTAAGAAAAACTAGCTAATTCTAGACTGTTGGTTAAAACTAGCTAATTCTAGACTCAAGATTGAGCAGGAGAACCGAAGATTCAAATCCGTTCTAGCTTTATATAGTGTTAGGGCGGGGATATGCTAAGAACACCGCTCTACGTCATCCGATACCGTTTTAAACCCGCCCAGAAAATCCAGAAATCAAAACTGGTCAAAAACACAAAACTGGTCTAACTTCACAATTCAGTACTACGCATGGTTCATCCCATTTTTACATGTTATCAGCAATGCATCACTAACACATAGAATGTGTTTTCAAGCAAATCTCTGATTTTGGTTAACTGGGACTTTAATGTCCGGATATAATTGGCAATAATGAGTGATCTTTACTCATGACGACTATGTACATTTTGTATGGATCCACACCTCCGATCAAGCTTATTTTTTCTTTGTATCGTGCCATGGCCTACTGCGCTCGAGCTACGGTAGCTGGTGCCCTGTCTTCAAATGTACTTCCGGGGTTTACCAGTTGAATGCGTTCCAGAAACAAAACGCAAAACCCGCACGTTCACCACATTTTACTAACAAATATATTTACATTAGGCCTACTGTTATTTTGCGCATTTGATTTAACAGACACCACGTCTTGATCCGATGTCAGTTACCGAGATATATAGGCTACTGTAGGCCTAGATATGTGTTCGTAATAATTAAATTACATCCAGATGGAGAAAACATGTTTGAGAACAAGGTAATAATAACAATTAAACGTTATTTGTATAGCACCTTTCATACAGATAAATTCAGCTCAAAGTCCTTTACAACAGAGCATTTAAATTAAAGAATGTGAAATTTAATGATGCTTCATTTGTAGACTATAGGAGAAAAACACTGAGCCCAGCCTGCTAAATCTACTCAAAGACGCCACCTGGCGGTGGTGCATCACTAAAACGAAATTACACCCGTCTGAAATCCCACAAGATTTCCAACGGGATTTCCCTGACAAATACTGCGAAGGTGAAATGCTGCAGCGTGTGACATTTCTAACTTCCCACATCTGTATATGGGTCTGGCGGGGAGTTGACCTATGCTAATTCGGGTGTACAGCCACGCAAATTCAGTTCACAAAACCATGGGATTCATCATTATGAGAAAGCTGGTGCGAACTCATCCAGCGATTTACGAACACATCATGAATTAGACGGAAGCTTTCTTTAGAAACGTTCTTAGGAAGAAATTTAAGAACGGAACTCAGGAAGATATTGGTGAATGAGGCCCTATGTGTGTAAAGGGCTTCTGTCTCTCCCGCCCTCTCAGTCTCTCTCTCTCTCCTGTTTGTCCTCACTGAGATTGTGTTAGACAATGCTATTGTAACAGTGTAGGCATCTCTCTCTCACACACAGGTCCCTCTCTGTTACATACAAGTTCTCTCTCTCTCGCTCACTCTCCCTCCCTCCCTTCCTTCCTCCCTCCCTCCTAAAACAAAATAAGCTCTTGGTATTTGGGAGCAGGTTCCAGGTGCTGATTAGCTGTCAGTGTAGCTGTTCTCTGTCCCTGCAGTAATCAGCAGGTCCCTGAACGACTTGATGAGTGTGTTCTCCTCTGGTTTATGGACTTTCAGTATGCAGCAGGTATAATCTGCTAATTCACTGTTTCTATTATTATGAGCTAGCAACAGAAAAGAGGAATTCAATAAAGCAGGGACTAGGGAGATTTTTTAATTTCAATGATTGCTGCCCCCCACTCCTCCCATCCCCAACTCCACTCAAATCATTATTTTGTCAAGGCACATTCAGCTATTCACAATTCATTTTGTGAAATGAGTTGTTCTTATATTCATATTCATGTGGAAAAAAAGAAAATAATAAATAAATAATACGTGATGACCTCCTGATGACTAGATGATCAGCCTTTCTGAGCCGCATGTTGTCAAGATGAGTTATAAGTCACCAGCTCCATGTTAGTGTAGCCATATTCCAATGGCGTGTTCAGATCCTGCGTGTTTTTCACACATCTTTAAAACTAAAGATCATATTCTTCACAGTTCTTTAAAACCAAAGATCATGTCCTTTACACACAACAAAAACAGAACCTGGAGAAGAAAGGAAATCAAATATTACTGATAATTACAATGATTTTCATAAACATTTGTGCTTAGACATGGCAATATGAAAACATGCCATTGGAGGATTTCTCCAGACATGGAGAAATGATGTCCGTGAGGTGAGGGTGGAGCAGGTGTGTCCAGCTGGGGTGAGGGGGTGAGAGGGAGGGGGGGGGCTAACAGGTGGCTAGGTTACCACCATGTCCCTCAGAGCTTGTCGACATCTGACAGGGTGGGGTCCGACAGCTGTTCCCAGCTTTATCAGCTGGGGGAGGAGGGAGGAGGTCTAACAGCTATATAGTAATATAATATATACATAGTTATATTGCCAGAGTTGGGGGAGGGGAGGGCAGACAGGTACGTGATCCTATCTGATATCGATGGTATGCTAGTCCAGCAGTCCGGTCTCCCCTCCATGAAATGTGTGTTTAAAATAAACACAGTGAAGTGAAACGTGAATTGTGACACCGCTATACAGTACATTCCCATCTACCGACCCGGGTTGCCTCTCCAGGAACCTTGCACAGCAACCAACACGCCACGCCAGATACCGCCCTCACCGTAACGTCATCCACCCATCCATTACACAGGAGGACATAACCGGCGTCTTTCTAACACAGGTCTCAGAAGCCCTGCATTCAGAGAGAGCCAGGGGTCCAGACGCCCTGCATTCAGAGAGAGCCAGGGGTCCAGACACCCTGCATTCAGAGGGAGCCAAGGGCCCAGTCGCCCTGCATTCAGAGGGATCCAGGGGCCAAGACACCCTGCATTCAGAGAGAGCCAGGGGCCCAGACGCCCTGCATTCAGAGAGAGCCAGGGGTCCAGACACCCTGCATTCAGAGAGAGCCAGGGGCCCTGCATTCAGAGGGAGCCAGGGGCCCTGAATTCAGAGAGAGCCAGGTGCCCTGCCTTCAGAGAGAGCCAGGGGTCCAGACACCCTGCATTCAGAGAGAGTCAGGGGTCCAGACGGCGCCCCCGGTGGCACGTTTCACATAACCGGGAGCTGAAAGTTACCACAGCCAGAGCGGAGTCATGGTAACAGTTGGAGCAGAGAGCAGTGTTGGGAGCTGTCAAGGTAGATAGGTAGGGGTTCTAATGAACAGCCTGCCTTTTATACACTACCTGTCATCTTAATTGCTTTAACTGTCAAAGTTATAGTCCAATTAAATTGAGGCCTTTAGGGAAAAGGGGAAAAGTGTGCTTAATATTTAAATCAACCATTCAAATGTTTAAAATCAAACACCACTGAAAGTGACGTTAATTATTCTAAAATAACACACATTAGTGATGTCAATTAGTTTGGGAGAACTGTGCAGAAATGGAACGAGTGTTTCTTATTAAAACCACAGAAACACACAACAAACACACACACAACACACACACCAGATGATGTCCTGTAAAGTATACACCTTTAAACCTGAAAAATAGAGAAAGTAATATACTTACCTGGTATCTTACCTAAAAATCAATTGGATATGGATGTTAGGACTAAGAAATACTTACCTGAAACTGGAGACTGTAGAGTTGCGGACAGTGGAAAGAATTAATGAGGATGATGACTGTTGTTGAGTACCAGGCCTGTGACAGTGGCTATAGAGTCAGTAAAGCGGCGCTCATATCTGAATCTGCCATAAGCCACCGCCTAGTCCACAGCCACTTTCCCAAACCGGGGGAGGTCCTGGAGGCCTGCAGTCAACAGTGGGTCATAGTGGTCCCTCAGAACATTCATAGACATCCACTTGTCATTGTTGAGCTGCACCCTTGCTGTGGTGTCAGGATGAGGAGAGGAGGGCTTAATGAAGAAGGTGAGTTTCCTCACTTGTCTGTACATCCCTGCTGGGAATCTCCCTGTTCTCAGGGTCTTATCTTCCACTTCAGCGTGGTGGCCTGTAACAATTTAAACAACCTTTTTTTTCCCTAAACAACCTTTTTTTTCTCCATTCCTCCAACATGTTGGGGGTTATCCTAAGGGGCTCTCCTGTTTCTCCAACTGGCCACTGTACTCCAATTCTTTGGACCAGGACACATGGTAAGTATACTAGATGTTTACTAGATGCAGGTTTTACAAACACTAGAACTAGTGAATCAGTGAACTAGAAGAACTAGTATAAGGGCATACTAACTGATTTCCTTTTATTTATTCCCTGCGCCTAAAGTTGTCTTTAAAAAGACAATTGTGATGAGAGGGATTTATGGAAAAAGAGGTTGAGATACCATCTGTGCCCATGGCAGCCCACCCCAGTATGGAAACCAGGACCTGACTCAGGCCTGACTCAGGCCCCCACTTTGGTGGAGAGGATATAGCTTCCGGACCACCACGTAGCCCAGGCCACCACTCCTTCCCTCCACTTCCACTAAGTAGACCCAATCCCTGACCCTAACCCAGCCCCTTACCTAGGCCTGGACCCGCACCAATACTCTGGCCAGGGTCCTAATCTTAACCCCGCTTTATCCTAGGCCCTGACCCTAATCCGACCCCAGACTCCAACCCCGACCATAATCCAGTTCCCAACCTAGGCCCTGAACCTAACCAACATCTTGGTCAGGGCCCTAATCCTAACCCAGACCCCAACCTGACCACTCATTCCAACCCAGACCCTTGATCCAACCCCCCCACTCCCTAGCCCTGACCGACAGTCGAGCCCGACCCCTGAGGACAGGACCAATACTCAGTTGGGGCACAGTAGTGGGAGGAGGCTTCAAATCTGTGAGATGCAGGTCCGTCATACTTACCCATCTCCCAGTCTGGAGAGTAGTGGACCCTAACTTCGATCTGATAATGCCTGGTGACTCGAAGGGTAGTGAAACCAGTGATCGTTGATGGTGACATTTCACCCACAGAGGGATGTCTGGATAAATAAGAACAGGGAATTATTATGGTTCCAGATTATGTCCTTTAAAGTATACTTTTATACCTGGATGTCAATATATAGTATATACAGTTACGCTACATGTAGGGAGGCTCAGAATTATTGTTAAGCTATATGATTTTAAACGGTACTTACCTGTTGGAGAAATTGCTGAACACCATCTCTCTCCCTTTGGGTGGAATGAAAACGGCCCTTCTGTAAGGAAGAGAGTAGAGAGAAGGGATTGTTATGGGTTGGAAGCAGTAGACCCTTATTTATTCATCTTTTATCTGTGTGTGTTGTGTGTGTGAATGTGTGGAGGATTGGCTCATGCATTAATAGAACCCCCCTCTGATTACAGCACTTAATTATGGAGCATTTTTTTAGCACTTGGCTTCTACTGCCCCCCCTAAAACCTCATGGGACCCTCTACAAGCTTATTAAGGAGCAATCCTGTATACTTAGCTAGACTTACCTTCTCCTCGATCCTGCCGTAGGGATGGTGTGCACCGGTGATCACTGATGGTGACATTCACCCACAGAGGGATGTCTGGAAAAATAAGAACAGGGAATTATTATGGTTCCAGAGTATGCATACTTACCTTTATACCTTTGAAAATAGAAAAAGTAATATACTTACCTGGTAACCTACCTGAAAATCAATTGGATGGGGATTTTAGGACTAAGAGAAATACCTACCTCTTAATACTTACCTGAAACTGGAGACTGTAGAGTTGTGGACAGTGGAAGGAACTAATGAGGATGTTGACCGTTGTTGAGTACTTCAAGTAGATTCATGAAATGTGTTGTGTGCCCATGCACTCTGCCTACCTTTGGGTAGACAGAACGTTCATCCCCCTTACAGTACCTACCCCTAACCTTGACCCTTAACCTAACCCTACCCTTAACCCTAGCCCTACCCCTACCCCCCAAAACCCCCTTTAACCTTAAACATAACCTTTGGCCCCTAAACCTAACCATAACCATAATTGTAACCCAAGCCCTAAAACCTAACCTTTGACCCTAAAATTGAGGTCAAAGGTTGTGAGTACCTTCCAAAGGTCCTCACAAGTCAAAATAGTCTAGTTATAACTATACTTGTGGGGACATTTGGCTAAACACACACATGCGCACGCACACACCTCGCCGTAATCCCCGAAAATCCTACAATTAGAAGCATAGGCCTGACCCCAGCTCAGCCTTGACTGGGGCAGGCCAGACACTCAAGAGCTGCAGCAGCAGCTGCTAATGATTGGTGGTTCGAACGATCGGCGGTTTGAATTCCGGCTCCTCCTGTCCACATGTTGAAGTGTCCTTGGGCAAGACCAAATTGCTCCCAATGAACAGGCTAGCACCTTGTTGGTGAAATCCCAGCGACACCAATCAGTAACGACTTTCGTGATTAGGCGTTCTTATCCATAGATACAGTATGCCCCGGCCATCTAACTTGGGCTAGCGTCTCCAGACCTGCAAACTTGTCACCTTTTGGCTTCAGTCACCTTTTTTATGTTAACCATGGTAGTTTCTAGAGGGTTTTAGTTTTGTACGTCGTCACCTTTTTCACTACTCCAGAGTTTGCAGGGCTGGTCTCTCATTTGCTGCTACGAGCTGTCACTCTTTCAATTTTGAGCCGTCAATACGCCCCCAGAACACCAGCTTGGGCAGCGAAGTGACACATACTTTGTTATGTAGTATGCACAGTGCAGAGACTCAAAAAATATGCAAATAAGTCGAAAATAAACTTTGCTATGCCCTCACAAAGGGTGAAATGCGGTGTTAACTGAATTGCCTTCGTCATAGCGTTTCTCTGCGCCGGTATTATTAGCTGATATTTAAATAAGGCAATATGGGCGGAGAATGTTCCCCTTTCTATGCAAATGAACAAATCCGCCCAATTCACAAAGATCAGCGCCAATTGCCTCACACAGTTAAAGTGAAATTGATTGCCTTTTCAGAGACGTGGTGGTATTTAAGCGCAAGGGTGTGTGTGTCATATTTTCAAATCATTCCACCTCCGTTTGCAGTCCGTGTTTCCACGTTTACACACACCAACGGCACAGATTGCTTGGGAAATAAACCCCAAATATGATTTTTTTCTGCAGACGTGATATTTTTTGCGGAAAGCTGTGAAACATGTTTTTTAACCTCGTCCGTGAGGACTTAAAGTTTGCGGTCTGAAAATCGTATCTTTCTTTTTCTGTCTGCCATCGTCCAATGATATACATACGAGTTGTATGCGTAGTATTTATCGTAATTTCCTATATCAGCAGCAAATTGCACTCAGCTGTAAACACCGAATGGGCGTGTTTGTGCCGGGATATTATTAGCGCAATGTCTTTAGTGAATAGGTTTTTACAACGGAGCACATAGCTTGAGCAACTGACGCGCAATGTAATGGTGCAATTAACGGCCGCAATTCCGCTTTAGTGAACTTGCCCCTCAATGTAATATCTGAGTCTGGAGAGAGACTAGCGTAGACCCACGTTGCGACCGCTGGGAGGGAGAGGGCCGGTGTCAGGGATCTTTCAAAACCATGTCAGTCCTGCCATCGTAACTGCTTACACACCAGAGGGTAGAGCTGGGAAAGAGACATTATCACGCAGCTGTTCAGGGAAGCATTTAAATATGAGCTGAGTGGGTCCCTGGTTATCGCGTCTGAAATCGCACAGAGAATAAAACACAACCATCTCCAGCTCCAGGATGTCATCTGACAAGATAATGGTTATGACCACGGCAGCTGCAGCGCTGAAAAGGCCTTTCAAATATCATCACACACACACACACACACACACACTGGAATGGCATCAATCGGAAAAATGGCAAAATAGAATAGCGTTATAATCCCAGATGGATTCAATACACACGTGTGTGCGCATGCACGCACGCACGCATACACACACACACACACACACCCCCACAGAAACATTTGCTGAATTTTCAATGAGACATCTAGTGACTTTTATATTCTTCAATGGTGAATCTGAATGAAAACAGTGGTTTAACTTCTTCTCCACGGCTCTCCTGTTAATCGTCATGCTTCTGGGAAACAGAGAAGAAAAAAATCAAAAACATCTCAGACAATGGAGCATTGACACAGTGCTCGCAGGGTTGCCAGGTTCGGGTCCTCTCAAGGTTGCCAGGTTGGAACCTCCAATGAAATGTTGTTTCTGGCTGAGAAACTGCTCGCCGTCTCTGAGTCACACACACACACAGACACACACACGTGTATGAGGTGTGAATAGTGACTATGTAGTGTCCTCCAGAGTGTGTGTAGGGGCATGCTGTGGCATGGATGTGTGTGTGTGTGTATCTGTGTCTGTGTGTGTCTGCGTGTAGGATGTATGAGGTGTGAATAGTGAATATGTAGTGTCCTCCAGAGTGTGTGTAGGGGTATGCTGTGGCCTTCATTAGCCCTCCTCTCAACAGATAACGCTCTGATCCTCACTGAGACATGCCACCTCTGACACACACACACACACACACAAAGAGAAGCCCTTTGAAACAAGCACACACGCAAGCACACACACACACTCAGGTGCGCACACACAGACACACACACATATCCTTTCCCAGGGGCCAGCAGCTCTCTCCAGTAGCGTGTTCAGGTTGTTTGTGTCACAGATTCGGACCTATAAGCTGCTTACCAGCCAGCAGTGAGATGGGGGGGGCACAGGTAAGCAGGCCCAGCGTGCAGTCATGGGGGGTTATCCTTTCAGAGGCATTATTATTATTATTATTATTATTATTATTATTATAATAATAACAATAATAACAATAATAATAATCACTACCTTTCTCTCTGTTTTCCTCTCTTCCTCTCTCTCTCACTCCATCTCTCTCTCTGTCTGTCTCTCTCTCTCTCCCTCCCTCTCTCTCTCTCTCTCTCTCTCTCTCTCTGTCTCTGAAGATCAGGGTAACCTGCCCCAGATGAAGTCACTCAGCAGACGTCTAGAGAACCATTTAAGGGTTTAGCACACAGCTCCTGGTAGATCTGTCTCTTATTGCTGGGATTCATGCTCTGCCACTTTCCATGCAGGTGAAAGGTTTTCTGGGAATCAGCAGGAATATCCCTCTGCTGATTATCACAGTGTAAAAGGCTACAGAGAGCGCCTCACCTTGTTAACTCAGGCAATTAAAGTCCTGTCATACACTGTGCTAGCCGGTCTGGTCACACACACACATTCGGACACACCCACACGCACGCATGCAGACACACCCACACACACGCACGCATGCACACACACACACACACACACACTGGGGAGTCTGCATTGCATTAACAACGCCAATGTTGTTAACA
Organism: Borostomias antarcticus; assembly: GCF_949987555.1. NCBI lineage: Eukaryota > Metazoa > Chordata > Actinopteri > Stomiiformes > Stomiidae > Borostomias > Borostomias antarcticus. The sequence goes on from NC_140242.1 coordinate 15,010,975, forward strand.
CCATGCAACACCATGCCAGCAAAAGAGTTTATCCACATGAATAAAGACATCTTAGGTAGACTAGAAGAAAATAGTCTTCTATATAACATAATAGAATAGAATAGAATAGAATAGAATAGAATAGAATAGAACAGAATAGGTGATATTTGAGTGGGGCAACACGTCTCCCATCATCTTTCAGCCAAACCCAGTGATCTGCCGGCGAGCTGACCTCTGACCTCTCTGTCACAGACGGCAAACAGACAGCGGATTAATAAATACCTCAGACCAAATAGAATATGTCAGGACCAGAACCAGTCAGGGAGCGTCCAATTAAAAAGCCGACACAAGCATGGTGACATCATCATCATCGTAACTCGTCTGGCATCACCTCAGAACGACACGGCGATGTGACATGTCCCGCATTCAGAGAAACGTTTTAGATTGGACATTGAATATCCCTCCATTCTTCACTCTTCCTGTCCTCTCTTCTCCTCCTCTCCCTTCCTACCATACACTCTAGGTTAACCCTAACCCTAATCTAACCTGGGATGGTTCGGTGTGGGACCCAGGCGCAACAGGAATGGAGGAGGCAAGGAACGGTTAAGCCCGGAGGGGCGATTTAATAAGGTAACACAAAGGGGGAGCCACAAAAAGGGATGCCACAAAATATAAGGGGAGAGAAAAAATAGGAGCCACCAAACTGCCACTAAATAATAAAAATGTTCTTGGCTCAAGGGAGCCAGAGGGATCCGGAGGTGGAGCAGGGTGAGGGCTCTGCTAGCTGGTACAACACAGCAGAGGGGGTCCGGGATACTGGAGAGACGAAGAGGAGAGGCAGGGTGAGTGATAGTAATCACGAGCAGGGAACGAGAAAGCACTACAAAAACACAGGTAAGTATAATCGTAGGCTAGGCTATACTTTACCACATATGTTATGGTAAGATCTGGCGATGAGTGGAGTGTAGACCAGGTTCTTGTAGGGGTTGAAGGTGATTGCAGAACGAGGGACAGGTGTGGTGATGATGAATGGGAAACCGGTGAGTAGAGCCGCGCCCGCGTCATCGTCGGAGACGAGCGCGCCGTTCTTGTCGTTGCGCACGGGCCGATGTGCTGGGCATGTCGGGATCCGACTCTTCGTCACCGGAGTGGGAGGAGACTGCCGAGTCCGCGGAGCTGGCCGGAGACGGGGAACGCCCAGTAGTGGGGGGAAACTCCGGAGAGCCAGAGCGTCGCATGCCTGGGCCGATGCGACGTGCGGTAGAGCGCGTAGGACGCCCCGAGCGCGCAGCGGGCCCAGAGGGGAGAGAGGGAGGCGGTTGTGGAGGCGAGGGCATGCGAGCCGTAACATAACCTCTCCTACCCTACCCTAACCTCTCATCTCCTTTCCTCCCCTACCCTAATCTAACCTCTCCTGTCCTACCCTACCCTCTCGCTGGTTTCCTTCCCCTGCTCTCTGTCTCTACATCCAAGAGATCAGGTCCTTCAGGCTTACAGGAGCTTTAAGGGAAACCTGGATCTTTTATCTCGTTGTGGAGGAAGAGGAGGAGAAGGAGGAAGAAGAGGAGGTAGGAGGAGGAGGAAGAGAAGAGCTTTCACGCCTTCTGCATGTGGGAGAGAACAGAGAACACACCATGCAAACCCCAGCTATCGGTTGAGCCAATTAATACATTCTGGACAACTGTTAATTCTGGCAAATAACCACCAATGCATCGTAAAGGGAATTCAATTAATTGCTATTTTTATAATGTTTGTCTCCTGAAGTATTTATCTCTGAGCTGTTTCAATTTCTCTTGGAATTATGTTCATTTACATGCAACTGCTCCTAATCCTGTTCTATCTGTTTTAATGAAGTTAAGCAGATTAACTGAGATCCTCCCTTCTACATACATAGCTACCACCGTACTCTCTCTCTCTCTCCATCCTCCAATCAAATATTCTACTCTAGAAAGTGTTAGAGATCAGAGAATCAAATGTAAAAATGTGAGACCAATAGTCACATCAGTGATGAGACACTCAGATGACAGAAGGACAGTAGTTACATATCTCTTATGTCCGGCATTTAGAAAACATCTAAATATCTTCATATACAATTATACCTCTAGCGTGGTACGACCATCCCGTTCTCGCGAGCTCACATTCTGTTTCACTAACGCAGAACGGTCTGGCCTTCGCGTCCTCCAGAGCGATTATGCCAAAATCCAGACCATACCGGGCCAATCAGGGACTGCGTTTTAACTGCTGTCCCTCCCCACAGTGGAAAGCAGCCCGATTGGTTTGTGTCCCTGCCGCTCCCTAAACAAACATGGCGGCTCCCGAAGCAACAAGTGGTAATGTTAAGGTTAGAAGAATAAACACAGCTATAAGTGCAGTTATTGCAGAAATAGACTTAACCACAACACTTAAACAAGAACAAGAGTATGCACTAGCGGAGTTTCTCGGTGGAAAATAAGTTTTTGCCCTTCTTCCGACTGGATTTGGCAAAAGTTTGCTGAACGCTGATTGGCTGAAGGTGTTTGTCTGTCAAGGCAAGTACCCACGCCCACATAATCGCTCTCTACGGTGCGAAGGCCAGACTGATATTGCGGAGCGAAGCAGTGAGCTCGCTAGATCGGGATGGTCATACCAGGCTATTATACCTCGGCTACAGTAAAACATTGTGTGTAGTATTATCAACAAATACTACATGAATAATAATAATGAAATAAATAAATAATAAAATACCCATTATATAAAGAACAAGCAACTGTCAAAGTTCATGGAAACATTTTAGTTCTATTTCGTGGAGCTCCGCCCCACAGGGCTAGCTCCTATTGGCTAGTGAAATCTACATACCTGCAAACTAGTCGCCTTTCGGCTACAATCGCTGTTTTTTTTGTCAATTGGGTCATTCATATGAATCGTGCAGATCCGGGGAGTTTTCCAAAAAGGGGGGGGTGAGGGGAGAGTGACTGCGTTTGATGTTCAGACTAGAATAAACCTTATTGGATAATACTAACTGGTTAGCTTGGCATAGATATAAGTACAAACTTGGATGCTACAAGCTAAATGTTATAGAGTGGTGGGTCTATTCAGAACGTGAAATAGTGACTAACCCCAGCAGACGAGGGTATAAATACAGATCCTGTTGTTGGATGTAACGTTGCTTGATCTCCAGTTGAATAACGTCATGTCAACAGCGTCCAACATCCATTTCAATTGCGCAAGTTTTTTCCCAGGATCTCCTCATACAGTGTTTTTTCATACAGCCCAAATATCTCCAAAGCTGCTGCTGCTAATCACTTGTTAACGAAATCTCTGATCAGCTGTAGTTTGGATATTTTTGCGGTTTAAAATTAGGATAGAGGACACTACTAGTTGCCCCTCAAGCAGAAACAAAACTTATGTCCGGTAGGTTTCTTTCAAGGAATTCCAAAATAAAAGTCACGAAAAACAATTACACAACAAAAAACACAACTTTTTACTCACTTGGCATTGGTCCGAATGGTAAACTGTATACTGAAGTATGAAGTCTACTGAATCTGATATATACAGAATAATATTTGGAGGGCCTATTCATCAGTTAATAAGTGATAATAATGGGCAACCTTAATCTAAAAATATGCAAGCAAAGACAGTGTCATCATATCGATACAATAATATGGGTAAGACCATTCTAAGAGGAGAAGTCGTTTTTTGTGGGGGTTTTTTAATGTATCGTATCGGCCGATCCTGAGGGAAATAATCGGTAATCGGTATCATCATCATCATCATCATCATCTTCATCCGCTTATCCAGGGTCGGGTCGCGGAGGCAGCAGCTCCAGCAGGGGGCCACAGACATCCCTTTCCCTAGCAGCATCAACCAGCTCTGCCTGGGGAATCTTTAGCCGCTCACAGGCCAGTGCGGAGATGTAGTCCCGCCACCTAGTCCTGGGTCTACCCCGCGGCCTCCTCCCAGCCGGACACGCCTGGAACACCTCCCTAGGGAGGCGCCCAGGAGGCATCCTCACTAGATGCCCGAACCACCTCAACTGGCTCCTTTCGACGCAAAGGAGCAGCGGCTCTACTCCGAGTCTCTCCCGGATGACTGAACTTCTCATCCGATCTCTCAGGGAGACCCCAGCCACCCTCCGGAGAAAACTCATTTCGGCCGCTTGTATCCGTGATCTCGTTCTTTCGGTCATGACCCATCCTTCATGACCATAGGTGAGGGTGGGGACGAAGATAGACCGGTAGATCGAGAGCTTTGCCTTTTGGCTCAGCTCTCTTTTCGTCACAACAGTGCGGTAAAGCGACTGCAGAACCGCACCAGCTGCTCCAATTCTCCGGCCAAACTCCCTCTCCATGGTTCCCTCACTCGTGAACAAGACCCCCAGATACTTGAACTCCTTCACTTGGGGTAAGGACTCATTTCCTACTCGGAGCGGACAGGCCACCGGTTTCCTGTTGAGAACCATGGCCTCAGATTTAGAAGTGCTTATTCTCATCCCAGCCGCTTCACACTCAGTTGCGAACCTATCCAGAGAGTGCTGGAGGTCGCAGGCAGCTGATGCCATCAGGACCACATCATCTGCAAAAAGCAGTGACGTGATCCCCAGCTCACCGAACTGCAAACCCACCTCCCCCCGGCTATGCCTCGATATCCTGTCCATGAAAATCACAAACAGGATTGGTGACAAAGCGCAGCCCTGGCGGAGGCCAACACCCACCGGAAAGGAAGACGACTTACTGCCGAGGACCCGGACACAGCTCTCGCTCTGGGTGTACAGGGATTGGATGGCCCTAAGTAGGGACCCCCTCACCCCATACTCCCGCATAACCCTCCACAAGACCTCTCGAGGGACCCGGTCGTAAGCCTTCTCCAAGTCCACAAAACACATGTAGACAGGTTGGGCAAAGCCCCCTCCAAGATCCTTGCGAGAGTGAAGAGCTGGTCGGTAGTTCCACGACCAGGACGAAATCCGCATTGTTCCTCTTCGATCTGAGGTTCGACTATCGGCCGGACCCAGGGCCGGCCCTAGCATTTCAGCAGCTCTAGGCGAGGGGGGGGGGGTTTTGGTGCGCGATTTATTGACGGGGGGGGGGGGGGGTGCTGGTGCGCGATTTATTGACGGGGGGGGGGGGGTGGGTGCTGGTGCGCGATTTGTTGACGGGGGGGGGGGGGGGGTGCTGCTGCGCAATTTGTTGACGGGAGGGGGGGGGTGCTACTGCGCGATTTGTTGACGGGGGGGGGGGGGGTGCTGCTGCGCGATTTGTTGACGGACGGGGGGGGGGGGGTGCTGCTGCGCAATTTGTTGACGGGAGGGGGGGGGTGCTACTGCGCGATTTGTTGACGGGGGGGGGGGGGGTGCTGCTGCGCGATTTGTTGACGGACGGGGGGGGGGGTGCTGCTGCTGCGCGATTTGTTAACGGGGGAGGCGCCCGGCGCTGGGCGGAGGCGCCGCACCGCATTGAACAGCGTAATAGAGACAGTAGGGATTACGGAATGAAATTATTTTAATAAAAATAAAAAAATATTTTTTTTTTGGTGCTCCTTGGCCAGGCGCCCCTTGGCCATTTGGCGCCCTAGGCGACCGCCTATTTCGCCTATGCCTCGGGCCGGCCCTGGCCGGACCCTCCTTTCCAGCACCTTGGAGTAAACTTTCCCTGGGAGGCTGAGTAATGTGATGCCTCTATAATTCGCACACACCCTCTGGTCCCCTTTTTTGAATATGGGGACCACCACCCCAGTCTGCCACTCCTTCGGCACTGACCCAGACTTCCACGCAATGTTACAGAGGCGTGTCAACCAAGACAGCCCCTCTACACCCAGCGCCTTCAGCATTTCTGGACGGATCTCATCAGTCCCTGGGGCTCTGCCACTGTGGAGTTTGACTACCTCAGTGACCTCCTCCAAGGACATTGACGACCCCCCATCATCTTCCGGCTCTGCCTCGTTTGTAGAGGGTGGATTAGTCGGGTTCAGGAGTTCCTCAAAGTGCTCCTTCCAATGCTCAACAACCTCCTCAGTTGAGGTCAGCAGTGTCCCCTCCTTGCTGTATACAGCTTGGATGGTCCCCCGCTTTCCCTTCCTGAGGTGTCTGATGGTCTTCCAGAAACACTTTGGTGCCGACCGAAAGTCCTTCTCCATGGTTTCTCCGAACTCCTCCCACACCCGCTGCTTTGCCTTGGTCACGGCCGAAGTCGCAGCCCTCCGGGCCAGTCGATACCCTGCAACTGTTTCTGGGGTCTCCCGGGCTAACATATCCCGGAAGGCCTCCTTCTTCAGCCGGACGGCTTCCCTGACCACCGCTGTCCACCACGGTGTCCGAGGGTTACCGCCCCTTGAGGTACCTATGGCCCTCAGGCCACAGCTCCCAGCCGCAGCTTCAGCAATGGAGGCTTTGAACACCAACCACTCATGCTCGATGTCCCCAACCTCCACAGGAATGCCTGAGAAGCTCCGCCGGAGGTGGCAATTGAAATCTCTCCGGACAGGCTCTTCCTCCAGACGTTCCCAGTTCACCCTCACTACACGCTTGGGTTTTCCAGGTCTGTCCAGAAGTTTCCCCCGCCATCGAAACCAGCTCACCACCAGATGGTGATCAGTGGACAGCTCTGCCCCTCTCTTTACCCGAGTGTCCAAAACGCATGGCCTCAGATCAGATGATACGATAACGAAATCGATCATCGACCTTCGGCCTAAGGTGTTCTGATGCCAGGTGTACTTGTGGGCATCCTTGTGTTCGAACATGATGTTTGTTATGGACAAACCGTGACTAGCACAGAAGTCCAACAACAAAACACCACTCGGGTTCAGATCGTGGTGGCCATGCCTCCCAATCACGCCCCTCCAAGTTTCTCCATCATTGCCTACGTGTGCATTGAAGTCCCCCAGTAGGACACTGGAGTCCCCTGCAGGAGCCCCCAAAAGGACTCCACTCAGGGTCTGCAGGAAGGCTGAGTACTCTGAACTGCTGTTCGGTGCATAAGCACAAACCACAGTCAGAGTCCCCCCCCCCACAGTCCTAAGGCGCAGGGAGGCGACCCTCTCGTCCACTGGGGTGAACTCCAGCACAGAGGCGCTCAGCTGGGGGCTAGCTAGTATAGCCACACCTGCCTTACGCCTCATACCGTGAGCAACTCCGGAGAAGAACAGGGTCCAACCCCTATCCAGGAGTTTGGTTCCGGCGCCGGTGCTGTGCGTGGAGGTTAGCCCCACCAGGTGTAATTGGTATCGCTCCACCTCCCTCACAAGCTCCGGCTCCTTCCCCCCCAGCGAGGTCACGTTCCATGTCCCCAGAGCCAGCCTTTGCCGCCCGGGTCCGGTCCATCGGTGCCCCCCGCCTTCACCGCCACCTAGTTGGCAGCGCACCCGACCCCGACAATTCCTCCCGCGGGTGGTGGGTCCACGGGACGATGGAGGAGGAGATGGTGCTTCCACGTTGCTTATTCGGGCTGGGCCCGGCCGGGCTCCGTGGTAAGCCCGGCCACCAGGCGCTCGCTTGCGGGCCCTCCGTCTGGGCCTGGCTCCAGACGAGGGCCCCGGGCTTCCTCCGGGCCGGGTCTCTCTTCCTTTTTGGTGTAATGTCATCAGGGTTTTTTTTTCCTGTAACCCCAGGTAGGGGGGCTAGGGGGTACTACCACTTGCCCAAGGTGGACCCCCAGACTAGTGGAGGGAAGGAGGCGTCTTACTTCTCCATTCTAGTTTTGCAACTAGCCACTGCCGCAGTAATCGGTATCGGCCCAAAAAAATCAGATCGGAGTGTCCCTAAAAGCTATCATGTCTCCCTGTCTCATTCTTTCCTGCATTTCAGGCAATGGAGATTGGTTGTCTTTTTTTGGGAGGCAGCAGGGAGAATAATGTGTAAAAATGTAATTGTTTGGTTGCTTAAAGGACAATGCTCGTTTTTGACAACCTGGACCTTATTTACGACATATTATAAGACGTTTGACTCACCGAGATCACTTTGGTGTAGTTCGGAGGCATGTAGAAGAAATGTAAAATCCAGCGCGAGCCAGTATATCCATGTAATGGCGGTGGTCGGGGCACTTAGAATGCAGTTTCTAATAGTTCTAATAGCATAGGCCTGTTGTGGTTTTCACAGAAATAGCTTCCTCACTTGCTCCAGCACGCTGTGCGCATGCGTGCTGGAGCAAGTGAGGAAGCTATTTCGTGTCTAAAGACGTTTCTAAAGATCATATTACAGAGTCATGTGAAATACCACAACAGGCCTATGCTCTCTATGTAAGCACAACTAGCGATTCATCAAGACAGATTGATGAAAACAACCGTTTCGCGGCAGTAAATAGATTTTTAGAAACTGCATTCTAAGTGCAGACAATCTGATGTGTATTAATCAAATAGCTCAAACTCAAACTGCTTAGAGCCCTGGAGAGTCTAGAACCCAGGAGAGATCAGAAGAACCCTGGAGAGAGCAGTCTACAACCCTGGAGAACAGTCTACAGCCCTGTAGAGAACATTAGAACCCTGGAGAGGACAGTATACAAATTGGAGAACAGTCTACAGCCCTGTAGAGAACAGTAGAAACCTGGGGAGGACATGAGGTGCACCCAGAGGTGGTTCGCACGGCTCCGTCTGGATCCTTTGAGACACAGTCGGCGCCTTGTGCGGATACCGAGGTCGTTGGGAGCGGACCTCGACTATTGGAGGGACCGGTGCATAATAGCGCAAGACGTTCCAATAGGCAGGGTGTCTGCTCACGTCACTGTTTTCACAGACGTCAATTTCAGAGCCGGACTTGCGGCAGGGCCGAGGTGGATATCTTCGCTTCAAGAGAGAATGCAAAGTGTCCCCTCTGGTTCTCTGTCACAGCAGGACAAGCCTCTGCTGCGGGTGGACGCATTCGCGCATGCCCCCTGGCCGAAGGCGCTGTTGTATGCCTTCCCGCCGGTGGGGTTGATTTTACCATTATTAGCCAGGGTACGGTCGGAGGGCCTATCAGTGATGGTTACGCTGAGGAGCTCCACAGAGAACAGACTTGCACCGTACCTGGTTGGACACAGGTGCGTTTATGGGTTTTTTTCTTCAGTCATTTGTAGGTAGCTAGGTTTCAAGACAAGACTACTGGCTGCAGTGTAGAGAGCGACAAACAAGCTGCTAAAGCTTGTTGAACGGATGGCCATTCCCAGCGCTCCTAAACGCCAAGTTCGGACCCTGATCATTGAGCTCTCTCTCCCCCTAGTAGGCTAAACTGACATACATGACCTTTTGACATTTGACATATTTCTTCCCTTCTGTAGCTTAACACATAGTTAGTAGCTACAGGAAGTTAGCTTCCTGTCTCTGCAAGATGAGATATGAATCTAGTGCACCAGAAAGTTCAAACCGCACATGGGGGGGGGGTTTCATAGGGGTTTTCATGGTAGCTGGCTTTGGCATACGCAAGTTAAAGTGTTATAACTGTTTTGAAACCTGTAATAAAGCTTTTTAGCCAATTAACTGACGTACGCATTGACGAGGCTTTGCAGGTGGCAGTAAGGTCACCTACGCATGTATGGCGTGGGTGACGTACTTACATACGCAGGCCTGGTTTCACAAACGTAGGTAGACAGGGGGCAGGGAGGTTGAATACGTATCTGTGGCGTGAGTGACGCACGGACATGGTTTCATAAACGTAGGTACGCAGGTGGTATAAAGGAAATATAACCTTATAAGGAAGTTCCTTCCGCCCAAATTTGATAATAGATGTGTTAATCGGATGTATATTGATGTAATAATTGACGTAGGTATGGTTTTATCTGACCACAAGCTGCGTGGGCTCAGACTGTTTAGAATAGTATAAATACCGAATGTTAGCTTAGGATAAAAAAGGGGGAGGTCAATCCTTTGTACCAATCACTTGTGATTTCTGTACTCTATGTTGGCAAAACTTTGCATCTTTTTTTGAATAAATTTCATAATCTTTTAAGAGATTTTTGGGACAATCCATTTCTTCAAAGAACTGCCTCCTCTCCAGCGTAAGCTGAACGTCTATAAGGGGTAAGTGACCTATTAAATTAGGCCTTCTTAAAACTGATCCCATTTAATCTTCCCGAAGTCTGGAATTAGGAATTGTAGCAGACGGACAACACTCCTTAAATTCAACTCTGGAAAGTGAAAGTATAACCTGCTTGTTTAGAGCAGAATCCGACCAACTTGTTTGACTCTGGTGTTATGGAACCTGGGCTCACAGAGCTAAAGGGGGTTTAACAGACAGTTGTACTGTTGCTATACAAATTCTTAGGAAAACATAAGGCAACCAACTGTCAGAAACGACACAATACGACAACTTAGTTGGTGGTATCTTGTAGGCCCATTACAACCCTCATTAGACGGAACCGAAGGTTTTTTAGTTGGAAACAGAGTGACATTACATTTTTACATTACATTACAGTCATTTAGCAGACGCTTTTATCCAAAGCGACTAACAATAATTGCATTTAACGTAGGAAGAGCCAAGGTACTACTACTTGCCAGAACTCACAAGTGCATCTTCTTTCTAAAACAAGTGACTAAGGGCATAATCTAGTGCTGAAGGCAAAGTGCAAGAATCGCAATCTAAAGTACAGTGCAATATTATATAATACAATAAGTGCTTAGGTGGGAGGATTGTTGTAGTACTTCTTGAAGAGATGAGTTTTGAGCCTGCGACGAAAGATGGGCAGCGACTCTGCTGTCCTGACATCAGTGGGCAGTTCATTCCACCACTGCGGGGCCAGGACAGAGAAGAGCCGTGACCGTGTCGATCGACCGCAGGAGCCTCGGAGTGACGGGGCAATCAGTCGCCCTGAGGTAGCAGAGCGTAGCGGTCGGGAGGGGGTGTAGGGTTTGACCATGGCCTGGAGGTAGGAGGGGGCTGTTCCTTTCATTGCCCTGTAGGTTAGCGCCAGAGTTTTAAACTGGATGCGAGCCGCTACAGGGAGTCAGTGTAGGGAACGGAGGAGGGAAGTTGTGTGGGAGAATTTGGGGTGGTTGAACACCAGACGAGCAGCAGCTTTCTGGACAAGTTCCAGAGGTTTAATGGCTGACGCCGGTGCCCCAGCGAGGAGGGAGTTGCAGTAGTCCAGGCGGGAGATGACCAGGGCCTGGATGAGTACCTGCGCCGTTTCATTAGTGAGGAAAGGGTGAATCCTCCTGATGTTGTAGAGCATGAATCTGCAGGAACGTGTGACGGATGTGACATGTGAGGAAAATGACAGTTGGTCATCCAGGGTCACACCAAGATTCCTCGCAGTCCGAGTCGGGGTCACCACTGTGTCTTCAATGGTGATGGCCAGGTCCCGGTGCGGACAGCCCTTCCCCGGGAGGAACAGCAGCTCAGTCTTGTGTCGTGTCGTCATCCACTCCGAGATGTCAGCCAAGCACCCAGCTATGCGTGTTTCCACTTTTGTATCAGAAGGGGGAAATGACAGAACCAGTTGGGTGTCATCGGCATAGCAGTGATAGGAGAAGCCATGCGAGCGAATGACAGAGCCCAGAGATGTAGTGTAGAGGGAAAACAGGAGAGGACCCAGGACAGACCCTTGTGGAACCCCCGTAGTCAGACTACACGGTTCCGACGTCGACCCTCTCCATGTCACCTGGTAGGAGCGGCCCGTCAGGTAGGATGCAAACAGGGAGTGTGCAGAGCCAGCGATGCCTTTCTCCTCGAGGGTGGAGAGGAGGATCTGGTGGTCTACCGTATCAAATGCTGCTGACAGGTCTAGGAGTATCAGGACAGAGGAGAGAGAGTTCGCTCTTGCGGCATGGAGTGACTCCGTTACTGCAAGGAGGGCGGTCTCTGTCAAGTGGCCAGCCTTGAACCCGGATTGGTGGGGATCTAGGAGGTCGTTCTGGTGGAGGTACGAAGACAGTTGGTTAAAGATAGCACGTTCAAGTGTTTTGGATAGAAAGGATAGAAGTCCAATAAACCTGTGTTATTGTGACAAAGTCCAATAAACCTTTTCCAAGCACAGTCAGGGGGTACACTCGGGTTGGAGGCAATAGGTATTTGGGAATTCTATATAACCTCTCAGCGTGAGGGATATAGACAGTTTTGACCTAACAAATAGGAAACTCTGATCTACGGATATTCTACAATACCTATTGTGAACACGTCTTGGGAGTGAGAGCGGTGGCTATAGAATTTGGATTTTAGGACCTTAGTGTACAGTTCACAGGGAGGCAAGAATAGGTTCATATTGAACACATACAGTACAAAACGGCTGAACAGTGAGTTAGACCAAAATAGCTTACCTAAATCTTAGCTGCAGATTCACTGTTTAGGAAACTGAGTGGGTGTAAACCACTTCCTGTGACTGCCACCGTACAGAGGGATCACTCCGAACGAACCTCGCAGCGTAAAGCTCTCATCTCACTGAGTGTTCCGTCCTACAAGCTATTGCTGAAGGGGGAGAGCATTTAAGTGGGGCAGAGGTCTGCACTCTCTGAGTGCAAGCCCCTCTAGTTTGTATTATATTGTGTATATTGTACATCGTATTGTATATTGGGTAGCTGACATAGTCAATAAGCAAGACGAAGGCAACACATTATTTAAGCTGCTACTGGGACTTGCCCCTCGACAAGAACCAGAGTTACTGTAGAAAAACACTTCCTCCTTTTTGCTGTCACTTTTAAGGAAGCGTAGCAGAGATGGTTTGTAGACGGGATCGATTGAAATGTAGCTAAATGTATTGTACTGTAGTGTTACCCATAGGCCAAGGGTTAGATACACTGTAGGGAATTATTTAACAGTTTTCGGACACTGGAACATCATTGCGTAGGATATTCATGGACGCAAACAAGCAGATGCGCCCAAAATCATGTAACAACCCGATCACTGATGGCAGCAGGTTGAAATATCAGGTAGTATTCAGGTTCCGTGTTTAGTTGAATGATGAATCCCATATAAATGGTTGGAATTCTAATGATGTGCAAGTGTGGTTTTGTCAACCTTAGTGCTGTATGCTAGCAGGCTGTGAAGCTGCACAATAAATGGTAAATGGTAGCCGGTAGAAAAACATACTCCTGGAGCTTGCTCGATCGCCTTGTTGAGAGGGGTCAGGGAAGAATTTTTACAGCTCACTTATCTGGCCCCCGGGTGATTACAGTTTTTTTGCTTCCCTCTGGAATATGTAGAGAGTGGGTCGTATGCCCACCTCCCTTGTTCTCTGTAAAGCGCATTGTGTTGTCTCTGGGTATGAAATGCGCTATACAAATAAAGCTTTGATTGATTGATTGATTGAAATGGTAAATGGACTGCACTTATATAGCGCTTTATAAGCTGCACAATAAGACTGTGATAGCCAGTTAGCTCACGACAGCAGCTTCCATAAAATCTGTTTCTCGCGCAGGAACGGAGACGAAGTCAAACTTGCAGCAAAACATATAGCAATTATCGTAATGTTGTGTTTGGCTGAGATATGAACGGGACATCTGGAATTGGACGCACAACTAGCAATAGCCAATTGCCTACAGCTGTGTCAAACTATTTAATTTAATTTAATTTACTTAGTGAAATTCTCTGATGACCCTGCCGTTTTGGGCTTATAATAGCTTCGGATCAGAGGACATCACTTTCTCACTCCGAAAGCTTAGCTTCTGTTAAGATAGGATTTACAGTATTCATTAACAATGGTTATGGTTAGCCATATAGCTTGCGACAGGCTGTTGACACATGCGACATCCCTGAACAGCCCTGAAAATGACTTTGAAGGGCATTCCAAACGAGTGTTATTTTGACACTCTACTATGCCATTAACAGTGCTCACTACGAAGGGAAGACACTCCATAGGGTGTAGGGCTTAGGGATAAGCCCTTCGGTTTGAAATACAGCCCAAATATAGATCCCGCCGAGCAGAAATAATCTCTTGTCAAAATGTGGTCTAATATCAGACAGCGTCCACATGGCCGTTGCTATGAATTTTGGGCCCCCTTAAAGAATATTGGTGTTGGCCCCTACCCCTCCGACTTTTCGTCACCACTTGTTTTCGACCCCTTTTTTAAATTTTATTTTATGTATACATTTGTATTTATTTTTCTGTTCCTCTATGTTCTTTTTCCAATAAACCTCTCCATAGACATTTACTTGTGTCCTTCCTGTGCTTGGACTGTCTCTGTCTGTAGCAGTTTCATGACTGGAACTACTATGAGCCTCTTCACTCCCTTCACTCTTTGTTTCTAACTGGCTAGGACCTTGTAGACTGTAAGAACAGAACAGTGCTAACTAGCTAACGTTAGCTTAGCACTTTCTTCACACACTAGGCTAACGGCTCTCGTTGTCATGGTTAATGTGACACTGCGGGCAAATGACCGACCGTCTTAACATAGCTACTCTCACCTTTCTTGTGGAAAAAAATGCTTATGGGCTCCCGCTCTGCTGCCTTTTCTCCTGGCCTCTCTCTCCACTTTTCTGGTGCCCGGATTTATGTATGGGCTTGATGTTTATGATTTAACGTTAGGCTATTACTGCTAGTATTTGACAGCCAGCAGGTATAGTGACGTTAATGTCAAAAGAGGTGAGACTTACCAGCATGAACCATGGCATGGACCAAACCATTTAAGAAGGGGGATATTGCTCAGGAAAGTAAAACTTTTTTCATCTTTATTGCATTATTTGTGGCTTAATTTGAATTCTGATGCAGCATTAGTGTGACTGATCTACATGCAGAATAATTTTTTCATATAAAGAGGGACCTCTTGTATTTTTTGTGGGCCCTGCTTACTTGTGGGGCCTTATAATCATCATCACCTTTCACCGCTAAACAACGGCGCTGAGCGCCCTTATCGAGTGCTAAGGTACTGGAAAACATAGTGCTAAAATACCCTATTTTCATTGATTTACTACGGAGTCTGTAGTGGGTGTTTGTGTGTTCTGATAACATGTTCCATAATTTTAGAGTGTCCCTCGTAATTTCCAATATCTGTTTTCTCAATAGACAACCCACAATATACTAAAAGGTACTCAATATATGTCTCAAATACGCTAGCATATGTGAAGCCTGAGTTAAACTGTCGCATGATATACATAAAACGCATATATGATAAGTAATGTTAGCTAATACATCTAACAACCATGATCATTAGCGTTGTTGTCACGAACCACTGGAATTAAATATTATTATCAAGTATAATATTCTATTTTTTATCAAGTTTGGCACTAGCAGTTTAGGAGTTGCAGTTGTCGTATTGCATTTTGTATGTCGCTCTTTCTTCCTTTTTATCTGTTATTTGTATTGTGAAGCGCTTTGTTAGGAAGCATGATGGCGGCGCTACACCCGACAGCAGCCAGCCACTCTCCAATTCCTGGCGTTTATTGTTAATCTGTTCGTTTGCAGTACTTTGTTTTTGTTTGTCTCCCTTTGTACCTGGGCTGCGCCCCGGGCTGATGTAACAGTTGGTTGGGGGGCGCATTATAAATAAAAATAACATAACATAACATAACAAGGAGCTTATAGCTTTATGGAAATATGACTATCACTTGGTATAATTTATGATTATACCGTGGCTATCACAACTATGAAGGAAAATTGATTTAACTACACTAAATCAACTCGTATGGGGCACCACCCTTATGACAGGGAAACAGATAGCCTATCAATAATATCAGTCTCAGTCTGAAAGGAAGTCTTTGACTCAATTAAGTGACCTAGAGATCTGTTGATGACGCTACAACGACGTGATCAAAGCATTGAATATTTATTGAAGTATACTAATCAATTATCAAGATAATATGAAAACACACTAATTCAATAATACATGGGAACACAAATGTGGCAGGATAGAACCAAAGCAGAAAGAGAATAGATGAAAGGCGAGTGCAGCCTGTCCTAAGATCTAAACTCAACAACACATAGCAACCACTGTAGTATATTTTTATACTGTATTATACTGTATAACATCAACCACATGTCTGTATTATTCTCATGTAGTAATCATTTCATTAGAATTATGAAATACCTTCACTTTAGTTTGAACTGTGTGAATTCAAGTCTCAACAGATGTCCTGTCCTGAGTAAGCATTCCTTTGTCCTGTCTCTGTCTTGTACTGGCGCAAATTTAGTGAAGACTTGTGAGTTCAATGTCTATAAAGAAAGCCAGTTAAATTTAACGCATACGTTTGCGTATTAGTGTATTAAGTGTAGTGAAAGCCTATAGAAGAGAAATGTTAAAAGGTCCCGGGTGCGTGTGCGTAGGCTAAGCCGGAGTCCTGCCTGTGTCTTGTTAAAGTGTGTTTGGCCGTCTGCTACGTTCTGTCTTTCATGTTCCTTGTAACTGTCTAGTAGGTCCATTGTATATTTGAGATTAGTTTAATGTAGATATTATTTGTTGAATATTTCCTATTTCCTGCGTAGTAATAAGAACCTGGATGTGTGAGGGAAGGGAGTTCTGTCTCTCTCTCCCACGTGAGTGCCTGTGTGTGTGTGTGTGTGTGTGTGTGTGTGTGTGTGTGTGTGTCTGTCCGCCCTGAGTTGTAAATTCCTCAGCCCCATATAAAAAAAAAATCAGGCCTTGTGGTTTTTAATTTGTAAAAATTAAAAGTGCTTGAATGAGACCGATCGCTCCCTGTGCTGAAGACTAGGGTTGAGATTGAGCAAGATTAGATTGAGTTAGGAAGTTTAGTTAGAGCAAGAAAAGTCCTATGTACGTGAGTGATTGAGTGTTCATTTCTTTATTAATTACATAATTGATAAAGCTTAATTTAACAGTTAACAGTTTATTAATTTGTAAGGATTTCGAGATGTCATCTGTAACAGGTGTTAATGTGTCTGTGCTTACACCAGTGGAACAACTTGAACGTGATTGTCCACTGGTGAAGGGCATTGGTGCTATATCAATATCCTTGGCCGTCATCGGGGAGTTTTGATGAAGAGACTGTTCGAAACATGAGTGTTTTGATGGATGCACATAAATCACATCAGAAGACTGGAAGACAAGGTAAAAAACGGAAACAAAAGAGAGATACTGAACTTGCAGTCTTGACACTGTTCAGTAAAGTGGGACGGAGACAAAAAGCAGCATTGGAAGCAGCTATTTCAGCTCAAACTGAAATAAAGGAAGCTAACAGCAAGACAGACATGCTGCAGAGTGAAATGAATGTGCCGTTCTCCCATACAGCCCAGTCTTGTCCCCGCTTCCCTATGACGTCCAGAGGGAATATACTAAGGCTTATCCACAGCTACCCGTGCTAAACACTGAGGGAAGATATGTCATCAAAGATGATGATGACGACATTCTGCAGATGGGAAATGCCAGGACGAACATCACTACACATCTTGATGTGAAGTGCAAAACCAGGACGTTAGTTCAATCTCTGATACCAGGTGAAAAGAAGAAGAGGAAGAAAAACAAAAAGGGAAAGTGTGACAGTGACTCTTCAGAGTGAATATTGGAGGATATGATGAAAGTATTAGAAGGATTATGGCAGGTGCTGAATGGAAAGGAAGGTTTACTAATGAAACAGACTCTAGTAGTAGTAGTGAAGAAGTGAGTGAGAAGTCTGACTCGAATGAAGATGATACAACGTGGACCAAGGATGTACCAGTGGAAGTAGAATTGAAGGAAATGAGGAAGTAGAATTGAAGGAAATGAGGAAGTAGAATTGAAGGAAATTAGGAAGTATTTGAAGGAAATTAGAAAGTAGTTGGAGGAACAAGATGCAGAGCTGAAGAAGACACTCACAAACCTAGCTATTGGATGGAAA
Organism: Borostomias antarcticus; assembly: GCF_949987555.1. NCBI lineage: Eukaryota > Metazoa > Chordata > Actinopteri > Stomiiformes > Stomiidae > Borostomias > Borostomias antarcticus. Next base: position 15,028,598 of record NC_140242.1, read on the forward strand.
ATGGACAGAAGAGGAGAAGAAACAAGCTGTTGTTTTGCAGAATGAACAATAACAGATTCAACAACAACTTCAGCAACAACCAATGATGCAATCTTCACTCCCATTCCCTGTTTTCCAACAGCCTCAAACATGGAGAGGTGTGGAAGAGGCTTGTTATTCATTCTGAAGAATTCAAAACCAATTCGAAAGAAAAAAAAAAAAGAAAAAAAAGGGGGGAGGTGAAGAGGAAGTCGAGCATGTCATTGGACAGATGTCATCAGCTCCAAGCAATGTCAAGAGTCATATCATCAGAGGATGATGAGTTACAAGCTCAACCTAGAGGGTTAAGACCAGCCAGGACGAAGAAAAAACCCCGATGGCAGGAGGACTATGTCACCTAGTCCACAGGCGTGTCTTCACTGTCAGGAGGTGCAATGGGAAAATCTAGAGATTAAGAAGGAATTCTGGTCTACCCCTGTTTGGATGAGTCACCGAGATCAATCACAGAAAGAAGATGAATGGAGTGCAAAGTTGAAAGTGGAAATGGCTATTCGTAGAAAAGTCAGTTGAACTCCATTGAAGCTGAGTAGAGGAGTACAGTCTTACTACCGTGTGACTGCGGCACAACACCTATTACCATCAAATGGATAAAGAACAGAGTGGGACTGATGATGATGACAGTCCCCCAGATCGACAGGTGCAGTTGAAGAAAAGGAGAAGTCAAGCAGGAAGTGAACATGACTTAAAGGTCAAAGAAGGATCTGTGCTGTGAAATACAACGTCTGATGGACAGTGATGCAGAAGTCTACAGGTGCATGAAGAAAGTAAACAACAAGAAATCAGTGACAGTGACAATCATAATCTTGACGGTGCAGAAGAACAGAGAGTTGATCCCACAGTACAAACCACTACAAGAGTGTTGACGGAAGATGTCTGGAATGAAGAATGGAGTACATGCACCAATTAAGTGGCGTCAGCGATCTACAACACAAAAAGTATTTCTTACGTTTCCAGAATCAATTTTTGAGAAGAGTGATAACGGGACTCTCCACCTACGTTGTCACCTCTGAGCCTTAGTTTATTACTGAAGTTGAAGTGATAAGGAATATTTTTATTACATCTGTGACATTTTGGAGAAACACTTGTCTCCAGAAGATTATTATAGAAGCAAGCTAGTTGAATATAGACTCTGGAGTATGAACCATCTTTTTGTTCAGAAAAAAGTAAAAAAGTAATGTGTGTTGTATGGTTATTGATGATTTGATGTTTAGTTATTGTGTTCCGGTTTAGAAAGAATGTGTGATGCGACATATTGAAAGAGTGATGAATGTTCAGTTTATTACAGGAATTTGTTATAACAGTAGGAGTATTCAGTTATGGTTTCGTACAACATCTGTTTAGATAATTGGTCTACAAAGCTGTTTAGTCAATTCAAATGGTTTGGATTCTTGATGAAGTTGGTTACAGTCTGGTATATGGAAAGCTTTGATTTTTAGGATTGCTCTAGTTCTTTCTCCGATATTGACATGTTGTGTGATTCCCCTGCATTGAGTCTAGGGGTTTAACGGATAGCGAGAAGTTTAGCTGGACAGATTATTGTTACATCACCAGGTGAAGGGTTTCAGAGACTGTGATGAAATAGATATAGAGACTTTGAGTCTTAAGAGTGATGATAAGAATGTTTCTGAGGATGATCTTTTAGGTATTGGTGCGAACTCAAAGTCTGACAGGTTTTGAATAGGTGATTCAGTTTAGGTTATGTTTCTCACTTTGATTAGGAGTTTATATGTTTCAATAGTCAATGAATGGCCTTAAGCTGTTCGTTTATGCATTCTACTGTATTCATTTCATTTTCATGATTATATTTTCATTTGTGAGGAGTTGGCTTTAGGCCTTCCCCCTATGAGTGTTATTTTTCAGGTGCTAATGGACCCTGGGCGGCAGGTCTTTGCGGAGCCTTGATCATGCCTTCCTGGGGATTGCCTGAAACCTGTTGTCTGTTTGTTAACCTATTGTTTGTCTTTTCTATCTCTTTCTGATATATGTTGGATCATGAGGTTAGTTGATGTTAAGCATTATATGTCATTTCTGTTTAGGGATTTTTCTGTTCAATCAAGCTTGAGGGTGTCGCTTACATTTCACCTGTGTTACTGATTCAGTTGTGTGTACACGATTCTTTGGTTAGGTTGTTCTGTTTTGTAGTAATTAGGGTTTAGTCTATTATTATTGGCATGTTCTGTTTCCGTGTAGTTTTGTGTTGATGTTTTCAGACTATCCTGGAGTGCATTGTGTGGGCGACCAAGGAGTGGTTGCCCCTCGCCAGCATGGAGCTATGAACTGTGTGGAGTCACGAATGACTTGAGGGTCATTCTTGGACATTCCTGGTGTATTCTCCCTGTTTCTGATGGGGTGAGCTTGCCATCTTGCAACGGACATTGTTCTCTGGGAGTCAAGGACGACACCTGGGGGATTAATGTCTGAAGATTGCTCCAGCATGGGAAGAGGATATGAGACAGCGCTGAGGGCTGTTCTCTTGCGATGGGGGCTATGTGCTAGTAACCTCTGGCCCCTGGATAGCTTTGCTACTGTGTGATGATTTGGTTATTTGTATGTGTTTTGGGGATTGTTTGTTATGTTTGGTGTTGTTTTGTGTCGAGGCGTTAGGACGCCTCGAAGGGGGGATATGTAGTATATTTTTATACTGTATTATACTGTATTACATCAATCACATGTCTGTATTACTCTCATGTAGTAATCATTTCATTAGAATTATGAAATACCTTCACTTTAGTTTGAACTGTGTGAATTCATGTCTCAACAGATGTCCTGTCCTGAGTAAGCATTCCTTTGTCCTGTCTCTGAGTCAGCGTGACCTAAAGTTCACCTCTGAAGTAGCCTATAGTTTGTAATGCGATCCTAGGAGAATACAGAAAGAGCTCAAGCAGCCCCACTGTCCGAAGAGGGGACAGAGCTTAGATGACCCATTGAACATTTAGAATACTGGTTCAACCGTTTGTGACCATAACTGGAGTTTATGAATATTGTTTGTATGCAAATTTGTTTCATGTGATTCCTGGCCTGAAGCCAGATAAAAGCTCGCCACCTCGTATGAAAACTTTAGTATTTGCCTAGAGATTCGGCCCTGTTAGGCATGCTCAATAAAGTGATGATTCAACGTATTTGGCCTCCTTGAAGTTCTGTTCCACACGAAGATTGATGCTTTTGAAATACACTGCACCACAAACACATCAACCGAGCAGCGTTCGCATGGACCTTACGGTTTGTGTGGTGCGCGGCTCGCTTCGACTGGACAGCTCTCGGTGTAGTCTCGAAGACCCACGTGACCAGCGTTGTAAAACCCAGACTAGCGTTGTTGGGTTGGTTGATGGGCGTCGTCCGCCGGCTCGTTGCTTCGCGGTTTTGCTGTTGTTGATGTTGTGAGTCGGAGCGACCCAGGGTTCAGGCTTGACACTCAGATTTTACAGAGTAGTACAGAGTCTATTCTGGCACTGTTTGGTGTACAGCCAACCGAAACGGTTCAGAATTTAAGTTGGAAAGTCTCACTGCTTCACTCCCGCTCTTGCCGAGAGTTGGATCCGAGGAACAGTTGTGGATTGGTTGATTTTCAGTAGATACAGAGCGCATCGACTCGCATGTAGGGATGGGGATCAAAACCCGGGTCCAAAAAGACCCGGTTCCAAATTTCTCAAGACCCGTTAATCAATAAGGTCGGAGCTTATCAGGTCTGCTATCGAGCCTACAGCCGATTGACCATTTTGACAATCAAAAGTGTAGGCTAGGCTACTGCACGTTCATGCAAGTGCACAAGTAGGCATATATAATTCTCGAGCACAAAAACCAGGCGTTTTCATTCAGAATAATACAAGTATTTAAGTTTCAGCATCATGGACAGGGCAGACTGGGGAAATAATTCAGGCCGGGAAATGTAGCCCCAGTCAGGCTTCTTTTTGAGCCTGATCAGAACAGTGATCTTGCGGCGAGATGGAACATCGTTTTGTAAACATGAAATGAACGGGCTTTCCGATTGTGAATAATAAACTGTCGGCAAGTTGTTGAATGTGGGGGAGGGGGGTGAAGGCTATTCTGATTGTTGTGCTCGTGCGATTTGTTGACGGGAGGGGTGGACAGGCCATTTAACAGGCCAGTTAGTGCGCCAGGCCACCAGGAAAACTCCCGGTGCTCCCAATGGCCACCCCGCCCCTGATCATGGACAGCTTCCCAGCAAGCAAAATACTGGTCTGCACACACTCGACTACACTTTTAGTCTTGTAGGTACGAATGCCGACGTAAAGATCATATTAGCTTAATAAATGTCATGTGAGCACTGTTGACAAGCATCACATTATGTTGTGGTTAAAACCGTTGGCAGTGAATGTTGAAAACTAGTGTTCTACAGATAATTCTCGGTACAACCGGCTTGACACGGGCAATCTGGACGTCTGGTCACCCACATTATACGTCCTGTCCGATCGTGGTACACAAACATATAATTGATAAAGTTTTTGAATTCAATTGAATTGCATGCCAACCGCTGTTATTTCTATTGCCTTGCACACTCGTTCACAAGTTTGCATGTTGAGAAAATAGCAGAGCGTGCAAAATGGTCAAGTGCTTGGCTTCATTTCACAAGAGTGAAAGATAAAGACGAGGCGAAATGCCGACTGTGTTCATAAGCAATACATGCAAAACCAGTTCTGTTAAACATGTATTGCCGTCCGTCTCGTTTTTCCCATAGAAAAGTATCAATGGTGGTATCAATAAGGACCCGGATCATTAAGCAGACTCGATAACGGTATCAATATCAATAACAATTATTGATCCCCATCCCTATTCACATGTACCTACTTCTGTAAAGAAGAGGGGCGCATGTTACTGTTCGTGGCTTGATTTCTTATGTTATCCTACACTTTCAGCTGACTGATATTTCTCCTACCCACAACTCTTCGGTCTGTCTGCCTCTCTCAGGTTGTGCTGTCACCCTTGACTCTTCGGTTCGAAAAAAGGCCGGAATATCGCAAAAATGTTTTTACGCTCGGAGGAGGTGGAAAAGTCAGCGTATCGATAGCAGGAAAATGCGACTTTTTGCAATGGAAACAGATTTTGCGAATAAACGATGATGTTCCAGCTATTTCCGACAGTACTCTGGTCATTGCATTTACTCTTTCCCATCTCTGCATCAAGACGATGATGTAAACTGACAACGCTGACAAAACAGAGTTCTCCCAAGAGCCATCAAGTTTACAAAGAATCTCTCCATCTCGTCGTAGTTCAGTACAGACCTGTGAGTTGACCAAGAAGTTGTTGATATGAGATGCTCTCACACTACAACCGCCAAAGACTTCCATTGGACGATTGTGGGTTTTCATTTGCACATAACTAGGCTATATTTTAATAAAACATTGAAGTCCGCAAGTCAATGAGGTGTGTTCTGTTGCACCTCCTATTGTTAAATATATTCAAGATCATTCAAATAAAAAAAATATTGTGTATGTTTTTAATTTATACCTATATCGGCCGCCAGCTGTTCAATGAAAGGTTATAGGGAATGCGCAGTTTCGCGCTATGTACAGCCTATTATATGCACAGTTTCGCGCAATGTAGGCTATTATAAGTAAGTATTATTCATTGGGGGAGCTTGGACTTGCTGGGGACTGGTGGAGAGACGCATAGTCTACAGAGCCTCCCCAGACACGACTTTATCCTCCAGTTGGCTGAAGAGCTGCGCACCGAGTGGATGGTGTCCAAACAGCCACCGGCGGCGCCCCTCGCAGTGTCCACAGAAGAACACTCCCCAAAAAATACCTGCATGGTGAAGACAAGTGGCAGCAAGAACAGGGCCGCGTTTCCCAGAGGCATCGTTAAGGCATCGTAGCGCTACGTGCTTCTTAAGAACGTTGTTAGGTCCACCTCTAGGTGGCGATTCGTTTCCCAGAACCTTCTTAAGCCAAGGTATACCTTGGCTACGAAGGCTCTGGGAAACAGCTCCACCCAAGGTATATCGTAAATCGCCCTTACGATGTACGTTCCGAAGATACATCGTTAGCCCTCCTTGGAGCCGAAGCGCTGTTTCCCAGAGCCTTCTTAGCCAAGGTATACCACAGCCAAGGGATATGTTACGAAGGGCGGTCGGACCCCATCGTAAGCTGTCCCTTGGCGATGCGCTCCGTTCATCCCGTTATAGTTTTAGCTCGATTAGAGCAAAATTACACTTTTAAAAAGGAGAGTTGCAATACAGCGCACATCTTTCTATCCTACCTGCGCGATTCACATCATTAGTGTACACAAAATACAATTAACTTGAATGATGAAAATAATGTCATGGAGCCTACAGAACACATCATGGGAATGTTGTTTTTAAAACTTTTATTGAGCCAAGCAACATATACGGACTATCCATATCCTAATATAATCCACTTTGTGAACAACAACAACATTTTCTTATGTAAAGGGATAATTTGATGACATGACTTTTCTGGCTGTCTTTATATATTGTCAGACAGATATCCTGGCGAATTGATTAATCCAATGAGGCCATCTAGATGAATAGTCAAATATCCTCACACACTCTCCAGAATGTTGTAGAAAGCCTTCCCAGAACAGTGGAGGCTGTTATAGCTGCACAGGGGGGACCAACTCCATATGATGCCTTTTCATTTACAGATGTGGGAACATAAGAATGTAACTTGACCCGCGGTATTCTAACAGGCGCTTTACGGCATTCCGCACCACCGCTCGCCTGCCCATAGGGGCGCAGTAATACCACTCATTGACCCATTGCTGTAGCTCATCTCGCACATTAGATGAGCCTACCATTCTCAAACTCCTTGTTCTCTGTCTGGCTGTAATTTAATTATTACGAACACAGCCTATCTATTTATAGTTACTATCTCTGTAACTGTCGCCGGGTCTATATCTGTTAACTGTCGGGACAAGTAGAAGTTTAATACATTAGGCTGAGTGTTCTCATATGGAACATGGCATCAGGACGAGTAAGATGGCTAACGGAGATGACCAGAGATGTGTTTGAAATGGTTCACTCACTCCCTATTCCCTATTACCATGGATGTATTGAGTGCGACTCATAGTGAACTACATGGGGAATGATTTAACAGTTTTGGGACACTACATGGAATATAACTGCGTAAGATATTCATGACTCAAACAAGCAGACGCGCCGATCACTGATGGCAGCAGGTTGAAATATCAGGTAGTATTCAGGTTCCATGTTTAGTTGAATGATAAATCCCATATAAATGGTTGGAATTCTAATGATGTGCAAGTGTGATTTTGTCAACATTAGTGCTGTCTGCTAATAGCAGCCTGTGAAGCTGCACGATAAGACCGTGATAGCAAGTTAGCTCACGACAGCAGCTTCCATAATATTAACGGTAGCTGTCGGTGGCTAAAAAGCAGATAGCTAACTTTACAACGATGATTCCTGTAGCTATTTTGATTTTGATGCTATTAGTTCAACTTCTGTTCCTCGGGCAGGAACGGAGACGAACTCGCATTAGCAGCAAGCAGCTAGAGGAATGATCTTAACATTAGCTAACTGCTTTAGCTACTGCTAGCTACCGTCTTCTTCACTTCTCCTTCTGTAAAACATGACACCGTTGTGTTGTGGTATTGTGGAGGGCTTAGGCAGAAGCAGGAAGAGAAACCACTTTTGCCCCATATAAGTAAAATAATGGTCTCATAAGCATTTTCGATTGTAAAATTGTGTTCACTTGTTTTAGTTTGCAAACATATGCAATTTTCTTAGCATTCCCAGCTTTGTATGTAGTTTTAATGTGAAAGATACATCTTGAATGCAGTCAAGACAAATTATTTTGCCTCATAACTTTTGTCAAACCCCCTGGTTCCAGTCAATTGGATTATAGGCTATAGGCTACTTTCGTTTACAATGACGTTACCTTATGAACACAAATAGCTTAACCTATAGGCCTACATAAAAACAATAGCCTAAAACCATGTTTATTTACAATGTATTTTCTTTCATAGATAGCATTCCAATAGGGTGAGGAAAACGACGCGCGGTCTCTTTAGCCCTGAGACCATCAGGCAGGCAGCTCAGGAGGTCGTTGAAGGCTTTATATATTATTATGATATTATGTCTAATAATACATTCGTTGAAAGTACACAGCCTGATCTACTATACGGAATTGGACCGAGGAGTGTTCTCATATGGAACTAGGCTGCACACGCCCGCCCGCGACAAGAGCTGAATTGTAGTCAGCTTTCCCCGCTGCGCGCAGGATGCGTGCGTCCCCCGCTCCGAGCGAGAACGCAGGCGGAATGTCGCTCCCCGTCTGAAACGGCCTTGACTCCTGGAATCCCAAGGTCTTTCATATTGAAATTCTCTTGATGGTCTGGGGATGCGAGACGTGTTAAGGGAGTGCATCAGTCGTGAGCCTTGACAGTAGGCTACCAGCCTGCGCTGCGCTCAGAACAAAGTTGGATGAATGGATGGACTTTTTGGAATCCTGGAAAATGTTTATTGCGCTCTAAAATCATGAAAGCATAAATGTAAAAATGCAGCAACAGAAGTAGTCTAGATGAGATGGTGGTTTAAATGAATGGCAACACATAAATTGAGACATAAATTGAGACAGGTGATAATGCTGATAATCTACAGTAGGGCCTACCTCTGGCTGAGTTCATGGTTACAGCCATTCATCTCTTACACATGGGCCTATACAATACTTGCACAATCTACTTTGGACGTTAATCCATCCATCTATCAATCAAACTAGCGAATTCAATGGCCGGTCATGGCAAAGCACCCGCTAACGCAGGCTACCCCCCTCCCCACGATCCAGGGCTAGGAAACCGGTTCATCCAGTTTATTTGAATATAAAAGAATTTGGGGGGGGGGGGGGGTTACAATAGTCTAGTCCAGGTTCGCTGGCGAGTGACGAGCTAGTCAGATGGCGCATGCATGTGTGGACATTGTAGGCCGATTCTGTAAAACCTAAAGAATAAAAGTAGGCTACATTCAACATTCATTGGAGTGGTCCAGTTGGATAGGCTAGTCTAATCTAAATAAATTGAGGACCTGTATTTTCAGTGTTTGCTGGTAGCGGACTGCATCGATCAATGCAATGACTCTCCATGTTTTTCAGTTTTACCCTTTTCATCAATAAAACATCATTTTTACAACCATGTCTCATTGATTGGGAAGGCATTTAGAGCTGCCGGTCTATTAGCCTACATTCGGACTCAGAGGATGACATAACTGTTTATTGAGAAACAATTGGCTATATAAAGAAATACCACAATGCATGTAGTCTAGATATATTCAGTATGGTTATACACTTTATGGTAGACTGCCCTCTCGCTCGCTAAGCAGGCTACATTGTGGCTGTTTTGTTCATCGCCTATAGGCTACACATTAGAAAAATGTTTTTTTTATATAGACCTAGAAGGAATCAGAATATGTGGAAATTTAATTTTAGCCTATTTTAATACAATTCAAATTCTGCTTAGAGGGAATTATTTTCAACGGACATTATGACCTGAGCATAATTAATAATTATCTAAGTTAATATAGGCCTATGAGAACGCAACGCTTTTTACGATAGGCTAGGCCTATGTTTCTTGTGATTGTACTGTAGCCTAGGCTACAACTTAAGGCTTGCCCTATTGAATTCATTTTATAGCCTACTAGGCTACTCATTATTATCGAATTATCTAGTTGATATATGAATAAAACAATAAGCCGTTTTAATGGCTATGGGCTACTAGTTGTAGCTATATGATGCGCTCTGCTCTTATACGCACGGTTGAGGCGGCAGCTCAAATACACTTCGCACATATCCTCTGCTATAGCCTCTCACAGACAGCTAGGTGCACTTCATGCATTGGTAGACAGTTCTGTTCTTGCTGCAGCTTGTCTTCACCATGCAAGTATTTTTTTGGGGGTATTCTTCTGTGGACACTGCGAGGGGCGCCGCAGGTGGCTGTTTGGACGCCAGAGCGCGCAGCTCTTCAGCCAACTGGAGGATGTCGCGTCTGGGGAGGATCTGTGTCTCTCCACCATTCCCCAGCGAGTCCAAGCTCCCTCAATGAATAATACTTATTTATAATAGCCTACATAGCGCGAAACTGTGCATATAATAGGCTGTAGCCAGCGCGAAACTGCGCATTCCCTATAGCCGTTCATTGAACAGCTGGCGGCCGGTATAAATAAATAAAAACATACACGATATTTTGTTATTTGAATGATCTTGAATATATATATATATTCAAGATCATTCAAATAACAAAATATTGTGTATGTTTTTTTCATTTATAATTTAACAATAGGGGGTGCAACAGAACACAATTTTAGGGAAAGTCATTGACAGGCGGACTTCAATGTTTTATTAAAATATAGTTATGTGCAAATGAAAACCCACAATCGTCCTATGGACCTTACCCCGATTTTGGAAATCAGATAAAGGCGTTCACAAGACCATTTCAATAATCGCATTATTACAATTATCGGTTGATGTCTCACTGTCAAACTTGCCGCTATGCACAAGATAGTTAATGTCCGGATATGATTGGCAATGAGTGATCTTTACTCATGGCGACTATTTCAATTTTGTATGGATCCACACCTCCGATCAAGATTATTTTTTCTTTGTATCGTGCTGAAGCCATATAGCCTACTGCGCTCAGACTTGGCTACGTTAGCTGGTGCCCTGTCTTCAAATTTACTTCCGGGGTTTACGAGTAGCCTACCAGTTGAATGCGTTCCAGAAACAAAACGCAAAACCCTCACGTTCACCACATCTTTACTAACAAATATATTTACAATACTGTTATTTTGCGCATTTGACTTAACAGACACCACGTCTTGACCCGACGTCAGTTGCCGAGATAGATAGGCTACTGTAGGCCTAGATATATTATAGGTGTTCGTAATAATTAAATTACATCGAGATGGAGAAAACATGGCTTTGAGAACAAGGTAATAATAACAATTAAACGTTATTTGTATAGCCCCTTTCATACAGATAAATTCAGCTCAAAGTGCTTTACAACAGAGCATTTAAATTAAAGAATGTGAAATTTAATGATGCTTCATTCGTAGACTATAGGAGAAAAACACTGAGCCCAGCCTGCTAAATCTACTCAAAGACGCCACCTGGCGGTGGTGCATCACTAAAACGAAATAACACCCGTCTGAAATCCCACGAGATTTCCAACGGGATTTCCCTGCCAAATACCGCGAAGTGAAATGCTGCAGCATGTGACATTTCTAACTTCCCACATCTGTAGAATGGGATGTCATGAAAGTTGTAATGTGTAGGTGGCCCAATACTGTTGTCCTTATAGTGTACTTTGCTAACAGATTCACAGTATTTAGTGATCTTACAAATGCTGTTTGTTATATTGTGTGCCTTCTTCAAAACCTCTACTGTTGTAATGTGGCAAGAAACGACAAATATACAGGATAAAGGGAACTTGTTTAATATTGGTTGGGAAAAAACATGAGCAGGTTTGTTCTTCAGACTTTTGTCCTGTAACAGGCTGTCTTTTTCCGGGGTGGGGTTGTTAGACCCATGCCCAACCCCCAACCTGGAGGGCCAGTTGTTGCTTTTCGTCTGGCCTCTACCCTGAACCTGCCCGGCATGGTTGAACCTGCTGGGGGGTGACCCCCCACCAATATAGCCTTCATGGTCATGGAGGCACACAAGCCTTCCCATCACGACAAGGTAGCAACACCTAGGAAGGATGAGTGGTGTGGTGAGTGTATGTAGTGTGTGTGCGCGCAGTGTACTGTAGTGGGTGGGCAGTGTGTGGTAAGTGTATGTAGTGTGTGTGGTGAGTGTGTGCAGTGTGTCTCAGGCATCTGCATCATCTGCAAGGGAGGAAAATTCAATTAGCGACATTGAATGGAATGCATGCAGTGTGGGAATAGACAGAGTATACAAAATACACACTTAGCCTACCTGGAGTTGGCAGAATGATGGGCACTGATATGGAGGGCCACACAAACTGTGCCTCCGCTAGGGCCTGCTGCCTGTTCTGCAGGTCCAGCCTCTCACGCTGCACACCCAGCCTCTGCCTCCCCACCTCCAGGAGCTCCTCGCTGCAGTCGCACCTCGCATCCGTGGTGTTCAGCTGCCTCTCACGGGGGGCGGGGCGGGACGTCATGGGGTGCGTGGGGGGTGGGGGGAGAGCGTGTCGACGGGGTGGAGCAGTCTGACTGCGCTGGGGTCTCCTCTCCAGAGGACTGGGAGGCTTGGGGTGATTCAGCTGAGGACTGGGAGGCTTGGGGTGATTCAGCTGAGGGCTGGGAGGCTTGGGGTGATTCAGCTGAGGGCTGGGAGGCTTGGGGTGATTCAGCTGAGGGCTGGATGTTGGAGGGGCCCTCTCCAGACTCCAAATCAAGGCCACCAGTGATGCCTTGGGAGGCTGTGAGGCCGATGATCGATAGGGCCTCCTCCTCCTCCGGGGTGAGGGAAGGCACGGTGCTCTGCCTCTCGGCGCACTGCCGCCCCCCCGGCTTTTGTCCTGCCATTTCTTGCTGACGACTGTCCACTCCCTGGGTGGCCCAGGAGTGGAAGCAGCATTCCGCGCTGCAATGCTCGCCCATGCAGCCTTCTTCAATGGGCTATATGCACAACTCCAGTAGGTTACTTCCTGAAATTAGACATGCTTCTTTATTTCCTGTCTTACACTATTGGATGAAATTATTATTCAGGAATTCCTGAATAATCATTTCATCCAAAGTGTAGGACAGGAAATAGAGAAGCATGTCTAATTTCAGGAAGTAGCCTACTGGAGTTGTGCATAGGCCCTACTGGTAGCCGCCAAACAGGACGGCCTTCGGCTGCTCCACCTCGTCCAGCATGATCACTAGTTATTCTTTGGTGAACGCTATCACACGCTTCCTCTTCATATCTGCCATGTCGCTCAATATGTGCAGTTATCCTTGTTTTTTTTATAGGCCACATGTGCCAACACTGGTGCCTGATAGATTCAATTAGTCATCGTATCCGCGCAAATTCTAACGTGGGAATGCTACTGCCACAGGGGCAATTTATATGGGCATTATATCTTTGTTTGTATGATAACTAAATCAGTGGTCATTTTGCTATCATCATTGCCTATCATCATTAAAGTATTTTTTCCTGGCCTTTCAAGACATCCTCGACGGGGCTTGTCCCGATCCGATCCATGCTCTTTCTTGGATATTTTATTTGATGTAATGTAATTTGATGTATGAATTGGGACTATCACGAGGTCTCGCTTTGACTCTTAAATACATTAGCAGATGAGCTTACGGAGGCATAGCTTCCTTTTTCGTAATATTTAGACTGAAATAAAATAATTAAGACAGCACGTATTATATTGGCACGTCATTTCTGTGACTTTATGAATGGCCATCGATGTGTGCGGCATCGATTCATTCTTTTTTCAGCACCGCGCCCAGGGACAGCTCCTCTAACGATGTATCTTGGGATGCAAACGCGGCCCAGAACTGTATACTAATGCACAAAGTGCACCAAAGCTGTCTGTGGCAGTTGCACTGCCAAGGTGCAGAGATGTGCGAAGTGTATTTGAGCTACCTGTGATGGTTCGGTTAGGGACCCAGGCGCAACAGGAAAAGAGGAGGCAAGGAACGGTAAAAGCCCGGAGGGGCGATTTAATAAGATAACACAAAGGGGGAGCCACAAAAGAGGATGCCAACAAATATAATAGGATGAAATAATAGGAGCCACTAAACTGCCACTAAATAATAATAAATGTCCTTGGCTCAAGGGAGCCGGAGGGATCGGGAGGTGGAGCAGGGTGAGGGCTCTGCTAGCTGGTACACTCAGCAGAGGGGGTCCGGGAAACTGGAGAGACGAGGAGGAGAGGCAGGGTGAGTGATAGTAATCACAAACAGGGAACGAGAAAAAAGCACTATAAAATACAGGTAAGTAAATCGTAGGCTAGGCTATACTTTACCACATAAAGGTTATGGTAAGATCTGGCGATGAGTGGAGTGTAGACCAGGTTCTTGTAGGGGTTGAAGGTGATTGCAGAACGAGGGACAGGTGTGGTGATGATAAATTGGAAACCGGTGAGTAGAGCCGCGCCCGCGTCATCGTCGGAGACGAGCGCGCCGTTCTTGTTGTTGCGCACGGGCCGATGTGCTGGGCATGTCGGGATCCGACTCTTCGTCACCGGAGTGGGAGGAGACTGCCGAGTCCGCGGAGCTGGCCGGAGACGGGGAACGCCCGGTAGTGGGGGGAAACTCCGGAGAGTCAGAGCGTTGCATGCCTGGGCCGATGCGACGTGCGGTAGAGCGCGTAGGACGCCCCGAGCGTGCAGCGGGCCCAGAGGGGAGAGAGGGAGGCGGTTGTGGAGGCGAGGGCATGCGAGCCGTAACAGGACCCCCCCCCCCCGAGGGGAGCCACCTGGCGACCGACCGGGGGCGTCAGGATGGGCCCGGTAGAAGTCCCGGAGGAGAGACGGGTCCATAATGAGCTGCCTGGAGATCCAGCTGCACTCCTCGGGGCCGTACCCCTCCCAATCCGCCAGGTATTGGAAACCCCGACCCCGGTGGCACACCTTCAGCAGCCGCCGAACCGTCCACTGGGGATGCCCGTCGACCATCTGGGGAGGCGGAGGAGCCGGGGCAGAAGGCATGAGGGGACTCGAGGAGACAGGCTTGACCTTGGACACGTGGAACACAGGGTGTACCCGCATGGAAGCAGGGAGCTTAAGGCGTACCGCAGCTGGGTTCAGGACACGGTCGATCTCGAAGGGCCCAACGAAGCGCGGAGCCAGCTTCCTGGAGGGGACCTGGAGCGGAAGATCAGCGGTGGAGAGGTAGACTCGTTGACCGGGCCGGTACGCCGGAGCCGGAGTGCGGCGGCGGTTGGCCCCGCGGCAGGAGCGCTCGTTGGAGCGGAGCAGGGCCCTGCGGACCTCCCTCCAGACACGGCGACAGCGGCGGAGGTGGGCCTGGACGGAGGGGACGGAGGCCTCCGACTCCTGGAGAGAGAACAGCGGGGGCTGGTACCCGAGGGATGACTCGAATGGAGACCTGCCAGTGGCAGCGCTGGTCAGGGCATTGAGGGAGTATTCGACCCAGGGCAGGTCCTTGCTCCAGGAGGTGGGGTGGAGAGCCGACACACAGCGGAGAGCGGACTCCAGGCTCTGGTTGGCCCGTTCGGCCTGGCCGTTGGTCTGCGGGTGGTAGCCAGAGGAGAGGCTGACAGTGGCGCCTATCTCCCTGCAGAAGGCCCTCCAGACCTGGGAGGTTAATTGAGGCCCACGGTCTGAGACAATGTCCCTGGGGAGGCCGTGGAGCCGGTAGACGTGCTGGACGAGGAGCTCGGCGGTCACCGCAGAAGACGGGAGCTTGGGGAGCGCCACCAGGTGGACCGCCTTGGAGAACCGGTCCACCACGGTGAGGATGACCGTGTCGCCCCTGGAGGGGGGAAGACCGGTGATGAAGTCCAGGGCGATGTGGGACCAGGGACGGCTGGGGACCGGGAGAGGACGCAGGAGGCCAGCGGGGGGCTGGTGGGACGCCTTGCTGCGGGAGCAGACGGGACAGGCGACAACAAACTCCCGGACGTCGGACCTCATGGAGGGCCACCAGAACCGTCGGCTCAGGAAGGAGAGGGTGCGGTGAACCCCGGGATGGCACGCAAACCGGCTGGCATGGCCCCACTGGAGCACCCGGGACCGGACCGAGTCAGGCACGAAGAGCCGGCGAGGAGGGACGTTGGCCGGACTGGGTTGGGCGCGTTGGGCCTGCCTCACCACTGCCTCAATGTTCATGGTGACCACCCCTATGACACGCGAGGCCGGCAGGATGGTCTCAGGCTCCGCGGGGGGCGCCTCGGGTGCGTGGAGGCGGGACAGCGCGTTGGCGTTGCGGGAGCCGGGCCGGAAGGTGAGGGTAAAATCGAACCTCCCGAGGAACTGTGACCACCGCGCCTGGCGGGAGTTGAGGCGCTTGGCCGCCCGGATGAAGGTCAGGTTCTTGTGGTCTGACCAGACGAGGGTGGTGTGTTCCGCGCCCTCAAGCCAGTGGCGCCACTCCTCCAAGGCCCCCACCACCGCCAACAACTCCCTGTTCCCGATGTCGTAATTCACCTCAGCTGGGGTGAACCGGCGGGAGAGGAAGGCACAGGGGTGCAACTTCTGGTCCTCCACTGACCGCTGGGACAGAACAGCACCGATGCCTGTGTCCGATGCGTCCACCTCGACCACGAACTGCCTGGAGGGGTCAGGATGGAGAAGGACCGGAGCTGTGGTGAAGCGCCCCTTGAGCGCGGAGAAGGCGGCGCTGGCAGCCGGTGTCCAGATGAACGGACGCAGGGACGAGGTGAGGTGGGTGAGGGGAGCTGCTACACGGCTGTAGTCCCGTATGAAACGGCGGTAAAAGTTAGCGAAGCCAAGGAAGCTCTGAAGTTGCCTCCGGGTAGTGGGTTGAGGCCATTCGACTACGGTCTTGATTTTGCGGGGGTCGGGTCGCGTCAGGCCTCCCTCCACAATAAGCCCCAGGAACTCCACTGATGAGGAGTGAAAGGTGCACTTCTCCGCCTTAATGTACAGGCGGTTCTCCCGGAGACGCTGGATGACCATGCGGACGTGTTGGACGTGCTCCTCAGCGCTCCTGGAGAACACCAGGATGTCGTCCAGGTAGAGGACCACAAAAACGTCCAGCATGTCCCTGAGCACGTCGTTCATGAGCGCCTGAAAAACGGCGGGGGCGTTGGTGAGGCCGAAGGGCATGACGAGGTACTCGTAGTGGCCACGGGAGGTCTTGAAGGCGGTCTTCCATTCGTCCCCCTCACGGATACGCACCAGGTGATAAGCGTTCCTGAGGTCCAACTTGGTGAAGATGGTGGCACTGATGAGGGGTTCGAAGTTGGAGCTCATGAGGGGGAGTGGATATTTATTCTTGACCGTGATGTTGTTGAGCAGCCTGTAGTCGATGCACGGCCTCAGATCTCCTCCCTTCTTCTTAACGAAGAAGAACCCCGCTGCCACCTGGGATCGAGATGGTCGGATGAGACCCTCGGCCAAGCACTCGGAGATGTAGGTGTCCACGGCTGCTTTCTCCGGGAGGGAGAGGTTGTAGAGACGACTGGCTGGGAGAGGGACGCCAGGGTGGAGCTCGATGGCGCAGTCGTAGGGTCGATGAGGGGGGAGTGTGCGGGCGCGCTCCTTACTGAAGGCCTCTCCGAGGTCGTGGTACATCGAAGGGACCGTGGAGAGGTCCGGAGGAGCGGGACGGGGCCAGTCAACCCGAGTGGAGGTCTGAGCAGCTCGGAGGCAGCGGGCGTGGCAGGTGGTGCTCCAACTGAGGATGCGCCCCGAGCTCCAGCAGACATGAGGGGTGTGGAGTTCCAGCCAGGGCCTCCCTAGGATTAATGGAGCGTCGGGAGAGTGGATGACGAAGGGGCGGACGTCCTCCACGTGGTTTCCCGAGACTGTGAGGGTGAGGGGCAGGGTCCGGTGCGTGATGGGGCCCATGGGATGGCCATCCAGGGCGAAAGCCGAGAGGGGCCTCTCCAGAGGGGAGAGAGGGAGCGCCGCTTTGTGGGCGAACTGGACGTCCACGAAGCTCTCGTCGGCACCGGAGTCGATGAGGGCAGGGACGGAGAGCGTCTGCCCCTGCCAGGCGAGGGTGACAGTGAACCTGGCGGCACGGGTCCGGGATTGGGGATGGATGAGCCGGCTTACTCGGTACCCCCTGGCGAGTGAGCCTACTCTTTTTGCCGCCCTGGGAGGCGCAGAGGGACAGGAGTCGGCGGCGTGCGCTGGGCTAGCGCAGTATATGCATAGTCCGTTCAGACTCCGGCGCTCACGCTCTGCAGGGGTCAGTCGGGTCCGGCCCAGTTGCATGGATTCCTCTCCAGCGGTGTTTGGGGGGGCGAGGGAGGCCGGGGCAGGCCGAGAGAGACCGGTAGAGGGAGGTGGAGACGGTCTGGATGCGCTGTGGTGTTGGTGCGCCCGCTCGCGCCTGCGTTCCCGGTCGCGCTCGTCTATGGCTATGGAGAGGAAGACGAGTTGGTTCAGGGTCGCTGGTCTGTCTCTTCCAGACAGGCTGTCCTTCATGGCGTCCCCCAGGCCCCGTCGGAAGGCGCTGTACAGTGCAGACTCGTTCCAGGAGCAACGGGCAGCGAGGATGCGGAACTCCGTGGCGTAGTCCGCTACTGAGCTGGAACCCTGGGTGAGGGCGGAGAGAGCAGCGTCCGCGTCCTGTCCGTGGACGTCGTGGGCAAACACGGTCCTGAATTCTGTCACGAAGGCAGTGTAGTCCTGCATGTAGGCAGCTGCGCCCTCGCGACCCGCCATGACCCAACGGCGAGCCCGTCCCGTGGTGAGGTTGGCGATGTAGGCTATACGAGCAGACGCAGTGGAGTACATACTTGGCTGGAGATCAAACACGTACTCACACTGCATGAGGAACTCCCGGCAGAGGGTGAATGTCCCGTCATAGGGGGCCGGGGAGGCGAGATGGGGCTCCCGGTTTGGTGGAGCGGTGGGGTTCAGGAACGGAGCCAGGCGGGCACTGAGCGCGGTGACCTGGTCGGACAGGGTGCAGACCAGAGTAGCGAGGCCCCTCAGGCGCTCGTCCTGGGCTTGCTGTTGGGCGGATACCTGCTGCAGTTGCTCAGCTTGGGTCTGTTGGAGGGCTTGGAGTAGTCCGGGAGGTGCAGGTCTCTCCTCCATGTTGGCTGAGTCCAAACTGGCCAGATCTTACTGTGATGGTTTGGTTAGGGACCCAGGCGCAACAGGAAAGGAGGAGGCAAGGAACGGTAAAAGCCCGGAGGGGCGATTTAATAAGATAACACAAAGGGGGAGCCACAAAAGAGGATGCCAACAAATATAATAGGATGAAATAATAGGAGCCACTAAACTGCCACTAAATAATAATAAATGTCCTTGGCTCAAGGGAGCCGGAGGGATCGGGAGGTGGAGCAGGGTGAGGGCTCTGCTAGCTGGTACACTCAGCAGAGGGGGTCCGGGAAACTGGAGAGACGAGGAGGAGAGGCAGGGTGAGTGATAGTAATCACAAACAGGGAACGAGAAAAAAGCACTATAAAATACAGGTAAGTAAATCGTAGGCTAGGCTATACTTTACCACATAAAGGTTATGGTAAGATCTGGCGATGAGTGGAGTGTAGACCAGGTTCTTGTAGGGGTTGAAGGTGATTGCAGAACGAGGGACAGGTGTGGTGATGATAAATTGGAAACCGGTGAGTAGAGCCGCGCCCGCGTCATCGTCGGAGACGAGCGCGCCGTTCTTGTTGTTGCGCACGGGCCGATGTGCTGGGCATGTCGGGATCCGACTCTTCGTCACCGGAGTGGGAGGAGACTGCCGAGTCCGCGGAGCTGGCCGGAGACGGGGAACGCCCGGTAGTGGGGGGAAACTCCGGAGAGTCAGAGCGTTGCATGCCTGGGCCGATGCGACGTGCGGTAGAGCGCGTAGGACGCCCCGAGCGCGCAGCGGGCCCAGAGGGGAGAGAGGGAGGCGGTTGTGGAGGCGAGGGCATGCGAGCCGTAACACTATCGCCTCAACCGCGCGTAAGAGCAGAGCGCATCAACTCGTGTATAGCCTACAACTAGTAGCCCATAGCCAATAAACGGCTTATTGTTTTATTCATAGCCTAGATCAACTAGATAATTATTAATTTCATTAGATAATTATTAAACATCAAAGTTCTATGCTGCATCTGTGATAACAAGACGCATTGGCCTAGCCTACCGTAAAAAGCGATGCGTTCTCATATATTAACTTGGATAATTATTAATTAGATAATTATTATGTATCTACGTTCTATGCTTCTTCTGTTTTATTTGGATCTATGGCCAAAATGCTGTTTTTGTAGGCTAGCCGTTTCATCGTTCATCCTTTTGTGAAGTGTAGGCTATACTATTCTTGTTAAATTGCGAAAATAACATTTTGTTGTGTTATTTTATTGCCATATAGTCATTGTGTGAGTAGTATGAAAGGACAACATTAAGCCTTGAGTTGTACAGTACAATCCTAAGACCGTATATATAGGCCTACCGCAAAAAAATGATGCGTTCTTACGGTAGGCATTCAACGGCTACTGGCCGATATATATAGTGAGCCGCGGCGGTTCTAGTGTTAATGATGTTATTTCATTGCGCCCTCTTCTTCTACGGGTGTTTTTTGCATTTTTATTTTCATTTTCACGAGAAGCACCACCATATTGGGAGTCAGCAGCTCGACCTTCTGACTCCCAATATTCGCAAAAGAAAACTGAATGGAAACGTGCGTACATTCACATTTTCTTGTGCGCATTTTCACAAAATTCGCTTAAAATTTGCGATACATTTGGATGGAAACCCAGCTTGTAAAGAAGATGGGGGCATTTAATATAAGTATACGTGGCTTAATTTCTTATGTTATCCTACACTTTCAGCTGACTGATATTTCCCTTACCGGTAACTCTTGGGTCTGTCTGCCTCTCTCAGGCTGTGCTGTCACCCATAACTCTTGGGTCTCTCTGCCTCTCTTACGGATGGTCACCTTCTCATTCTACAGTGAGGACAGCAATACACTTATGATAACAGTAAACTAGTTACACAATACATCTTGTTCTGAAGGCCCAGATTAGAGATTAGACTCAGTTCAATAGGAGTCAGTCATATTATTATTATTATATTTAGTTCAGTCCACTCCCACCCCGCCATGTTCCCCAATTTGTTATTTTCTATTACTGAGCTATTGTTTATACTGAGATCGTTTTATATTGTTGAGCTCCTGTTTAGTTTGTATGTTTTCGTTTATGAAGAAATACTGTGTGTTCCTTTAACAAACTTTGCATGTGTTGACTACGATGTGTAGTTTAAACTAATATAGCCACCGTACCCCGAAAACGGTGTGGTTGCACAGCGTTGTGATCGGTTGTGGGTGCAACGGAGATTGATTGTGTCTGGTGAGAACAGTTATACGGGAATAAAGGTAAAGTAATTAAGTTCAGTCTGTGTAGTACTAGCAGGCTGTACCTGCGGGACTGTAACATTGACGCCAGCGCTAGTTCGGCTAGAGCTAGTTGGCTAATATTTAATACCAGAGCTAGCTTGGCTAGAGAGCGTGGCTAGCTTTCCTCTGCACGTGAGCCAGAGGGCAGTGGAAGACCAAGGACAGCGAGGTGCGGCGAGCAACGGATGCTCGCCATCTCCACCCGTCCACTGTTAGGCCTGTATCGACGATTCAAGGACCACATCCCGTTGGCATCTTCCCCTCAGGACCATCCCCATTGAACTGTGTTCCCCCTCTCCACCCAGCCGTCACCTGTCATCATCATCCACCATCTACCCGGGCAACTGGTACCATTAGTTTAGGAACTGATTAGATTAAAACTCATTACATTTAGGTATAGGGAAATCAATGTACTGTATGTGTATTTGTGTATATTCAGTCTGTTGTCTATTAAATGTTATGTTTATTAGATATCTTTGAGACTTGCCCCCCTCCCCAATTATTTGGTTGGTGCCACCAGTTAGTTAGTCTACCATTTTAGTCTGGCTAGTGTGTTAGTGTTAATTTGTGCCACTAAGGTTTAAATACAGTCCATGGGTGTGTAGCTACACATCTGCTACTCTAAAGAAGAGGGGGGCATTTGATTCAAGTGTCCGTGGCTTAATTTCTTATATTATCCTACACTTTCAGCTGACTGATATATCCTTTACCTGTAACTCTTGGGTCTGTCTGCCTCTCTCAGGCTGTGCCATCACCCGTAACTCTTGGGTCTCTCTGCCTCTCTCATGTAAGGTCACTTCATCATTCTAAATTAAGGAGAGCAATACACTTATGAATACACTATACTGGTTTGAATACACAATCATGCTACTCTGTAAGGAAGGGTTAGGGCATCTAGAGGGGGACATTAGATATAAACTTGGTCTTATTTCTTAAGTTATCCTTTCAGCTGACTGTCAGTTCCCTTACCTGTAACTATTGGGTCTATCTGCCTCCTCTCTCAGACTGTTCTGTGACTGTCACTTCATCATTCTACATTAAGGAGAGCAATACACATAGGTTAATAGACTGTACTGGTTTGGCAACATTTTTCCTTACCAATGCCCAACATATAGTGTGATGCTATTGAAATAAGATGAACAGCTTTACAGGAGCCAAACCACCCTAGAATGTGATTTTGATTTAGGCTAGGACTAATACTTAACATACTTCCTATAGTAGCCTACAGACTTTCATTGCAGACTAGTATTAAGCTTAGCTGTATATTCATTTTTTTACCTCTTGAACCAAATCATACCTCAACAGTAGCCGATTCACGGTATTTGCACACCAACAGACCTGACGTTTTAACTAGAGTAGTGTTACTTAGCCCTTTAAAAAGTTGTAACACGTTGGGCAGAGCGAGTGGGAAATGTGCAGACAGAGGTTTGTGTTAGCTAACGTTGGCTAGCTATGTTATAAAGCTAATTACCGTTAGCTAATGTTAGCTAGTCAGCAGCCTGAGTTGTAAGAACGGCATAAAGGAAATAAAACAATAATAATAACAACACCAATACAGCTAGCGACCTTTATATCTGGCATGAATCCATCAAGTCTCTCAATTCACAACATTAGCTTTCACTCTCACACCAGACCTGACATTGTAACGTTCGGCTAGTCAGCTAGCAAGCTTGGTAAACACTGTGCAAACAAGCTAACTCATGCTGACGTAGCAGGCTAGCAATAGCAGCTAGCTTGCTAACATCTGGCTAAGGACCAGACCACCTTTATGCTTCTTTGACATCATTCCAGCAAGGTACCTGTTTTTGTCCATCATTTCGGTTAATGGGGAGCTTTTGAAATGTAAGCTTTGTTTGCTGCAGTCGTCTCATTGCCGCCTCTTCTGTGAAATTTGACCAGCGACCTCGTGCAAATCTCAAGCCTGGAGTCCGTCTGAGTCAAAGTGAGCTCAGCTGTGGAATGTTGCTTAAAGCATCTAGCGTGTGCATGGGGACCGTCAATAATAGGTCCATGATGGGGGGTGCGTCTTTTCCGAGGATACTATAAATGTAATTTTTAGACTATACACAATTGTCAAATAGAAAAGAAAAAAAACAAACCAAAACAGACAAAAACAACAACATAAAAGCAAAGTAGTGATGAAAAAAGTGGGGATGCAAAAGCACACTACACACCACACCTACATTTGATTGTTGTTATACCGTAAAACGTCAATTAAAAGCCAAGTCCCAAATAGACGCCCTTTTACTCGCCGGGTTTGGCTACTGTTGAACGAGTGGCCATTCACAGTCCATTTTGACCTTAGACCTTGGATTTCATCTCATGTCTCTTTCTCTGCCTGCCTGCATACTGTAGCTTCTGAATATGGTGCTTCATGTAGAATTTTGCAGGGGGGGGATTTTTCTTTTGCAAGCGAAGAAAGGTGTTAGTTTCATATACGCATGAAGCCTTAAGGTCTTGTATGCCTTATGCTATAGGGGAATTTTTTTTCTTGCACGTGATGCACGTGTGATAACTGATTGACGCAAGTAATGAACTATTGACTGTCTATCCATCTTAGATTGACGTATTAAAAGCGTCTGCTGAACTTTTGACTGTCTGACTGCCATCATGATTGATGCATTTGTGGTTTTGATGAACTATTGACTGTCTATCCATCTGGTCTGATTGACGTAGGTATATAGGTGACAGCAAGGTCACAGACGCATGAAAAGCGTGGGTGACGTACTTACATACGCAGGCCTGGTTTCACAAACGTAGATAGACAGGGGGCAGGGAGGTTGAATGACGTATGA
Organism: Borostomias antarcticus; assembly: GCF_949987555.1. NCBI lineage: Eukaryota > Metazoa > Chordata > Actinopteri > Stomiiformes > Stomiidae > Borostomias > Borostomias antarcticus. The sequence goes on from NC_140242.1 coordinate 15,052,355, forward strand.
GTGGCGTGAGTGACGCACGGACATGGTTTCACAAACGTAGATGTTAAACTTTTCATGCCCAAATTTAGTAATGGATGTATATTGGAATTTTATCTGATGTAATAATTGACGTAGGTATGGTTTTATCTGACCACAACCTGCGTGGCCTCAGACTGTTTAGAATAGTATAAATGCTGTATGATTAGCTTAGGGTCTCTGTCTCTCTCTTGATCTGTTGCATGCGTGTAACGATTAGATTGTGAAAGAATCCATCTGAAAACTTTGTTCAGAACTGTTTTTTTTTTATATACTTTGATTGAACTGTGTGTCAATCCTTATTTTTACTTGTTAGATTTAAAAGTGCCCTGTGTTGGCATATTTTGTAAACTTCTAGAATTTTAAATAAAACTTTTTAAAGACAAGAAGTTTTTTGGGACATCCTTCTCCATCCAGCACTGCCTCCTCTCCGCTGTAACAGCACGTTCAACAAAAGGGTGAGTGACCTATTGATTTAGGTTTTCACTGGTAAGCCCTACTAGCACCATTAAGCCTTCTGGGACTTGTGGTCAAAAGTGATGCTGACGAGTATCACAAACTAAACCACAGACACCAAAAGAGGAAGCATATACGCCTTTCATTGGCACCTGAGAAACTGTCTGATCTCGATGTTAGCAGAATAACTCAATCGAGGCCGTTAACACTAGCTGGTGTACTCCCACTACCTTAACCTTCGGGTGAGATAAAGCGGGCACCGGAGAGAGCTCCATGAGCGAACGACATTACCAAACGACAACTTAGAGTGGTGGTATTTTAAAAGTAGGCCCTTTACAATCCTCACCGACGGAGCGAAAGACCATAGTTGGAATTAGCGCATTAAAGTCCATCAAGCCGGGTCTGCGGTCTTTCCAAGCATTAGTCAGAGGATAGAATTGGGTAGGAACAGTGAAATAGACTATTCTCTCAGATAATTTTCTCAAGGAGTAGATGGTTCAATATGTCTGTTAGGACAAGAAACCAAAAGGTATGTCTGTCAACAGTGAGGATCGATGCTTGTTAAAATAATATTTGAAGAGTCAGATAAGCACCTATAAAAAAGGGGTATCTAGATCCTAGTGACTAAAATAGGTATCACAAGTGGTGAGATGTTTTAGCATCAAGAAAGGAATAGGAATCACTGTTTATAAGTCTTGGTAGTGAGAGTGGTGACCTTATTGAATTTGGATATTGTAGGATTCCGTATCAAACCAAAACCAGAACTAATTCAACCTTGAACCGGCTATAGGATAAAACTCTAAATTAATCTAGCTATAAGTAGCTTTTTAAGGTTACTTAGAATAACTAAAAAGGTGATAGTTATTCAAGACCAAGGTCACCGTGACAGGAATATCGCACCGGCGGTCCGTTGCGACAAATCCTCTCATTCTCACCAAGCGCTCCGTCCTACACTACACGTTTTGATAAAGGCCGGTCTCAATTAGAAGCCGGGTCTACATTACTCTGTTAGCTCAGGCCAAGTCAGAAGAGAAGGTTGAAGTCAGAGAAGAGGAGGAGAACGATGAGAGGAAGAGTTCAACAACGAACTGGTAGTTGAGGAGGACGATGATGAAGAAGATGGTGATGAGTAGGACATCATAGCTTAGGCTATAGCCTACATTATTATCTGCTTCACCTACAGTGTTCAGTTCAATTATTTGTTAGGTAGGCTATTAGGTTAATGCAAATAGGTAACCTATAGCCTACAGCATTCAGCAATTTGCCGTTGTTGCTTAAGACGCTATAACATAACTAGGCTAATGCTTTACGAGTTTTGTCTATCAGATTTACTTTTTTTCATGCAGCTGGTTTGTTAACATCTTTTTCAGACAAAATAAATACCGGTAGGCTTGAAATTACCTTTTTCGTCTTTCATCCTTTCTAGGCTGGTATTTGGTAGTAGTAGTAGGCCTGTCCTGAGCCCACCCAGAGACGCGGACACAATGCCCTCCACATTTCACCCTGACATCCCCATTCCCGACCTGGAACCACGTGTCATCGAGAAACTCATGGCAGACAGTCAGGGTCGTCCAGACTGCTACAGGTGCCTTGTTTTCAAAGCTTTGGTACCCCCTGCGATTTACCGGGACTGGGAAATGGAAAGGAACTGGGATGGTTCACGTGGAAAGCATGCCTTGCCACAGACCCTGAGAGACTTCATCGTAGAGAGTGTGCGCCAGCTGTATCCACACTTTAGAGGCAAAGCAGACATGAAGAGGCTGAGAGATAGAATTAATGAGCAGTTGCGCTCCCCTACCCTACTAACACAGTACGTAAAACTGACGGGACACATTGGTGTAATTGTGGTAACTTTGCGACGGTACCAGCAGCGGACCTAGCTGACACCTAGCTGACACTTGCCTTTTCAGTCGCAAAATAACCAAAATAGCCGTCCTCAAGGACACTGTAAGGGAACGTAGCCGCCACTGCTGCTTAAATCCGTAACTACGATGTAATTAAATAACGTGACAATGTGGTTACATCACAGTCCCAATCTGACTTTATTGGAAATGTGTCACAGTGGGTCAGAACATTTGTAAATTACTTAGGTTTTAAAATAAATTTTGAAGTCATACAGTTACAGAATTGTAATAATGAGGAGAAATCCTGCATGTCTGTTTTGTGTGTAATTTCTCATTTACAGTTAATATTAACACTAAAGATTTGCAGTCTAGGCCTAATAAAAATAATGATAAAAAATTTGCCTATGAATAAAGTCCTAATTTTGCAACCTAAATGTGAGCAATGAACGCTGAGCAGTGAACGTAGAATGCAAGGCATTGGGCTACTTTCTTAGGTGACACAATTGAAGAACTAGACAAACAAGTTACACACTCTGTGCCAGTAGGTGGCTGTATGCACATTAAAGTTGTTTGCGATCCGCCACTAAACCCAGCGAAGAAGAAGAAGAACGAGGACGGGTTAAACTTCCGGTCCGTTCGAAACAGAAACGATTGAGAAAGGCCAACACGCTGTCTTTGTCCCCGCGACAACACAGATCCTGTAAGTATCTAAATTTCAATGTATACATTAGTATGTATACATACATACTATGTATTTTGGTATCGTCCCAGATAAAACACCAACGTTATGTGCAAGCTACCCTTTTGTAATGATTATCTATATGCAGATGCTCTCTTTCCAATGTTAGCTAACTAGCTAGCCAGCTAACGAGATTAGCCTTAGTACATCATGGCTAGCTAAGTAGCCTACGTAAAATTACTCTCGCAATTATTGTTATAACTAGCTTTTGTGTAATTGTATCTTAAATTATAATGTTGGCTTGGCAACTTGAGAATATTTCAGTTGTGTACACTATAACTTTTATGAAGTGTTGTCGTGGGCCATTGTTTCCTAATTACGGGCAATGGTGGAGTCTTCTCGAGTCTAGCAGGCTCGCGCGAGCTCCTGCACGTTCGTACTGTTTCATCGCTTGGAATAAAATGCGATAATTAGCTTACTCATTGATTTCGCATTAACCCACGACACCGTTAGTATGTGTTTGTTTTTAGGCATTCATTTTTCCGAAGTTAACGTTAACAGAATACTAGAAGCCCCAACAACGGAGCTAGGCTAGCTAGCAGGATTTGTTATAGCAGCCATCTTGGCTCATTTGGTTACAGCAGCCATCTTGGTGGATTTCATGTTACTCTTAACTGTTGAAATGGTTGCTCATTCTGTCAAACGGGTAAAGAATTGTGTACTACGTTTTCACTCACATACAAATCCAAATTTTGCATAATAGGTACTCATGATGTGGACTACTAATATAGTGTCTTGCAAAATCTATTTAATTACTGAGTGTGAAGGGTGGTAGACATGTTGCCCTGTTCCTCTCAACGTGTCAGAAATCACGTGGTCCTGTGGAGTGGGCATGTCAGCCTACGAGAGGGTCACCCACCCACTCTCTCTCTATCTCTCTCTCTCCCTCTCTCCCCTCCCATGCTCTCAGTTGCCAACCTCCCAGTTATTGTTTGAACTGAGCAAGAAGCAGGTGAGCGGGACAGGAAGAGGCGCTAAGACGGGGACAGGCGTGGCCAGGGGCAGTCCTGGGACAGCACCACAGGCTCTGTGAGTCTTGTTCAGTTGAATGCCCTCATGAGTATTAACAGAAGAGCACCATATACATATGCACACATACACTCTAACATGTCGCTCTCTCCTCAGCTCAGCCCAATGGTCTCTGATGGTTCTGTCTGGCCAGCCCTTAGGTGGAGAAACACCTGATCATCAATAAAGGCAGGCACACGTAAGTACAAATGCACATACGTTTCCATAGACGGGATAAACAAATGGGGATATTGATATTGAGTTAATGTTAGCGGTAGACATGTGAGATTCATAAGACGCATCACTGACGCCAGTGACGCCACAATATCAGGGAAATTGAGCAATTGCTTCCCTGTAGTGCAAACTTGCAAGATTCGCTCAGTTATTAACCCTTCTTGCCTTTTTTGTTGTTGGTTTTCTCTCTCCTCCTTCCTCTCTGTGCAGTTCTCCTGTGTGCTGAGCCGCTATCCCATGTATTGCCACTGCTGACAGGGTAGAGCTCAGCCCCATGCAGAAGTGAGTGATGAGGAGAGGGAAGATCATTTTCCCGTTTTTTTTCCCTCCAGTTTTAGGAACCGTCTCAAGAATGTGTTCCCCACTTTTATGCCTTTAAATCAGGGTTGGAGTATTCCAGGTGTGTGGCCATGGCCATGAACACCAGTAGAGGAGGGAACCAAGTGTCTCATTCTCTCTCCACAGTTGTGTGGTTGTAACCCCCCACTAGCTACATATTCATTCAATCTTTATTTAACCTCGTGAATCAATTGAGAGTAAGCTCTCATTTACAATGACGTATAATCACTCTATATTTGAACTTGTACTACAGGTGAGATAATCCTTTTTAATGGTCTCTCTCATTCGCTCTCCTAGCTGTGATGTTAGAGTTGTGCAAGACTTGGGTGTTCTCCTGCTCTGAGTGCCCATTCTCCTATACCTCCCAGATCTACCTCCACAAGCACATCAAGAGGAGCCATGACAACCTCTGTCTCTGCTGAGGAACACACAGAGCATTATGAAGTAGCCAGTGCCTTGGCGAAGGTGTTTGAGCAGCAGTCATCAATGGATTAACTCCCAAGACACAAGGAAGAGACAGCGCAACACGCACTATGACTCCAGTGACGAAGGTAATATAATAAAGTGCATTCAACAGTCCCAAAAGAGTACTACTTGAGTTGACTAATCTGAGCTAATTTACCTCTACTATATGTTCCAGTGCCCAGGCAGCCGGTCGGCAGAACTCAGACCAGACCAGCTATGCCAGGTGCAAGAGCCGGAAGGCCTGCTCTGCCAGTTATCAATGCAGGTATCCATGCATGTTTGTGTTGGTGAAATGTCTATGCATATTTGCACACTTACAGTTAACTCAGGACTTTCTGAAGACTCATGTACTCAGTTCACTAAGACGCTCATCTCACATCTCACTACTCGGCAGTAGATGTTCATCGCCCGGGTCCTTTGAGCCAGGGCGCTGTGAGCCCAGGCCCTTCAGCCCTTCAGACGTCCAGGCACGAGCAGCATGCATCAGCGATTAGCACCCCGGCCAGACCAGGTCAGGGTCTGACATGTCTCATGTCGAGTTGATTCTTCCCCTTATGCCAGAATCACTACGCCGCCAGCACCATAGTTTCCTGCTCATCCCTTTATCCTCTGGTTTTCAGGTAGTTCTCTGATGCCATCGCCTGTGAGACCAACAGCTCCAGCAGTGTTGCCATCAAGCTCTGCAGATGCTGGTATGCTGAATTTTGTGAACTACTTCATGCTGCATGTAGGGATATACTTTGAGTTGAATATCCATTATGGGACCGTACAATTACTTATAGCCACATCTGTGTTTAATATCCAGACTTCCAGAGGATGATGTGTCAGCAGTTCTCCAGCGTCATGCAGAGTCTGAGGGAGATGGCACAGACAATGATGAGGCTGGAGCAGAGACTGTCCGGCGAGTCTGCAGACAGCTATCGGGGAGCAGTACTGGATGACCTGCACCCTGCTAAAACGGAGGAGTTCTAAACTGTTAATGGTGTTCAGTCTTATATTGGTTTGTATCATAATGCTTGCTGCTATATCCCCATATAGCATTAATTCGTTTTTGTACTGGTAAATGCTAAATATAGCCAGTGGTACTGCAAATGCTAAATATAGCCAGTGGTACTGCAAATGCTAAATATAGCCAGTGGTCAGTAAGTGACCATATTTGCACCGTGCGAAAAAGACGTGCAGACCAAGTCATATAAATACCTGTTAATCTAGTGTCAGCCAAGTGAGTTTATTACGGAAGTTCCTGCCCACGTTTTTTGCACGCGGCCGCACCATATTTGCACCGTGCGAAAAAGACGTGCAGACCAAGTCATATAAATACCTGTAAATCTAGTGTCAGCCAAGTGAGTTTATAACAGAGGTTCCTGCCCACGTGATCACGTGCGTTCTTTGCACGCGGCCGCAACTTCTGAATGACGTGTCGTTCTAACGTAGCGTCTACTAATCGGCAGATCTCGCGTTTCCGTAAATGGCCGCGTAATTTCCGCACGCGGCGCAGATGAATCGTCACCTATAGCGGCCGTATGTAGAACGTTTGCGCAACCTGCGTGTGTTAGTAGGGTAGGAGCTATGCCGTCTTTATCGCAGCCCTGTCTGTACGCAAGAGCAACTGTAAATTTAGGGTATTAAAATAAATGTCTTGATTTTTCAAACAGTCGTCTGCTGTTGTTATTTCTTCTTGCCCCCAGTTGCCTACTTAGTACATTTCTATCCCCATTGTCCAAATCCGGTGCGCATTCCCTGCTTTCAAAATAATCTGGAATCCAATCTCTAATTGTAATCTCTATCTGCGCTGCTGTGATAACAATATATTATAGCCGATTATTACTAGGCTACTGATCACCTTATTATTTATTTATTTAGGTAGCCTACGTTATTGTAAATGCGCACCAGCCATTTAACGCAAACGAAGAGGGAAGTGTATTTGTTGGTGACAGTATATGGGCTGTGCACACAAAGTTGGATGAATGGAAAATTAATGAGGCAGGCTACTCTACCAAGGACATCAGAATGTTACGTACAGCCTAATTGTTTCGATAGCCAGTTAGCTCACGACAGCAGCTTCCATAATATTAACGTGGCTAAAGAGCCGTTAACGTCAGAATGGTGTAAGCTAGTGTTTAACTAGTTTGCCAGTCCTGATTTCGATAGTAACTAGTCATGAAGGGAATGTAGGCTACTGCATTTACCGTGCAACATCAACTGTCAAAACGAATTGCCAACAAACTGATTATGCCAGTTATTGGCATACTGGCCAGTTATTTTCCGCTCAACCTCCCTTCCCTACTGTAGGCTATTAAGAAGATAGGAATTTTCCTAGGACATCACCAACTATTTTATAAGTGTATACAGACCTTGACGGGTGACTGTACCATAGTTGTTGTTACCTTGTAATAATAATAGCCTACTACAAATAAATTAATAGCCTACTACAAATAAAACAATGTCTTTCCTTCTTGAAGACAGAATCCTTTTCATGTCCTTCTGACAGCAGGGACGCGGAACCGAACCCGCGACCCTTGAATTACAAGTCTGTAACACTGTCAATTGAGCCACTTGGGCAGTGGTGGTAGTATGTGTTTTGAATCAAATAAGTCTGGTTGGTAAATACTACGGGATGAAATGACTTAGTCTTCACTGCTTTAGCGCTATGTATTGATTGTAGTGTCGTTACTCTGACTGCATCTTTGAAAATAGGGGTTGAAATGTGGGATTTCTGAGTTTCCGCGTTTGAATCTAAATAGCCTAATGAATGAAGTTCGATCAGTTGGTAAAATGATAGCCCTTTAAATAACCAATTTTATGTCGGCTACTGTCTCTGCTGTAGCTAATCCAAAACAGCAGTTCACAATTCAGACCTGTCAAACTGAGAAACGTAGCCTACATTAATCTAAGCAACGGCAACCGTTTGTCAGACAAGCCTAGTAGCCTCACTGTAGCCGTGCTTTACTGCCCCTCGTGGTTGTGGTTGTAATATGTTTTTTACCGCCGCTGCCGCCAAAACTGTATGTCTGCAGGTGCGGGCGTTTACTTCTCAGGACTGTAGCTTAGAGCAGCATACCCAGAAGCACTATGGTGAGGGGAGAGGGACGCTAATTAAACATTGACGTGTGTGTGTGTGTGTGTGTGTGCGTTTGTGAGTCTGCATGTGTGTGTGTGGGGCTCTTGGTGACCCTCGCCCCCCCAGGAGGCGTTTCTCTCCCCTGACAAATGAATACCTGTGAGAGGAGCTCTGAGCACGCCTGGTCCTCCCATAATGAAGAACGACTCTCTCTCCCTCCCTCCCTCTCCTTCTCGCTCCCTCTGTATCTCCCTCCCTCTCTATCCATCCCTCTCTCTCGCTGTCTCTCTCTCCCTCCCTCCCTCTCTCTTGCTCTTTCCCCCCCCCCCTCTCTCTCTCACACACGCACAGTTGTGACTGTTGCCATGGTGACCCAGACAGCCAGGCCGAGGCCTTACCTCATCGCCTCCGAAGTGCTCCGCACTCTCGCTCAGAGTCATGTTTGATGTCATCAAAACTGTTCTCCAGCTGCACACAACTCTGTTGTTCAGAGAGATAGAGATAGAGAGAAGGAGAGAGAGAGAAGGAGAGAGAGAGTATGAGTCGGGGTATAAGGTTCTATTTGTTTGTGTGTTTGTTCTGTGATGTAGAGCTGTATTGATTGAGGGCTATTAACCTGGCTTTGGTTTTATCCACTTCAATACAAACACATCGACAGTTTCTTCCCCTTCCTGTCTCCTATCTGTCATGCAAATTCACACCGTTAAAACTCCACAGCCCCAGGCATGAGTCATCCTAATCATGGACGCCACGCCGAACAGTCACTGCTTCCCCCTGCGTCATGTCTGCCGCCTCTGGTAGTCATGGCAACGCCCCCTATCAAATCCTCCCATGCAAGACCTCCCTGGAGACGAGCACAGGGGTCGGGCCGGGGTCGGGCCGGAGAGCCCTGGAAGTTACTTACACCCTTACGCATAGTAGGCAACCAGATAACCACTGTGTGTGTGTGTGTGTGTGTGTGTGTGTGTGTGTGTGTGTGTGTGTGTGTGTGTGTGTGTTTCCACTCCCTGCTCAGTGACCACAGGGCCTTGATAAGGAGTCCGGAAAGCTCTAATCCTGTCCTCCACGGGCCCGGGTGTTTACCTTTAATATCCACAACCTGACCAGCCCTGCTACAACACCACAGACTGATCAACCTGACCAGCCCTGCTACAACACCACAGACTGCAGGACCAACCTGACCAGCCCTGCTACAACACCACAGACTGACCAACCTGACCAGCCCTGCTACAACACCACAGACTGACCAACCTGACCAGCCCTGCTACAACACCACAGACTGCAGGACCAACCTGACCTGCAGCTTAACCCTCTATAAACACCACATAAACAGAGCAGCTCCACCACACCAGGTTAACATCTTTAAAAAAAATAAAAATAATCAACTTTATTAATACAGGTAAAAAATCTCATTGAGACCCAAGAGAGACCTGTTCAGGGTAAACAGCAGCATAACACAAAGTTACAGACAGACAGGACTTACAACAACAACAAAAAAACACTTAACCTGAAAATGGTCGATTCAGAAGTGCAAAAATGAAAGACAGAATCAAATCCGACTAGGTACACATACAAACCTCCACAGATTCTCTCTCCAGTTTTCCTACAAGTACTTTAAAATCGCCTAGATCTACAACCCACCATAAACATGGGACATACTACCTGTACATTTCATCTGATTGATGGAATTAAGGCCTCGCCACACAGTGAACTGTTAATAATAATAAACTTTATTTGTATAGCACATATCATACAAATAAATGCAGCTGAAAGTGCTTTACAACAGAGAATGTACATGCACGGAGTGCTTCATATAAAAATAGACATAAAATAAACAAAAAACAGGAAAATAAGATGAAAAATAAAACACAATAAATATAAAGTTAAGAAATCAAATAAATGACAATGTAAAAATGACAATTTAAAGGAGTAATATCGTGATTTTCAGTTTTTATGCCATTTCCAATAGAGGGCATTGATAAACATGATTACAATATTAAATATGTCCGTTCTTTGGTTTTGGAGAAGTAGCAATGTTGAATTTTAGAAAATCACCAATTTATGACTCATAAATATAATAACCACGCCCCAAATTCATGACTCACTCTGGATAACCACGCCCCTAAAGGAATCTGCCCTATCAACGCCCCCTAAATAAATCTAATCTGAAAACAGCTGGTGTTTACATAATTACAACATCTGACCGGGATGCAAACTCACCAAATTCACATGTCTAGCTTTGAGCAAGACTGATTACACTCTCACGAATGTCCCTTTTATATTGATTGCATATTGTTGCATAAGTTATCTAAGTATATTGTTGTCATATATAGTTGTCATCCAATTTATTTATTTATTTTAATTTTCATGATCTCCATGCCAGAGAACTTAGTTAACACTAACGAAGCCCAGCTGCTAGCGGCCGTTACCAGCTTCAGTCTGTATTCCTATGTTTTGATTAATTATTATCATTATTTAATTTGCTAAATCAAATGTGTTATTTCAAGACTCAAGACATGTTAGTGAAAATTACTTGACCTCCCCTGGTGAATCCGCATGCCGACATTCGGTTTGCAGACAGCTACACTTTAGATGCTCAATCTCTTGATATCTTAGGAATGCCTACATAAAGATTAAGCCTCACCCATGCCGGTCTGGGTAGGTCCATCCCGGTAGGGGAAGGACCGGCGGCCGGGATAAAATCACGGAGTCTGGAGGTGTTTGCCTCCCACTCCACACGCCAGGTGTGGTCCGCCCGTTGTGCCTCGCTGATGTTAAGATCCTGTGCGGCAGGCACAAAAGGGGTACGCCTGTCGATGAGCAGGTGGTTAAGCTCCATGGCCAGGCAGGCGAGACGTGCTGTGGTTCCCGTGCGGCGGAGGCCAGCGGGTTGGATGCCTGCAAGGATGGGAAGGTTGTCCACAGGAGTGGGACGTGGGCATCCTGTCACGATGCACAAGGCTTCATTGATAGATGGATCAATGAGGCAAGTGTGAGCGCTGCGACGCCACACTGGTGCAGAATATTAGGGCTGCTGTATGTAATGTTTTTGCGCCGGCGCCCCAGCCGGATCGGACTCATCGCCTCATCAATGCCACACGAGCTGTTAACTTCTTGCACAGTTCTTCTCATTCCTGGATAAACTGTTACAGTACATCACCAGTATAGGAAAGCAGAGTTTATCCAATCAGCCCTTATCAATTTGGGCATGTCCAAGAACCCCATCCATCAACGGACAGTCATTTACGCAGCAACCTACGCTTGCTAGGGTACGCAGTGATGTGCGACTGGAATGCAAACTGATCATTAGAAATGAGGGACGGATTTGTCCATTTAAAAAATTATAGCTGTTATTTATCGTTAGGCTATTTGGTGGGGAAGCTTCAATTTTTTTTCCCATCACAGGTCAAGAAAGAATAAAGGCAAGGCTATTTCTGTCAGAGGGAGGGTCACCCTTTTTTTTTCAGAGCACTCTAAAATCCTCCCGTAACCCTTTATTCTAAATAATGAACAGTCCCCTAGATATTGACAACTGATAGATTAGATAGATACTTTGCATAAGGTGACGTTAGCAAGCAGTTCAGACGCTAGCTATAGTTCAGTTGCTAGATAGCCATAATTATTATTGGAAGTCATTGCCAAGCTATCGATAGGCCTACTTGATAGACCTATTATAGGAGTTAGTCTAATGTTAGTAGAGTCTAACGTTAGTGCTAGCTAGTTCGTGAATATGCAGTTTCAAAAGATGAGCATTTATCATGGTAGCTATGGTAACAAGTTTAAGTTTTAAGTCTGTTTTTTTTTTTTATGCCAGCATCATTACCAGTAAGACTAATTAAATTATTAGACTCATAGCCAATTCCACAAAACGAAAAGATGAAAAGGATGCCAAGTGACAGCCGTCTGGTCAGGTTGACAATTGGAGGGCGGGGCATGGTCTGTCATCAATTGATTACATCAGTTGATTGACAGTTCTTGTGACCACGCCCACATATTATGGGTGAACCTTTTTAGTGTGAAATTTAGGCTTACAAAAATATGTTTTAAAATACTTTCAAACGATTGAATAATACAAAAAGTATGCACATTTTGTTTTGTTGTTGCCTAAAGACGAGTGCCATATTCAATAACCATATTACTCCTTTAATAAAATATTGTACTGGAGAGATAAACATTAAAAAAGAAAGAAAAGTGCAGTACAAGAAAGAAAAGTGCAGTACCTCGCAAGTCCAAATTGTGCTAGTTAAAAGCTAAAGTGAAGAGATAAGTTTTTAGCATTCAAACTGTGAACTGTTACGTAATTTAAGCCCAGTCTTCCGAGCCGTATGGGTGATGATAGGGGTCCAGTCGTCCTGTAGCCTGGTTAGATAATGCAGTCATAAAGGCCCTGGGTGTGTACTTAAAGGTGCATTATGCGGTTTATGATTTTCTGTTAAGGGGGGGGGGAGTAAGATATTTTTTAAACGCAACTGACAAAAGCCCTGCCCCTCCCTTCAATCATCCCTCCAAAGTCACTCCTCCAAACTGGAGGAAGACAAATGATACTCGCTAGGCAGGTAGGTAGGTTAACAGGCAGGTAAGCCATCTAATCATTTAAAATTGTCAACTCAAAATGATTGGGTGCACTTATTACAGTCCTGCGACTCCCACAGACTACGGATTTATTTTATTTGTGTGTCAGAGCACTTTATTTATTGATTGCTGTTGTGATGTAATGAGAATTGCAAAAAATATACATACGTGCTTCTGAGCCAAACTGCATTCTGCACCTTTAAGTTATTCAAGTCTTGGCTGCATTAAAGCATTCATATATTAGGAGTCCCATCCATAAAATATGCAGAGGTGAATGTCTAGGAGTTAACCGAGAGTGAAGTCACCCTCTCCACAGATAATATTCATCAGAAGTGTCTCTTCTGATTTTAATTACAGTGTTTGCCCTATTCTGATGATGATATTCAGATGGGCTTATTCACTTACCAGCACCGACGGCTGAGGGAGCAGGAGGTTGCACTTTAAGGCTAATGACAGGGGGAGCTTGCCAATTCTTACTGACGTCTAATTTACATGATTGCAACCAAACTACCAGTCGGTGATTCCTAAATTGAATTCTCTCAATGCACGACACCGTCTTGATTAGATTGGAATAAAGGCATTAACACGTTTTGGTTCATGTTGTTGAAACAATAAAAACTAAATGATATGGAAATTGATCATTATTGTGTGGTATTGAGCTTCTGGGCAACATGGATATATTGGATATCTTGGAGGAAAGGGGACACGTTTCAGAAACCATTTGCGTGAGCTCGTCTTGGTTCAGATTGTTCCTCTGGGCCAAGGAGAAGCTTGTGCGCAGACAAGCGATATTGCATCTCCAGACTGGTGCTGTGGGCTGGGGAGTGAGTGTTTCAGTTCATTGATGATGGGTTTTATCTGAGTGATAGTGAGCAGATGTGTAACATCTACATACGGTGTCAGAGGTGCTCTCAATGAGAACATATGAGAAGATGAATAAATGGATGATTATATATTTGTAGAGATCTGTATCAGAGATCTGATAAATCTGTAAACTATCTCAGGTGTTGTTGACATTAGAAGAGATGTGAGGGACAGGTGGGCGGGCGACCATCTGACTCATGGTAGGAACACTCTTCACTAATATTCCATCATCCCAGAAACACTTGGTGTCAGGGGGATTCCCATGCTGAGCGAAACCCAGAGGTTGGCTTAGCTGGCAAGATTTATGCATTTTCATCTCAAGTAAGTGAGATTAATATCGGCCATTAGACCCCGCCTCCATGTATGTCTACCGCAAGATTTAAACACCTCTCACCTCCCAGCGCCGTTCCACACAGACACACACACACACAGATCCTCCCACTCAACACTGAACAGAATCAGATGATAAAGCTAGACAAGAAATAGTCGGTGTAACACACACACACACACACACAAACAACAGGCCCGCTAATCTACTTAAAATGCATCTTAGAGCCTTTTAGGACTGGTGGAATAATGTTAGTATTACTAGCCTGGAAGAGTACAGTGAAGCTGTGAGCTGTGTGGGCTCTTTTGTGTGCTCTATGTACATTAGCAAGCATGGCTAAGCTCTCAGAGGGGAAGCTGAATTATTAGTGAGGTTCTATTAACACCCAATCTTAACAATATTCATTTAATCCCCCCCCTTCCTTCTGAGGGGCTTAGACGGGGAAGTGCTGCTGGTGTCATAATCCATGTATCTGCCAGCTAATCCTGTGACTGAGTGTGTGTGTGTGTGTGGGGGGGGGGGGGGCACTGCTGGGATTAGGACGGGGGTCTGTGTGTTCCCACTGATAAAGCTCATCGATCACAGTCCTCACATCCCACCCTGATGTTCACTCCTACCCCACCCCAGAGTATACTCTCCCTCTCTCTCCCTATCCCTCTCTCTTTCCCCCTCTCTCCCTCTCTCTCTCTCTCCCTCTCTCTTTCTCCCTGCCTCACTCTCTTTTTCTCTCCCTCTGTCTTTTTTTCTCCCTCTCTCTGTCTCTATCTCTGTCTCTATCTTGTTGATCTTCACCCTCTCTCTCTTTCTCTCTTTATCTATCACACACATGCACACATGACACACATGCGCACACTCACACACACACATTGCAGTGGTGCTCCATCCTGGTGCGTAGCTGCAGCGAACATTTGATCAGGCGGGAGGGATCGATGGCAAGGTTGATCAGTGTCTTGTAATTACAGCTAGCCAGTCCCAGATAAGAAACCCGCCTGTTTGCACACTATCCGACTCACTAGCTCACAATGACATGCTCCAATCCGGCGACACAATGTCAATATCCTGTCACAGCGCCCCCTGTGGGTCCCCTCTGCTGGTGCATGCCACAGACTACAGAGCTGGCCTATGATAGAGACTGTTTTTTTAGCCTCTGACCGATGAATGTACATTTTTGTAGAGTATCTAAAAAGACAGGATGATGAGGAGAGAGGACGAAAAAGGAGCTAAGGACAGAGAAGGAGAGAGGAGTCAAAATGACCTGAAGACAGGGAGGAAGAGCTAGCTACTTGACTTCTAGCTTCTGATTGGTCAATCTTAGGAGCAAGAATAACCAGGCAATCTAATGCTGTCAAAATTCTGCTTGTGTTCAAACTCTTTGTTTGTCACACTTTGTGCATTTAAAAGAAAATGACTTGTATTTAAATAAATATATGAGCCACACTTGGTATCCTTCCACTTGAATGACATAGCATCTCTTCTGTTCACTCAGAAAATCAAACAAGGACAAGATAACCATGTGGTTGTCACAACGAATTAGCCCAACAAGAGTTAAGGCAGCGTGCTTAAAGAGAGAGTGATAAACCAGTTTTCACTCCATTTTTGTTTTGAAGTCTTGATTTTTTTTCTGATTAGAAACATCTCTCTCTCTTTCTCTCCCTCTCTCTTTCTCTGACATGTAAATGATTTAATGAGCAATCTGTCTTCACGTGAGACGACTATTACAGACATGATCCATTTACTTTTATCTCCGAGTGATGGAGTGGAGCCTTGTTGGACTCCATTTATATCCCTTCAGTAGTGACAAGGAAACCTGGCTCCAAACTAATGAGGCCTCATTCATAACCACTAGATGAGGACAATTATAATTGTTTCACGTGTAAAAGATTCAAATATTCCTTCAACCTGAGAGCTGTCTGTGTGGTGGGGCATCAGGGCTAATGTCCATCTACCACAGTCTGTGTTCACGTAACAGGCCTTTCGGAGGTGTACGTGAAAAGGCCTTGTCAATAACCACGTTTGATGTCGGAACACCAGATTTACCTGTACATGGTTCAACTCTACAGTTTCTTATTAGATAAACTTGGAAGCTGTTGACTTTTAATCAACACCAACTTAGCAGGTAACAAGTCTACTTCTGTATTAAATTACATTACATAGTAAAAACACAGTCTAATGCTGTGGTTTCAATCAAACGTACAAGTTACTTTACACAACATGTTGTGAGTGTCCTCAGTTGGAGAGGAAAACTGTGTTTGATTGTTAAATGTTATTCCTGGTCTGAAAGGTTTAATTATCCGTTAGAAGGAACTGTTCCACAGCCAAGAGAAACACATGCCATAATTAATGCACCCAATGGAAATGAAAGCCAGATTAAAATTATTGTCCACCAGATTTTAATGCGATAAGGAATGGAAAATAGGTCTGTTTAAAAAAAAAAAAAATCTCTCCCGGTTTTTACAGGACATTGGCGTTAACTGGGTGATAATTACCAAATGCAATTTAAGACATTTAACAAATTCCAGACAGGCTTCACTTATCAGGTTTCATTGCCCCTCTCACGTTCAATGTGCTCTCATTAAAGCAACTACCGTCACACGTCTAATAAACCTGCCGGTAGCCCCCCCCCCCCCCCCGGGCCCGACAACGGCAGGAGAACCACACAGAACTCCCACCATGGAAACGGACTAAAGGCTAAATAATGGCTTTAACGCATCACTGTCATCCAGCACATATACCTAACCGCACTCAACAGTACAGATGGTAATATTTTTTTTTTTTTTATACAACACACAGAACTAGCCATATATATCTATTTCTATCCAGCGCATAGACCATGGCTTTACACGGTGGTGGCTTTATCTGTTGTATTCCAGTAAATAACTCTGTTCTACTGAGCTCTGAGGGGTCTATTGCTGAGATTACTCTCCTCACCCAGGACATATACGGACCCTGTCATTAGCTGATACCATACTCTATTGAGATCAGAGGATATCCCCAAGCTAAAAAGTACCTTGGTAAATTGTGCTTTGGACAGTCAAAAGGAAAATAGACAACGAATTCCTCCGTAATGACAAAACATAAACTCCAAACACTCTTTGAGGTTAACGTTGTGGAGACAGACTCAAGTTCTCCCGGCTCGCCTCTATAAAGCATGTTTACGACCACGGTGGCAGGAGGCTGACCTAGCCCTGCAGGGCCATCAGGAGCTCCGCGCTCCACTCCGGGGCCCGACCGAGCTGGAGGACCACTAAAACGCTCATCAGCTCTCCCCGTTCCCCTCTGCCGGATGGAGACATCTGTTACCTCGCGGTCAATATGGTGACGCTCATCGTCGTTAGCGGAAATCTACCTCAGCACTTGTGGCGAGAGAGGAGGGCCAAAGTCTGTATTGGCTCAGAGGCAGTAAACAGGAGTGTTGGGGAGAGTGAGATTGGAGGAGAGGGGTAATCGTGGTGGAGGTGGTGTACGTGTGTGTGTGTGTGCGTGTGTGTGTGTGCGTGCGTGCGTGCATGCGAGCGTGCGTGTGTTCTTCTTTGTGGTTTCACAGCAGTTTTGGCCTATCGTCTGCAGTTAATGGACATTCTAGAAGGACGTATTTAGGGACTTTCATTGTCACTATCTTATTATAAGCTTTTGTGTTCCTACCATTATGAAGAAGACATTCATCGCCATTACTGTAATGGAAACCTGTCTTTAATCCATACTTACTCATGATTACGTGAGACTAACCAGCAGACTTCACACTCTGTTATTCCATAATGAAAACACATTTGATTCTGTAACAAAAGTTTACTAATCCATGACCATCCGTGTAGGTAAAAGCTCTACGTATATACGCGCCATATGTTCAATCAATTATGCTCTTTTTTTTTTTTACTGTTTAAGTGCTGAATCCAGCATTGATTAACGTGATGAACTAGCCAGTTTGATTTTAGACATGAGAGCGTAGTCAGTATGGGGAGCAGTCTCTGTCACTAGCCCCACCCCGCCTTGTTTGGTGTCATCAAAGGCAGCGGAGCCCCGTCAGGCACACACACGAGGGGGTGTGGGCCACCTGGCCGAAACAATTGCACCTGCTCACAGGCTGGTCTTAGAAGATATCACATCACTAACACTTTGACAGAGTCTGCATGGAACTTACACATACAGTAATTATGTTTGAGTGTGCAGTGTGTGAGTGTGTGTGTTTGTGCTTGACAGCAATGTGATTTTGCTTGGCGTTTTGTGTGTGTTTGTGTGTGTGTTGTCTTGTCAGTGGACCAGGATACAGCTGTGGACATCAGTGTGAGTCCAACTAAATGTGTAGAGAACAGTCTCCTCAGATAACCCAGCTATACATGGTAGAGGAGGGAGGACACAGGCTTTCTGAAACTGGAACAAAGTTTACTATGGTCACCTGTCATCTGTGGTTGGTTGGTTGGTTGTGTGTGTGTGTATTCTTACATCACAGCCTTTCTCTGGGTTTCTCTTCCAGTGTTTCTTCTCTGCTTTCTTTTCAGTCGTGGAGTGGAGCTCCGCGTTCAGGGCCAGGATGCTCTGAGGGAGGGAGGGAGAGAGGGAGAGAGAGAGATGGAGGGAGGGAGGGAGAGATGGAGAGAGGGAGAGATGGCAGGAGGGAGGGATGGAGAGAGAGAGAGATAGAGGGTGGGAGTAAGAGAGGAGGAGACAGAGAGAGAGAGAGAGAGAATAAAAACATAGCTCACATGGGATGATACGATGACGATGAGAGGGTAGAAGAGAGCAGCGAGGAGACAGTGACAGCGTCAGTTACACCACTAGACTGTTAGTGCTGCATAGTGCACAGAGAGGAAAAATCCATACTGGAAACAGGAATAACCATTTCTCCTCTAGTCAGTATTCCCTCAACAGTGCCAGAAGTGTATCTGGTATAATCCTCATCATGGTCATCATCATCATCATCGTCGTCGTCGTCGTCGTCATCATCATCACCACCATCACCATCGTCGTCATCGTCATCATCTTCATCACCAACATCGTCATCATCATCATCATAATTATCGTCATCATCATCAGCATCGTCATCATCATCACCACAATCATCATTGTCGTCAACATTTTCTTCATCATCATCATCATTATCATCATCACCATCATCATCGTCGTCATTGTCATCATTTATTTTATTTTTTTCGAGAGCTCAGAGAACAGACATACCAAGATGTCACCATTAAGTAAGGTGATTGTGTCTGTCATCATCATAGTCCTTTATCTTTAATTATTACATGTATTTTACTGAGATATAATTGTATCTTGTTTAAACAAAAGAACTTACAAAGTCATTGTCATCATCATAATCATCATCACCACCATCATCCTCATCATAGGGGCGGCTGTAGCTCAGTTGGTAGAGCGGGTCGTTCAATGATCGAAGGGTCAGTGCTTCGAATCCCAGCTCCGACTGTCCACATGTCGAAGTGTCCTTGAGCAAGACACCTAACCCCAAATTGCTCCCAATGAGCAGGTTAGCACCTTGTATGGCAGCTACCGCCATTGGTGTGTGAATGTGTAAATTTGAGGCCATTGTAAAGCGCTTTGAGTGTCGCTAAGGTGGAAAAGCGCTATATAAGTGCAGTCCATTTACCATCATCATCATCACGGCACGCCGGTCTGCACCCAGGTCAGGCAGATTCCCTGGTACTGGACGTGAGGTCTCGGAGGTGTTGACCATCATTCACACTCAACGTTAAGAAGCTTAAAACAATGAATACATTTGCGTATTTTTTTTTTTTTAGGGGGGGGGGGGGGGGTTGTTGAGGTGCGGCCGAATTAGACTATTAGTGTTGTTCTGAGGAGAGCTGAGGTGTAGAGTTCACATTCTTTAGCTGGTCAGAAGCACCTGCA
This sequence comes from Borostomias antarcticus, assembly GCF_949987555.1. Taxonomy (NCBI): domain Eukaryota; kingdom Metazoa; phylum Chordata; class Actinopteri; order Stomiiformes; family Stomiidae; genus Borostomias; species Borostomias antarcticus. The sequence continues at coordinate 15,072,139 of NC_140242.1, forward strand.
GCTCTCTCTGTTTGTCTCTCTCTGTCTCTCAGCCTCTCTCCAGAACCAAGGTATCTGCACCGTGCATCATTATGAAAACAAAACACACACACACACTCCAGTCGAGTACAGCAGAGCACAGCGCACTCCTGACATCATTACAGACATTCATAGGAACAGACTTGGAGTCTAAACACACTGTCTGTTTCTATATCTGTTTGGGCTTGCAGTATTCACAGTAACAACACATATGGCATGCCGCACGTTGCCTGCAACAGTGAATAACTGATGCTGATGTCAACATGCCTCTGTAGTGAGGTGACATGCGTGTTCATGTCCTTGTGGTGTGTCTGTGGTCTGTGATATGTCTGACCAGGAAGGGGTTATTGAGTGTATGGTGTCCGTTAGCATACAGTCCCTATCCTGAGGAGACCTGGTGGATGTGTGTCCCTGACGCCGCGCTTCTTCCTCTGTGGTCCTGGGGAGCTGCTTCTTCCTCTGTGGATTTTTTGCCCAGTGTTTTTTTTTCTTTTTTCTGCAATCATCCTTGTTTCTTTTCTTTTTTTTAGCAGGCCTTAATCGAACGAATGTGAGAATGAATTTCCCTACAGCATTTCTGTAAAAACACAGAGCAGCATGAAAAAAAACCCCAATCCTGTGCCTCCCAGAGCAGTGTTTAGCAAATATTCACCACAGAATCATTTTAGCCCCCCCACAACCCCTACGGCTGTCTCTACTTCACTTTTCCAATAACATCAGCTCTCTGCATCAATTAGTATCCCACAGGCTCTGTGACCAGCCATGAAGCATCTTCCGTTAATATCTTCTCAGCTGGAGGTGGGGAGAAGACTATTTCTGAGGCGAAGCATGGGGCGCTGAAAGGACAGGCGGAAATCCAGTTTACCTAACCAGCTCCACTAGCTTAGCCACGGCGAGACGAAATGTACCCGCTTGATGCAATATCCCAATGTCATCCTATTAATTCTTTAATTTCACACCCAATAAAGTGTAGTTACAGCGCACGTTGTGATGTCCATATTGAAACAATAAAAACACACCTCTTCTTATTTTATTGTCTGATGATGTTTTTATGTATTTTTCATATTGTGTGTGCATGAGATAAACAGATACTGGGGCTGGAAGGATCGTTCCTGGAGATGGGGATCATCATTGTGCCTGAGGTGGGGGGGGGGGGGGGGTCATTGTTCCTGAGGGGGTGGGGGGTCATCATGCTGTCATGAGACGAACATGGCGTCACAAGTATGGACACCACAAGGACGTAAACACGTATGTCGCCTCACTACAGAGGCATGTTGACATCAGCACCTTTACAGGTAAAACATGAAGTGACCAGAAGGACAGGTGATGAACAGACAAACAGAGATAAATAGATTGAGGCATGGCTGTAGCTCAGGAGGTAGAGTGATTGTCCAATGATCATAGGGTCGGCGGTTCGAATCCTGGTTCCTCCTGACGACATATTGAAGTTGATGTCCTTGAATCCCAAAATGCAAAAAACCCTTGCATGGCAGCTGGTGTGTGAATGGGTGAATGAGGGGCCATTGCAAAGCGCTTTGGATAAAAGCACTATATAAGTGCACTCCATTTACAATACATACTTTATTAATCCCGGAGGAAATATAAGGATCTAATTTGGCCTTCAGAGAATGCATGTCCATGAAAATAAGGATAACTAACTAACCAGATACTGGAACGAAAGCGTATGGTATGGTAGAGTATTCTATAATTGTTTTTGTCTTGTTACATCGTATCATAATGCATACAGGGTTCCGATCCAAAGCTTCTCTTTCCACTGACCGGGTGCCGTCTCTGTCAGGAACAAGCAGTCGTCTCTCGCATCGCCAGAGCTTTCTCCACATGCCGTTATACGCTATTCCAGCGCTGGAGAAAGGTCTGGCTGCACCCAATTATCATTCTGAGATCGGGGGGAAAAAACACTGTATTTCGTGGAAAAACACTATCTCTGTTTATTGCCATGTGGTTCACACATACTACACTACAAATTGTTCTGCGCTTGCCAAGATTTAAAATCTTAGATTTGGAAATATGAGATTAATTATCTTGTGTTAAAAGTTATTTGAATTTATTTGAATTTATTTATTGAGGATAGCCCCTTGAGATGTATCATCTCATTTTCGAGGGGGTCCTATAACACAAATACAAACATTAAACAATGAATTACAGAATACATAAAACAACACAAATACACACGCACACTTAGCTCAACAACTCCAACCCACCCACACAGCCTAGTTACATCTTAACCACCACAACACACACCCGGCCCACGGAGCACATAAGTGAGCCAGCAAGGTATGGATGGCAACAAGGCCACTCTCCTCATCCGAAGACCACACGTAAATATTCAGGGGAAAGAACTACAATGACCAGAACAATAAAGTATTAATAACAGTCATGAAAATAATAACATAAAAATAATCAAATTAAGTACACAATAAACAGACACAAGAATTAAAAACATGAACAAGTTGATTTAAGCTGAGAAAGTAAAGATGATTTAAAGCGATGGTATGAAGTAATGGACCTAAGAGAGGGGGGAAGGTTATTCCAATCAGTAGGGGCTTTATATGCAAATGACCTACGACCTACTTCTTTAAAGATTCTAGGGACATAGAAACAGGGATCTTGCAAATGCCTCAAAGGTTAGGAGGATCTAGATGGAACTAAGTACTCTTTCAAATATGGAGGATAATTAAAATGAATACATTTGAAAATAGATTGATACCAATGAAATTGTCTTCTGGCTTTAAGCGGCATCCAGTTAAGTGAGTCGTACATGAGACAGTGGTGTGTTCTATAGGGGCATCTAAGGACAAAGCGGCATAGGGAGTTAAACACTACATTCAAGGGCCTAAGGTAAGTGTCATTAGTGTTTTGATAAACTATATCAACATAATCAATAATGGGTAAAATAAGTTGAGAAATTAGTCTTTTCCTCATCTCCAGAGTAAAGCAGTTAATAGAACGGTAAAGTGAACCAAGACAACCATACACTCTTTTTATAATATAATCAATATGGGGCTTAAAAGAGAGCTCAGGATCAACCCAGAGTCCAAGATATTTAAACAACTCCACTTTTTCCAGGGGTGAGCCATCATCATAAATAATATTTAAATTTAAGAGATTTGGGCGCCGATGTCTTGAGCCAAACACCATGCTACAAGACTTCTTCTTGTTCAAAACAAGTTTGTTTTTGTAAAACCAGTTTTGGACTGAGTGAAAATCTAATTGTAAGGAATTCTGGGTTTGTGCTATGTTTCTTCTATTTACTAGTTTCTATCTTATTTCTAGACTCAAACCATCTTATTTTAAGATTTCCTATCAAGTAAAATGATCTTGCTGCATGGACAGATAATTTCACTGGTATTAAAGGAAAATGCTTGTTTTTGACAACCTGGACCTTATTTACGACATATTATAAGAAGTTTGACTCACCGAGATCACTTTTGTGTTGTTCGGAGGCCTGTAGAAGAAATTTAAAATCCAGCGCGAGCCAGTATATCCATGTAATGGCGTCGGACGGGGCAACAGGAATGCAGTTTCTCAAAATCCATTTTCGGCCGCTAAACGGTTGTTTTCATCAATCAGATTGGATGAATCGACAGTTGAGATTCCTCAACGCGAGGCATTGTAGTGGTTTTCAAATACGAGGTCTTTAGCCTCTGTAATACGATCTTTACACGCCTTTCCCCACTTGCTCCAGCACGCATGCGCACAGGCCAGCGCGCAGACTGGCTATTCTCCGGCTCACATTCTCTGCGCTACGATCGGATTGTTGCTGACGAATGACGACGACAATATTCTCGGCACCAACAACGATCGTAGCGCAGAGAATGTGAGCCGGAGAATAGCCAGTCTGCGCGCTGGCCTGTGCGCATGCGTGCTGGAGCAAGTGGGGAAAGGCGTGTAAAGTTCATATTACAGAGGCTAAAGACCTCGTATTTGAAAACCACTACAATGCCTCGCGTTGAGGAATCTCAACTGTCGATTCATCCAATCTGATTGATGAAAACAACCGTTTAGCGGCCGAAAATGGATTTTGAGAAACTGCATTCCCGTTGCCCCGTCCGACGCCATTACATGGATATACTGGCTTGCGCTGGATTTTAAATTTCTTCTACAGGCCTCCGAACAACACAAAAGTGATCTCGGTGAGTCAAACTTCTTATAATATGTCGTAAATAAGGTCCAGGTTGTCAAAAACGAGCATTTTCCTTTAAGTAATTTCTGCTCAAATTCAGTATTTATTTCTAGAATTTTAATCAATGTTTTTTGCAGTGTAGGAATTTAACTAGGGTTAAGGTAAACGCTGTTGACAGGGTGAGATAGGACAGGGTGTAGGACAGGACAGGACAGTGCAAAGACATGACAGTCCATGACGGTACAAACTAGAAATGGTGCTCAGAGAGCACAGACTGGCATTTTGTGGCTCTGTGCATGCCAAAATTGAATGGGTTCTAAATTGGCCCATGCTACACTCCTCCTGACAGTGTAATCCTAGTCAAAAAAATAAATAGAGGTGAATGGCCGTCCGGGCCGTGTTTGGACAGTTGGTGATTCACTGGGGTGGAAGTAAAAGTGACTGGAGGTGAATGGGTGGCTGTATTTGGCCGGCCCTGTGGCGCCCGCCTCAGGCTTCATTCAAAGTTTTATTTTCATTTATGGATCCGGCCTGTGATTCGGATCTGTTCCAAAATGTAATGAGTTCTAAAGTGGCCCATGATACACCGCTTCACCGAGGTTAATAAAAATCGGTTTGGTAGTTTTTGCGTAATCCTGGTTCAAAAAATGAATGAAGGTGAATGGCTGGCCGTGTTTGGGCAGCCCATGGATCTGACCCGTGCTTCGGATTTGCTCCAAAGTTTAAAGGGTTCTAAGTTGGACGATGCTACACCCTTCCACTGAGTTTCGCGAAAATCGGTCCAGTAGTTTTGGCGTTTGGCATAGTTTTAACAGATAAAACACACGCACACACTCACACACATATGCCACTGAAAACATTACCTGCGCTGGCACTGGGCGGAGCTAATAACAGTGAAAATACAAAAAACAGTGCAACAAAATGCAGTGCAATGTACAAATTACAATATACTGCTTACTAGAAATGGTGCTCAGAGAGCACAGACCTATGCCCCTGAATGCATTTCGTGGCTCTGTGCATGCCATTCTACACTCCTCCACGTGTTTCATGAAAAGCAGTCTGGTAGTTTTTGTGTAATCCTAGTCCAAAAAATGAATGGAGGTGAATGGCCATCTGGGCCGTGTTTGGTCGGCTCGTGGACCCACCCTGTGATTAATTGGGGCAGAGGTAAGAATGACTGGACGTGAATGGGTGGCTGTATTTTGCCAGCTCTGTGGCACCCCACTTGGGTCACAGCCGGCTGGGGGCAATGTGGTGCACTCAGGACTCGCCCCCTGCACACCTCAGTCCAAACCCTGTGTCTCTAGTACCCCCACACAGGGAGCCGGCTTCACTCTAAGTTTTGTTTTAATTTGTGGATCTATCTGGCCCATGCTTCGGATCTGCTCCAAAATTTAATGGGTTCTAAGTTGGCCCATGATACACCCCTCCACCGAGTTTCATAAAAATCGGTTTGGTAGTTTTTGCATAATCATAGTCCAAAAATGAATGGAAGTGAATGGGCAGTCCGGCTGTTGTGCGGCCCGTAGACCCGACCCGTGATTCGGATCCGCTCCAAATTTTAAGAGTTTGTAAGTAGGCCCATGCTCCACCGAGTTTCATGAAAATTGGTCAGTTCGTTTTTGCGTAAACCTGGTTCAAAAAATGAATGGAGGTGAATGGCCATCTGTGTTTGGGCAGCTCATGGACCCAACCCATGCTTCGGATCTGCTCCAAAATATAATGGATTCTAAGTTGGACCATGCTTTACACTTCCACCGAGTTTTGTATAAATCGGTCCAGTAGTTTTTAAGTAGTCCTGTTAAAAGACAAGCACACGCACACATGCACGCACACCATCGAAAAAACATTACCTCTCGCCCTGTGCTGTTTCTGGGACGGAGGTAAAAAATAAAAGGGGACTAGTAGAAACATGTCCAAGAACATCTGGGCTTACTGGTGAAGAACTAGAGCCTGAGGCTTTAAGGACGCCCGCTACAGTAGCTGTGTGAAGGGTACAAAGACTGTCACACACAAACATAATTAGTACTTTGAGCCCAGAGGGGAAGTGGAACTAAAGGTGCGTGTGTCTGTGTGTGTGGGTGTTGTTTCTTTGGGTTGGGGGGTGGGTTTAGTGCCATACCATTAATAAACAAACAATACAAACCAACAATAACCCAGTCAGATTAACCACGTGTAATCAGATTACACAGCAGTTCCGTGGATTAGCCACCAGCCAGCATTAAGTGGAGAGCAAGGATTAAACATTAAGTCAAATAAAACAAGTGAAAACATCTAGACTACCTAGCTGCTGTGTTTGTCTTGCAGTAATGCTATTTGCATGTACTGTAGGTCCCAACCCTCTGCTCTGAGGGGAGTCATGACACCGGTGTCTGAGGGAAAGTCATAGGCTCGACTTTCACCTCAGTGGCAGCGTTTGATACTGCATTGCTTACAATGTTGCCTGCCGGCTGCCAGAAGACGCGCTCGGATTTCAAGGAAGTGTGGTATTGCCTCGCTACCTAGATAGATACTGTAGATACAGTGGTTTTGCTCATTTGGCCATGTTGAAAAGATTGAATACTAACATAATGTGAAGATGGGTGGCACTCGGGAGGCTGTGACATGCACTGCTTTCCGGTAGCCTACTAATCAAATCTACATTTTCGATTATTTGTTTTTTCCCTTAAGTCGACGTCTAGTCGAAGTTCGAGTATTTATTTGACAGCCCTAAACCACATGTGGAAATACAGGTGGAAATGCAGCCAAAACATTTTGGAGACGGATTGTGATCTGATCAGACAAACCACCTCCGACGGTGGTCAGGGACACATTGTGACCATGCTAAACAAAAGTGTAAACGCAAATGCATACATATTAATACCAGGTGTAATTGTAATCAGGTTAAATCATATCTGGATACGAGACACATATTAATGCCAGGTGTAAATGGGGCCTAAGATGTAGTCAGACACCAGCTAGCATGGATTTTTTTTTAAACAGCTGTTAAAGTCAACAAACGTCCTGCCCAGGACAACCTGTGCATCCTATCTCTTCTCATCAGCGTAGTAACTACAGGAGCTCTCTCCAAAATGATAAGTTATATCTAAGAGTCCTTTGTCTAAGTGGGAACATGTCTATGTTCCCCGGGTCCTATGTTCCCCCCAAAAAAGGGTTCTATGTTCCCCGGGTCCTATGTTCCCCAGGTTCTATTCTCCCCGGGTCCTATGTTCCCCCCGAAAAAGGGTTCTATGTTCCCCCCGAAAAAGGGTCCTATGTTCCCCGGGTCCTATGTTACCCCCGAAACGCTAAAGAAAAACGTGATAATGCCATCGCATGTTAATGCCAAAAGGGGCAGATTATGCACCTTTTTTTAGAAAGGTTGCATTTTCACCACAATAATCACAGAATTCCGTGCAAAGTATGCGAGGCTTGCATGATTTCATGCCCGCATTATTTCACATCAAATGTTGCATGTTAACTTGACATGGGACGTAGCCTAGCCTGTGATGCGCAACGCATATCGCCTCAGTAGGCTACCCAAAGCAGCTCTGACTATAATGCAGGCTATTCTAGATTGTAAGGCTAGCCTACTATTGGTTTTATGTCAATGAATGGATAAGCTGCTTGATGCCTTCGTGAAGTTGACAGTGTCCCAGTCCAAACCCATCCTGCTGTGAGTTGGGATATGGCTCATGAGAGGCGCAAATCCGTTGGGGGAAAAATCTCCATGGAGAGATGATTGAAATAATAGTGATCGCAGTAGAAATGATAGTCACTCAACCACTATGCGCTTGAAATAACTGAAGTTTAATAAATAGGCCATCACACACATAGGCCTATGAAAAAATATAGACAACAGTTATCTTATTTGGTGATAGGCCAACTTCAGAAAAGAAAAAAATAATAAAAAAAAGAGAAGAATTCCCTTTGAAAAGAGAAAAATGCCCTTTTGGCATTAAATCATGCGATGGCATAATCACATTTATCTTTCGCGTTTCGTGGGGAACATAGGACCCGGGGAACATAGAACCCTTTTTGGGGGGGAAATAGGACCCGGGGAACATAGAACCTTTTTTAGGGGGGAACATAGGACCCGGGGAACATAGAACCCTTTCTTGGGGGGAACATAGGACCCGGGGAATATAGGGTTGACCCCGTCTAGGTCTCCTTCACTCAAATATGGGCGAGAGACAGAGAGAAAGAAGCTGAATCCCAATCTGAGTGCGCAAACCACCCTTGCGGCCCCTCGCACTTGTGGCCTGAGGCCTGAGCACTTAAATGACGTCAGCTGGAAGGGCCAGAGGGTGCAGGGCCGTGAATTAAATGGGACAGCACTTCCAGCTGCGCGCCAACGATTCCCAAGCCAGTTTAGCTCATTGCCCCTCCCACTTTGTTTTCATTGGCTGCTGCGTCCCTCCGAGGCAGAGGCTGCTGTGACACGCTCCTCAGCTCTCCGCTCGGCTCTGCAAATTGACCGACTAACGTCTGTTTTAATTTAATAATAATTAAAAAATTATGTTGGGTGGGATATGTTTGCAGCATGTGGATTTCAAGATCAATGTTGTGTTATCGGCAAATGTCATAATTTATGTGTGATGCACTCGGATCATGACTCGGATGCACTCAAGCACTGTGTCACATGAGACGCGGTGGACTGTGGGTATTTTCTGCTCCTAGGTCCGCGAAATTGCGGACTTTCGGTAAGTGCGGTTAAAGTGCGCAAAATGGCGGCAGTGGCGCACTTGTGGACCTAGCAATTACGTTTTGGGACTACCCTGAGCCCTTGTGGACTTAGCGGGAACGCGCGTGTAAGGCCACAAGGCCGCGAGTGCTCTGCACTTTCACCTAAGTGCGCGATTTGGGATTCAGCTAGAGAGAGAGCGAAAGAGAGAGTGCAAGAGAGTGAAAGAAAGAGTTAATGCCTGCTTCTCCACTGATGATTCTAGGCCCCAAACAGATGGGGGATCAATAACAGACTTCGCCAGGCCCATAGTATGCAAACCCACAGCCCCTCAGAGGAAATCAAACCGTGTGTGTGTGTGCGCGCGTGCATTATGTGTGCCTGTGTGTGTGTTTGAATGAATGGGTAAATCAGATTCAGTGATTAACAGGGGAAGATGAGGAGGTAAGAAGCAGCTTTGATATAATATACAGCCAGAATCATGAATTTAACACATGGTAACTAACAGTACAGATACTGTACATGGTAGATAACAAAACAGAGAGAAGCTAGCTAACAGCACAGACACAAGGTAGCTAACAGCACAGACACAAGGTAGCTAACAGCACAGACACAAGGGAGCTAACAGCACAGACACAAGGTAACTAACAGCACAGACAAACGGTAGCTAACAGCACAGACAAACGGTAGGTAACAGCACAGACACAAGGTAGCTAACAGCAAAGACAAGCTAACAGCACAGACAAGGTAGCTAACAGCACAGACACCAGGTAGCTAACAGCACACACAAACGGTAGCTAACAACACAGACACAAGGTAGCTAACAGCACAGACAAGGTAGCTAACAGCACAGACACAAGGTAGCAAACAGCATAAATGGTAGGTAACAGCACAGACACAAGGTAGCTAACAGCACAGACATAAGGTAGCTAAGAGCACATACAAACGGTAGCTAACAACACAGACACAAGGTAGCTAACAGCACAGATGCTGCGTTCATGTGCACCTCAGAAGCTCGTACTTACCAGTTGTGAAGTCATAATTATGAGCAACAAAACATCAATAAATATGAACACCAGGACAAAGGCTTTTTTTCTGTGGGTGATTTATAATCAGCGAAAACAAGTCGCTCAAAGCTGCTTTCTGTTTCAGCAGCAGAATGAAGAGGAGAGAATGTGCATCAGGTATAAGTTGACGTTTTAATTAGCTTATTAGCTTAATTAACTGTATAATTACCTATAGTTGCTTAGCTAGCTAGCTATATTGCTAAAATGTGCTTAGCTAGACTTGTTAGCATCTGTGTGTGTGATTGATAGACGTTTAGGTTGAAAAGGGACTGCAATAGAACAGAATAACTATATATTTTTCAATTGCTGCCAGGGTTTCCATTCTTTCTGCCATTTTTTGCTGTCCAGAACGTCATGAAATGTCACAACTCGTAAACTGGGGTGTCATCGTTATTTCCCAATTTCCCACTCGTAATTACGACCTTGGAGGGCCGTTCATGTGCTCGTAACTCGTAAATACGGTAATATAGATATTTCCGAGGAGCACTTGAACGCAGCAAGACACACTGTAGCTAACAGCACAGACACAAGGTAGCTAACAGCACAGATACAAGGTAGCTATCCACACAGCCACAAGGTAGCTAACAGCACAGCCATGCAGTAGCTAACAGCACAGACACAAGGTAGCTAACAGCACAGACACATGGTAGCTAAGAGTACAACAGAGCTAGACCCCATTCGGACTTTAGAATGCATTTTGGATGATCATTTTCAAAGTGGACAACGCAAAATACAAGTGTAAATGGCCAATAAAACGTTTTGTTAAACGTTTCCTCAAACCACTTGCCGAGGTGGTCTGGGACGCATTTGACCACATACCTTTTTTGCATTATCCTGCGCTTTTTCAAGTCGCAAATGACTTGTCCTATCAATCGGAACAGTTGTAATAGTCCTACTATGTTCATTAGTTCTTCAAACATCTTTGGTTGCTTTCATGCACACTTTTTTCAATCTGCTCAAAGTCAAACAGACTGGTTATTGATTTGTTTACATGGAACAGCTGTGCAACAGGCACACAGGCAGGAGTGGGTGAGTTACTATGGTTACTATATGAACACAAGTGGTCAGCTGGACACATTTGGAGACGGATGATAGACACAGGTGTAAACAATGATGTGTCTCGCTGTCCACTTGTGATCTGATCGTCCAAAATGCATTTTAAAAAGTCTAAACAGGGTCCTAGATACGAGCGTTGTATTTATGTAATGTAATATAACTATCTTCCCCGATAAGCAACATCAAAAAACACATTTGGTAGAATAAACACTATTCCCACCCCAAACATGTAAATGTCATGCCTAATACAGTATGATTTCGATGTCCTAAAGCATTATATTGTAAGTAGGTAGTCTGAATCATAGAGTTGTTTTTTTGTCTAGGTGATAAGATCCTGAAGATGTTCTCTGGATTACCATTATCAGGGCCAGTCCGGGCCAGCCTTTTCACATAGCTGATCATTACTCACTGCATGCGGGACAATGGATTACCCTGACCTTCCTGCAACTGTCGCCAGTACCTCCAACCAACACGATACTCCACTTTTTTAACGATTGACAGCCTCATAAACCCTGCCCCCTACACACCTGTCAACATGTTCTCTACTTCCAAATGTGAACAATTTGTAGCATATTTTAGAGATAAGATAAATGACATTAGGGTGAATATCAGCCAGGCAAGACCAAACGCTTTGCTTGATGACCCTCCTCCAGTGAGCAGTGGGATGAGCTTGTTTGCACCGGTTGACACGGAGATGCTGAGCAAAGTGTCACAATTTAAGTAATCTACATTCCCTCTCGATCCTATTCCCAACAAGTTTTTAAAGACTTTTAATCTCTGTGTCGGAGGACACTTTAGCCATTGTTAACTGTTCCCTCAGTACAGGTCTTTTTACATCGGCTCTTAAAACTGCCCTGAAGAAAAACAACCTAGACTCCTCAGTACTCAGTAATTTTAGACCGATTTCCAACCTTCCATTTTTAAGTAAAATTCTAGGAAAAAATTATATTCAAACAGACTTCCTAGATGTAAATTGTATACTTGATTGTATACTTGGCTGTCGCCCTCATCATAGCACAGAGATGGCACTGATCAAGGTTGTAAATGACCTCAGAATCAACGCTGATGTGAAAAAGCTCTCTGTCCCTGTCCTTCTGGACCTGAGCAGGGCTTTCAACACTGTAGATCATGACATCCTTATTGGAAGATTTGATAGCTGGATCGGCCTCTCTGGTCCAGTCCTTAACTGGTTCAGGAGCTACCTAATTGGCCGAGAGTTTTTTGTCACGATTTGTGATCACAGCTCAAAAACACTTCAATGACATGTAGGGCTGGGTATCGGTACTCGATACCTTGTAGTACTGGATCGAAACAAACTGATTCCAAGTAGCATCGAAATGTCTTCAGTCCAACCACTACTTCATTCGATCCTTTTTGTACTGAGATCTAGGAAAAAAAGACGTTGTAATATGGTACAATCACCGCAAGCTTTCTTCAATTTAATGCGACGCGTGATTGGCCCATTACGGCAGACAGCTACAATCCGTCTGGTGAAATCGACTGCAACTGCGAGTTGTTGACACAGTTAAGCACGCTGAGGTAATGCCACCAAAACGCTCAAAGGTATGGTTATACTACACACCTATGGCGTATGGTAAAAATAAATGCATAAAAACACGGATTTCCCCCATTATCTAGCTAGCTAGCATTAGCAACCCTACTGTAATGCATTGCTTAGTGCATTGGTTACTTAGTGGTAGTTTTAACTTCTGTAGCAGCGAAATGTGTTTAGGCTAACGTTATTAACTAATGTTATGCTTAATGTTAAGACCCCCCTAGGCCTACTACCACCACAACTGCTACTGCTGATGTTGCCATCCCCAGCAGCAGCCTTGACACACTGTTCACATTAGCTGTAAGGTCACGGATGACAAGAAAATGTGTAGTCACTGTCAGTAGTTATATTGTAATAAATGCAGTTTGATACTTAAACACTTTCAAAATGTTTTCTTTTAAAAATTATTTGAATGTGGGAGGATTGATGGCATTTTACACAACTGAATGCTTCCATTCACATGACGGTTATGGAATGGAAAAAATGCAAAAAAAGAAATTCAAAGTATCGATTGAAGTATTCTATTGGTATCGGTATCACTTTAAGGGTACTGGTATTGGTACTGGTATCGTACTTTTTTAAATGATACCCAGCCCTAATGACATGTGGGGTCCCACAAGGATCCATTCTAGGGCTCCTACTTCTCAGTCTATATATGCTACCTCTAAGTGATGTAATTAGGAGGCACAATATTAGCTACCATAGATACGAAGATGACACTCAGCTCTATATTTCTGTGACACCCGATAACTACAGCTCAGTTGACCACTTGGTAGAATGCATTGCTGATATAAATGCATGGATGTCGCAGAATTTCCGTCAGTTAAACCAGGATAAAACTTATGTGCTGATCATTGGTGAAAAAGTTGAAAGGGAGAGACTACCTGGGCACTTAAAAACACTAACACTGAACACCAAATGCCAAATCAGAAACCTAGGTGTCATGTTTGATTCAGATCTTAATTTTGAGGCCGATATTAAGAATGTGACTAGGACATCTTTTTATCACTTGAGAAACATTGCTAAGGTGAAACCTTTTCTCTCCCAGGCCAACATTGAAAGGCTAATGCATGCTTTTATCAGTAGCAGGTTGGATTACTGTAACACTCTCATATCTGGTCAACCAAAGAAAGCTATTAGCCAACTTCAAATAGTGGACGTGGACACAGCACTATGACCAGAAGGAGGGCACACATCACACTAGTTTTAATATCACTGCACTGCAGTGGCGTACACAGACATTCTGGGGGGCAGGTGCTCAGTGAAAAATGAGGGCACCTTGTGCGGCGAGATGTTGACGGGAGGCTGACAGATAATTTGTATTTTTGCGCGCGAGTTGTTGTCAGAGGTGCTGACAGAGATTTTTGATTGTCGCGCGAGTTGTTGACCGGGGGGGTGGGGGGGGTTTGCCCTGTTAGATTCGTTCGATCCTCCCGATCCACCCCTGGCTACGGGCCTGTAGTATATAGCGGTTGCTCATTTCTCCGCGAGAGAATTGTGAAGTGTGGCGTGTGAGCATGAGAAGAAGCTGAAACGCGTGTCTAAAACTTAGCAGCCCTGTTTAAGCCTAAGGTTAGGCTACTACATAATACTAAATATTCAGCTTAAAGGAGTAGTAAAGGGAAAATGCATGTTTAAGGTTACTTATGATCATATACAATGGTTCAGAACAAAACGTTTACAAAACTAGCACTTTTGAGAAAGTCTGATAATTGCTCTACCTCCGTTTTGGTCATACAATGGATGTGGGTGGGCACCGTGAAAAATCATTCAAAAAACATGTTAAACTCTCAATTTCAAAGACAAGAAACTCACCGAGGTGTTAGTTGGCATTCTGAAATATAATTCGCCATAAATTTAGATTCTAGTTCATCTGGAAAGGCTTTTTTAAATATTTAGCATAGAACTATTTAGTATTTCACGCACATACGTGTGTACACTTCCGCAAACTAGGTAGCTTTGCAACATAAACAATAACAATAGCTACCGTAAGTAATTCCGCTTCCTGAATCCCTTCTGCGGATTGATCTACATATCTACAACGGTCGTGTCAATACAAGTCAATGGATTTTATAAAATGATCAATAAAACCCTACATTCATACGTTGCTGCGAATTTGATGTCAGGACACCAATTACACCCTCGGTGAGCTTCTTGTCTTTGAAATCAAGAGTTTAACATGTTTTTGAATGATTTTTCAAGGTGCTCACCCACATCCATTGTATGACCTAAACGGTGGTAGAGCAATTATCAACTTTCTCAAAAGTGCTAGTTTTGTCAACTTCTTGATCTGAACCATTGTATATGATCATAAGTAACCTTACAACAGGGCTAAACATGATTTTTCCCTTTACTACTCCTTTAAGTATACTGATAGCTTAAGCTTCACATGCTGTACCAACAACAAATTCTACCGACATTGGTCGTGTGGTGGTCATCATTACGTTAAATCCATTAATTGATTATGACTAGCTAGCTTGTTAAGCAGGTGGGCAGTCGGCTAATTTTGGCGCTGTTTGGCACTCAGCTGTTTGGCGCTGTATGAGACTTATTTCACAACAGAGACAAATAAATGCAAGTTATAGTTTGACAACTGAGGCTTAGGGGGTAAACAATACACTCGTTTGGTTTATGTGTTACCTGGCTGGTTAGCTGTCATCACTCGGGCACTCTGGATGGGGAAAGGGCAGGGGAGGAGATGTGTGTGCAGTGCTGCTGCAGCGCGCCTCCGTTTGTGTCCGCTTTTCGCGTTTACCGTTGACACAAAGGAAGAGAGGGAGGGGAGGGGCACGGGTGTGTGTGTGGGGGGGGGGGGCTGGCAAAATTACAACGCATTTTGGGGCATTATTATTACACGCTTTTAATCGAGAATTGATCGATGTCACCATGGGCCACATACAGTAGGCCTACACTGTTAAAGAAAAAAAAAAAAAGTAACTTTCAAAAGGGCACTTGCCTTGTCCAGAGGGCAAAGGGCAGGTGCTCTAGCATCACCTCGTGTCTATCTGTGCACGTCTCTGCTGCACTGGTTACCCTTCAGTTTTAGAATAGATGTTGAGATTATTTTATTAGTCTATAAGTCATTGCATAATGAAGCACTCAAATACATATCAGATATGCTTTGAAAATATACACCCAGTAGGTCCCTCAGGTCCAATGGCACTGAGCTTTTAACACTAGCAGCGCCAAGCATTTGAAACTTACCAGCATAGCTAGGGGGTGGGTCAAATGCCCCCGCAGTCTTTAGAATGGGAGGCTGTTATTGACACACAATGGCCGCTAGATGGCGCTCGTGTGTGTGTTTGTGACACCAAATGAATGAATTCCATGTTTACTCAGGCCCGGTCGGATTTAGCCAAGCCGCTGGGGTAGGCTTGTGTTGCAGTTTTACCACATTAGTTATTATTTTGGGAATTTGAGCAGAAAGGCATTTTTCTTAACATGTATTATGATATATAGATATATATTATACTAAATAAATATATAATATTTGGGAGGGTTTTTATCGCATTGGGGGGATTTGGAGCACTCGTTGGGGCTGCAGCACCAATCTGGTAATCCGGCTTGTTTACATCCGGACGTGACGTATGTAGCAACATTCTGTGGAGGGCAGTAATAGTTGCATCGACACTGGCCGTAAGAAGAAGTGATTGAATACATTTTCCGCATGTTTGTTGTATTCTATTTGACATGTTCCTTTGCCTCATTTAGCACCAGCTGCAACAATCTCCTCCAAATCCGTTCTCTCCGTTAGCAGGGCTAACGTTGCACTCAGTAGCTTGTGCTTATTAGCTAGGTTTGGTAAAAAGCTTGTGCAGTGGAGGGGTTCTTTTGGGGGAATTATTGGATTATGCCAGCTAACGTTAGTTCCCAAGCTTGTTTGATAACTATTCGATGCAGTCTGCCAGGCTAGTGCCTGTCGCCGTCATGAATGAGACGGCCTAGTTTATATACGGCCCCAGCTTTTGTTTGCTTTTTACTTCAAATTAACGTTTTTGTGTTTTGGGGCCAACTCTTAAAATAATATAATACGGCATGCATAGCTAGCGAGAGATATTGCCCCCGCATCATTTTTGCAACTTTGCAACTGCTTGCTTGCTAGCTAGCTTAGCTAGCCTAACGTTGGGTGTATGAAACTGGATTGTGAACAATTGCACAACCCTCATCCCACGATGGAGGCTATCAACTGGGCTTGGGACTTTGCCTCTCATCGCTAACTGGAAACTGTCCCGGTTGAGCTAATGGTAGGTAACGTTAGCTAGCTCAAACAGTTTTTTATTAGGCTATTATTAGCCTATCCAACCAATGTGATTTAGTTGTAGTATACTGTTGTATGGGTGGGGGTTGCAGAGGGCTACAAACAAGAGTGTGAGGCAGCTCTGTAGGTCATTGAAGGCTATATATTATTATGATATGGTTGATAATAGTGAATAACATGTGCAAGTTGTGTGTCATAAAATGTAAAAAAAGTACACATCAGCTTATCACAGAGTTGGCTGTAATATAAGGTTGCCCCCTGTCCTTTGACATTCGCTACCCGCAGACAGACGGCATATTTGCATGTCAATGTATGCTCAAACTAATTTGAATTTCGTGGGGGTTGGGGGGGTTAGTTAGGGTGAGGAAAACGATGCGCGGTCTCTTTAGCCCTGAGACCATCAGGCAGGCAGCTCAGGAAGGCTATATATTAGTATGATATTATGTCTAATAATACATTTGTTGAAAGTAACGAGAATTACATGCCCACAAAACAGAGATAGGACACGAACATTACAGTTGATAATAGTGAAGGACAAGTTGTGTCATAACATTTGGAATCTCTATCTTATTTTCGTTGTAGATGGAATCAAACCAAAAAATGCGAATTTTGAACCGGCTCTCCCCTACCTACACCGAGACCAATTAAATTGTGTGATAAGTGATACGATGATAGGCCTATAAAAACATACATGTTCAAATAAAATGCCAGATCAGATGCCACATAAACTAAAGTAAACATCATCTTATTGCCACCCCTGAAAAATGCCTTGCCAACCCAGTTGCCACCCTAAGTGTAGGCAATTAATCTTTATTTTTTATTTTTATGTTGATTGTAAATGTTGGTGATATTTCTCCGTAGTTCATGTAAACGTTTTACTCACCAGTTTACAATTAACTTTGCCCTAAATAGAGAAAAAAATGGTTGCACCCGTGACCCGCCCACCTGACTGACCTGCAGAAACCACAACAATACTAAGCTAACGTTACGTGGTGACTGGAGCGATCCTCACTACCACAGCATATTTCCAGAGTGAGTCAGGTAAGCAAGCTATAATTTTTTGTTTGTTGTTGCTTTATGTTTAAAATGTTCAAATGTTCTGTCAAGTTTGACAATGTGAAATATGTGATAGAGCTCAACCACATGACTATTGTTATTGTATGACATGAGTTATTCTAAACTCTTTGGCTTACATACTGAAGCGGGGGGGGAATCTAGCTTCACATCAACTAGCTAGCTAGCACTAGTGAAATGAGACAACTGTTTCCCTCAGCGTGCGCTGTTGTCAAATGGTAGCCTGTAATGAAATGAGACCATCATGGTTTTCCTCAGCTAGGCCTATTTGCATGTCAATGTAAACCCGTGGGGGTTGGGGAGGGCTACAAGGTATGGCTTTTGGTTAGCCTACAGCCCTACCAAGAAATGTTAGTTCTGCTTCATTCCCACAGCAATTTTCTATAGGGAGGCTTTAGCGGCTCTCAACCTCAAGTACAAACCCTTCTCTACATGGCCGCTCAGAAGATCTACAAGTCCAACTGGGCAGCCAGGGTCCGTGCCACAGTGGTGTGGATGAAGACGCCCCACAAGGCCAAAGTGGTCTTGAAGGAGAAGCAGCAATTGCTCAGTGAGATCACATCTCAGTACATTCTTTTGATTATAGATGCATGATTGAAAAATGAATGATATTAAAGTGTAATGCTAATTTATCGTTTTTTGAATCATGCTTTTTATTATTTTGTCATTAAAGATAACAGCAACATACAATATGTTATTCACTCAGTTAGGCTATACGAAAATTAATGCTAGTAAATTGATAGATTTTGGGTGACTAATTTTGTTTGTGTGTGATTTGTTTGTGTTTTCCTGTCAGTTGGACCCACAGCTCAGGAAGTAGGTGGAGAAGGACAGAGTCAACAGCATGGACACAGGGGACTTCAGGAAGGCAGAGGAGTTTGTGGAGCCGATGCGTGTGCTGCACACATCCACACTCTGTGTCTCCAGTGAAAGAAACCATACCTGTGGCCAGATCATTCCAATCCTCTAAAAGTTGCAGGCCCATTACACTGTGCGCCAGGGGGACTCTGCCCAGCTAGCAGATCATGAGTGGGCAGCCAGCGGCCCGCTGACGACCAACTCGGCGGCCCTACGTCCTCCGTCAGTGCGTTGGTGGCTTGCTGCTCACACTGCACCACCCTCCCCACACACTGCATGCTAATGCACTCTATACGTTGCTATGCTAATGCATGTAATATTGCTAATAATGCATTCAATAAATGAGAACAGATGTGTGAACTTTTTTTTAATTTTATTTAAAGTAGCACATCAATATAACAGATTAATGCAATACTCGTAAGAGGAGACAGGTACAGTAAAGAAAATGTTCAAAAGCAGCATAACGAACATACAGTACATAACATATATCAGCATACATATAGTACACTATGAACAGCATATGACATTATGGAGATGGACACTAGACATATGGTAGGCTATATAAATACTCTAGACAGATGGCATGTACAGTAACAATCAATAGTTTGGACACCTTCTCATCCAGTTGAATGCAAAGGTGTCCAATCTTTTGACTGGTACTGTAACTGTACACAACTGTGCACACAACTCAGGTGTACAGTAGTCTGATGGCTGTACAACAAAAGCAGAATAACCTGGGGGGTTGTGTGTAGTCAAGACGTCATGGCCGATCTAAAACACAGAATTCAAAATAAATTTGACTTTGTAAATGGCTGAAAGAATTGGTCTTTGATAAGTATATATAATTAAAAAAATGTGAACAGGTCAGAAAAAACAAACACCAACCATAAGAACTGGCGTCGCATGCTGTGGTTTGTGGACGATGTGGCGTGGAGTCCCATGTTCGGGCCCCAAGGTAGGTGGTCTAAAATAAGATAAAAAATAATATTAAGATAAAGTAGGTGGTCTAAAATAATATTTAAAATAATATTAAGATAAAGTCTAGACCAAGTGCCCGGCTATAGAGTACCTGGTCTGCACGTATTCTCAAGTTTTTCCCAGTTTCTGGCACCTTCCAGTTTGGATGTGCCAGAGCCCATAGGCCACCTGGGCTGGAGGGAGAGACAGGACAATTAACCAAGTGAAAGAGACAGAAATACTGCACACAGAAGAGACATTGATATGACTGTCCAGCCTGTGATAGACATCTGAAGTTTTGCAGAATCTAATAAGATGGCTAATTTTAGCAATAATAGCTTAGCTAGCTAGTAGTGCCAACTGCCTACCTAGCACAGCCTACTCATTGACCAAATGAACATGGGAACTTTCACAGACGTTGCCAGAGCATTTGGGACAGTTAGCTATTCTGTTCTCTCTCAAAATGATTAAAGATTGGCTTATAGCCAATCAGACGACGATTACATTGACAAAACTGTAGCTAGCTAACGTTAGCCGAGATGAATTTGCGTCAGGCAGCCTAATGGTGGCCAACGAACAAAGGCCCTCCACAACGCCTCACAAAAGTTCAAGAAACGGTCACAACTGAAATGTTTCAAAGTTGCCAACTCAACGTTACAATTACCACAAAAAGCAGAATGTATAACACTCATGGCGACAGAGTAATTTTAGCACTAGCCTAAGCACTAGCCTAGGTATGCTGCTAACGTTGGAGATGAAGTAAACATGGAGATGTTACAACGCCTGTTGCTCATAGCACTAGTGCTTATTCATGTATATTGTCCTCTTATTTCGGTTATTTCAGTTATAATATTTCAGTTATTCAGTCCCTCATCACCTTTGCGCTAGCTCGCTACCTAGCTCGCTAGCTAGCTCGCACTCCACTGGAGAGTAAACAAACAGTGCGCCCCACAATGCACAGCGCATCTGACTACGGGTCTTTTTTTAGGTCAAACATGTTGCGTCCGTCCGAGAACGGGCGGTTTCACACAACTGGAGCTTCCTAGAAATCGGTTGTGACCGCTCCGAAAACACCTCTTCAGGAGGGTCTCGGAGCGGCTGTTTTAGTGCACACTTGTCTGCGATTGTTGTGTTCACACAGGCCCATACAGGGCGCTCTCGGGCCCAAAGCTCGTTTGGTGCGCACAAACTGTGTTCGGAATCGCTCCCTATTCACTATATTGAACTATATAGGGCGTCAGCCATTTTGGGCTGAACGAGGGAGCGATTCCGAACACAGCTTATGAAACCACCCTAAGTTACTCCCTTTACGCACAAATATAATGAGCGGATATTTATTCTTGATAAGTTCATGAGGTAACTTACAGTAGGATTGATCATTTTGTGTGCATAAACAGTGGCTAAGCATAAAACATAAACACACAGAGCTAGCTAACATACAGTGCTAACATAAACAGTGCTAGCTAACATAAGCAGTCGGCAACATTACAGTAACGTCAACATTACGGGTAAGAATGGGCTAATGTTAGCGAAGCTAGCCAAACTTACATCATCGACGAGATCCAAATTGTTGTCACGTCTCTAAATCCCCCAAGCTCCTCTTCTGATGAGCTGGACTCAAATACAGCCTCTAAAACCTCAACACATCTCCTGTTTTTGTGTTTGTTTGCTCATTTTATCTTCTCCGGTAGCCTAAGTTCATTCAGGTAACGTTAGCCCAGCCGGATTCAAAACATCCTCCCTAGTTGTTTGCAAACCACATGGCACAGTTTTATCCAATGGGGGGCTCTCTTGATAGAAAGTGGTGTATAATGTGGATGGTCATTGGTTTATTATGTCTGAGACTGATAGACAGCTGAATCCATGGGGAAAGCGCCAACCAATGGAGATTCAGAGAAGGCGGCGTAGGCCTTCAGGAACCAATCATAAACGCTGTAAATCTCAAGACACGAAACAGACGTCTTATACACAAAACAACGGTGTAAAATTATGTATATGATTTCTGTGCGTGTTGATATGGCGGAAAAATCTATAAAAACGTACGACGCCACCGCGGGCGCAGACTCCAGAGGGATAAAGCACAGTTCTTTTTACTCACACCAATGCTCCTATATAATTATAATTATATTATACTCCCAGTTATATTATATATTTGCTTTGTCCAGATTGCCAGTTGAACAAAAACGATCCAAGTGCCAAGTGCAACATTGTAACATATTATTCCCTGAACCAATGCAAACGGTCTAGAGGGTTGAATAGCCTGCACCCCTAGTAATTTTGCATTCATTCAATAGCCTACATAAGCATTCACATCCATAAACATAAGGCTGTGTTTTCAAGACATTCACAGCATTTCAAAATTCAACATTTGCATCATAGACTATTGAGTGCTATTCGTTTGAAGACATTTGACCTGTGTTGAGCTGATAGCATACGTTTTGAGATTAAACATAGTTTTATCTAAATGAGCCATTGTGTGAGTTTAACCTTTTGCATTCATTGTTGAAATCACATATAGTCTACCACAAAAATATTATTGCTGTGCACATTCTTATATCCATATGTAAGGATGGATTATTCATTCAACCTTGATTCCTATAAAAAAAAAACATATTGATGAACCTAGGCGACATCTGCTGGGAGAAAGTAGCATTGCAGCCTTCAGGTCAGGTAAAAAAAGATGGCTGACCGGCTTTTAGCCAGAATACACTAAAAAAATGACCAAACTACCTTTTCCTGGTGGGATTTCGAAGTTTCAAAAACACTGACACGTAAAACGCACATATCTAGGAAAAGTCATGAAAGCAGGGCGCTGTAACTTGAACGGTTGCAGAGAATTATTTTTTAATGTAGTTGCATGGGTCACCTTGACCCACCCTCAGCTATTCTAGTGTTAATGGTCCCTAGAGCCAGGACAAAGAGGCATGGAGAGGCAGCTTTTAGTTTGTATGCCCCCAGCCTTTGGAATACCCTGCCAGAGGACCTGAGAATGTCTGAGACTGTGGTAACTTTTAAGTGAGATTTTAAAACACACCTTTTTAACATTGCTTTTACCATGTAGTTTTAATATATTAGTGTTCTTAATTTGCATTATGTTTTATCGTTTTTATTGTACAATAGGACCCCACTTATCCGAACCCAACGGGACCGAAGCTCGTTCGTATCTCTGAAATGTCAGCTACTACGCCAGCTAGTATTTGCACTCGGTGTTGTCTCACCAAAGTTGTTTGACCCAACCAACCCCAAAAAGCGCTCGCAAATTTATACCCCTCTTCCATCACGTGTTCCAATGTGAACAACCAACCACAAAACTCTGACAACAACCAATGAAAAACGTAGGCATATCCCACGTCGTCTGCCGACCTTTATAACTCACCCATTCTTGAGATATAGGACAAAACAGGTTTGAAAGTTGAACTTTATAATCTTTGTTCTACCCTATTTTCAAATTGATATATTTGTAGAGAAGGGTCTAAGCTATCAATCCATGTAAAGGTGCAGGTAATTCATAAAAACACATTTTCTTAAAATATACATTATTCATATCACAACTTCATTTTTTACAACTCTGGCCGTAATACCAAAAAAAATGTTAATAGTATTTCTTCCACTCCAGCAAGGATTATAAGTTCTCAGACAGGTAATACTAATGTTCAGTTGCCTTAATGTGTAAGAACATTCAATATATACACTTCAATACAAATTTCACACTATTCTGAAAAACCCAACTCTGAAATCCCTTATTTTCTTACCTTTGATTTTAATATTAAGACAATAAAAAATGTTTTTTTTTTTATAAATCAATCAATCAGATGTATATCACTAATAACCTTAATAGATAAAGACTATAATTTGGACATTCAGTTAACAAAGCTTTTGAAAATGAAGAAAAACATACATCGGCCGGAGTTGTAAATTTGTGCCGGAGTTGTGAATCTCTCTGCCGGAGTTGTAAATCTCTAATGGAGTAAAAAAAAAACTCAGTTTAAGAATACTTTAACCCAATTCAATAAAAACAACATTTATATCCAACATGCTGTGTGCCATAGGCTATCTGCCTTTATTGAAAAAATACCAAGAACTTCTTTATATAAAGTAGATTGAATAAAAAACAACTATTTTCTTTAAAACCCCCCACATATTGGTCAAACATTCCTCAGCGCAGGGAGAGAACATCCCGGTGCCTGCCCTGCCTCACAAACACCAACAAAAACATAAAAATATAATCGCCATTCAGGCTGTAGATCCATAATAACAGGTCAAAATAAACAGGCACTCCTCGCCATCCAACTCAAAACAAATAAAAGTGCTGGAACTGCTCTGGGTCCCTCTGTGGAGGTAGAACTGGGTGATGACACCATCACGATTGCAGGGTTGGGGGGAAGGAGGTGGAACAGGGGCGGGGGTGGGGGCTAGTGGTTGACGAGGCCTTGCATCATCATCATCAGGGGGGGGCGCGCTTGCTGAGGGGGCTATGGGGGTCCTGCTGCAGGAACTGGAATAGCTTCTGGTGCACCTGGGAGAGCACGGCTGACATGTGGTCCCTGGTGACTGGGTCGTCGTGGTCCAGGTTCATCACCGCTTCCTCCAGGTAACTGGTACGGCAGAAGGACAGAGGGAGACAGGTTAGACTTCGAGAGACAGACAAGTCACTAGCACAGGGAGACAGGTTAGATTGTATTGGTGTGAATCGTAAAGTTAGTGACATCACGGATGTGTTGCCAGTAACCTGGCGTAATTCTGAACTGAACATTAAATATGCTTCCTAAATTGGAAAATGTAGAATTCAAATGTTATCTTACCAGCACGACTTCAGCATTGGGCAACAGGTGACGCACATGCTCTCTCTCTATGAAGTCCATGACATCAGCGGCTATGCTGAAGATCTCTCTTGTACGACTTGATTGTACTGGTGATGACTCCCCACTTAGTTTCACCAGAATGTCTACAACTGGACTGAAACAGACATCCTTCCTGCCAAGTTTAGGGTGAACATTTGTTGTTGGACCATGGGGATGCATAAACTCCACTTTGACATCTTCATGCTCAGTGTCCACATCTATGGTCTGTGCCAGCCACCAGTTGCCATCATACACAACGGCAAGCCAGTCTCCCTTATTAAGGCTATTGACAGTAGTTATTGCAACGATGCCCTCTGGATATTTCAGTTGTTCCTCCTCCATCTCTCCTTCCATCCTCTCTTCCTTCTGTCCTTCCATCCTCTCTTCCATCTCCTCTTCCTTCCCTCCTTCTGTCTGTTCTTCCTTCTCTCCCTCCATGTCCCAGTCTGAATCTTCCATATCTACCAATCCACCCATATCCTTTTCCATCTCCTCCATCAACAGGGATAAAGGGCGTGTCTTTTTTGCCTTTCCTGACTGTCCTCCTGTTTTGCCTCCCCTTCTTTCCTGCCTCTCTCTCCCCTGGCTTGTTCCCTCTCCTGTGTCCATCTCTGTCCTGCTTGTTTTGTCCAGCTTTGTCCTCGGTCCTGTCTTTCTCTTTGTCTGGCCTCTCCCCATTTCCTGACTGTCCTGCTGTCCTGTCCTCTTCCCTGTCCTGCCTTTCCGTCCGTGTTGATCAGGCTGTTGTTCTTCTGGGTGGCCATGAAGATAGAAAGTAGCTGGGCTAAAGCAAGAGCAAAGCAATGGCTCACTGCAAAAGCAGGACAGCTGTCGGTGGCTGACACAGTTTTGATGTGGGATGACCTGGTGTATTTTTCTCGTTGATGGAATTGGTTTGAGTGGTACTGTGAGTAGATTGTCAAATATTTGGATGTCTTCTTCCTCAATGTAGTACAGCTGGACACCCTTCAGACTGTTGGATACTTTTTCAAAGAATATGTGTCCATCCGTCACATCATTCCCTCTCAGAACCAGGTTGTCAGCCGTTCTCTTCACTGTTCCCCCAATGCCGTCTGGGGCACCCTTGCCATGGGATGTGGGGAAGAAGTTCCATGTCGCTCTTTGGTAACCCATTGTAGATGGTACCTCAGTCAGAAGGAAAAAGTTGGTCTTGTTCTTATATTGTTTGCTTGGACCATCAGACCAAAAGTGCACAGTGGTAACCAGTGGGAACTTTGTCTTGATGTGTTTCAAGATGGGATCCATGTGTGTCCAGATTGTTGAAGCATCTTGTCTCTTTGACTCTGAAACTGTGCAAAACCCTGCCTTTTCTCCCTTGGTGTAATACATTCCAGTATGTAGGGTAATCTGTGGCAGGTTTTGTCCAAAATGGCAGGATTGAACTTCAGATTGATACTTGCAGCTCCAGGATTCAGAAAAGTCTACATGTACAATGACTGTATTTTCATCACAGGTCTGGATTGTGTTTCTGTATTCCTTTGACTGATTCCGAACTGTTGTTCGTGTTGTTGTTTCATCTCTCAGTTTTCCCTCGTACTGTTGGGTGAGTTCTGCGAGATTGCCACTGTGCTCGACGAGTTTTGTGTTCATGTGGGTTCCACTGGCTGTTTCTTCTGGGACTCGCTCCCACTGCTTCCACTGCACAGGGATTTGGTCTTGGTCTGGGGACAGAACTGTGTGTTTGTTTACACACCGTGTGCAGGTGCGAAGAAGGCAGGCCTCGCTTGCTGGAGAGCAACAGACTAACTGAAAACTGTCTTCCAGTTTAGCCGTCTTCACTTCCCGTCTCCCACCTCACTTATTAGTTTGACTTTCTTTTCTTCAACTCTCTTCTTCCACCTCTGCCTTTCTTTCTCTTTTGCCACCTCTTTGCTCTCTGGGTTGCTGTTAACTTTCTCTTTTCTCTTCCTTTTATATTCCTTGTTACGTTGTCTTTGCTCCTCCACTGACAGTCTTTGTTTAGCCATGTTTTCCTAAAACACAAAGTATGAATAATTTTAACTAGACACTGGGATGTGCCTTTCTTTTAGACTACTTGACAAGATGTAGGTACTATGGTTTAAATGTAAGATGTGTTTTATATTTGAACACTTATAAATGGTTTAAATGTAAAACATACTGTAATATAATTAATTAATTTAAATTATGGGAAGTAAAAGCAGTATAAGAGTAGCCTACAGCTTGTCCATGCTCTACAAGTCAAAGATGTTGGGTAGGCTATAAAAGACTAAAATAATAAATCAGCATGTGTATATATTTATCCATAGGTAAAACAGTCAAATAACATTGGCATATGTAATCATGAGCATAAGTAATATTATATGTTCACAGTAGGATGTTATAGGAAGATTTTACAACTCCAGCCATTGACATTACAACTCCGGCCAATGGAAAATCGTCCGGAGTTGTAGTCTGCCGGAGTTGTAAAACGTGCCCTCTTCCCTACATCAAGTAAATATTGTACATGCTAGCTCTTTGTTGTTAGCACAGTTGCTAGCTGCTTCAAGAACAAAACTAACATATATAAATTCAATCCACAGCTCATACCTAATATTATCAATATTAAGGGGGCGGAGTTGTACTGCATTAGCTGTGACATCAGTGATATCAACATTGTTTGTCTAAAATATCAAAAAAAGTAACACTTACCTGAGCACATCATGTACTGCTGCATCCTTCATGCACAGGTGGCAGAGGGGTCCTCAGGCTTATAGCTGACCACTCTATTTCCTGATTAGAACTGTTTTTTTTTTATCGTCCGGAGTTGTAAGAAACTGAGGACACAACTTTGATAGGCAGATTTCTGAAAAAAATATTTTTTTAGAATTGTGTTATTTCTTGTTTAATGTGGCTTTAATTATTATTTTTCATTTGAATCATATATTTTCAAATTGGTGGTGTTTTTAATAGGTTTTTGGAACTGTGTGATATTGTGACCTCTTGCCGAGGACAGGTAAATTAACATGTAATCTCTATGTATAGATCATGTATTCAAGTAAATTCAACAGAAACAGTAAATACATATATACAAATACTACTATGGATATACACAGATCCCATAGATTTAAATGTGTATATATATTATTTATTATACATTTCATGATTTTTAACATAAAGATCACTTTTCTATGTAGGACGTGTTTTGTCCCAATTCTCAAGAATGGGTGAACTGTATGATGCCGTCAAGAAATGACGTTTGGAGGCAATGGACAAACGTTGAATTCTGACGTCTGACCAGGCTGGCTCACAACACGTATGTGTTCCTGAAGTCCATTAACTGGGAACGAAAAATGACTCGATGCTCCCCTGCTTCAGGTTGCTGACGCGCTTTCTGGCTACCAAGGAATGCAGCTCTCGCAGCAGACTCGTTTGCGTTTTGCGCTCAACATTTTCCTGCTTTAGAATAACAAAGAAATGAGACAATAGGCTACAGCCTACAGGCAACATGTAGGTCTACATACAGTTCTGTTTTTATTCACAGTAGGGTACAGTACAGTACATGTTTATTATGACAGATTTAAATGCAAGTACAGTACTGTAATGAAAATCCCACCAATAACCAGATAGCAGGCTCAAAAAAAAAAAAGTTTTTCAAGCCTGTCTGGTAGACCGGGAGGTTCGGGTCTCTGAAGTTCGGAAGAGTGGGGTCCTACTGTATCTGACACTATATTTTAATTTGTAATACTTTTACTTGTATTGTTTCTTTTAAATCTGTCTCACTGTGTTTGTATGACCCCCCCCCCCTCCAGCACTATACTCCACTACGACAGGACTCCACCAGCCCCCCCCGCCTCCTCCAGCACTATACTCCACTACGACAGGACTCAACCAGCCCCCCCCCCCCCCCCCCCACCTCCTCCAGCACTATACTCCACTATGACAGGACTCTGCCAGCCCCCCTCCTCCAGCACTAAACTCCACTATGACAGGACTCTGCCAGCCCCCCTCCTCCAGCACTATACTCCACTATGACAGGACTCTGCCAGCCCCCCTCCTCCAGCACTGTACTCCACTAAGACAGGACTCTGCCAGCCCCCCTCCTCCAGCACTATACTCCACTATGACAGGACTCTGCCAGCCCCCCTCCTCCAGCACTGTACTCCACTAAGACAGGACTCCGCATGCAAAACCTGCTGCACTCTGGCTCCGCATAGCCAAATCTTGCACATACATATCAACAGCCTACTGTAACATGTTGTGTGTGTGTGTGTTTTTTTTTTTTTTACATATGTGACAGCGGCTGGTGATTTGGTCCGCAACTCGGCAAACCCCGAAATGCGCTAGAGGGCAAAATAAATCAAAAAACGTTTTTTTTTGTTGTATTACCAAAGTTGAAGTTGTGAAGAACCCACTTACTATAACAGACAACAGTTTTAGGTTCACGAAATACGTTTAATTAGTCTGCAAACTAAGCTTGTTTTTAGCTGATTTCGAGCCGGGCTTGGGGGCGGGCAGATCGATTAGCATGATTTGGTTTCATTGGCTATTGCTTCCGGGTTCTCCGCCCCCCACCCTTCCCCAACACGCCGGCTTTGTTTACATTCAATCCCAAGTTAACCATGGATGCTACAGCTTTTGCTAAAGAGAAGACGGGGATGGCATCCAGGACATGGAAAGAGTTTTAAGAGCAGCTAAAACTCCAGCAGAGCAGGACTCGTTCGTACACGGAGTTTTATTCTTGATGACCTGTGATACAGAGATGACTGTATCAGCAAAGCACGTTGCTACCAAGCGCAGAGTTGGGTCGAACGAGGTACCAGATTCACACCACCGCCAAGCATTCTGCTTTGCTTTGGGGTAAGCTGATCTTTATACTATCTGTGCTGTTTATATTACATTAACGTTAGTCGTTTAGCAGAAGCTCCTTTCTAAACAAGTGACTAAGTCTAGCTAGCATAACAAAGGCACTAGCACTAACTAACAAAGGCTAGCTAGCTAACGTTAGCTAACATGCTAGTTAGCTGAGCTAGCCCTTTGTTCCTAAACTAGCCAGCTAGTCTATTTAATCAACACATTCTGGTACTATTTTATCTATATGGAGTGCCAGTACTGTGGGCAATAGTTTAATGTACTTTCTTCCTTCTATTCTATTGCAGTTTTGATGCTGAGAGACCTGGCATGGTTGTGGCCAGAGAACACCATGATGCACCGGCAGTCGAGTTTCAGCTGCTGCGCAAGCCTGATGTCCTGCCCCCCAGAGAAGGTCTTCTTGTGCAAGCCCCACCCGGACTGGACATGGCCAGACAGACGTATCTCTTTGACAAGATCAGAGAGTTCTGTTCTGATGAGGGACGAGACGTCACATGTCCCCCGCCAAACTCCACAGCAGCTCAGAACAAGACTGTCCGCTTGTAGATTCACTGCAGATCATCAGGACGGACAGCACTGCAGGAGAAAGGCCACAGCCTTTTCCTGTTTGTATACTGAAGCGTTGCTTGTTCTCTTGCACAGACTTGCCCACACTTGCACAGACTGCATTGTTAGAATATTGAATACTGAGCTGAGTACTGTTGTTATTACCTTGAGTATTGAGCTGGGGAATGTTATTACTTTGTTGTACACTTGATCACAATGAACACTATGCACCTTGTCTATAAAACAGACAACTGACTGTACACTTTAACACTTAGACTTGCCTTTTTT
Organism: Borostomias antarcticus; assembly: GCF_949987555.1. Classification (NCBI taxonomy): domain Eukaryota; kingdom Metazoa; phylum Chordata; class Actinopteri; order Stomiiformes; family Stomiidae; genus Borostomias; species Borostomias antarcticus. Next base: position 15,102,294 of record NC_140242.1, read on the forward strand.
TGTACACTTAACTACTTATGCTTGTACTTTATATCATGTATGTGACAATAAAGAACGTTAAATTTGAACTTCATCTTATATTGTTCTTAACTGCATTCACAACACAAGATTAATACTGACTCAAAGAGTGTGGGGTCATCAGTGAGAGAGCACCCCACTTGGCTGCCACTCTCAGTTAATACCCCAAGTTGACAGCCACTCTGACAGATAATGACAGATCGTCCAGTGGGGGAGTGGCTGGGGGTGGGGTTACCAGGCTATTGTTCACGCCCATTACCTGGCAGTCAGAGGTGTGAAAATGTTGGAGAACTTTGGAGGGAGATTTCTCAGCTAAGTTGATTTGGCAGTACTAGCATTCAAATAAGCATATCTTCTTCAATTATGTTCAGATTTCAATGTATGCGACCTCATTTGAAAGCTTACAATGTGCACTTTAATAATCTGTAATAAACTGAAAAATGAAAATGCCTAGTTGAGGACCAAATTACCAGCGGCGGTCACATATCTTTAAATTTGAAGCCGGTAACCATGACGGAGGCCTATCACCGAATCACATTTGTTTCTGATGAACAAAGTGCTGAATATGATTGTCAAGGATGGATCTACAGAATGATCTTCTCGTCTTGAGGATCTGATAAAATCAAACATGTTTAATATTATTGTATGTTTATAGTCTTGGCTCATGTAAATAGTGAAGTTCAACTACCGTGGACATTGTCAACAACCAGGTGTGCTCTCTCCAGCACTAAACAGCAAACTGGGCAGATATCTGTACCATGATGGGGAGAAGGGAAAAAAGTTGTCAGAAATTGCTGCAGCCCTCGAAATGTAGTTTAGTCTTGCAAATAATGACCCTGCAAGATCCCAGACTTTGCGAAATCATATAGTGTAGTTTATGACTAAAAACTCAATCAATAAATCAAAGCTTTATTAGGGCCCGAGCACACTGGCGGTGCGAGGCCCTATTGTATTTCGAAGGATTATTCTCCTTCTCCTTCTCCTTCTCCTTCTCCTTCTCCTTCTCCTTCTCCTTCTTCTTCCAAAACAAATGCCTTTTTGGCGGCCTAAACATCGATGAAAACGGATGAAACTTTGCAGATACGTCAGTCCCGGTGAAAAATTTGATAATTCATGGGTGACGGAAATGGGCGTGGCAAAACGGCTCAAGAGCGCCCCCTGGAAAATCTAAAATGGCGAGCCCCACCTTTCAGTTTGATGTAGGCGAACGAAATTCGGTGGGCATATGTATTTCATCGAGCCACACTTAAATGTCTCTTGGAGCTATACCCAACATGCAACAGGAAGTCCGCCATTTTGCTTTTAATGTGCCATTTTGTCCTTGTTTTGACCATTTCCATGCCTCGTACTTCGACGAACTCCTCCTACAGATTTCATCCGATCAACTTCATATCGGGTCAGCTTCATCTTAAGACCTTTGTGATCAAAAGTTATCAAAAAAATTGAGTTTTCACCAAACACCCTTGCCGTGGCGCCCCGCCAAAGTTTGACATTTCGCCATAAAACACGAAGTCCTCATAACTCCTCCATACATTATCCAATTTGTCCGATATATCTCACGCTTCATGACGGTTCTGTCCTGAACACATCTATGTGTCAGTATTGCATCATACTTATAGCGCCACCTATTGGTGAAACAGGAAGTCCTCATAACTCCTCCATACATTATCCAATTCGTCCGATATATCACACGCTTCATGAAGGTTCTGTCCTGAACACATCTATGTGTCAGTATTGCGTCATACTTATAGCGCCACCTATTGGTAAAACAGGAAGTCCTCATAACTCCTCCATACATTATCCAATTTGTCCGATATATCTCACGCTTCATGACGGTTCTGTCCTGAACACATCTATGTGTCAGTATTGCGTCATACTTATAGCGCCACCTATTGGTGAAACAGGAAGTCCTCATAACTCCTGCATACATCATCCGATTTGCACCAAATTGCTGACGCTTCATGAAGGTCACCTTCTGAACACATCTATGCATCGGTATTGAGTTACACTTACAGTGCCACCTACTGGTGAAACAGGAAGTACTCATAACTCCTACATACATTATCCGATTTACTCCAAATTGCTCATGCTTGATGAAGGTCGCATCTTGAACACATCTGTAGGTCAGTATTGCGTCATACCTACAGCGCCACCTACTGCTTACAGGAAGTCCTCATAACTCCTACATACTTTGTCCGATTTACACAACATTTCTCACGCTTCATCAAGGTACTGTCCTGAACACATCTATGCGTCGGTATTGAGTCACGCTTAGAGCGCCACCTACTGGTGACAGGAAGTTTCTGTCAGTACTGGACACCGAAATAGCACACCCTTTAACGGCGCCACACCCCGACCTGCGTGGGGTGCGAGGGCCCGCTCACTGCTGCTCGCAGCACTAGTTTGTATAGTGCATTTCATACATAGAGGCAACACAATGCACTTTACAGAGAACAAGGGAGGTGGGCATAGGTCCCACCCAGGCGCGCAGATTGGCTGGAGCAAGGGGGGGAACTGCCCCCCCCTGGTGGCCAGATGTGCAAACTGTCTGCAACGCGTCCAAAACATGTATTCTAGAGACTGGGTCGCGACCGGATCGGAGAAATGCACTGAACAGCCTGGCTCCTGCTTGCGTGAGAATTGATCGCTTTGCGGTGCTTATTCCTCATCCAGTTATGGGTGGATGGAAAACTTTCAACTGAATGTTCATATTGTTCTGATAATTGTAGGCTATAGCAACATAAGAGTGGCAGCTTTGACAGCAACCCAAACATGAGCAAATCCCATAGCTGTAAGCCTACAGTACCATGAACAAACTGTTGGATACTGCATATTTGCTGTGCAACATATCCATTGTCCAGTTTTCAAATCGATTATTTATTTTATTTTATTATGTGTATTTATGACATGTCCAATATGTTTACAAATAAAATGTTATTATGACTTAAGGCTAGCCAACATTGTTGCTGTTGTGCTGCGTGGTGCAGAAAGGACAGATCCTCAAACAAACACAGAGACTGAGTGATCAGGGGTGCGTTTCCCAGAGGCATCGTAGTGCTACGTCCATCGTAAGAACGTTGTTAGGTCCCTCTCTAGGTGGCGATGTGTTTCCCAGAGCCTTCTTAGGCCAAGGTATACCTTGGCTACGAAGGCTCTGGGAAACAGCTCCGGACCCATGGTACATCGTAAACTGGCCTTACGATGTACCTCGTGTGTACTTCCCCTGGAGCCGAAGAGCTGTCCCTTGGCGATGTGCTCCGTTCATCCCATTATAGTTTTCGCACGATCAGAGCAAAATTATACTTTTAAAAAGGACAGTTGCAATAAAGCGCATATCTATCCCTACCTGCGCGAACTACATCATTAGTGTACAATAAAAGGATAGTCACAATATAGCGCACATCTGTCTACCCTACCTGAGCATAGCCTACATAACACATCATGGGAATGTTGTCGTTAAACATTTTATTGAGCCAAATAAAATATAGGGACTATCCATAATATAAATTCAACACTTTCTTATGTAAAGGAGCAATATTTTCTTATGTTAAGGAGCAATTTGATGGCATATGACTTTTCTGGCTGTCTGTACCCCACCACTATATAGGATACCGACAGATATTAGGCGAATTGATTAATCTATTGAGGCCTTCTAGACCAATAGTAGGGTATAAACACAGGTAGTTAAGGTCCGCTTCTATTTAGTGTGTCATAGCCAACTCGTGCTTCGTGTAGGCCTATAGGCCTACATCATGGCTGCATGAAAACAATATTGTGTTTAATTTATGAGTGGCATAGGCTATTGTGTCATGTAGGAAATTTTGAAATGCCTATCAACATTTCCTACCTGACAGGACGCGCTACCCATAAATTGAACATAACATAATGGGTGGTAGGTCATACTGATGAGGGAGGCTATATGACAACTTTTCAGAACACAGAGTGAACAAAATCAGTCACTTATTTAGCTATCATCATCATCATTCTAGCTCCTTCCCACTCATGTCATCAGCTGTCCCTGCCTTTTAACCTTTGGCTCTCTGCTTTCTGTTTCCCCACCTCTGCCTTGTGGCATTAAGTGCTTACTGTGCTTAGTTATATGATTCACTCAAATATCATATTAGAGACTACAGTGATAGCTAACACCTAATGCAGTTGAACGAAACATGGATATTGGAACGAATAATCAGTGTTTTGAAATGTTGTGGGTCAATCATGCAGCTGTAACAGAATATGCACATTCCAATGTTCGTGCAGGGCACGTATTTTTACCCCTATTATAATGTGATGGTGGGAGGGGAGGGGGTGGGTGGACTGATTGCCCCCCCTGATCAAAAAGTCAAACTGCGCGTATGGTCCCACCCCTACATATTCCAGAGGGAAGCAAAAAAACAGCATCACCCAGGGGCCAGAAAAGTGAGCTGTAAAAATTCTTCCCTGACCCCTCTTAACGAGGTGATCGAGCAAGCTCCTGGAGTATGTTTGTCTAACGGCTTAGAACATTTATAAAGGAATAAATTACATTAAATTACATTTTCAGAGAAGGGCTAAAACCATCATAGGAGAGACATGGCAAACACTGGTATACATCTGTGTGTGTGTGAGTGTGCCTGGGCCCAGATAGAGGCAGGGGTTGGGGTAGGGTGGGGGTAGGAAAAGGATACGGACCTGGGTTAGGGTGAGGGAAGGGGATCTGGGCCCAGGACTGATGTATGTCTGTGTGTGCATGAGTGTGAGTGTGCCTGGGTCCAGGTAGAGGCAGGGGTCGGGGGTAGTGTGGGGGTACGAAAAGGATACGGACCCGGGTTAGGGTGAGGGGAAGGGGTACTGGGCGTGGACTGGTGTATGTCTGTGTGTACGTGTATGTGTGTTAACTAAATGCTACACATCCACAGCAGACACGGGGGTATCTATCGGACTCAGGGTGGTCTGCTGGTTACAGTGGGGCATCCACTGGACCTGGTTAGAAGGTAGGAGGGAGAGGGGAGGCAGAAAAGGGTTAGTAATGGCAATGGCCCTCATGTACTAAGCGATCGTACGACGGAAAACTGGGCGTATGGTCATTTTCAAGACAAGATCGGCATGTATCAATTTGGCTGTGAGCGGAGACTGCGACCAAATCTCACGTCAAGTCTGAGACCGTGTACGCAAATTTGAGAACCGTCATGAGACCGATTCAGACTGGCATAAGCGCAGCGCAGCTGTAGCCGGTTTGGGCCGACTATGCGTTGTGTCTCTGGTGCTACGAATGTCTTTTGTTGGTGAATGATGATCCTGACGACTTCTTGGATAAACCATTCTTTTATTGAATCCCGGGCCTCTCTCTCTCGCTCTTTCTCTCTCTCTCTGTAATGGTTTGCACACATACACGTACAGCATACAGGTTGTTACCACGGAGCAGACCTCTACGAACAAAGAAAAAGTGCGCGAACCTACGTTAGCCAACTGAGCTAGCTATAAACGATATGGTCTCAGTATAACTTTGCTAAACTCATTAACAATTAAAAACATGCACCAAGCTCATACATCAACTTTATGAAAGATAATATTAATCACACCTTCACCTCATGACCGAACTACAACTAATTATATAAAACAGAGATTACTCCACAAGTGCAGCTTGTTCAACATGACGTACCTCTCTGATGGTCAGAATCAGATTGACTGCTAGAGCTAGGAAGGCAAGGCAAGGCAAGTTTATTTATATAGCACATTTCAGCCACAGGGCAATTCAAGGTGCTTTACATGAGACATTAAAAGCTTTAAAACAAAAAGCAAGACATTATAGACATTTAAAACAAAAGGCAGGACAAATTAAAAGCATTAAAACAAAAAGCAAGTCATTATAGACATTTAAACAAAAAGCAGGACAAATAGAATATAGGAATAAAAGTTACAGTGCAGTATACTGGTAAACATAGCTCCTCTTAGAAAGCAGTGGCAAAAAGAAAAGTCTTCAGGCTTGTTTTAAAAGAACCAAGAGTTGCAGCAGACCTGCAATTTTCTGGAAGTTTGTTCCAGATATATGGAGCATAAAAACTGAATGCTGCTTCTCCATGTTTTGTTTTAACTCTGGGGACAGAAAGCAGACCTGTGCCAGACGACCTGAGGGGTCTGGATGGTTCATAGCATATGAGCAGATCAGAGATATATTTTGGCCCTAGACCATTCAGTGCTTTATAAACCAACAGCAGTATTTTAAAGTCAATTCTTTGACAGACAGGAAGCCAGTGTAAAGACCTTAGTACTGGTGTGATATGCTCCACTTTCTTAGTCTAAGTGAGGACTCGAGCAGCAGCGTTCTGAATCAGCTGCAGCTGTCTGATCGATTTTTTAGAGAGACCTGTATACATGCCGTTACAGTAGTCGAGTCTACTGAAGATAAACGCATGGACAGGTTTTTCCAAATCCTTCTGGGACATAAATCCTTTGATCCTTGATATATTCTTCAGGTGATAGTAGGCTGACTTTGTAATTGACTTAATGTGGCTGTTGAAATTCAGGTCTGAGTCCATGACTACACCAAGATTTCTGGCTTCGTTTGTGGTTTTTAGCATTACTGATTGAAGTTGAGCACTGACTTTTAATCGTTCTTCTTTGGCTCCAAAGACAATTACTTCAGTTTTATTTTTGTTTAGTTGGAGAAAGTTCTGGCACATCCAATCATTGATTTGTTGAATGCACTTACTCAGCGCCCAGGAAAACCCAATATGCATCGCGTCAAAACAAAATAAAAGTCTCAATTTCAAAAGAAAAGCATATAATGATAGGACCACAGAATGAAGGATGTTGGTCAAATAAGCCATTGAAATAACATTTTGTATACCAATATTGAACATATACATTTCCTCTGTTACATTCTCCCCTCCTTAAATTTGCCAAAATCCTGAACGCCTTGAATTGCTAAATTTCACCAGCATCTTTCAGCATCAAAGCTTCATTTAAACACTACAGATTTATGATGACACCTTCGCCCTCCTGGACCAACTATCAAAGATCTAATCTTTGAGTTCAGTTAAAAACTACCTGTGAAAACAGATCAGAAAACAGTAGGGAGGTTGATCAGCCCTCCAACCCTTCTGGAACATAAAGATGCAGCCTACACCTTATTATACACGGTCCGCTGGCACTTATGTCTGATAGTGTCTCAAAACAATAACAACATAAAACTGAAGTGGAGACAACACTCCCTACGCTACTGACTGAGCTCTGTGTAGCGGCAACAATCGCGATGTAACAGCCCTCTGAACCATGTTCTCTATAAGCCTGTTGACTGGCTTGACTACCCTCCCGACTCTTGTAGCTATCCCATCTCTGACCGTTACTTGGGTAGAGTCATGCCCAGGTACGAGCTGTGGGTCGTCATGATGGTGACCAGAGATTTGAGGTATGACAGAGTCGTTGCTGGGAACAGTCTGTGTCTCATCAGAGCCAAGGGGAAGACTGACCTGAGTGAGGACCGTGTCAGTCTGTAAGTCAGGGGCAATATAGATATTGTCCACCCCATCAGCCTCATCACAGCGGGTATCAGCGTCATTAGTGAGTTGAGAAACAGGCTCCTCCACCACTGTGTCTTTGTCAACAGCATGACCTGACTCAGACTGGACCCACAGGGATGTCCGCTCTTGAGATGACTCTACCTCCAGACTGAGTCCATCCATCTCCCCTTGGAAGCTGGAACCACCGGCACTAGATGATCTGTACACTGATTGACTCTCAGGAGGTTCTCGGACAGGGAGGAAGCTCACATCCAACAGTAGGTTCCTGTGCACAACTTTGCACCGGCCTGAACCATCACTGACTTTGTAGATATGAGTTTTGGGGTTCCTTTCGAGAACAGTATAAACCTCTGGTTCCCACTTATCAGCCAGCTTCTTCTTCCCCCTTTCCCCTTTGTTGGCCAGCAGCACTCGATGCCCAACATGCAGAGAGACTCCCTTGACCTTCTTATTGTACTGACGGGCCTGGTGTTCTTGTTCCCTGACGGTGTGCTGCTGAGCAATTCCAGAGGCCTCAGCCAGGAAGAAAGAAGAGACTTTGAGTAGCTACTGAAATCGGTCACAATAGGGTCATGCAGGACGGACTTGAATATGACGTCTACAGGAAGCCTTGGGACACGGCCAAACATCAGGTAGAACGGTGCATATCCAGTGGTTTCATGAGCAGTCGCGTTGTAGGCGAAGGTCAGCGTCTGGATCTGTTGTGGCCATTCCTGTTTGGCTCTGAGAGGGAGGGCACGCAACATATTGCCTAGTGTGCGGTTGAAACGCTCTGTGCAGCCGTTGCCCATAGGGTGATAGGCTGTGGTATGGGACTTAGCAACGCCGGACAGCTGCAACAGTTCAGACACTAGCTCACTCTCAAAGCTGGCACTGAGTCTGAGTGGATGCGCTCAGGGAAGCCATAAACCCAGAAGACATTGTCCCACAATTTCCTTGCGATCTGTTTGGCGGTCTGGTTCCTGCAGGGAAAGGCGTGAGCCATTTTTGTGAAGTGGTCAGTCACCACAAGGACATCAACAGAGCTCTTATTCTTGTCCTCCGCTGACCAGAGGTCGATGCAGACGAGTTCCATGGGGGCTGAGGTCTTTATGCTCTCCAGTTCCATGGGGGCTGAGGTCTTTATGCTCTCCAGTGGGGCTCGTGCAGAAGGCTCTGGAGACTTGGCCAGCACACACCTCTCACAGCACCGGACATACTCCTTCACATCTCTTTCCATGTTTGGCCAGAAGAACCGCTGCCTCGATAGATGGAGGGTCCTGACTTGACCCTGATGTCCCGCCCTGTCGTGGACTCCTTCCAGTGCCTTCTCCCTCAAAGTGGCTGGCAGCACAAACTGAAGCCTCTTTATCTTGCACACAGGGTCTTTTGTCTCTCTGTACAGCATCCCATCCTGGACCTTAAGCTTCTCCCAGTGCTTGAGCAAGGCCAGAGCCCTGGCATCCATACCACACCTCTCCCGCCTGGAAGGGCGGCGGCGGCGAACAACGAATGGCAGGACACTTGAGACAGCAGGGTCTTGGAGTTGGTGGTCTTCCAGCTCACGTGAAGTAAGTGAAGGCAGGGCATCCTGACCAGTAGGTTGAAGTTGTTGGACATGGTGGGTGAGGTGAACAGCTCTAATCTCTGAAGTCGTCTCCCAGTTACTATGATGTAACAAAGCAGCCTTGACCTCCGATGAGCTCCAGGAGCCAGTAGTGTCTTTGGCCGACTCAGCCTGCTGGACCAACTGGAGGTGCTGGGTCCCTTGTCTGAAAACCTCCTGTACTCAGCCTCAGCACCTTCTGCTTCCTGCTCCAAACTCTCATAGGGCTCTTGAATGAGACGATTGCTGACAGAAGAGACGAAGGGAGTGCGGCTCAGTGCGTCTGCCACAACATTCTTAAGGCCTGGGATGTACTTCAGGTCAAAGTTGTAAGACGACAGCTTGTTCACCCACCTCTGCTCGTAGGCATCCAGCTTGGGTTTGGACAGTATATAGGTGAGTGGATTGTTGTCTGTCCACACTGTGAAGTCGTGCCCTTTCAGCCAGTGACTGAACTTCTCTGTCACACTCCACTTTAAGGCCATAAACTCGAGACGATAGGCTGGGTATCTCTGCTGCGACTTGCTGAGGGTCTTAGTAGCAAAGGCAAGGGGGCGTGCCTTAACTTCTCCAGCAGGCAGCTGAGACAACACAGCTCCTAGGCCATCCAGTGATGCATCTACAGATGATGCGGATGAAGGGTATTGAAAAGTCTGGATGAGCCAGTACAGCACAGCTGAGGAGCTCACTCTTGAGCCTGTTAAAGGCATTCTCACACGCAGGGGTCCAATCTGCGGAATTCAACTTCCTGAACATGCCAGCACTCTTGTTAGCATGACCCAGAAGTCAACTCTTAGTCCTTCCCTTCCTCTTTTGGCCTGCTGTTAAGGCGAACAGTGGTTTGGCGATGGCCGAGCATCCAGGGATGAAGCCCTGGTAGAAGAAGACCATGCCCAGGAAGGATTTCAGTTTCCTGACGGATGGAGTGCAACCGTCATCCTCCATCAGTGCCTCCCTCCGCATCTTAGAAATGGCATCTACCTTGTCTGGATCCACAGCCACACCACTCTGGTCAATCACGTGACCAAGGAACCTGACGGACTTCCGCAGCAGATGACATTTCTTCGGGCTAAGTTTGAGATTGTTCTCCCTCAGCCTCTGCAAAACCACTTGGAGCCTGCTAAGTGCCTCCTCCTCTGTGAGAGCGAAGACAAGGAGGTCGTCCAAGTAGCAGAGTAGACTGGTGAAGTTGAGATTACCGAAGATGTTTACCATCATCCTCATGAAGGAAGCCGGACTGTTGCAGAGCCCTTGAGGCATTCTATTGTACTCGTAGAGACCAGCCGGTGTGGTAAAGGCGGTGTACTTTTTGTCTTCCTCACACATGGGGATATTATAAAACCCAGCGGTTAGGTCCATCGTGCTGAAGAAGGCATTGCCTCCGAGCGCTGCAAGGCAGTCTGCCTGGTGAGGGAGCAGATGGGCATCCTTCAGAGTCCGAGCGTTCAGCCACCTGAAGTCCGTACAGATCCTCAGTCCACCATCCTTCTTCCAGACCAGAACGAGAGGAGATGCATACTCGCTGATGGACTTGCGGATGATCCCCATCTCTTCCATCTCCGTGAGCACTTGCCGGAGCTGTTGGTAGTGTGCAGGAGGAACTCTCCTATACGGCATGCGGAACGGACGGTCGTCTGTCAGGCGGATGCGGTGTGTGAACCCTTCTGCTTTGCCACAGTCAAGGGCATGTCTGGAGAAGATGTCTTCATATTCTTCAATCAACTCAACAAGCTCTCTCTTAGAGTTGAAGCTGGTCTGGCATGAGTCAATGTCAAGGTCGCTCAGACCCAGGCTGGCGAGCCTGTCTTTGATGTCAGCATCTGTGGCGGTTGGCTTACTGACCTTTTCTGGCTCCCTGTCCTCCATCCTGCAGGAGCCATGTTGAATGTCCAGGTCCTCCACTGCCAGACAAGTGGATACATCTGCAACCTTAGAGTTGCGCTTCAGGGTGATCGGTTTTGATGAGAGGTTTGTCATCTTCATGGGCACCCACCTATCCCCCCACATAGGTGTGATGACCCGACCAACCAGAACGTCTCTCTGACCAGACTTGGAGGTGGTAGGCTCCACAATGACTGTGCTGCCAGGAGAAACCGGCACATTGCTGGGTAGCCTCCCCCATACAAGATGTTCACTCTGTGGGAGCAGTGTAATAGCTCGAGGCAGCTTCATGGTGCCGATCTTGTTAGGGACATCCATTCCCCTCCATCTGGTGGTACATGACATCATATCCAAGAACTGCTCATAATCAAGAGGCAAATGCTTGCTGCCCACAGATATGAGTTTCCAGTAGTCATCAGTGTCTTTCATGACACGCATCAGGTGTTTGAGGACATTCGACCCGACGATGAGCTCGTCGCGCTGACCTGCTACCACCAAAACAGGCACGGTACAGTTCTGTCCATAGACAGTCAGCATCAAGTCATACATATATTTGGGGTGCGTTTCCTTTCCTCCGCAGCCAACAAGTACAATACGTTCCGCTGATTGGGGTCTTCCCAGAGCTCCAGCTTCTCTGAGTTTACATTCCGCCTCCTCATTTAGAGTGCAAGCCATGGATCCTGAATCTATCATGCCCTTCAGTTCCACCATGCCATATACTGTCACCTGAGTATAGAACAACTCACTGAAGGCAGGCACCCCTGCCGATCCTTGAACCACGACTTGATATTCTGGCATAGCTGAACATGTGTTGACATAGAGAAGCTCAAGATTTGATTTATCTTCACTGAGGGCTTTATGGCCACACTGCCCCTCTCCAAATGTGGGTGCCTTAGTTTCCCGGCTGATCCCAGTTGGTGCCAGTCTGACCCATTTGTCTCTGTCCATTTCTGTCACAGTCCCTCTTCCAATGACCAGGACTGAAGCATGAGAGACACAGGTTATCCTTCCTACAGTGCATGAATGTGGAATGTCTGGAGTCACCACAGACCTTACAGTTCCTCCTCTGAACTCAACTCAACATGAGATGCTGGGGTGCGTTGCTGGGGGGTCTCAGGATGAGACATTATCTCTGGGGCTTGCAGCCCACACGGCGGGACCAGGACACGAGTGGAACAAAACCTGGGGGTTCCCAACCCACCCACCCTGGGTGTCTGTGGGTCATCCCTTAAAAACCACCCTCTCCCAAAGCCTACACTGGAATAACTCTCCCCATCAGAAACCCCAGCTCCCTCTGAACTAGCTGGTGGTTCCATGACACACAATATGCAAGAAAATAAAATACCAAGATATAATACTAGGTAATGTCAACCTCAAAACAAGAGAAAAAAAATTACACTTGACTCTTAAAATGTTTGACTATATCAATTAATTGTCCATTAAAGCATATACAAAGGGATATCCTACACAGTTGAGAGGAACCAACTTGGATGGTGAGGACAAGCTTCCCACGGTGATCGGGATGGCATCGATGCTTTCAGTATCCGGGTCACGGCACCAATGTAGCCAGTTTGGGCCGACTATGCGTTGTGTCTCTGGTGCTACGAATGTCTTTTGTTGGTGAATGATGATCCTGACGACTTCTTGGATAAACCATTCTTTTATTGAATCCCGGGCCTCTCTCTCTCGCTCTTTCTCTCTCTCTCTGTAATGGTTTGCACACATACACGTACAGCATACAGGTTGTTACCACGGAGCAGACCTCTCTCTGATGGTCAGAATCAGATTGACATTCTCACATTCACACATTAAACAAAAAGGGAAATTCACTGAGACCAAAATGAAAGAAATAGATTACAATAATAATTCCACTGTACCTGTAATGGTTTGCACACATACACGTACAGCATACAGGTTGTTACCACGGAGCAGACCTCTACGAACAAAGAAAAAGTGTGCGAACCTACGTTAGCCAACTGAGCTAGCTAGCAACGATACGGTCTCAGTATAACTTTGCTAAACTCATTAACAATGAAAAACATGCACCAAGCTCATACATCAACTTTATCAAAGATAATATTAATCACACCTTCACCTCATGACCGAACTACAACTAATTATATAAAACATAGATTACTCCAGAAGTGCAGCTTGTTCAACATGACGTACCTCTCTGATGGTCAGAATCAGATTGACTGCTTGAGCTATGAAAACCCAATATGCATCGCGTCAAAACAAAATAAAAGTCTCAATTTCAAAAGCAAAGCATAGAATGATAGGACCACAGAATGAAGGATTTTGGTCAAATAAGCCATTGAAATAACATTTTGTATACCAATATTGAACATATACATTTCCTCTGTTACACAGCCACTAGGCATATTCATCACTTTTAAATATGTAGCCTACCCTATGGAAAAATAATATATTTTGTAAAGGCCACGTCTATGTGTCATATATCCCTAACATAATATATTGGTATTTTCGAATTGTTTGCAAGTAACGGGGTAAACATGTGTTTAGTGTAAGAGTAGCCTTATGTCGATTGGCGACAGAAACACTGTTCACCTTAGTGGTAATTTATTGCCATACAGCATTTTCCGGCCTCCTTTAATTCCGCTTTTCAGGCTGCCAAACAAAACCAATTTATTGGATTTCCATTCAGAGGTTAGAACCTCGATTTCCACCTCAGAGAAATTCCTCCTTTTTGCCATATTACGCCTCTCCATGTCGTAAACTCTAGAGGCGAGGCTTCTGAAACCTGAATATAAAGGGGCGTGATATTCTAATTACGATTGATTTTATCCGCCGCATTTATCAACGCCCGATCATTCCTACGATGGGATTGGCGGCATACGAATGTTTGATAGATCACACATGGACGCTGTCGTACGATCATTTGTGCGATAAGATCTACGCTCAGATCTGCGATCCGTTGATACATGAGGGCCAATGTCTTTAGATGTGAGAGGGTATCCAACTTTAGTCTTTTAAACTGATTTTCAAAGTCTTCTAGTGTATGGTAGGCATTTGTCACACTGCAGGTATCAGCAGGACACTACCCTCTCTAGCTCTGTCGCCTCCAACCCTAACTCTTCCTTACATCAGTGGGTTTCTCCTATAAGCCAGGGTAGGCCTGGCATACCCATAAAAAAAATCCCAATATTTTTTTTTCGTGCCTTAATTTTAGACTGTTTTTTACTTAATTGTGTTTTGTATTCTGCCATATCACTTCATTCTCGTCCTCTGTCACTTCATTCTTGTCATCTGTCACCCCCTACAGGCCTCATGAAAATAAGCAGTCCACATTGACAATGCTCTAACTAGCTCGTCGTCCACTAACATTGTGGCCAGCTAAAAGCCAAATGAAAAATCGACCAACTGAATTAGCCCAAACACACAAAACTCAGAGAGAGAGAGATGTAAACTAACCTGTCATTTGTCAGAATGCTTAAACGTGGGCGTAGGCTAAGACAGCTCCCGACTGGCTTACATTACAATTCCCATAGACTTTTTAACATTGGGATAGCTTATCCAATCAAAACTTGTCATGATTGTCCCACCATTCACCTGGCTGTCAATCACAATCACGTTGCCCATGTTAGCTATCTGCTACTGGCATCAATCCACATGGAAATCTGAAATCTAGAATATTTGTTGAAAAATGATTTGCTGGGATGGTTGACCAATGAATCAGAGACGAGGCATTAGATTCTGTTTATTTAAAGGCAACCAAGTTTATTTGCGTGCACCTAGCCTACTCAAAATCATTGCTGCGGAGTACTTTACTTGGGACTCGGAGGAACTAACTTAAATGGGCTGCTCGATGCACGATTTGGATTAACACTTTAACTTGCAAAACAGCATGGGAAGCCAAGGGCATCTACGTATCCTAAATTAAGTGGATTTGGGGTATGGGTTACAAGGTTGTTTTTTGTTGTTGTTTTTTTGGGGGGGGGGGCATTTCAAGGTGTTATGGCTGTGCGTTTTGCTTTGCCGGTGACTGGCAAGCTAACTTTACCGATTCATGTCATGAAATTATGGGAATGGAGGATCCGTTAGCTACTTTAATGTACCTATCAACAAGCTATCTAGCTACATACTATTACTGTCAATTTGTGCTGTCCAGCGCTCTAGATTGAATCAGCGCTTGAGAGCGTGCACTTGAGAAAGCCACAGCAGGCGCTTGGAAATGCAACCGCTTTGGTATCGTCAAATAAGCATATGCATGCTATAGTTTATTGTCTGGTGGACTACTGATACAATAGCAGTCTCTCTCTCTCTCTCAAATTATTGGCCTTTGTTGATGTGTTTAAAACAACATTAGTAGCAAGAATAAGTTGAATGACCAGTTGAATGTATGACAACGGTAACTGATGAGTTATTTGAATGTGTAACTGTGGAAGTACAAATGGAAAAGAATAGTAATAATATTGTAACATGTGTATATAGGAAACCTGGGTCTAGCCTGGAAGAATTATTGTGTAGGATAAATTAAAACAAAACAGTTATTATCTGTGGGGACTTTAATATTGACTTGTTGAGCTTGCCCAGAAGTAAATTAACATCAGACTTTATGGATGTATTATATAGTAGAGGTTTATACTCATTGATCACCAAACCCAGCAGAATAACGTCAACTTGTGCAACGCTAATTGATCATATGTGACCGCCGCTGGTAATTTGGTCCTCAACTAGGCATTTTCAGTTTTCAGTTTTTTACAGATTATGAAAGTGCAGATTGTAAGCTTTCAAATGAGGTCTCATACATTGAAATCTTCTGATCTGAACATATTTGAAGAAGATATGCTTATTTGAATGCTAGTACTGCCAAATCAACTTAGCTGAGAAATCTCCCTCCAAAGTTCTCCAACATTTTCACACCTCTGACTGCCAGGTAATGGGCGTGAACAATGGCCTGGTAACCCCTCCCCCAGCCACTCCCCCACTGGACGATCTGTCATTATCTGTCAGAGTGGCTGTCAACTTGGGGTATTAACTGAGAGTGGCTGCCAAGTGAGGTGCTCTCTCACTGATGACCCCACACTCTGAGTCAGTATTAATCTTGTGTTGTGAATGCAGTTAAGAACAATATAAGATGAAGTTCAAATTTAACGTTCTTTATTGTCACATACATGATATAAAGTACAAGCATAAGTAGTTAAGTGTACAAAAAAAGGCAACTGTCTAAGTGTTAAAGTGTACAGTCAGTTGTCTGTTTTATAGACAAGGTGCATAGTGTTCATTGTGATCAAGTGTACAACAAAGTAATAACAGTCCCCAGCTCAATACTCAAGGTAATAACAACAGTACTCAGCTCAGTATTCAATATTCTAACAATGCAGTCTGTGCAAGTGTGGGCAAGTCTGTGCAAGAGAACAAGCAACGCTTCAGTATACAAACAGGAAAACAGGAAAGGCTGTGGCCTTTCTCCTGCAGTGCTGTCCGTCCTGATGATCTGCAGTGAATCTACAAGCGGACAGTCTTGTTCTGAGCTGCTGTGGAGTTTGGCGGGGGACATGTGACGTCTCGTCCCTCATCAGAACAGAACTCTCTGATCTTGTCAAAGAGATACGTCTGTCTGGCCATGTCCAGTCCGGGTGGGGCTTGCACAAGAAGACCTTCTCTGGGGGGCAGGACATCAGGCTTGCGCAGCAGCTGAAACTCGACTGCCGGTGCATCACGGTGTTCTCTGGCCACAACCATGCCAGGTCTCTCAGTATCAAAACTGCAATAGAATAGAAGGAAGAAAGTACATTAAACTATTGCCCACAGTACTGGCACTCCATATAGATAAAATAGTACCAGAATGTGTTGATTAAATAGACTAGCTAATGCATGATAGGATGAACGTATTCTCACCTGTTGTGCCAAATCAAAGCTGTAGTGCATAGTGATCTTCTTGCTGGCTGGTATGGAGGGGCCCAGGGAGAGCTGCAAATCCTCACCTTTTTGCTCATCCTGTAACCAAAACAAAAAACAAAGGTGTCAGACTACCATAGCTCTCATGCTCTCTCATTCTGTTTCTCTCTATAATATAGCTACCTAGCTCGATATTATCTGCCACGCTGGCTAGTTTAGGAACAAAGGGCTAGCTCCGCTAACTAGCATGTTAGCTAACGTTAGCTAGCTAGCCTTTGTTAGTTAGGTGGGCTAGCTTGTAAAAGCTAGCCCAACTTGTGATATTCCCACTATTTCTTTCTTTATTATTATTCTCCCCGTTTTTTGTCTCCTTTATAACTTCTTCATACTTTGTGCTAGAAACTTCATTCAAACTTTAAAATGTTCACGACGTTTAGCTCTTTAACGGATGTATTCAGATTTTTGATATTTTTTATAGTTTTTTAGTAATTTAACTTTTAATAGTATTTTTTGTGCCATTGAAACTGCTGGTGGAATGTTCAGTATCATTATGTTTTTAGAGTGGTGGCAGCTGTTGCTTTGAAAATATTTACACATTTTGTAAACTGCTGGCACTACTACAGTTTTGAAAGCTCACACACATATTATACATCAAAACTTTCACACAACTGTGCTGATTCGTACAATGTAAGTATCTAAGCTGTGTGACTTATACTTTTCGCTGTATGATGATTTGTTCGGCAACTGCGCTCCCCATTTAAACGTATGGCGCTGCACTCTAGCTTTTGAAATGCTAATTTTGCATTTTTACTCTTTTTCTAACTTGTCGCTATGCCTACAGTTTTAACAGCTCATACACATATTATATATCAAAACGTTCCCATAACTGTGCTGATTCGTACAATGTAAGTATCTAAGCCGTGTGACTTATAGTTTTCGCTGTATGACGATTTGTACGGCAACTGCGCTCTCCATTGAAACGTATGGGCCCACACTCTACCTTTTGAGCTGCTAATTTTGCTTTTTTACCCTTTTTCTAACTCGTCGCCATGCCTACAGTTTTTAAGCTACACGGACATATCATAGTTTAAAATGTTCAGCATTTTCTCAGGATTCCTACGGTGTCTAGGCTGTGACCTTTATACTTTTTGAGAGAGAGCTGTCTGAAGCCAACATGCCTTTCCATTGAAGTGAATGAGAGGATGCTCACAGTGTCAGTTGGGATTTGAATTTGGGGACATGTGCAGGCTCTCTGTACAGGCACCCTTTTATGACTACTGTGGTAGCATTCATATTCCTTCCTTCCTTTCTTCCTTCCTTCCTTCCATCCATCCATCCATCCATCCATCCATCCTTCCTTCCTTCCTTTCCTTTCCTTTCCTTCCCTTCTCTTCCTTCCTTCTGTCCTTCCTTCTGTCCTTCCTTCCTTCCTTCCTTCCATCCTTCTGCCTTCCATCCTTCCTTCCATCCTTCCTTCCATCCTTCCTTCCCTCCTTCCATTCCTTCCTTCTTTCTTTCCTTCCTTTCCTTCCTTCCTTCCTTCCTTCCTTCCTTCCATCCCTTCCTTCTTTCCTTCCTTCCTCCCCTTCCTTCCATCCTTCCTTCCATCCTTCCCTTCCTTCCCTTCCTTCCTTCCATCCTTCTTTCTTTCTTTCCTTCCTTCCTTCCATCCTTCCTTCCATCCTTCCCTTCCTTCCTTCCTTCCATCCTTCCTTCCTTCTCTCTTTCCTTCCTTCCTTCCATCCTTCCTTCCATCCTTCCTTCCTTCTTTCTTTCTTTCCTTCCTTCCTTCCTTCCATCCTTCCTTCCTCCTTTCTTTCATTCCTTCCATCCTTCCTTCCATCCTTCCATCCTTCTTTCTTTCCTTCCATCCTTCATTCCTTTCCTTCCTTCCTTCTTTCCTTTCTTCCTTCCATCCTTCCTTTCCTTCCATCCGTCCTTCCTTCCATCCTTCCTTCCTTCCATCCTTCCTTACTTCCATCCTTCCTTCCCTTACTTCCATCCTTCCTTCTTTCTTTCTTTCCTTCCTTCCTTTCCTGCCTTCCATCCTTCCTTTCCTTCCTTCCTTCCATCCTTCCTTCCATCCTTCCTTCCTTCCATCCTTCCTTCCCTTCCTTCCATCCTTCCTTCCTTCTTTCTTTCCTTCCTTCTATCCTTCCTTTCCTTTCCTTCCTTCCTTCTGTCCTTCCTTCTTTCCTTCCTTCCATCCTTCCGCCATCCTTCCTTCCATCCTTCCTTCCATCCTTCCTTCCCTCCTTCCATTCCTTCTTTCTTTCTTTCTTTCCTTCCTTTCCTTCCTTCCATCCTTCCTTCCCTTCTTTCTTTCCTTCCCTTCCCTTCCCTTCCATCCTTCCTTCCATCCTTCCTTCCCTTCCTTCCATCCTTCTTTCTTTCTTTCCTTCCTTCCTTCCATCCTTCCTTCCATCTTTCCCTTCCTTCCTTCCATCCTTCCTTCCTTCTCTCTTTCCTTCCTTCTTTCCTTCCTTCCTTCCATCCTTCCATCCTTCCTTCCCTTCCATCCTTCCTTCTTTCTTTCTTTCCTTCCTTCCTTCCATCCTTCCTTCCTCCTTTCTTTCCTTCCTTCCATCCATCCATCCTTCTTTCTTTCCTTCCATCCTTCATTCCTTTCCTTCCTTCCACCCTTCCTTCCTTTCCTTCCTTCTTTCCTTTCTTCCTTCCATCCTTCCTTTCCTTCCATCCGTCCTTCCTTCCATCCTTCCTTCCCTTACTTCCATCCTTCCTTCTTTCTTTATTTCCTTCCTTCCTTTCCTTCCTTTCCTTTCCTTTCCTTTCCTTTCCTTTCCTTTCCTTTCCTTTCCTTTCCTTTCCTTTCCTTTCCTTTCCTTCCTTCCTTCCATCCTTCCTTCCATCCTTCCTTCCATCCTCCCTTCCTTCCTTCCATCCTTCCTTCCTTCCCTTCCTTCCATCCTTCCTTCTTTCTTTCTTTCTTTCCTTCCTTCCATCCTTCCTTTCCTTCCTTCCTTCCATCTTTCCTTCCATCCTTCCTTCCATCCTTCCTTCCTCTTTCTTTCTTTCCTTCCTTCCTTCCTTCCTTCCATCCTTCCTTCCCTTCCATCCTTCCTTTTTTCCTTCCTTCCTTCCATCCTTCCTTCCCTTCTTTCTTTCCTTTCTTCCATCCTTCCATCCTTCCTTCTTTCTTTCTTTCCTTCCTTCCATCCTTCATTCTTTTCCTTCCTTCCATCCTTCCTTCCATCCTTCCTTCCATCCTTCCTTCCTTCCCTTACTTCCATCCATCCTTCTATCTTTCCTTCCTTCCTTTCTTCCTTTCCTTTCCTTTCCTTTCCTTTCCTTCCTTCCATCCTTCCTTCCTTCCTTCCTTTCCTTTCTTCCATCCTTCCTTCCATCCTTCCTTCCATCCATCCTTCCTTCCTTCCTTCCATCCTTCCTTCCTTCCTTCTTGCTTTCTTTCCTTCCTTCCTTCCTTCCATCCTTCCATTCTTCCTTCCATCCTTCCACCCTTCCCTTCCTTCCTTCTTTCTTTCCTTCCTTCTTTCCTACCTTCCTTTCCTTCCTTCCATCTTTCCTTCCTTCCTTCCATCCTTCCCTTCCTTCCATCCTTATTTCATTCCTTCCATCCTTCCTTTCTTTCTTCCTTTCTTCCTTCCTTATATTCAAAGAAATATTCAGAATGACAATCTTTTTCAGGCTGCAAACTCATATTAATATATTTTCTCCTCTTTCAGCTATTGAATTGAATAAAACTATGAGTTATGATGAGTGGTCTAATCTATTTTTGAGTGTAGTACTAGCAGTACTTATAACAAACACCTACTGCAACAACTCCACAGCTACTGCTCCGCCCGGGGTGGGCTATAGACACATGGTCTCCAATGAGGGGTGCATGGGGATGGCCTGGCAATCACTGACCTGCCCCCCACAACCTCTGACCTGAGGGGGCGGAGTCTCGCCACCACGCCACTATCCACGCCACCGTCCCCACATCTCAGACCCTGAGTTGGCTAAAGACACAGTTTTCACAGTTGGGTGCATGTGGGTGGTCCGGGGAGCAGTACGCTGTCCTAGACCGGCTCTGACCCGAGGGGGCGGAGTCTCGTAACAACGCCACTATCCACGCCAGTGTCCCCACATCTCAGCCCCTGAGTGAGCTACAGACACACGGTCTTCACTGTTGGGTGCATGGAGATTGCCCGGATGTCAGTGCACTGCCCCCGACCTGCTCTGACCGGAGGGGGCGGAGTCTCGCCATCACGCCACTATCCATGCCACGGACCTTACAACACAGCCTCTGAGGTGGCTAGAGACACACAGTCTTCACTGGTGAAGGCGGGTAGGTGGCGCGGAGAGGGGTACACTGTCCTCGACCAGCTCTGACCTGAGGGGGCGGAGTCTCACCACCATGCCACTGTCCACGCCACAGACCCCACAACTCAGCCCCTGAGTGGGCTAGAGACGCACGGTCTTCACCGGTGGGTGCATGGAGATTGCCTGGTCCGTAGTAGTTCTAGCAGTAACTGTTACATACAGCTGCAGCAGCTAGCCCACCTCACATTTTCTCCAGGAAATGTACTTTCTAGTTTGTTATGCTAGCTAGACTTAGTCACTTGTTTAGAAAGGAGCTACTGCTAAACGACTAACGTTAATGTAATGTAAACAGCACAGATAGTATAAAGATCAGCTTACCCCAAAGCAAAGCAGAATGCTTGGCGGTAGTGTGAATCTGGTACGTCGTTCGCGTTCGCTTGGTAGCATCTTGCTTTGCTGATACAGTCATCTCTGTATCACAGGTCATCAAGAATAAAACTCCGTGTACGAACGAGTCCTGCTCTGCTGGAGTTTTAGCTGCTCTTAAAACTCTTTCCATGTCCTGGATGCTATCCCCGTCTTCTCTTTAGCAAAAGCTGTAGCATCCATGTTTGAACTTGGAACTGAATACGTAAACAAAGCTGGCGTGGTAGGGAAGGGTGGGGGCGGAGAACCCGGAAGCAATAGCCAATGAAAACAAATCATGCTAATCGATCTGCCCGCCCCCAAGCCCGGCTCGAAATCAGCTAAAAACGAGCTTAGTTTGCAGACTAATTAAACGTATTTCGTGAACCTAAAACTGTTGTCTGTTATAGTAAGTGGGTTCTTCACAACTTCAACTTTGGTAATACAAAATAAAACAAAAAACGAAAAAAAACGTTTTTTTATGTATTTTGCCCTCTAGCGCATTTCGGGGTTTGCCGAGTTGCGGACCAAATCACCAGCCGCTGTCACATATCTTTATAAAAAGTATAGAAAATAATATAAAAAGTGGACTAGTTATTAACGATATAAGTGACCATTTACCAGTGTTTGTTACCTACAGTATGACTGTCAAATTAAGAGAAAGAGAGAGGAGCAAGCCTATAGATATGTAAGGAAAAGAACTGATGAGGCAATAAGCAGGTTTAGAAATTACTTACTTAATGTGGACTGGAAAGAAATATATGTTGATGAGGTGACTGCAGCATATGGGGGCTTTCCTTGACATCTACTAATCATTGTACGAAAAACATTGCCCAACTGTACTATCCAAACAAAAAGACAGTTTCGATAGAAAGCCTTGGATAACAAAGGGATTACAGAATGCCTGTAAAAAGAAAAACAAACTTCACAGAGACTGTAAAATTAAGAACAAAGGCTGGTGAAATGAAATATAAGGTTTACAAAAATAAATTAGTTATGATAATGACAAGCTAGGAAAGAATATTATAATAAATTATTAGAAACATATAAAAAAAAAAATATTAAAGAAACTTGGAATATTTTGAAAAAGGTAATGGGAAAAACATCACTGTCTACAAACCTACCAAACCACTTTATAAATGAGAAAAATAAGATAATAAAAAATATGAATGAGGTGGTTAACAAATGTAATTCATTTTTTGTAAATGTTGGACCTAACTTGGCAAATACCATTGAAAAACACACTGATGGACTGATGGGGCTGTACAGGTGGATGGAGAGGGGGAAGCAAAGTGCTACAGTCTATGTTTCTGGGAGATGTCAGCAAAAGGGAAATTGTGTCCATGGTAACAAAATTGAAAAGTAAAACATCAATAGACAGCGATGGGATAGACATGATAATTGTGAAAAATAAAATAATTGTGTATAATCAAACCTCTCTGTTATGTCTTTAATCTTTCTTTCCACACAGGAACCTTTCCAAACAGAATGAAGGTAGCAACGGTTATTCCACTTTTCAAAACAGGAGATAAACATAGCTTTACTAACTATAGACCAGTGTCACTGATTTTCCAAAGTGTTTGAAAAAATATTTGTACAAAAACTGGATATGTTCATTGAAAAGAATACAGTGTTGAGTGAGAGCCAGTATGGGTTTAGGTCCAACCGTTCTACAGCTTCAGCTCTAATGAATATCATAGAAGACATAAATATAAAGTATAAATATAGAACATTCAGACTCTATGATAATGCATAGTTGGGTTTTGACCTTGGATTGTTATTTATGTATTATATATTGTATGCGTATATGTTTGGTTTTGGATTATTTTGCATTGCTTGTTGGTGGAATGGGCTGACCATTAAGCAATGCTATGCTCATTTGAATAAGGGGGCAGGTAAAAATAAGATTTTATCTTCATCCTGCTCCTTTTTGATCATGGATGATATGATGATGTGGAAATTGAAGCATTATTTGTTTAGTTGATACAATATATCAGTGTTGTAGTCGAGTCACTAAGTCTCAAGTCCAAGTCGAGTCACAAGTCCCCAGTGCTCGAGTCCGAGTCGAGTCACTGTAGAAGACTCTGAATCAAGTCCGAGTCTAGTCTTTAGTCCCCAGAGTTCGAGTCCGAGTCGAGTCACGAGTCACCCAAGAAGCCTCCGAGTCGAGTCCGTGTCACAAGTCCCGAAAATCGCAACTCGAGTCAGACTCGAGTCCGAGTCCTGCACTCGAGTACAACACTGCAATATATCCATGTGAGAAATAAAAAGACATTCATTCATTCAAGCCTAGGCTACTGTTTTCCTGTATGTTTTTTACATAGAACAATGCCATTGCTCAAAAGCCCTTCTGGTGCCTAGAAACCTATCGTCAGGGCATGCTTTGAAAGCGCACCCATGACTTCGCTGGTAGTGGCTTACATGGGCGACTTCGGTGGTCCTAGCTTACCCGGTTCCAGGACCCGCCAGACGCTACTGCCTCACATTAGTCGTCTTCATCATCATCATCATCATCATAACCATCATCATAGTAATCTTCATCCTCTAAAGGATGAGGTGGAGCGGAGGTGTTAAATGGTTAATGGTGAGCGGGCATTCTCCTGTACCCTACAGACACTCCCTGTTTCTGTGGGGATCAATAGAGGAATTTCCACATACTGATCGGGTGGTAGGGAGACAGGGCAACATGCCTATGGGGTCAGCAATATTAAATACAGAAAGCATATCATTTGTTCTCTCCTATGAGGAGAAACAGCATGATATATATCTAAAAAAAACAAGTACAGTATTACTGTAAGTGTCACGTTGACCTGAACACTGAATCAGGCTGGTATAATACGGCTTTGATGTGTGCTTTATTAGGAAACACAATTTCCATTTAAGAGCAGAAATTGGGATTTCAGTATGAATTACAGTACATGGTCAGGAATGAATGGCCATTTCCTTATTTTAAAGAGCATATTGCGTATTGTACCTCTGAAATGACAGCATGGACACTGACAATGAGGTAAATACAGTCAGGTGTAGCAGATTATGGACATGACAAATATTATACAGACCATACTGTGAGACCATCTCACTGACTGGAATGTTGGTGATGCCTGATAAAGATATGGCAAGCCAGAGACATTCTGCTATCCCCTACCCAGTGACTATCAATCAATGGGATGTCACGCAGGGATGAACACATTTCGTTTAGACTGTTTCCTGTCAAACTCACAGTAAACCTGACAAAACCCAAGACTGTTCCTTTGACATGGGTTTAACCATTAACTCTTTCTCTCCTCGCCATGGTCCTCCTCTCTTCTCCTCCCCTGCAGTAATAAACCCAGGGTGCGGCATTCCAATGAAGATCTCTCCCAGCAGACTCACACAGTGAAACAAAGGAATATGAACATTGTCTTGTTTCGTTAATAAAGTGCAATTGCTTTCTCCCAACTATGTGATGCAACCACCATTAGCCCTAGGAATAATTTGAGTATTTGTAACCAAGTGTTACTGTGTGTTGTAAATAACTGGTTCTATGCTACTAAGTCATATTGACTAAGTCAATCTAGCAATGTTTGGTATCAATCTGAAGCTAAAATCATGAATCAGTGGATTATGCATGTTGGGGAAATGTAATATAATGTTGAAACCATAACAGGGATATTTGATGATTCCAGACTCCTGTCCTTTTTAAGTGGGGAAAGGACAGATTATGTCTCTCTCAAGTTCCGCTCTCAAGTTTCTCATGTGCTGTGTTCTCCAAGTAACACATGACCCCAGGATCAAAGCTTGTGCCTGACTGATGAAAATCAATCTGTATCTGTGGAATTGTTGAACCGCTACCTGCTAGCCAAGATCTCTGGGTAGTCGAACTCCTCAAACAATCCACCTCTGGCGAGAGCAGATTATTTGAACGGGACATTTGCAACTTTTGAACTCTGAACCATTTCAGTTGCTGTACAATGAGCAGCGCTGAAATTGAACTCTGAACCTCTGCAAATGTCAACGTTCACCAACAGTCTTACCATCACTGTTTCAATGGGAGCGCAGGCGCGCTACACCCTGCATTAAACCAAGCGACCATCAGTCACGTGCCTCTTCCGTTCTTCGAGCCAAACAACGCCTCTGGACACCACTTTCCAACACACTACCCGTAAGGTTGCCATCCAGAATTATCTTTTGATGTGGTGTGATGCCAAGTGTTGTTTAATCTTAGATTATTTAGGATAGGCTGTGATAATCTATGACATAATTCATTTAATTTCTGCAGTGTTTTCATATTGCCACATTTGTTTTTCCATCTATTATTTAATTGTGTTTTCATATTATTTTGATAATTGATAAGTATAACTTCAATAAATATTATTGAGCTTTGATCACATCCTAGCGTCATCACATGATCTTTAGGTCACTTGATTGAAGTCAAGACCTCCTTTCAGACTGAGATTGATAAATTAGACTATTAATAAAGGCTGTTTCCCTGCACAGAACAGGGCGGTGCCCCATATACGAGTTGATTTAATGTATTAAATACATATTGCTTCATATTTGTGATAACCGCGGTATAATCATAAATTATACCTAGTCATAGTCATATTTCCATAGTTCTAACTCTTAGACTGCTACATAGGTGACAAAATATGGTGTGACATTACCTAATGAACACCCTAAAACATTTACAAAATGTCTGTATCATGTCAAGAGCTACAGGCTCATGTATAGTATTGACTCGCACACGCGATAAGTTCTTCTACAGCCCTTTCAAAAAAAGAAAAGTTGATCCAGGCACTCAAAATAAGTATTCGGTAGGGAAGTGGTCATGTTAAAAAGCCTTTAATGTATCGGGCTTACATAATTTAAAATGTGGACATGTTTCGACTTTGTCGGTCTTCATCAGGACATGACGGTGGACTCTACAGCCCATCTCGTGACTGTGTGATGTGATTAGTGGTGATCTAATCGGAGACAGAATCGACCTAACAGACCTTATGGCTGTGCTCAGCTTCTACAGGGCGTCTGCACACAAAGTCAACGAGCCGTTTAGAGATGTGACCATGCTGTAAAAATGCGGGGATCAAACCCGGATCCTCAGCTCACCTGCCCCGAGGCGTCTGCCAGAGAGACCACTTGCTGGGCCGGGTCAAACTGGGGGGCCAGGAGGACAGCGATGGCACAGTGACGCCATGCTCACTCATGCATGCATTCATGTAGTAAAACACACACACACACACAAATTATCGTATCTCTATCAGACTGACACTGTTTGTGTCAGTGCATTAAGTCACCACTGAAAGCTATTTATTCCTACCAGGGCTTGTTAGGCCTTTAGAGACCTTGCCCCTCAGGGTTGGGAGTGCAGCTGTACTGAGCGTTCTCTCTCTTCCTCCACCTTCATAAACAATGAGAAGGGCACGTGGGGAGCGCAGACCTCCGCCCATGAATGCACGTCTTCAGCATGTACAGTGATTTAAGAGGCGACAAATGTCAAAGATATAATGACGGTGGTGCATCACCGTCGCAGTTGATGAGCAGCTGGGTTTGACACAGCTGGGGTCAGCCAAATACGTGCTCTTCAGCTCTGCTCTCTGATGTATCTCTGATTTGAACTCAGCTACCTACGGTAGCTAGCCAGATACTGTAGATATAACAGGACAGACAGCAGTGATCTACAGTAGTTAGCTACAAGCATAGCTAGCTAATTCAAAGCAGTTGATCTTAACCATCATCAATACTCAAGATCTGTTTATTGCCATATGGCTCACACATACTAGGGATTTGACTAGGGTTAAGGCATACGCTGTTGTAGATGACATATGACAGGGTGCAGGACAGGATAGGACAGTGCAAAGACATGACAGTGCAAA
Organism: Borostomias antarcticus; assembly: GCF_949987555.1. Classification (NCBI taxonomy): domain Eukaryota; kingdom Metazoa; phylum Chordata; class Actinopteri; order Stomiiformes; family Stomiidae; genus Borostomias; species Borostomias antarcticus. The sequence goes on from NC_140242.1 coordinate 15,129,680, forward strand.
ACAGTATAATAATAATAATAAAAAAAACAGTGCAAATATAAAATAAAAAAACAGTGCAACAAAATGCAGTGTAATGTACAAATTACTTCGGTCCCAATAATAGCTAAGGTAGCTAGTTAGCTGAATCAATGCTTCCCAGCATGCTATCAATTACATTACCTAGCTAGAAGCTGACAGTGTATCCTAGCCATGGATGTATTGAACATTGCAATGTGCCAGTCTGGTCTATCTGTAAAAGTTAACGAAAGTGAAAAATATTTTGTGGATCTGCCCCGTGATCTTCTGATCCGCTCCAAAATGTAATGGGCTCTTCCTTGGACCATGCTACACCCCCTCCACCAAGTTTCATGAAAATCAGTCTGCTGTTTTTTTGTGCGCGGCTGGCCAGCTGCGCAAATAGTAGCGTTTGTCGGGTTATCACTCCCTCCATCCTTACTCTCGACAATGTTGGCCTGCTGTTGGCACCACCAGAGGCAGTAGTACCAGCAGACTAAAATCAAGAAGGACACCAAAATCAACCCGCTGCTCTCCACTGCACAAGTACAGTAGTGGTCAGAGCATTGGACTCCCACGCGGGACATTTTCAGAGATTACCGTCTATGCTGAGTGAAACTCCTCTAGTCTATATGTAGCTAAACAAACGCTGTTGTTTACATTTTGGAACTGTTGTGTCCAGGTGACAAGACCTTAAGATCTTAATTTATCAGACATTATGTCATTTCAATTCACAGCTCTTTCAGTGGGATGACTAGCTTCCATCCTACCAGTCCTGAACAGAAAAAAGCCAGCCATGCACATAAACCAGGTTGGACCTGGCCTGGTTGGGTAATCATCATCATCATCATCATCATCTTCATCCGCTTATCCAGGGTCGGGTCGCGGAGGCAGCAGCTCCAGCAGGGGGCCCCAGACATCCCTTTCCCTAGCAGCATCAACCAGCTCTGCCTGGGGAATCTTTAGCCGCTCACAGGCCAGTGCGGAGATGTAGTCCCGCCACCTAGTCCTGGGTCTACCCCGCGGCCTCCTCCCAGCCGGACACGCCTGGAACACCTCCCTAGGGAGGCGCCCAGGAGGCATCCTCACTAGATGCCCGAACCACCTCAACTGGCTCCTTTCGACGCAAAGGAGCAGCGGCTCTACTCCGAGTCTCTCCCGGATGACTGAACTTCTCACCCGATCTCTCAGGGAGACCCCAGCCACCCTCCGGAGAAAACTCATTTCGGCCGCTTGTATCCGTGATCTCGTTCTTTCGGTCATGACCCATCCTTCATGACCATAGGTGAGGGTGGGGACGAAGATAGACCGGTAGATCGAGAGCTTTGCCTTTTGGCTCAGCTCTCTTTTCGTCACAACAGTGCGGTAAAGCGACTGCAGAACCGCACCAGCTGCTCCAATTCTCCGGCCAAACTCCCTCTCCATGGTTCCCTCACTCGTGAACAAGACCCCCAGATACTTGAACTCCTTCACTTGGGGTAAGGACTCATTTCCTACTCGGAGCGGACAGGCCACCGGTTTCCTGCTGAGAACCATGGCCTCAGATTTAGAAGTGCTTATTCTCATCCCAGCCGCTTCACACTCAGTTGCGAACCTATCCAGAGAGTGCTGGAGGTCGCAGGCAGCTGATGCCATCAGGACCACATCATCTGCAAAAAGCAGTGACGTGATCCCCAGCTCACCGAACTGCAAACCCTCCTCCCCCCGGCTACGCCTCGATATCCTGTCCATGAAAATCACAAACAGGATTGGTGACAAAGCGCAGCCCTGGCGGAGGCCAACACCCACCGGAAAGGAAGACGACTTACTGCCGAGGACCCGGACACAGCTCTCGCTCTGGGTGTACAGGGATTGGATGGCCCTAAGTAGGGACCCCCTCACCCCATACTCCCGCATAACCCTCCACAAGACCTCTCGAGGGACCCGGTCGTAAGCCTTCTCCAAGTCCACAAAACACATGTAGACAGGTTGGGCAAACTCCCAAGCCCCCTCCAAGATCCTTGCGAGAGTGAAGAGCTGGTCGGTAGTTCCACGACCAGGACGAAATCCGCATTGTTCCTCTTCGATCTGAGGTTCGACTATCGGCCGGACCCTCCTTTCCAGCACCTTGGAGTAAACTTTCCCTGGGAGGCTGAGTAATGTGATGCCTCTATAATTCGCACACACCCTCTGGTCCCCTTTTTTGAATATGGGGACCACCACCCCAGTCTGCCACTCCTTCGGCACTGACCCAGACTTCCACGCAATGTTACAGAGGCGTGTCAACCAAGACAGCCCCTCTACACCCAGCGCCTTCAGCATTTCTGGACGGATCTCATCAGTCCCTGGGGCTCTGCCACTGTGGAGTTGTTTGACTACCTCAGTGACCTCCTCCAAGGACATTGACGACCCCCCATCATCTTCCGGCTCTGCCTCGTTCGTAGAGGGTGGATTAGTCGGGTTCAGGAGTTCCTCAAAGTGCTCCTTCCAACGCTCAACAACCTCCTCAGTTGAGGTCAGCAGTGTCCCCTCCTTGCTGTATACAGCTTGGATGGTCCCCCGCTTTCCCTTCCTGAGGTGTCTGATGGTCTTCCAGAAACACTTTGGTGCCGACCGAAAGTCCTTCTCCATGGTTTCTCCGAACTCCTCCCACACCCGCTGCTTTGCCTTGGTCACGGCCGAAGCCGCAGCCCTCCGGGCCAGTCGATACCCTGCAACTGTTTCTGGGGTCTCCCGGGCTAACATATCCCGGAAGGCCTCCTTCTTCAGTCGGACGGCTTCCCTCACCACCGCTGTCCACCACGGTGTCCGAGGGTTACCGCCCCTTGAGGTACCTATGGCCCTCAGGCCACAGCTCCCAGCCGCAGCTTCAGCAATGGAGGCTTTGAACACCGACCACTCATGCTCGATGTCCCCAACCTCCACAGGGATGCCTGAGAAGCTCTGCCGGAGGTGGCAATTGAAATCTCTCCGGACAGGCTCTTCCTCCAGACGTTCCCAGTTCACCCTCACTACACGCTTGGGTTTTCCAGGTCTGTCCAGAAGTTTCCCCCGCCATCGAAACCAGCTCACCACCAGATGGTGATCAGTGGACAGCTCTGCCCCTCTCTTTACCCGAGTGTCCAAAACGCATGGCCTCAGATCAGATGATACGATAACGAAATCGATCATCGACCTTCGGCCTAAGGTGTTCTGATGCCAGGTGTACTTGTGGGCATCCTTGTGTTCGAACATGGTGTTTGTTATGGACAAACCGTGACTAGCACAGAAGTCCAACAACAAAACACCACTCGGGTTCAGATCGTGGTGGCCATGCCTCCCAATCACGCCCCTCCAAGTTTCTCCATCATTGCCTACGTGTGCATTGAAGTCCCCCAGTAGGACACTGGAGTCCCCTGCAGGAGCCCCCAAAAGGACTCCACTCAGGGTCTGCAGGAAGGCTGAGTACTCTGAACTGCTGTTCGGTGCATAAGCACAAACCACAGTCAGAGTCCCCCCCCCCACAGTCCTAAGGCGCAGGGAGGCGACCCTCTCGTCCACTGGGGTGAACTCCAGCACAGAGGCGCTCAGCTGGGGGCTAGCTAGTATAGCCACACCTGCCTTACGCCTCATACCGTGAGCAACTCCGGAGAAGAACAGGGTCCAACCCCTATCCAGGAGTTTGGTTCCGGCGCCGGTGCTGTGCGTGGAGGTTAGCCCCACCAGGTGTAATTGGTATCGCTCCACCTCCCTCACAAGCTCCGGCTCCTTCCCCCCCAGCGAGGTCACGTTCCATGTCCCCAGAGCCAGCCTTTGCCGCTCGGGTCCGGTCCGTCGGTGCCCCCCGCCTTCACCGCCACCTAGTTGGCAGCGCACCCGACCCCGACAATTCCTCCCGCGGGTGGTGGGTCCACGGGACGATGGAGGAGGAGATGGTGTTTCCACGTTGCTTATTCGGGCTGGGCCCGGCCGGGCTCCGTGGTAAGCCCGGCCACCAGGCGCTCGCATGCGGGCCCTCCGTCTGGGCCTGGCTCCAGACGAGGGCCCCGGGCTTCCTCCGGGCCGGGTCTCTCTTCCTTTTTGTTGTAATGTCATCAGGGTTTTCCTGTAACCCCAGGTAGGGGGGCTAGGGGGTACTACCACTTGCCCAAGGTGGACCCCCAGACTAGTGGAGGGAAGGAGGCGTCTTACTTCTCCATTCTAGTTTTGCAACTAGCCACTGCCACTGGTTGGGTAATCCTGCTGACTAAAGGGGAGACACTACAGTTAAATAGGATTTTTTTTTTCCTTTAAAGATATCTTCATGAATTTTTACCAGTTTAATCTTCACATCAAGAGAAATATTTTTTGCATTACACTTTCCCTCAAAAAAAAGTTTAGGTATGCAAGTTAGGCCATAACTCATTAAATATGCGTACATTTGCATATATTTCGGTACCTACTATCTAAACAATGGATAAAGTCAGGCTTAAAGTTTTACTTTTGTTTTGACAATATACTAAAAACTTTAATATTTACAGCTGGGTTTGTGAATACAAGCTTATTTTCAAAAAATATTGAAAAAAGACTGCATACACTAATTAAAAATACTTTTTTGGCGTATTTTTAGACAGGAAATGCAACCTAAAATGAAAAGACAACAAGACATGCACAATTCCAGCTGTAAATATCTGCAGAATACATCTGAGAATCAGTATGTAAAGTTTAGTGAATGCACCTGCCCTGGAAGTTGAGATAGCAGGTACCGAGTGAAGTCAGGTACTGAGAAAACGGAAATGGCTGATAAAGATAAGCATCATGAATTCAGGTGTTCATTTCACAGGTATAACAATTTAAAAAATATAAGTTTAATCAAGTCTTGCCACTTCTCTGTTAATATAGTGATAGTATACATGTTATAGTAGAAGAAAATCAAAAAATCTGAAAATTGAAGTTGGGAAGAAAAAACACCATTTTGACTGTAGTGTCTCCCCTAAAAGACAGACAGACAGGCAGGCAGACACACAGGCAGTGTAATGGAAATAGTGTATTATTAGATCTTAGTTGAACTCCTTCAACATATTAGACCTTAGTTGAACTAATTTAACAGACTGTGTGCTGTTTTGGCCAGCTAGAGCTTGTTTTCTCATTCCTTGCATAGAAAATAATATTGTGCATCTACTATTTTATGTTTGTAGAACTAAGCACCCTTGATTGTCTTCTCTCACATATTCCTCGCCACCAACCCTCTCTGTTGACAAAACAGGAATCCACCTGGGCAAAGGCCGGGAAGTAACTTAGACACCGAGGCGGCTATCTTGACTGTACAAATGTTGACTGAAACTGCAGATCAGGGCCATTTCTCACATTGCAGACTGCTGAGTGCATGAAGCAACTGAGTTTGACGGTCCCCTTCTCGAAAAGGGTTGTTGTTGTTGTTTGTATGTGTTGTAAGTAATAAAATGTGTTATTCATTCATTCATTCAAACCTTTATTTAAACTCGTAGGGCAATTGAGGTTTCCCTCATTTCCAATGCCGACGAGCTCACAAGCAAACACAAACATCAACAAAACATAAGAAATTTACAACAATAACACAATTAAGATCTAAAACAGTGACAAGTTGAGGAACAAATGTCTAGAGCCATGGCTCTGAACTCCGTATCGGAGGGAAGCAGCTCTAGCTTCAATGTCTGTTGGAGAGAGTTCCAGGTATACGGAGCATCATAACTGAATGCAGTCCGTCCAAGTTCTGTACAAGTACGAGGGACCTTAAAAACATGAAGATCATTCGATCAAGTCTGATGAATGCCGACACTCCGAACCAGCAGAGGTGACAGGTACGGTGGAAGTTTGCCAGCAATGCTTTTATAAATGAACATAAACCAGTGATAGTTACGCCTTGAAGACAGAGATGGCCAGCCAACTTTATCATAAAGAATGCAATGGTGAGTGTCATAACTATCGCCTGTAATAAATCTCAGAGCAGAATGGTAAACAGTGTCGAGGGGTTTCAATGTTGTCACAGAGGCTTGTCTATAAATTGTGTCACAATAGTCCAATACTGACAAGAAGACAGCTTGGACAATTATCTTCCTTCAGAACATTAAACGTTAAAGATTGCTTTAACCTCTGGAAGGAACTTGGAGCTACAAGACTGAACTAGAAACCTAAGTATAATTTTGTTACTCTAGTAGCTAGTGCTAAGTCGTCAGTGTTGTTGTGAAACTGCTTTGTTATTCAATGTTATTGTGAGAGTTAGTTTTGGCCTGAGCTAGACTAATTGCCCTGTTGAGTGGGCTGAGGGAGTGGCCTACTCTCCTGGCAGACGATTAGCAATCAGCAGTGACAGGCCTTAATCATTGACGGCTTAGACGGCGACAGCTGGACGGCGTGCGACCAAAGGCACCGGGCGACTTATTCAAGAGCGACTTTGTCAGGAAGGTAGTACGTCAAGTAGGACTGTCAGGAAGGTAGTACGTCTGCACCTACCTCTGTACCTGTTTTGTTAGCATTATGTGTTTTGCATCCAATTCCTGTTGTGTTCCCTCTCCGGGGGTCACGCAGACACTGGGTCACCCCCAGACTCCGTAACCCCTCTAACCTCATCTATCCGACTGTCTCAACTCATAGAGAGCAAGTGGTGACAGGGGGACTTTGGAATTGCCAGTCGGCGGTGCCCAAAGCTGAGTTTATCTCAGGCTGTGCATCCTTGCTCTCCCTCAGCTTCCTTGCTCTCACCGAGACATGGATCACACCAGAGAACACTGCCACACCCGCAGCCCTGTCAGATGTGTATTCTTTCTCCCAGAGCTGCGAGGCGAGGTGGTGGTACTGGCCTGCTCATTTCCCCAACATGGAAACACTCACTCGTCTCGATTCCACAGTTCTCCCGTCCCTCTTTTGAATTCCATGCTGTCTCTGTCATGTATCCAATCAAGCTCACCATTGCTGTTGTGTATCGCCCACCAGGTCCTCTTGGTGAATTCCTAGAGGAGCTCGATACACTAGTTTCGCACTTCCCTGATCATCCTTCTCGGGGACTTCAACATCCAGAGTGAGAAATTGGAACCTCTCCTCTCCTTCCTCTCCTCCTTCGATCTTCACCTCTCTTCTTCTCCTCCTACTCACAAAGCCCGCAACCAGCTGGATCTCATCTTCACTAGACACTGTTCCACCTCTAACCTGTCTGTCCTACCCCTCCATCTCTCTGACCACTATTTCATGTCCTACTCCCTCTCCATCCCCTCTTCCTCTGTAACTCCTCCTCCTACCCACATGGTTACCGCCCGTAGCCATCTCCGCTCGTTCTCCCCTACTGACCTTTCCTCTACTGTCACCTCCGCCCTCCCCGCCCCTGAATCCTTCTCTCTCCATACTCTGATACTGCCACTGATCTTCTCCTCTCTACTCTTTCCTCTTCTCTGGACAATCTCTGTCCCCTCACCTCCAGGCCTGCACGCCCAACTCCACCTGCCCCATGGCTGTCGGACTCAGTGCGTACTGATAGACGGAGCCTGAGAATAGCTGAGCGTAAATGGAGGAAAGGCAAGCTCCCAGAGGACCTTCTTCATTTCCAATCTCTTCTTTCCTCCTCTCTGTCTGCTGCTAAAGCTGCTTTCTTCCGCTCCAAAATCCTAACCTCTGCTTCCAATCCTAAAAAACTCTTTGAAACCTTCTCTTCACTACTCCAGCCCCCACCTCCTACTCCTAACTCCTCCCTTCTCCCTGATGATTTCGCCAACTTCTTTGACAAGAAAGTTAACGATATCAGATCCTCTTTCCCCCCTCCCCCGGTCAACGCTCCGTGCACGAAACTCACCCCCCCACCCTCTCTCCCCTCCCTGCTCCCCCCCTCCTCTCCACGCCCCACCTTATCCCACTTTTCTCCCCTCTCCCCCAACGAGGCCCTCAACCTTGTAACATCTAACCGCCCCACCACGTGCTCCCTAGACCCTGTTCCCTCGACTCTCCTTCAGTCTGTTGCACCCGAACTCCTTCCCTTCCTAACCCACCTCATCAATGCATCTCTTGTATCAGGATGTTTTCCCTCTGCTTTCAAGACTGCCAGAGTCACCCCCCTCCTAAAGAAACCATCTCTTGACCCCTCTGATGTCAAAAACTACAGACCGGTTTCCCTTCTATCCTTTCTATCCAAAACACTTGAACGTGCTATCTTTAACCAACTGTCTTCGTACCTCCACCAGAACGACCTCCTAGATCCCCACCAATCCGGGTTCAAGGCTGGCCACTCGACAGAGACCGCCCTCCTTGCAGTAACAGAGTCACTCCATGCCGCAAGAGCGAACTCTCTCTCCTCTGTCCTGATACTCCTAGACCTGTCAGCAGCATTTGATACGGTAGACCACCAGATCCTCCTCTCCACCCTCGAGCAGAAAGGCATCGATGGATCTGCACACTCCCTGTTTGCATCCTACCTGACAGGCCGCTCCTACCAGGTGACATGGAGAGGGTCGACGTCGGAACCGCGTCTACGGGGGTTCCACAAGGGTCTGTCCTGGGTCCTCTCCTGTTTTCCCTCTACACTTCTCTGGGCTCTCTGGGCTCTGTCATTCGCTCGCATGGCTTCTCCTATCACTGCTATGCCGATGACACCCAACTGGTTCTGTCATTTCCCCCTTCTGATACAAAAGTGGAGACACGCATAGCTGGGTGCTTGGCTGACATTTCGGAGTGGATGACGACACATCACCTCAAGCTCAATCTGGACAAGACTGAGCTGCTGTTCCTCCCGGGGAAGGGCTGTCCGCACCGGGACCTGGCCATCACCATTGAAGACACAGTGGTGACCCCGACTCGGACTGCGAGGAATCTGGGTGTGACCCTGGATGACAAACTGTCCTTTTCCTCACATGTCACATCCGTCACACGTTCCTGCAGATTCATGCTCTACAACATCAGGAGGATTCGCCCTTTCCTCACTAATGAAACGGCGCAGGTACTCATCCAGGCCCTGGTCATCTCCCGCCTGGACTACTGCAACTCCCTCCTCGCGGGGGCACCGGCGTCAGCCATTAAACCTCTGGAACTTGTCCAGAAAGCTGCTGCTCACCTGGTGTTCAACCACCCCAAATTCTCCCACACAACTTCCCTCCTCCGTTCCCTACACTGGCTCCCTGTAGCGGCTCGCATCCAGTTTAAAACTCTGGCGCTAACCTACAGGGCTATGAAAGGAACAGCCCCCTCCTACCTCCAGGCCATGGTCAAACCCTACACCCCCTCCCGACCGCTACGCTCTGCTACCTCAGGGCGACTGGTTGCCCCGTCACTCCGAGGCTCCTGCGGTCGATCGACACGGTCACGGCTCTTCTCTGTCCTGGCCCCGCAGTGGTGGAATGAGCTGCCCACTGATGTCAGGACAGCAGAGTCGCTGCCCATCTTTCGTCGCAGGCTCAAAACTCATCTCTTCAAGAAGTACTACAACAATCCTCCCACCTAAGCACTTATTGTATTATATTTTATTGCACTGTACTTTAGATTGTGATTCTTGCACTTTGCCTTCAGCACTAGATTATGCTCTTAGTCACTTGTTTTAGAAAGAAGATGTACTTGTGAGTTCTGGCAAGTAGTAGTACATTGGCTCTTCCTACGTTAAATGCAATTATTGTTAGTCGCTTTGGATAAAAGCGTCTGCTAAATGACTGTAATGTAATGTAAAAAAAAAAAGAACATAGGGAAGCTGGAACGGTTTCTGTCTTAGTTTGCAAGCTAGAGTGTTGACATGAAACTTGAACGAGAGTTTATCATCCAGCCACAGACCGAGATATTTATATTCGAATCTGCAATGCTATAGACAACAGTGTCATCAGCATATAGATGAGCCTTACTACCACTTAAAGAGGAGACAATATCATTAATATAAATGGTGAAGAGGACAGGGCCCAGCACCGATCCCTGAGGCACCCCCTTAGCTAAGGGCAGGAAGTCTGATTGAAAGCTACCCGACTTCACGCATTGTCGTCTTCCGGTCAAATAGTCCTGAAACCAGGCACAGGCACCCCCAGCTAGACCTATGCAGGCTAGCCTCTGTAACAACAGGTGGTGATCGACTGTGTCAAAGGCTTTTGATAAGTCAACAAATAGGGCTGCACAAACAGAAATGACATCCGAGGGAGAGGGCCCTGTGTACAATTTGTCAAATAGATGACCTGCTTCAGCGAAGTGCTGGTTGAACGACTGACAAATATGCACCTGATCTAATATCTCAAGTTATTGACTATAATACAGGTGGGGAGGGAATTGGAGGATTTGTTTTATATTTACCACACTCCAAAATGTTGAGGGATTGGAGTACGCCATTGTGATTTTATCAAGAAAATAGTCTGTTTTAGCTTTTCTTACTGCACTGGTGCACCTATTCCTGATTTGTCTAAAGTTAAGCCAGTGCTGAGCTGAACCAGAGCGCCTGGCAAGAGACCAAGCTGAGTTCCTATCCATGAACAATTAAGATAGCTCTGGGCTAAACCATGGCGAGACTATCCTTAATGCGAACTTTCTTAACAGCAGCGCCAAGCATTTGAAACTTACCAGCTTAGCTGGGGGTTGGGTCAAACGCCCCCGCAGTCTTTAGAATGGGAGGCTGTTATTGACACACAATGGCCGCTAGATGGCGCTCGTGTGTGTGTGTGACACCAAATGCGGCTGTATCGGCTTGGGCTACAAATAGATACACCTGTCTAGAAATAAGATGGTCGTGTCTGGGACTACATTTTCCCAAGCCCTATTATCAAATAGAGAGCATATCACTGATAACACTTGAAAAATAAGAACACATTGGTGCAGTATGATGTAGGACTATTCACCTATTGAGCAATTTATAGATGGATTTATGGATGAATTCTATGTTTACTCAGGCCCGGTCGGATTTAGCTAAACCGCTGGGGTAGGCTTGTGTTGCAGTTTTACCACATTCGTTATTATTTTCGGAATTTGAGCTGAAAGGCATTTTTCTTAACATGTATTATGATATATAGATATATATTATACTAAATAAATATATAATATTTGGGCGGGGTTTTATCGCATTGGGGGGATTTGGAGCACTCATTGGGGCTGGAGCACCAATCTGGCAATCCGGCTTGTTTACATCCGGACGTGAAGTATGTAGCAATATTCTGTGGAGGGCAGTAATAGTTGCATCGACACTGCTGGAAAGCCGTAAGAAGAAGTGATTGAATACATTTTCCGCATGTTTGTTGTATTCTATTTGACATGTTCCTTTGCCTCATTTAGCACCAGCTGCAACAATCTCCTCCAAATCCGTTCTCTCCGTTAGCAGGGCTAACGTTGCACTCAGTAGCTTGTGCTTATTAGCTAGGTTTGGTAAAAAGCTTGTGCAGTGGAGGGGTTCTTTTGGGGGAATTATTGGATTATGCCAGCTAACTTAGTTCCCAAGCTTGTTTGATAACTATTCGATGCAGTCTGCCAGGCTAGTGCCTGTCGCCGTTATGAATGAGACGGCCCCAGTTTAGAGACGGCCCCAGCTTTTGTTAGCTTTTAACTTCAAATTAACGTTTTTGTGTTTTGGGGCAAACTCTTAAAATAATATAATACGGCATGCATAGCTAGCGAGAGATATGCCCCCGCATCATTTTACAACCTGTATTGTTCAACTTTGCAACTGCTTGCTTGCTAGCTAGCTTAGCTAGCCTAACGTTGGGTGTATGAAGCTGGATAGTGGCCATGATTGCACCACCCTCATCCTACTGCTGTATGGGTGCAGAGGGCTACAAACACAGCGTGACACATGAGCACAGTTTTCTATGCAATATAAAGGCTACTGAAAAATAAATTGACTCCAACAATAATCTGATTCAGTTAACACTTTATTTTTTAATAAGTGGCTCTTGTGGCTTAGAATAAGGGTCTGCAAGTGCAATGGGAAAATATCGACTATTCTAGTAGGCTAGAGTTTGTTCATGTTGCACATTAAAATTCAGGTATTGCTTAGCCTATATTCACATTTAGCTTCCTCAATGGGTCAAGACAATATACAATGTTAACATTTACTCGGTACAATAAATATCACAGCCAAGACTAGATGTGAAAGTTGTGATCAAGATGCATTGGACTTGGCCGGCTTGTGGATTTATAGATCTTTCAAACCTTTATTTATGCTCGAGAGGCACTGAGGTTGCCCTCATTTACAGTGACGACGAGCGATCTTGCACCCAGCCACTGCAAAACTGTCAGCTAGCAGTCTAAAACTGGCAGCTAGCAGCCTAGCCTATTTGCAAAACTGCTGCAAAAGTGGCACCTACCATCCTAGGCTATTTGCATGTCAATATAGGCTCATTGAGAATTCTGTGAATGGTGGGGGTTGTAGTGAGTGTGAGCCTGCCGACTGTGCAAAACGTTGGGTTTCAAAATGAACTAACGTTAGTGGACGAGTGTGCCTGACAAATGTGAAATTAGCAGAATCGTATTGTCTAACTCAGTAGTGGCGACCGCCCATGATTGTTGCTCTCGATGTAATTTTGTGTGTGGAAAAACGAGACAGTGCCAGTTTCCAGTGCAATGTTGTTGTTGGTTTTTTTTAACTCATAGGCTTAGCCTAGCCTAGCCTAATGTGTGGCTGAACAGCCAGTCAACCCCGTTGTGATTTCAGATTATTCTAAATCTCACTCACCGTTCCTTCATGGATCACGAGGGTAGCCTACCTACACCGAAACCAATTCAATTGGGTGATAAGTGATACGCTGATAGGCCTATAAAAACATACATGTTCAAATAAAATACCACATCAGATGCCACAAAGTAAATATCATCTCATCACTTAGGAGAGTTGGCTGAAATAAAAGGTTGCTCCCTGTCCTTTGACATTCGCTACCAGCAAACAGACAGCTAGGCCTATTTGCATGTCAATGTAAACCAGTGGGGGAGGGCTACAAGGTATGGCTTGGTTAGCCTACAGCCCTACCAAGAAATGTTACTCGCTATATTTCACTACTATAGTAGTTCTGCTTCATTCTCACAGCAATTTTCTGTAGGGAGGCTTTAGCGGCTTTACAAACCCTTCTCTAGAGAGAAGCCGTCTGATCCCAGCATGGTATGAGGTGGAGAAGGACAATCTGGTCTCTGAGCTAAGGCAGGTTAGCAAGCCATTACACTGTGCGCCAGGAGGACTCTGCCCAGCTAGCAGATTATCAATGGGCAGCCAGCCGCCCGCTGACGACCAACTCGGCGGCCCTACGTCCTCCGTCAGTGCGTTGGTGGCTTGCTGCTCACACTGCACCACCCTCCCCACACACTGCATGCTAATGCGCTCTATACGTTGCTATGCTAATGCATGTAATATTGCTAATAATGAATGCAATACATGAGAACAGATGTGTGAACTTTTTTTAAATTTTATTTAAAGTAGCACATCAATATAACACAGATTAATGCAATACTCGTAAGAGGAGACAGGTACAGTAAAGAAAATGTTCAAAAGCAGCATAACGAACATACAGTACATAACATATATCAGCATACATATAGTACACTATGAACAGCATATGACATTATGGAGATGGACACTAGACATATGGTAGGCTATATAAATACTCTAGACAGATGGCATGTACAGTAACAATCAATCATTTGGACACCTTCTCATCCAGTTGAATGCAAAGGTGTCCAATCTTTTGACTGGTACTGTAACTGTGCACACAACTCAGGTGTACAGTAGTCTGATGGCTGTACAACAAAAGCAGAATAACCTGGGGGGTTGTGTGTAGCCCCAAGACGTCATGGCCGATCTAAAACACAGAATTCAAAATAAATTTGACTTTGTAAATGGCTGAAAGAATTGGTCTTTGATAAGTATATATAATTAAAAAAATGTGAACAGGTCAGAAAAAACAAACATCAACCATAAGAACTGGCGTCGCATGCTGTGGTTTGTGGACGATGTGGCGTGGAGTCCCATGTTCGGGCCCCAAGGTAGGTGGTCTAAAATAATATTAAAAATAATATTAAGATAAAGTAGGTGGTCTAAAATAATATTTAAAATAATATTAAGATAAAGTCTAGACCAAGTGCCCGGCTATAGAGTACCTGGTCTGCACGTATTCATGGGTTTCAAATGTAGTCCTAGACCTGCCGGACCAACACAGGTGTTTCAAATTAATGAAGTAGTTCTACTGCATAAGATAAATTGAAACACCTGTGTTGGTCCCCAATATGGCAGGTCAAGGACTACATTTGAAACCCATGAATATGCTGGTCTGTGCTAATCTTCACTGTTCTGTGCTAGTATAACAGTAACATCCTGGTTCTACTCTGGTCTCCATACCTGTTCTCTGTACTGGTCCTCATGTCTCCTCTCGCCCTTCGCCTGCATCATCACCTCAAGTTTTTCCCAGTTTCTGGCACCTTCCAGTTTGGATGTGCCAGAGCCCATAGGCCACCTGGGCTGGAGGGAGAGACAGGACAATTAACCAAGTGAAAGAGACAGAAATACTGCACACAGAAGAGACATGGATATGACTGTCCAGCCTGTGATAGACCTCTGAAGTTTTGCAGAATCTAATAAGATGGCTAATTTTAGCAATAATAGCTTAGCTAGCTAGTAGTGCCAACTGCCTACCTAGCACAGCCTACTCATTGACCAAATGAACATGGGAACTTTCACAGACGTTGCCAGAGCATTTGGAACAGTTAGCTATTCTGTTCTCTCTCAAAATGATTAAAGATTGGCTTATAGCCAATCAGACGACGATTACATTGCCAAAACTGTAGCTAGCTAACGTTAGCCGAGATGAATTTGCGTCAGGCAGCCTAATGGTGGCCAACGAACATAGGCCCGCCGCAACGCCTCACAAAAGTTCAAGAAACGGTCACAACTGAAATGTTTCAAAGTTGCCAACTCAACGTTACAATTACCACAAAAAGCAGAACGTATAACACTCATGGCGACAGAGTAATTTTAGCACTAGCCTAAGCACTAGCCTAGGTATGCTGCTAACGTTGGAGATGAAGTAAACATGGAGATGTTACAACGCCTGTTGCTCATAGCACTAGTGCTTATTCATGTATATTGTCCTCTTATTTCGGTTATTTCAGTTATAATATTTCAGTTATTCAGTCCCTCTTCACCTTTGCGCTAGCTCGCTAGCTAGCTCGCACTCCACTGGAGAGTAAACAAACAGTGCGCCCCACAATGCACAGCGCATCTGACTACGGGTCTTTTTTAGGTCAAACATGTTGCGTCCGTCCGAGAACGGGCGGTTTCACACAACTGGAGCGCCCTAGAAATCGGTTGTGACCGCTCCGAAAACACCTCTTCAGGAGGGTCTCGGAGTGGCTGTTTTAGTGGGCACTTGTCTGCGATTGTTGTGTTCACACAGGCCCATACAGAGCGCTCTCGGGCCCAAAGCTCGTTTGGTGCGCACAAACTGTGTTCGGAATCGCTCCCTATTCACTATACACTGCAAAAAATGGTTTTCAAGAAAGTAAAAAAAGCCTTGTTTCTGGGAAATTTGTCTTATTTTTTGTCTAAAAAGAAAAATAATCTTGTCAAGCATGTTTTGGGTTGGAAAAATAATCGTATTTCAAGAAAATATATCTTATGTTTTCTTAACAAGGTTTTTCTTAACAAGATATTCTAATATTGGGCTAGATTTAACCAGTAACAAGTAACTACAATGACTTGCATAATATCCCAGAAGAGTAGGAAGATAGTTTTTCCTTATTTTAAGAGTATGACCACTTGCACAAATTCTCAATTTAAGAATCAACTAGAAAAAAGCACCCTTCAGGCGTGTCAACTCACCCTTGACCTATATTCCCCCTTACTCCAGCCCTCCCAATTGCCATGGCCTTTTTGCTTTATATGTGCCGTTTGGCTTGCTAGCAGCTGATGAAATAGTCAAATAAAATAAAATCAACCAAAGTTTGTTCATCTTTTTATTCATAAAAAATGTGAGTCCTTCATTCTTGAAGCTTAACCCATTCAAATACATTTTAATGTCAACAAGACTTCATTGAACCCATTGCTAGAGCAAAAGGGGGGCTAAACTTTGCAGTGTACAATTATTTTCCACAGTTTAAAAGTAAAATAAATTACTTTGGGAATCAAACAGGAAAAAAATTCAACAATGGTGAACTCACTCAATTGTCACAATATTACAGTCATGTCACAACATAGATCTTCCCAAGATACAATTTACAGTGACAACAACAGTACAGAACCAAGCAGTAAAGTCCTAAAAACAATCTCTGGAAATAATGTATACTGCCATAAAAACCAAAAAGCTATCAGAAAAAGTCCCATCAAATTACTCACATAACGTATGACATCATAGATGGAGAACTCATGAAATCACACTGAAATCACAATAACCAAATAAAAGTTTTACTACAGCAGGACGGTTGGTGCACACGCACGCACGCACGCACGCTCACACATACCAATGCACACACACGTCTGTATGGCTGCTGGTGACTGAACAGGTGCGACTCTCCTACTTCGAGCAGAAGCGGCTGGGCAATGACCACAGCGTGGTCTTATCCAAGGAGCTCTTCTGCCGACTGATAAGAAACTATGACTAATATGACTTCAATCAGGTGACTTCAATCATAACCCCAGAGCAACGCCGGTCAGCTGCAGTCAGCACCCCAGAGCAACGCCGGTCAGCTGCAACCAGCACCCCAGAGCAACGCCGGTCAGCTGCAGTCAGCCCCCCAGAGCAACGCCGGTCAGCTGCAACCAGCCCCCCAGAGCAACGCCAGTCAGCTGCAGTCAGCCCCCCAGAGCAACGCCGGTCAGCTGCAGTCAGCACCCCAGAGCAACGCCGGTCAGCTGCAACCAGCACCCCAGAGCAACGCCGGTCAGCTGCAGTCAGCCCCCCAGAGCAACGCCGGTCAGCTGCAACCAGCACCCCAGAGCAACGCCAGTCAGCTGCAGTCAGCCCCCCAGAGCAACGCCGGTCAGCTGCAGTCAGCCCCCCAGAGCAAGGCCGGTCAGCTGCAACCAGCCCCCCAGAGCAACGCCGGTCAGCTGCAACCAGCACCCCAGAGCAACGCCGGACATTTGCAGTCAGCAGCCTAGATAAATACTGGTTATCTGCAGTCAGCACCCCAGAGCAACGTCGGTCAGCTGAAGACAGCAGTCCAGAGCTTGCACAAGCTCTGGAGATCAAAAATTGCACAAGCACAGGACGGTCGTGCCTCTAAAAAATGGTTTTGTACTACAGGACCGTCGAGCCTCTCAAAACTTGCACCTCCGTCTGAAATGACAAACGGGTCATGCTTCTAAAAATTGTACTACAGGACGGTCGGTCAAGCCTCAAAAATATTGCACAAGCACAGGACGGTCGTGCCTCTAAAAAATTGTTTTGTACTACAGGACCGTTGAGCCTCTGAAACTGTGTACTACAGGACGGTCAAGCTTCAAAAGAACCGTCGAGCTTCAAAAATTATTCTACAGGAGCCTCTCAAATTATTCTACAGGACGGTCGAGCCTAGAAAAAAGCATAGAGAAATTGCACAAACACAAGACGGTCGTGCCTCTAAAAAAATGTTTTGTACTACCGTCGAGCCTCTGAAAAATTGTACTACAGGACCGTCAAGCCTCTCAAAAATTGTACTACAGGACCGTCGAGCCTCTCAAAATTATTTGCAACTCTGTCTGAAATGACAAACGGGTCATGCTTCCAAAAATTGTACTACAGGACCGTCAGTCAAGCCTAAAAAAAAATTGCACAAGCACAGGACGGTCGTGCCTCTAAAAAATTGTTTTGTACTACAGGACCGTTGAGCCTCTGAAAAATTGTACTACAAGACCGTCAAGCCTCTCAAAATTTGTACTACAAGACCGTCAAGCCTCTCAAAAATTGTACTACAGGACCGTCAAGCCTCTCAAAACTTGCAACTCCGTCTGAAATGACAAACGGGTCAAGCTTCTAAAAATTATACTACAGGACCGTCAGTCAAGCCTCAAAAATATTGCAGAAGCACAGGACGGCCATGCCTCTAAAAAATTGTACTACAGGACGGTCAAGCTTCAAAAGAACCGTCGAGCTTCAAAAATTATTCTACAGGAGCCTCTCAAATTATTCTACAGGACGGTCGAGCCTAGAAAAAAGCATAGAGAAATTGCACAAACACAAGACGGTCGTGCCTCTAAAAAAATGTTTTGTACTACCGTCGAGCCTCTGAAAAATTGTACTACAGGACCGTCAAGCCTCTCAAATTGCAACTCCGTCTGAAATGACAAACAGGACTCGTGTTTGAAATACACTACATGAAATATTGTACCTTTTACAATACATCAGATGAGGCATTGTGTAGCCCAATCACATCTCCAAGGTAATATTTCATAGGGACATATTCAACATGCTTGTGAGTAAAACTGTAATATGGAGTGTAATCAACAAGGTTATCGGCAGATATCAGTTCAGTTGCTTGTGCCATGCTTGGAATCTCTATTTTAAATGCCATGTAATCTCTATCATAACAAATAGTATTGTGCTGCTGTAACTCAAAGCAATATGATGACGAATTTATCACATAAATATTTCTCACCAGTCCAAATTCAGGTAAATTATTAGAGTTAACAGTACCCACAAGTAATGACTTATCCCGTATATATTTGTTGCCATTTAGATTAATCCATTTAGTAGTTACTGCATTGTTTACTTCGTCATGTCCAAGGAAGGCCCTCATTTTTTCTTTTAAGTATGTCCTGTTGCATATTTCTGATGTTGGTCCCACATTCTGACAACATTCATACATCTGACTATGCCTTATTAAAGACTTGCAAACATTTTTAAAATTAATCTTTAAGGCCCATTGTTTGAAAAAGCAATGTTTTGATTCGAATCTCATGCACATATGACGGACCATTGGTCCCAGCAGTTTAATTTGGGAGGCAGCATGAATCAAATAGTGTTGTTTGGGGGTGATGTTGTTCCCTGGGAAAAGGTTCTTCACATGCTTTAAATGCTGTTCAATGAGTGCTTTCAATTTGTTAATAGTCTGTAAACCAATAACAGGAGCAAACAAAATTTGAACAATCTCTATGAGTTCAAGAATGATTGTATAGTACTCGCTACCTTTAACTTTATCAATCAGAAATGGCAGTATTTTTAGTAGAACAATCATTTGACCTGAGGACTGCTTCAACTTATTATCACTGGAAGCTAGTGTGCTGTAGGCTATAGGGCTTGGTTTATCTCTAACGTCAAGTGGAGAGTAGGGGAATCCAACTAATGCAGTATTGAGAGCATCCAAGTCTAGTTGTCCTAAAAGAACTAAATGTTTTATGACACACTTTACTTCCAATGGAGCAATGCCCTCAAGAATTATATGCATCATATCTTGGGGTGTTTGTTGGATCAAGTTAAAGGCCGGGAATTCTACCAGTTTGCTCCTTCTGTTGATGCCAAAGGTAGTTTTTAAGCTGTTTCTGAGATACTCTGTATTGGCCTTCTCAATGTCACTACACTGCCGTAGATGTCGCTCTATTGTCCTTTCCTCAAAATTATCCTCAACAAAATGCATCTGCATGTCCTCAAATGAACATTCACACTGCCGGCATTTACTGTAAGCAAATCCAACACCCTCTTTAAAACCACAAAGCTCATGCTGAGCTAAAGTGTCTCCACATATGGAAACTAATGCTCCAAATATTTCACGTTCACCGTTCCCAATTTGAATTTTAACACCGTCATATAGCATTAAAAGGTCCTCATGCAATCTTCTCAAAATTCCATCAACTCCACATTCAGAAAGCTCGCTCTTCTTTGCAATGGCTAGTAGGCGAATCGCAGCTAGTTTTGATCTATATTTAGGATCAATGTTTCCCAATGTATAATAAAACATTATCAACTTATTCTTGGAAGCATGAGACCCAAGTGGGTTGCAAATTTCAATGTCATCTGAGTAAAGGATTATCTGTAAAGCAGAGGGCCTGGCAGAAAATAAAGGGTGTGATTTCATGAGTTCTCCATCTATGATGTCATATAAATACCCAAGTCTGTATGCCTGTGGCGCATCTATCATTGCTAATACTTTGGGATGAGATAATAACTGTTCCAAACTTCTGATCAGAGGTACATAATGAAAACATTTGGGTTTGGTAGAGAGAACTCTTTTTGTCCCTTTTTTCACCAAGCAGGCAGTATACCCAACAGTAACCTCCTCTGACTCTACAAAATTGAAATTCTCCTTAATCACACAGTCCCGCCTGTACATTGTCGAAACAGAAGCAAATGGATCCTCAATACGGTCAAACACAGCCATAGCCTCCTTTTCAAGGTCAAGGTCACTTCCTCTATGTTGCTGGAATACTGTCTGTACCTGACTCCTCAGATTAGTCACCAACAGAGCTTGGTACTGCTGCATTGCCGCCACAACATCATTCACACCACTCTGAAAAAAGGTCAGAAAGGACAAATTACAGTCAGAAACTATATACTGGGCTCTTTAATAATTTAGCCCCTTTAGTACCCATCCCTAGATGGCACTGACACGGCAGGCCAATCAGGGCCGTCGCTGGCAGAACAAAGGAGAAGCAGCGTGCGGTAATGTTAATGTTAGTAGAGTAAATACTGTACAGTCGTAACTGCCGTTGCAGAAATTAGAATGCAGAAGCCCAAGACCAATTAAATAAGAACAAGAGTATGCAAGCGGAGTTTCTCCGCGCAAAATACAATTTCGCCATTTCGCAATACCAACATCGCGCTGTCGCGGCTGGTAACAATCTTGCATGAAGACAAACCTGTGAAAGATGGTGTTTTTCTCTAGCAGTCAGCACAATCGCAGTAGCCTGTCTAGTCAGAAGATCATGGCAGGAGTCATACTTAAAAAAAATAAAAAACATTATCAGGAGTGTTGTGCAGTTAATCAAGTAATATGTTATAGCTCATTGAACACACTATTCAGTATTGCATGTTATTGTGTGCTGAAGAAACTAGGCTTACCTCTGTGCACGATGCAGAGGAGCCATCTGCAGGCTCGCTTGGAAAATCCAGGATAGTACCCCCAACAGTCCGGGATGGAGCAAGGTGCTGTAGAGAGGGAAGGGTGTCATCCTCGAAGCCAGAGTGCACAGTAGGGTCAAAAGCACCATGGCTGGAGTCATCCTTTACAAAAAGAAACATTGATATCAGAAGGGTGTGTGCACTTAAGTAACATTTTATAACAAATTGAACACACTATTCAGTTTGAGTATTGCATATTATTGTGTGCTGAAGAAACTAGGCTTACCTTAGATGTGCACAATGTAGAGGGGCCACCTGCAGGCTCGCTTGGAAAATCCAGGATAGTACCAACAGTCCGGGATGGAGCGTGGTGCTGTAGAGAGGGAACGGTCTCATCGAAGCCTGAGTACAATGACACAGTAGTGTCAAAAGCACCAACATGCTCTGCTTCAGTTGATTGCACCCTGCTCTCCACCGTTGCATCCTCCGTTGGTTGGTCCCTGTCAGTGGTGGAATTAGATTAGATTCAACTTTGTCATCTGACAGAAGCAGACGGTACAGATATTGGTAAAGTTATAGCTAGCCACCAGTTAGCTAGCTGGCTGGCTGGCTGGCTTGAAAAACGACGTTAGTTGGCAAGCTAGGTAGCTAGCTGGCTATATCTTTCCTTCATCCGCCCGAATCACGTAACGTTAGGTGACCTGCTATTTTCACAATCCGCATTAACATTAATGTTAGCTCCCTCACCTCTGATTCTCGGCCGCATGTGCTGTCCTATATGTCCACCGGTGATTAGCAGATGTATCATCATGTTCCCTTGTAGCAGGTGTCGTCCTCCGTGGTCTACTTCTGCGAGTGGCAAGGTGTTCGGAGTGGGTTCTTCGCACGTGGTACCAAAGTGAGTTATAGATTCGATAATCTTTCGTGCAACCATCAATTCCACAAAGAACGCGAAAATCTGGACTATGACTATGAGCAGTATTTATATGACTTAATAAAGCGTTCAGGGTCAGAGATACAAACATAAAGCAAATAACACAACGCCAAATCATGTTGCTTTTTTCTCGCAGCTTAACATAACCTTCTGCGCTTCTTCTTCTTCACTGGCGCGCAGTTGGCACCTGCATGGGTGCGTCTATTTGACCTTGCCTTTATTCACAGATGGCAATACCAACTTTAGGTGCAGAGGCTACCGCCGCCTACGGTTTATTTTCGTGTCAGACCATACCAACAATCTGACACATAATATATATATATATATTTTAATTATTTAATTGTATATATTTATTTAGCGTGTAACCGCGGCGACGCCCCCCCCCCCCCCCGAATGGTATAATCCAATCTGTTTGATTGGCGGGGACGCCATTTTCATTCTTCAGCGCTAAAACGGTTACTGGACCTGCCCAAACGCACATGCTGCAGCAACTGCGATCTGAAGGCTGGTAGTTTGTGGACGTCCGATATGGATCAACTGGACGATGTATCAATTGGCACGCTCAGGGGTAAGTTATATGTATTTGTATTATCGTTAATAGCTAGTTATGCCATGTTTTTCTCGTCGTCAGCGGGTTCAACTTGAAGTTAGTGGTGGAGGGCTGACGTGATGTTAGCTAGCCAACCAAGCTAACGTCAGCTTGGCTAATTGGTGGTGGGGAGAGGGGTCCTCTTATGGACCAACAGTAATGTAAAAAGGCATTGAAATAATTCACGCTAATCTAGAAATAAGGCTTTAATTCGTAGTAAATTGTCATAACATTAGCTAAACAGATTAGAACCACGAGCCGTGGGGTTTCAGGGAAGCTGAAATGTGCTAGGCCTGCTAGTCGGAAAAGCATTGCATCATGTTCTGCGTTGTGCCAATGTGACATTTTCCCTGATCCACAGAGCACGTTCACCTTTGAATAAATTCACCTAAAAAAATAACCAATTCAACTTTTATGTGGGAGAACGTGCGTCAGCCACTGAGAATAGAACCACGACTTTTTTCTCTCACTTAAAACCTGGTACTCAGCAGTAAGATATAGCGGGAAACCCAGACACCATTTTCTGAGCGCATGCACTCCGTGATCGACAGACAGCAAACAGAACATTCTGGATTCATGAGTTTAGTTTAATAAAATAATCTCATCACTGTATATTGTATTCGAAAGTCAATTGGCCTGCTCTGTCAATACCTTGGCTTAGAAGGTAAGAGGTTGGAAAGAAGGCCTTTATGTTTTCTACATCATTTGCATGGAATAGCCTGTCCTAACTTAAACTCCAGGATCTAGTTACTAAATGAAATTAAAAGCATGGTGAAATCTATAGAAAGACTATTGATACTAAATTAATTGTTAAATAAATAATTAATTGAAATATTTTTTGAAGACTTCAGTCTAAGTTTTACCACAATTTTCAAAGACCAACTGTTATGTACACAAGCCAAGGCTGAATTAATTCAGTGATAAGCTCAGTGTCTTGGCACTAACTGTAACTTCTGTTCCAGCTGCTAATATTGGGGAAGAATTGCTGCACACTCTCTCCCGGGATGAAGTCAACGAACTTTTTCCCGGTCCTGAAAATTTCCTGAGGCGCCGGGCTGTATGGCTGCTGGTGACTCAAAATGAAAAGGTCAGTTCTGTGTCTATTGTACAACACAACCACATCCCTGTTTTACTGTAAGAATTACTATGCCACCTCAGCCAGGGATTTGAAGTGAATACTCGAGTTGTACATGTTTTAAGACTTATTCAATAATGGACAAAATTATGCATGTTCATTTCATTAAATGCATGTACTACTACCTTATTAAGTGTAAATGTATTTTAGGCGGAGACTGCTCCTGAAATTCAACAATCAACCAGTGGAGCCAGTGGCCTTTCAAAAGAGGATGAGCCCAACATTTGCAAGTTTGTGACCATGTCCAACCCAGATTTCATAGTCTACACAGACAGTGAGCTTGAACAGGTGCGACTCTCCTACTTCGAGCAGAAGCGGCTGGGCAATGACCACAGCGTGGTCTTATCCAAGGAGCTCTTCTGCCGACTGATAAGAAACTCTATGACTAATATGACTTCAATCATAAGAGCCACAGATGACTCCAGATACCCCAGCAAACATGAGGTCAATGCCATGGCGAAGCGATTGGTGGAGTACTACCCAATGATAAAAGTGAACAGTGACTGGGTAAGTAGCTTTTTGTTACAATCACTTGTTTGATGTTGATGGTGAAAACCTGGCTCTCTTCTTGGGTCATCCTTTAACTATTTGAAATCTTTTTATTATTTGTACTCGGCCAGGAGAATGTTGCTAAAAGGCTCATGAAGAGACTCTCTAATGTCAAAAGTCCAAGGAAAGCTAAGGTTCCTCCTTCAAAGAAACCACATCAGGAAGGTAAAATGGATGCAGACTGCGATGGATATTCCAGTTCTTCATCAACCATTATTCTAGAACGGTCATCACCTGCAGTCAGCACCCCAGAGCAATGTCGGTCAGCTGAAGACAGCACTCCAGAGCTACGCCGGTCATTTGCAGTCAGCAGCCTGGATAAATACTGGTTAGCTGCAGCCAGCAGCCCAGAGCAAAGCCGGGATAGCAGGGATGAAACATGTATGTTTGCATTTAATACTCTTTATACATCTATGGGTCTTTGGTACACCAAGTCGCCAACAGTAAGCTGACATGCAACAGCAGGGTCTGTCCAGAGATGTTAGTGTTCCGTTGTTCAATACGCCTTATTTACTTTTTATGTCAACTGCAGTCAGCCCCCCAGAGCAACGCCGGTCAGCTGCAACCAGCACCCCAGAGCAACGCCGGTCAGCTGCAACCAGCACCCCAGAGCAACGCCGGTCAGCTGCAGTCAGCACCCCAGAGCAACGCCGGTCAGCTGCAGTCAGCCCCCCAGAGCAACGCCGGTCAGCTGCAGTCAGCCCCCCAGAGCAACGCCGGTCAGCTGCAACCAGCCCCCCAGAGCAACGCCGGTCAGCTGCAGTCAGCCCCCCAGAGCAACGCCGGTCAGCTGCAACCAGCACCCCAGAGCAACGCCGGTCAGCTGCAGTCAGCACCCCAGAGCAACGCCGGGATAGCAGTGCTGACACATGTATGTATTGCATTTAATACTTACGCATATGCATCTATTGTTTAATAGAGAACACTTTTGAATAAAATAAACACAGGCAACCAATAAGCTGTCATGCAACAGCTTAAGTGTTTGTCCAGAGATCTTAGTGTTCCATTGTTCAATATGCCTTCTTTATTTTTTGTCATCTGCAGTCAGCAGCCCAGAGCAACGCCAGGATAGCAGTGATGAAGCATGTATGTTTTCATTTAATACTCTTTATGCATCTATTATTTGGTAGAGAGAACTTTTGAAGAAAACAATCATGCAGCAGTTTTGGTGCCTGTCCAGGGATGGGATTTTTCCAGCTCTTCTGACCTGATTGGCTAGACTTCACTGCTATGTTATGTTACTGCTGTTTTTATTCTTATGTTATATACAAAAAGACGGCATGCACAACATGCCTCTGTTCTGCTCCACCCTCAGTCAGGTTTTGGCTACATATTGGTCACTCTTGAATAGCTTCAGTGTGCCTGTGCATAAATGGGAGACTCTTGACAGGCCATCTCTGTAGCATTCCATCCAGTCCAGAGCCCGGGGCTCCAACGATGCGATGTTGAATATACCTCTCTGATCTAACGAGTCTGACTAGCTGTCGCCACCTCTCAGGTGGGCTTTGACTATGATGGAGAGCTGGAGAGATGTTCTGCTAGATTCTCCCGTCTGCACAGGAACTGAAGCTATTTTGGAGTGGCCAATTAAGTAGCCTACCTCACTGATCGATTAGAAGAAAGGGGCTGTCTACTTGGAAGTGGAGGGTCCTGTGTTGATATCAACAAATCTAAGAAAATAAAAACACAGCAGTGAAGTTAGTGTAGGCATCATAACTACTACAGAGAGCTGTCACTATTAGGGATGCAAACAATTCATCGAAATTTGATTAATTGGTCGTTAAGGATTTGCTCGAACAAGTACAATTTACTCGATCTAGATCTATTTTCAAATTATGTTTCAATGAACCGCCACAGGGTGCCGTATAACTATTCTATAGCCTGCGCCTGCAGCAGCTGCGGTCCCGTTAATGTACAGAGAAAACAACCTCGACGAAGAGAGGGGGGGAGTGTATCTGAGATTACCACAGCTCTCACCGCCGGCTAGCGGTGGCTAACGTTGGCACCCCAGCTAGCACTACCTGTCCGGTCTGGCAGCGCACCGAGGGGGGGAGTTCAGTGTTGCATCCCTGCCAGCTCGCCTCTATACAAGCCGAACATCGTTACCGGAGGACGGGATAGGAGTCGGTCTTGCTTGGTGGTTCCCTGCAATATGAGCGACTGTCAATTCAGGAATGTCACAAGTTGACTACCTGTGATAGCATAGGCTATTTGTTATGTTATATTATCTTGTTGAAAAAAACACATGCAGTGGTTGTTTTTGAGCGTTTTATGAGTGCGTGTAATCTGAATCTGATTCAGTAAGGCCTACTGAAAATTTCGTTTGGATACCTATATTTTCGTTTTGTTAATAAGTTAATTTAGGACAACTTTGGGGGAAAAAAAAAAGTTTATTTGGATTTTAAATAAGTTTTTGATTTTGAAAGTGGAGAGTGGCCATTTTATGTAGCAGCTTAAAGCCTCTGGCTCCGACACATTTTCGACACAAAATGTGTTTAATAGCCTATGTCTAGGCCTCTGTTTCATCATAGCAATGCTGTGATAATTGTAATATGCTGCTGATTAATGATTCATTAATCAATTAATTGATCGTTAGCATTACCAATTACTCGATTCAGGAAAAGGCCTACACTTTGCAACACTAGTCACTATATTGCAATATTAAACAGGTTACAGGGCAGGCATGGAGGAATGAATTCTGTTACTTCCCGGGTTCTCCTTAACAGTTTGGAAAACTAATACCCCCTCCCATCTTTACTTTATATGCCTTTCAGTTGGTTCAGTTGACTCCTTGGACACCATTAAAACCCAGGCAAGACACTACAGGACTCTCCAAGAAATGTACAAGTCCAAGAAGCCGAACAAAGCTGCGGTAACTCAGTTACTCGACCTGGAGTTTGAGTCTAGAAGACGCTTCATTGACTCCGACCTTTTGAAGGGGCAAGACAAACCAATGAAGATTCTAGAGGCTTACCCGTGCTTTAAAGAAGTAGATCATGTAAGTAATTTAATCTATAATGACAAAAATTGTCTGTGTACGGCGGGTGGTACCAGTCTACAGGGTGCTGCGGGATTGGGAAAGGCCACTGTGCCAAAACAAAATACCCTTATCTCATGTGGGAAGGTCACAGGGTTTGGATGGGCAGAAAGCTCTCTATGTAGCGAACGCAGCAGTACCATGCATGGGGTGTATTCCAGAAAGCGGGTTTAGTGAAAAGACTGACTTTGTTAATCCTGAAATGAGGGAAAGCCTGGGTTTTCCGTTCTAGGAAGAGACACAACTCAAACCTTTTTTTATGTTTCAGGTCCTGGGTGAGTTGAGGCGACTCATTCAACCAAACAATCCCACATACATAGCTGAGACGATGCAAAGACTGGAGAACTTCTGCGCCAAGGTCCAGTTTTACGGTGTGATGAAAAAAGTAATGAAGCCTCCAAAAACTGTGAATGGAGGTGAGGCCACAATACTTTGTTTTTCCCAATGAGATATCTTATTGATTGGTTATGTATGCCCTGTATTGTAAAAACGGAAACTAGATTTTGATAGTATTTTAACGTAAATAGATCTTGATGAGAACGAAACAATCCTTTGTGATCTGAAAATACAATCAGGGATGTGAGTTTTTGGATGAAACAGAATTTCCTGTTTTTCTCATCTGGTTGGCTAGACTTCGCTGATGTGTTTTTATGCCTCCGCGCAGGCGTTGTATGTTGGGTTGTCCGTCCGTACAATGTTTTTCTAGTTTATTTGTGTTATATAATTTCTCATAGGACAGCCCTGTTCTGCTCAACCCTCAGTCAGGTTTTGGCTACACATTGGTCACTCTTGAATAGCTTCAGTGTGCCTGTGCATAAATGGGAGACTCTTGACAGGCCATCTCTGTATAGCGCTCCATCCAGTCCAGAGCCCGGGGTCCTGATGTCTCGACTTTTACGATACTCCAACGATGCGATGTTGAATATACCTCTCTGATCTAACGAGTCTGACTAGCTGTCGCCACCTCTCAGGTGGGCTTTGACTATGATGGAGAGCTGGAGAGATGTTCTGCTAGATTCTCCCGTCTGCACAGGAACTGAAGCTATTTTGCAGTGGCCAATTAAGTAGCCTACCTCACTGATCGATTAGAAGAAAGGGGCTGTACGTGGAAGTGGAGGGTCCTGTGTTGATGTCATCATCAGATCTAAGAGAAATCAGATAAGAAATAAAAACACAGCAGTGAAGTGAAAGTCTATCAACTACAGAGAGCTGTCACTGATAACGTAGGTCTAGGCTAGTAAAATATAAACTATTTTTAAAAACTCACGCATGTACACGCACATGCACTATTATTAAATATACTCGCATGTCCTTGCATGCTCTCACATGCCAAACTGTCTGGGAGCAAGTTAAAACAGTTTGTCCTGCACCTGGCCAGTTTTATGTGCATGCTCTTTGTAATTTATTGACTGCCATGTATTGTGCCTTTTCTGTCAAACCAGTGGAGGATGTCCTAGCAGTATTCAAAGCCCTGCCACTGCTCTTCCCATCACTCTTGCCCACGAAGAAACGGCACACAAGCAGTGATGCTCTTTTCCATGTCCTTACGGTGAGACTTGCAGTATGTTGCAATTAATCATACTATTGTTTTGTTATATTTTGTGAAGCTTTTTGTCATTGGCTAGTTTTTTTTTATCTTGAGTCATTTAATTATGATTGGTAGTTTTACTAATCTTCTACATTGACTTGTCCTCTAGTCTTCAGATGACCCCAATGGTTTCATCAAGCAACAACCTCAACTGATGGTGAAGAGAATTGCATGATCACCATTGGGAGCATGCCAATCGCCACCTTTGAAAGGGAGAAGTTAAATGAGGGACTGGTATACCTGATGGCGTATTACTATGCCTTCCACCTGAACTACCCGAAGTGTGTCGCGACATTGCTCTCAGTGCTACAAACGGAGATCCTGCAGGATTCCATCCATGATGCCGATACCACCATTTCCTACAAGAGGGCCATGGCTGACTGGAAGGCTTTCACAGAGTGACTGAAGTGAGAGTGTGGGGGCTAAGAAGTGCTGGGGGGGGGGGGTAAGGTTATAGGGTTAGGGGGAGTAATAATAATAATAATAATAAACTTTATTTGTATAGCATAATTTTTGTATAGTGTAAGGGGGGGGGGGGTGAGTGAGGGCTAAGTATGCCGGGGGGGTGAGTGTGGGGGCTAAGAAGTATGCTGGGGGGGGGGGTGAGTGAGGGCTAAGTATGCTGGGGGGGTGAGTGTGGGGGCTAAGAAGTATGCTGGGGGGGGGGTGAGTGTGAGGGCTAAGTATGAAAATAAAAAAATGCTTAAAATAAGAATGCTCTTGGTATC
This sequence comes from Borostomias antarcticus, assembly GCF_949987555.1. Taxonomy (NCBI): domain Eukaryota; kingdom Metazoa; phylum Chordata; class Actinopteri; order Stomiiformes; family Stomiidae; genus Borostomias; species Borostomias antarcticus. The sequence goes on from NC_140242.1 coordinate 15,159,101, forward strand.
TTGATTTAAGACAAATGTTGCATATTTCTATTATGCTGTTTTAAGAAAATGTTTCTTATTGCAAGCTTGTTTTTGCTAATTATTCATCTTAAATTTAAGATATAAATTCTTTAAGTCAGTGCAATCAAAGACCAAAATACCAGTTTTAAGGAAATGTATCTTAAATAATGAGTTTTCATTGCTTGCATTAAGCACAGGTTGCTTAAATTAGGGCATTTCTGTCTAGTTTTAAGGTACAGTGCAGTCTTTCAGTGGCTAGACTTTATTTCTAGTTTTAAGAAATCTAGCCAAGCATATTTTGCTTACCCCATTGGCAGATTTTTTTGCTTGATATAAGAACATTTGATTATATTTAAGAATATTTGCCTTATTTCTCACCGGGCATTTTTTGCAGTGTATATTGAACTATATAGGGCGTCAGCCATTTTGGGCTGAACGAGGGAGCGATTCCGAACACAGCTTATGTGCGAAACCACCCTAAGTTACTCCCTTTACGCAGAAATATAATGAGCGGATATTTATTCTTGATAAGTTCATGAGGTAACTTACAGTAGGATTGATCATTTTGTGTGCATAAACAGTGGCTAAGCATAAAACATAAACACACAGAGCTAGCTAACATACAGTGCTAACATAAACAGTGCTAGCTAACATAAGCAGTCGGCAACATTACAATAACGTCAACATTACGGGTAAGAATGGGCTAACGTTAGCGAAGCTAGCCAAACTTACATCATCGACGAGATCCAAATTGTTGTCACGTCTCCAAATCCCCCAAGCTCCTCTTCCGATGAGCTGGACTCAAAGACAGCCTCTAAAACCTCAGCACATCTCCTGTTTTTGTGTTTGTTTGCTCATTTTATCTTCTCCGGTAGCCTAAGTTCATTCAGGTAACGTAAGCCCAGCCGGATTCAAAACATCCTCCCTAGTTGTTTGCAAACCACATGGCCCAGGTTTATCCAATGGGGGGCTCTCTTGATAGAAAGTGGTGAATAATGTGGATGGTCATTGGTTTATTATGTCTGAGACTGATAGACAGCTGAATCCATGGGGAAAGCTCCAACCAATGGATTCAGAGAAGGCGGCGTATGATGCCTTCAGGAACCAATCATAAACGCTGTAAATCTCAAGACACGAAACAGACCTTATACACAAAACAACGGTGTAAAATTATGTATATGATTTCTGTGCGTGTTGATATGGCGGAAAAATCTATAAAAACGTACGACGCCCGCGCCACCGCGGGCGCAGACTCCAGAGGGATAAAGCACAGTTCTTTTTACTCACACCAATGCTCCTATATAATTATAATTATATTATACTCCCAGTTATATTATATATTTGCTTTGTCCAGATTGCCAGTTGAACAAAAACGATCCAAGTGCCAAGTGCAACATTGTAACATATTATTCTCTGAACCAATGCAAACGGTCTAGAGGGTTGAATAGCCTGCACCCCTAGTAATTTTGCATTCATTCAATAGCCTACATAAGCATTCACATCCATAAACATAAGGCTGTGTTTTCAAGACATTCACAGCATTTCAAAATTCAACATTTGCATCATAGACTATTGTGTGCTATTCGTTTGACATTTGACCTGTGTTGAGCTGATAGCATACGTTTTGAGATAAAACATAGTTTTATCTAAATGAGCCATTGTGTGAGTGTAACCTTTTGCATTCATTGTTGAAGTCACATATAGTCTACCACAAAAATATTATTGCTGTGCACATTCTTATATCCATATGTAAGGATGGATTATTCATTCAACCTTGATTCCTATTAAAAAAAAAAAACTATTGATGAACCTAGGCAACATCTGCTGGGAGAAAGTAGCATTGCAGCCTAAAAGTCAGGTAAAAAAAGATGTCTGACCGGCTTTTAGCCAGAATACACTAAAAAAATGACCAAACTACCTTTTCCTGGTGGGATTACGAAGTTTCAAAAACACTGACACGTAAAACGCACATATCTAGGAAAAGTCATAAAAGCAGGGCGCTGTAACTTGAACGGTTGCAGATAATTATTTTTTTATGTAGTTGCATGGGTCACCTTGACCCACCCTCAGCTATTCTAGTGTTAAATGGTGCATGGACATTTACAATGGCATAAAATGAATCAATGAATGAGTTCAGAGCTACCTGCACATCTGTCTCAGTCAGAACATAACTCCAGTCACACTCATTCACTTCACTCAGAAACATTTCCGTGTCAAAGGAGCAACTGGTCTAAAGCAAGGTCTAATAGAGTAGACTTAGTGTGATCTTTTGGGTTGGGCCGAGTTGGTTCAGATAGCAATTGCACTAAGTTAAGACCACACATTAAGTCTTTAAGCGGCAAGGAAACATCACTCATCCAGTTCAGGTTTAGGTCACCCATTACGAGCAATTCATCATCAGAGAATTTAGAGATCAACTTCACCATGGTGTCAGTAGCATGAGGTTCTGCAGAGGGAGGTCAGTAGAAGCCTACTACGGTCAAATAATCAGGACCATAATGGACCTTTAAAGCAAGAAGCTCAAAACACTTTGGGAGGGAGACAGCATGCAGAGTTGTCACTGAGAGATTAGACCTCAAATAAATTCCAACTCCCCCACCCTTACTAGATTGATCCATTCTATAGAGACTGTAATTACAAAGAGCCAAGTCTGAATCTACTGTAACCAAGTTTCACATAATATGAGAATATCCGGGGTAGTCTGTTCAGCTAATATAGTTAAGTGATCAAAGTTCTTGATTAAGCTTCTAATATTCCAATGAATTATCCCAAGACCCTTGCGATTCTTAAAAGACAGTGGGGTAAGGGGGGGGGACTGGGGTGACCGCTGAGGTGATCCGAAGGATGCAAGGTGACTGAAGAGGTATTATTACTATGTTAGAGGCATTAATACCACAGGGAGAAAATGGGGTTGAGAAAGAGTAAGGGCGACATGTAATTCTAACTGGGATATGCGAGACGAAGTTAGGGGAACCAGATGGTAAGGGGGCTGTAGCACGAACCGTGAGAGCAGGTGGACTATGTTGAGAAGAGAGAGATTTAAAACGGATCGGACTCACCCCACTTCAGGATCTAGTAGACCTGGTCCCAAACCAGGATTGTATGGCTAGGGCCATGGACTGGGACAGTAGGTGAGCACCGGCCCTGTTTAGGTGGAGGCCGTCCCTCGCAAAGAGCTCCCTACGGTTCCAGAACGAGTTAAAATTGTCAATAAAAGGAACACTCTCCAGACAACAGTAACCTTTTAACCATATATAGAGCTGACATATTCTACTGTACTTGGCGTCACCATAATGGGGAGAGGAGAAAGGGCCTGAGATGATACAAGCTTTACCTGTGCGTAGAACAGTGGTAATGAGGGCTTTGAAGTCCTCCTTCAATCGTTCGGACTGCTGGAGTTTCAGATCATTGGATCCAACGTGGATGATGACATGACACCTGAGCATGATCCTGGATGATTATTGAGATGGTGGAGTTAAGGTCAGAGACCGTGGCCCCTGGAAGACAGTAGGTCTGAGCCTTTGGGACTGCAACATGGCGCACCATGGAGGAACCCACAATGAGCGTAGATGCAGGGGGCTTGGAGTGCTCGGGGGGAGTGGGGAGGCCGCACTGATGAGGCATAGTAGGGTCCCGTCCAGGGGGGCGCTGGTTCTCCTGTGGGGCCGGGGGGCATGGTCGTGCAGAGCATTGAGGGCTGGACCGTTTGTGGGACTGGTTGTGGGTAGGAAACGGCCCAGCGTGTCCGGTCATCTCCAGGATCTGCTCCCTTTCCGAGAGAGGGGAGGACCGCTTAGGGTCTGGGGTGTAGTAGAAAACTGCTGAGCGCCGGGAGGGGCGAGGGGGTGGTGGAGGATCCACATCGCGCTCCCGTGCCAGAGAAGCAGTGTGACTCATCCCGCCCCTCTGCTTCTTGGCCCTGGGTTAAGAATGCTGAAAATCCTTCCTACCCAGTGGTGCGAAGCTGGTGTGCAGCAGGATGGTCTCGGGGGGTGAGGAGCTGAGACGGGAATGCCAGCCTCTCCACTTGCAGGTCAGCACCTCTGTCCAGGGCTGGGGATCACGGGGTGTAGAGCAGGAGTGCTTGGGTTTCGCCCCCTCCTTGAGGTAGCGGACCTCCTCAGGAGGTACCAGTGCAGGACCACAGGGAGAGAGGGCCGGGTCTGCCAATAGGAGGGTCTCTGGATATCTCTGGATGGAGGGGAGGAGGGAGACCTGCTCTTGGAGGGCCTGAAACTACTTGGTGAGCTTGAGGCAGCCATGGCAATCCGGGGAGGAGGTGACAGATGGCATACTGTAGTAGGTGATTGCATCTGTGGAGAAAAAAAAGCTGTGGCCAGTAACATGGTCGTTGTCGGGTGACAGAATCTATGACGCTATACTAGGCTTGTAATGACGTAGAGCAGTGATTTTCAACCTTTTTTGAGCCGCGGCACATTTTTGACATTTACAAAATCCTGGGGCACACCACCAACCAAAATGACACAAAATGACACTCTAACACAGTACATATAATACATATGGTTAATAATATAGTTTCTAAATGTATTTATACTCACTTAGTGTGAAACCTGGGCCTGTTTCGATGAACACAAAATGGATATCCTGGCAGGAATGGTAGAAAGACACACACGAAGCTCTTCCTCAACAGCTCTCAGTCTCTCTCTGTTTTTAGTTTTTATCGCAGTCAAGCTTGAGAAGCTCAGCTCACACAGATATGTGGTTGAAAACGGGAGCAATGTCAAAATAGCTTTGTTGGCCAGAATGGGGAACTCCTTGGCAACAGATAACCAAAAACTGTCCAAAGGAAGATCAGCAAAGTTTAGCTTTAAACCACGATCTTGTTTCAGTTCAATGAGTTCCTCTTGCTCCTTTAAAGTCATGTCCTTTCCAGCAACGGATGCTGAGCTGTATGGGTCCCTAACCCAGTCAAGGCATTCTGTGAAGGCTGAAGAGAAATAAAAGGACAACTTCTCCTCAAGAGTTTTCAAATGTGTGCCAATCACCTCGCACATTGCAGCAGTGTTGCCATCATGCAGTTTCTCGGTGAGTGGGAACATCTCAAGGTTGCCACGCTGCACATGTTGTTGCCAGAGCTGCACCTTTAAACGGAATCCGTTCATTTTATCAGTGCTTGTAAGCAGGTTTTCATTTCGGCCTTGCATCCGTGTGTTCAGTTCATTCAGATGATGAAATATATCAGCCAGGTACGCCAGCTTTGCACACCACTCATCACTTGCAAGCAGCTTTGAGTAATCGGACCTCTCGTTTGTCAGAAATACTTTAAGTTCCTCTCGCAGCTCATACACACGGGCCAGCACTTTGCCGCGCGACAGCCACCGGACCTCCGTGTGGAGCAATAAGACTTTATGTTCCGCTCCCATTTCCTCACACAAAGACGCAAATAAGCGACATTTCAAAGGTCGCGTCTTCACAAAGTTCACTATGCGCACAACATCATCCAACACAGGAGCTAGATCTGCTGGTAAGGTCTTTGCAACGAGGGCCTCACGGTGCAAAAAACAGTGCGTAGCAATAACATCTGGGTTTCTTTCTTTGACCCTACTTACGAAGCCTTTGATGCGCCCGACCATGGCTGCGGCTCCATCAGTGCAGACACTTGTGCAGTTTTCCCACGTAAGCCCGCTTTTGACAAGATATTCCGACGTGACCCGAAATATTTCCTCTCCTGTTGATTTTTCTGGCAGTGCCTTGCAAAATAGGAAGTTTTCTCTAATGGCTTCTCCATCCACAAAACGCACGTTGGCCAAGAGCTGACAATGTCCACTAATATCCGTCGACTCATCAAGTTGCAAGGCAAATTTCTTACTGATGCGCATCTTTTCCAAAACAACAGTTTCGATGTCCGCAGACATGTCATCAATACGTCTGGCAATTGTGTTATCTGAGAGAGGCACTTTAGCTATCTCTTTGGCCGCGTCAGGGCCGAGCATCTCATTTACAATGGCTTTACAAGCTGGCAGTATTAATGTTTCTGCCACAGTGTGGGACTTTTTTGATTTAGCTACGAGTTCAGCAACAAGGTAGCTAGCTTTGAGGGCTCTCTCGTTTACCTTTGTGGTTTTTCTCAAAAAAGTTGCCTGTTTCTCATTGTTTGTACGTAAGCGTACAAAATAGTCCATCGGCTTGTTTTGAACGGAAGGGTGTTTCGTTTGGAGATGGCGTTTAAGCTTGCTTGGCACCATGGCGCTATTGGATAGCTTCTCACCACACACCAAGCACAGCGGAGCCGGTGCCGTTACATCCCCGGTGAAAGTAAATCCAAATGAAAGATAGCTTTCGCTGTATTGCCTCGAGCTCACCGTCTTGTCTTTTTTCTTTTGTCGACCACTCATACTAGGGCCTTCATCTGGGTCAGAATTTTGTCCAGGGCCCTGTTCGGCATTTGCATTTTCCCTTCTCAAAAACCTCTCCATCACTGTCACTTGCTCGTCTTGCTGTGATCCCAAACTGTCACTGTCACGTGTCGCGCAGCACTAACTCTATTGTCTTAACAGAGTGCTGCCACCCACTGAGATAGAAGAGTATTACATTATCTGCCACACTTTATTACAGCACAGAAACCCGACAATGGTTAATTAGGTGATATTAGATAATTTCCCACGGCACACCTGACGATCTCTCACGGCACACTAGTGTGCCGCGGCACACTGGTTGAAAATCACTGACGTAGAGAGACACTTACACGGCGCAGAGTAGGAGATGGCTAGACAGGCAGTATGAAGTGGTACTTACGGACACAGGCCCAATGGTACTGGGCCTGCTGAGTTGGGAAGACAGGTAGGTAGCTAGGTTAGACAGCCTGGAGTGGTCCATGGTTGGCTAGCTAAATCCTCCGGAGGATACTCTGGGTAGGCTAGCTAGCTAGTTAGCGTAACTTACAGATGTGAGAACATAAGAATGTAACTTGACCCGTGGTATTCTAACAGGCGCTTTACGGCATTCCGCACCACCGCTCGCATGCCCATAGGGGCGCAGTAATACTACTCATTGACCCATTGCTGTAGCTCATCTTGCACATTAGATGAGCCTACCTTGTTCTCAAACTCCTTGTTCTCTGTCTGGTTGTAATTTAATTATTACGAACAAAGCCTATCTATCTATAGTTTCTATCTCTGTAACTGTCGCCGGGTCTATATCTGTTAACTCATGTGTCGGGACAAGTAGAAGTTTAATACATTAGGCTAACTGAGTGTTCTCATATGGAACATGGCATCAGTTATGTACACACCAGTTAGCTAGCAACTACGTGGACACAGGCTGATCTACTATACGGAATTGGACCGAGGAGTGTTCTCATATGGAACTAGGCTAACACAGTTGTTTCAAGACCAGCAGTAACGTTTGTGGTTTCATTTTTGTCCTTCGCTTGGCTATTCTTGTTGGGGTGAATTGACCAGCTGTTTCAAATCGCCGGACGAGATGCGCGCTTCTATGACTGGATCTACACAGCAAACAAGCATAACAGTGCGTCATGAAGACCGACGACTTGCTACATTAGTCTACCTCCTGGAATACCCCATTTAAAGGTCTTTCATATTGAAATTATCTTGATGGTCTGGGGAGTTGCGAGACGTGTTAAGGGAGTGCATCAGTCGTGATCCTTGACAGTAGGCTACCAGCCTGTGCTGCGCTCAGCACAAAGTTGGATGAATGGATGGACTCATTGGAATCCTGGAAAATGTTGATTGCGCTCTAAAATTATGAAAGCATAAATGTAAAAATGCAGCAACAGAAGTAGTCTAGGTGAGATGGTGGTTTAAATGAATGGCAACACGTAGCCTAGAGGAAAGCATCAATTGAGACTGGTGATAATGCTGATAATCTACAGTAGGGCCTACCTCTGGCTGAGTTCATGGTTACTGTAAATGAAAAATCTTACTTGCTTTAGTTTAGATTGTCAAAGAACACGCTGAGTGGTCGATCAAGCTGGTTTTAAACAAAGACAGTAGTTTTATTCTCAAATACGTTTGCAAGCGGTCTCTCACACAGGAAGTGATTCCTAGTCAGAGCCCCGACTGAATGAAGGGAGAGTCCTTTTAAAGGGGCAGGGGATGAGAGTCGTTTCTAACAGTTGGTCTGGCTAAACAGATTAGGTTGTGTGAATGGAGTTAACTTCTGCTTTCCACAAACATTGTAAAACAATAAACTCAGAGAAAACAGGAACATCAATTGAGTAAGATAACAGAAAAACTATCTTGGAGTGAACACATGGGTGATGAGTTGAAATTCTTTAACATTACAACCATTCATCTCTTACACATGGGCCTATACAATACTTGCACAATACTTTGGATGTTAAATCCATCCATCTATCAATCAAACTAGCGAATTCAATCCAACACCTGTGGAATGGCCGGTCATGGCAAAGCACCCGCTAACGTAGGCTACCCCCCTCCCCACGATCCAGGGCTAAGAAACCGGTCCATCCAGTTTATTTGAATATAAAATAATTTGTAGGGGGGGGGGGGTTACAATAGTCTAGTCCAGGTTCGCTGGCGAGTGGCGAGCTAGTCAGATATGGCGCATGCATGTGTGGACATTGTAGGCCTATAACCTAAAGAATAAAAGTAGGCTACGTTCAACATTCATTGGAGTGGTCCAGTTGGATAGGCTAGTCTAATCTAAATAAATTGAGGACCTGTATTTTCAGTGTTTGCTGGTAGCGGATGCCACAGACATACAGGGAGGAAATCTATTCGTTTCATTGTTTGTGCTCTGTATGCACAAGATAGTTAATGTCCGGATATAATTGGCAGTAGGGTGGGAAAAAACCCTATCAAAGGCCAAGATTAGAAGGGATTTGAAGATGTAATTAGTCATTTTAAATGGGCCTACTTTATCTTTTGATGCCTATTTGAACGGACTGCATCGATCAATGAAATGACTCTTTCCATGTTTTTCAGTTTTACCCTTTTCATCAATAAAACATCATTTTTACAACCATGTCTCATTGATTGGGAAGGCATTTAGAGCTGCCGGTCTATTAGCCTACTTATTCGGACTCAGAGGATGACGTAACTGTTTATTGAGAAACAATTGATAGGCAGGCTGGTCTATATAAAGAAATACCACAATGCATGTAGTCTAGATATTTTACATTATGGTTATACACTTTATGGTAGACTGCCCTCTCGCTCGTTATAAGCAGGCTACATTGTGGCTGTGCATTTTTGTGTTTTTATCATTATTACATGACCAAGGTAATTAACCTGCTCACGCACCAATTAGATTTAGTTCTTAGAAATTCTATGGCCATTTCCTAAAATAAAACAACACATCCGTCTCATCAAACCATGAGTCCTTGTTTCTAACAAGAAATTGATCATTTAAAAAGAGGAGCGCTAACACATTATGTAAAACAACGCCCTCTAAGGGTAAAAGCAAAAATTCCCTTAAATCAGGGTGAACAAATGGAAAAAATGCATTACTCAAACCAAAATAACATTAAATTAATAGCTTCATATGCGGTTCTCAAACCATGAACAAATATAATTTATCTAAACCGTTCTCAAAAGAACACTAGGGGTGTTATAAGTTGAGCTCAATTTCAATAACCACATTTCTGCGTTTGAGGACAGAGAGTTATGAGCACGCTTAGGACGTGATGGTTCCTTGGGTCTGACAACCGCTTGGTTACTATTCTTAAATTTAGCCTAGATCATATCTATCTCTTACCCACAGTCAGTTGGGCAACGTGGGGGTGAGGCGTTTGACCAGCGTCCCCACGAACCAAGGTGTCAGCCCATCTAAATGGGAAGTCGGTTACCCCGGTTATTGGAGAGTCACCTGGTGTATCCAATTCCTGGAGTAGCATCCATCTCTCGTCCCGTGCCTGTGTCTACTCTGTAAACAAACTTCAGAAATAATACGTGACACATTTGTTTTATTATGCAGCTGTCTCTGTGGGCCGTCAGACGCACAGACAGAGCTGCATGGGCAGTTTACATACAATAAAAGACAGACAAAATAAAAGACAGACAAAATGAAAGACAGACAAAATAAAAGACATTTCAATTTCTCACCACCCTTGTGGGTAACACCAGGTCTTAGAAATTATGCGCCGGAGGCACATAAACATAACAAAAAACAGTTTTGATAAATTGGAGTGATGTCTTTTCTTCTTTTTTTTTCCAAGAATATGTCCACTTAGTTAAAGGCTGTGCGCTTGATATTGTAATGTGGCGGTTTTACCTCTAAGGGCTGGATGATATCAATTCCGTTGGAGTCACACCTCCGAAAACTAGTTTGCAAAACAGATCTGAGCATATTAAGTTAACATGACAATACAGTGAATTGAGTTTGAAGTTAACATCATCTAACACAACTTTAATTGGCAGTCATTTCAAATTATTAAAATACTTGCGGTTCCAACCGGTTTGGTATTTATCCGGTAGTCCAGGAACGTCAGTTCTCTGTAAAACTCAAAACCAATGAATGTGCATCTAAAAATCTATTCGTTTCATTGTTTGTGCTCTGTATGCACAAGATAGTTAATGTCCGGATATAATTGGCAGTAGGGTGGGAAAAAACCCTATCAAAGGCCAAGATTAGAAGGGATTTGAAGATGTAATTAGTCATTTTAAATGGGCCTACTTTATCTTTTGTTCATCTCAGAAGCCTATAGCCTAGGCTACACATTAAAAAAAAAAAATTATATAGAAGGAATCAGAATATGTGGAAATTAAATTTTAGCCTATTTTAATAGAATTCAAATTGTGCTTAGAGGGAATTATTTTCAATGGACATTATGACCTGAGCATCTATAGATCATGCCAACACTAGCCTAACTGATGAAGTCGTGGCCTTCAACTTTGCATGATTTGCATTTGCATAGTTTTTAATGTTACTAAAAGCAACATATGATTTGTATGTTGTAGGCCTATGACGCCTTTCTCATATTTTTTAGAATAAAGCCTAGGCCGCACTTTAACAAGAATATAGCCTACACTTCACAAAAGGAGAAGAATCGATGAAACGGCTACAAGAACAGCATTTTGGCTAAGCTACAAATAAAACAGTAGTCTACTGTACAGATGCAGCATAGAACGTAGATACATAATACTTATCTAATTAATAATTATCTAAGTTAATAGGCCTATGAGAACACAACGCTTTTTACGGTAGGCTAGGCCTATGCGTCTTGTGATTGTACTGTAGCCTAGGCTACAACTTAAGGCTTAGGCCATATTGAATTCCTTTTATAACCTACTACACTACTCATTATTATCGAATTATCTAGTTGATATATGAATAAAACAATAAGCCGTTTTAATGGCTATGGGCTACTAGTTGTAGCTATACACGAGTTACTCATGACGAGTTGATGCGCTCTGCTCTTACGCACGGTTGAGGCGGCAGCTCAAATACACTTCACGCATATCCTCTGCACCTTGGCAGTGCAACTGCCACAGACAGTTATGGTGCACTTCATGCATTGGTAGACAGTTCTGTTCTTGCTGCAGCTTGTCTTCACCATGCAGGTATTTTGGTGGGGGTATTCTTCTGTGGACACTGCGAGGGGCGCCGGCGGTGGCTGTTTGGACGCCAGAGCGCGCAGCTCTTCAGCCAACTGGAGGATGTCGCGTCTGGGGAGGCTCTGCGCGTCTCCACCAGTCCCCAGCGAGTCCAAGCTCCCCCAATGAATAATACTTATTTATAATAGCCTACATAGCACAAAACTGTGCATATAATAGGCTGTAGCCAGAGCGAAACTGCGCATTCCCTATAGCCGTTCATTGAACGGCTGGCGGCCGGTATAAATAAATAAAAACATACACGATATTTTGTTATTTGAATGATCTTGAATATACAGTAGGACCCCACTTATCCGAACCCAACGGGACTGAAGGTCGTTCGTATCTCTGAAATGTCCGGATGACTGAAACTTATGTTAAAATGCACCAAATTCAATAAGTGGTATATACTTGTTTCATATAGACTCATAGACCGATAAATACCCTTAATTACTTGTGAAAATGCATCAAAATTGCAATCAAATAGCCAACTAAACTCATATAGCCTAGCATATAATAGGCCTACAGTAGCCTATAATAAAATAAACAAATTTCCATTTGAGTGCGTGCTTTGATCAAATAGCCTACAGTAGGCTACTTTATTCTCAAATGAGGCGTATGCTGCATCGATAGGCTACTGTATTCGCAGAACAACATGGTATAGCCTAAAAACAACCCAACATAAGAACAATTAGAGCAAATGATAATCAATAAATAAATAAATAAAATGACAGACAAGTTGTCATGTCTTAGGCTATTGTAGCCTAAAAGAAAGTCTCTAAAACAACCGATGTAGGCTAACGTGGCCTAGGCTGTAGGCTATTATTTAACAAATACAGTAGGTCTAGTAGGCTAATCTACATGCTCACAACACGTCTGTGTTCCTGAAGTCCATTAACTGGGAACGAAAAATTACTCGATGCTCATCTGCTTCAGGTTGCTGACGCGCTTTCTGGCTACCAAGGAATGCAGCTCTCTCGCAGCAGACTCGTTTGCGTTTTGCGCTCGACATTAAAGTAACAAAGAAATGCAACGTGACAGTAGGCTACAGTCTACAGGCAACATGTAGGTCTACATACAGTTCTGTTTTTATTCACAGTAGGATACAGTACTGTAATGAAAATCCCACCAGTAACCAGATAACAGGCTCAGAAAAAAAGAAAATTATTTTAAGCCTGTCCGGTAGACCGGGAGGTTCGGATCTCTGAAGTTCGGATGAGTGGGGTCCTACTGTATATATTCAAGATCATTCAAATAACAAAATATTGTGTGTTTTTTTTATTTATAATTTAACCATAGGGGGTGCAACAGAACACAATTTTAGGGAAATTCATTGACAGGCGGACTTCAATGTTTTATTAAAATATAGTTATGTGCAAATGAAAACCCACAATCGTCCAATGGACGTCTTTGGCGGTTCTAAGACCTTACCCCGATTTTGGAAATCAGATAAAGGCGTTCACAAGACCATTTCAATGATCGCATTATTACAATTATTGGTTGATCGGCGTATAGTGTGCATGTGAACGCACTCACTGTCAAACCTGCCGCTATGCACAAGATAGTTAATGTCCGGATATGATTGGCAATGAGTGATCTTTATTCATGGCGACTATGTCAATTTTGTATGGATCTACACCTCCGATCAAGCTTATTTTTTCTTTGTATCGTGCTGAAGCCATATAGCCTACTGCGCTCAGACTTGGCTACATTAGCTGGTGCCCCATCTTCAAATTTACTTCTGGGGTTTACGAGTAGCCTACCAGTTGAATGCGTTCCAGAAACAAAACGCAAAACCCTCACGTTCACCACATCTTTACTAACAAATATATTTACAATACTGTTATTTTGCGCATTTGACTTAACAGCCACCACGTCTTGACCCGACGTCAGTTACCGAAATAGATAGGCTACTGTAGGCCTAGATAAAGGTGTTCGTAATAATTAAATTACATCCAGATGGATATAACGTGTTTGAGAACAAGGTAATAATAACAATTTAACGTTATTTGTATAGCACCTTTCATACAGATAAATTCAGCTCACAGTGCTTTACAACAGAGCATTTAAATTAAAGAATGTGAAATTTAATGATGCTTCATTAGTAGACTATAGGAGAAAAACACTGAGCCCAGCCTGCTAAATCTACTCAAAGACGCCACCTGGCGGTGGTGCATCACTAAAACGAAATAACACCCGTCTGAAATCCCACAAGATTTCCAACGGGATTTCCCTGCCAAATACCGCGAAGGTGAAATGCTGCAGCATGTGACATTTCTAACTTCCCACATCTGTAGCAGCCGCCCACTCAACTTCACTCACGGAATTTGCGGATCCGATGAGTCGTCTCCAGTGCTAGGTTCTCTGGGTGACTGCTCCAACGATCGGTAGCGTAGATGTATAATCCGAGGTTCAGCTGATGGTGTTTGGTGTTTTGTTGTCGCTAGCAGTCGCCTTAGCAATGCATCAAGTTACTAGCAGACAGTCCCATTAGCTTGCTAGCACTCCCAGCCGGGAATTCGGGTAATACACAAGAATCAAGCATCCGATTGTTAAAATAATTGCTGAATTAAAAGAAGAAGAAAGAAACCACCAATCTGAGAAAAGCGATCGCAAATAGATGGAGTAAAACTGATTTAAAACAGCAAACTTTGACGGAGCTTTTTGGCAGCAAATGAATATCCCGCTACTTCCGCATTCCCAATGAGTCTGTTAAACTTTGAACGTTGGCATTCAACTCTCCCTAACAATACTTTGTCTCTGAAAATTCCTCGACAATTTTGGTGTCAGGATTTGGGATTGCACGAGTGACCAGGATGGACTCTGTGCTGACGGTCACTGATTATTTTGGGGAACCAACCTCAAAACCTCACCGACCAAAAATGGGACGAGAGGAGGACTGGAGGCCTGAGTCTGGATTGTTCACTGTTGCATTCCAGAAAAGAAGTGTGGATTTTTTAAAGTTATTTTCTGGATAAATGATACATTTAAAAATGTGGAAAGTTATTTGCATGATAATTGATAAATTATTGAATTTTAAGTTCGTAATTTTGGTTCACATCCAAAAATGTTGACACATACTGTACAGACATATACTGTGTTAAAAGTTTAAGCCGGGGTGATTGTTGCAATAGGTTTTAAGCCATTGCCAATTCTATCAGTGCATTACCCATGGGAACAATATGTTCTAGAAGTCTAGGGCGAATTTTACTTAATAATGGGTTTGGAACCGACTGTATTATTCCGTGACCTGTGGGAACATACAGTCCCTTATTGACAGGACAAAGCAAGAACATTTTTTAATTAAATTAACTAATTGATTAGAATAAGTTAGTATATTATTAAGTAATTGATCAGGAAAAAAAATTATAATAATAATTAACTAATTGATTAGAAGAAGTCAGTACATTATTAACTAATTGACCAAAGAGAAGTAGCCAGTACATCTAAGGAAACTGTCTATGTCAATAAGTGTCATTGTGTCTGTAGTTTTATTGTATTCAAGTCTTTTATTGTATTCAAGTGTTATTGTACTCAAGTGTTGTTGTGTTGGAGAACTGAAGAAACAAGTTGGAAAATGTATTTTTCCATAACCAACATGGGAAATTCAGACAGTAAGACCGGTTCATCTTGTCTCGCAACATGTTATTCATGCAAAGGAATTATAGTGAGGAGTCTAGCACAATTAACACTAGAATAGCTGAGGGTGGGTCAAGGTGACCCATGCAACTACATTAAAAAATAATTCTCTGCAACCGTTCAAGTTACAGCGCCCTGCTTTCATGACTTTTCCTAGATATGTGCGTTTTACGTGTCAGTGTTTTTGAAACTTCGAAATCCCACCAGGAAAAGGTAGTTTGGTCATTTTTTTAGTGTATTCTGGCTAAAAGCCGGTCAGCCATCTTTTTTTACCTGACCTGAAGGCTGCAATGCTACTTTCTCCCAGCAGATGTCGCCTAGGTTCATCAATATGTTTTTTTTTTAATAGGAATCAAGGTTGAATGAATAATCCATCCTTACATATGGATATAAGAATGTGCACAGCAATAATATTTTTGTGGTAGACTATATGTGACTTCAACAATGAATGCAAAAGGTTACACTCACACAATGGCTCATTTAGATAAAACTATGTTTAATCTCAAAACGTATGCTATCAGTTCAACACAGGTCAAATGTCTTCAAACGAATAGCACTCAATAGTCTATGATGCAAATGTTGAATTTTGAAATGCTGTGAATGTCTTGAAAACACAGCCTTATGTTTATGGATGTGAATGCTTATGTAGGCTATTGAATGAATGCAAAATTACTAGGGGTGCAGGCTATTCAACCCTCTAGACCGTTTGCATTGGTTCAGGGAATAATATGTTACAATGTTGCACTTGGCACTTGGATCGTTTTTGTTCAACTGGCAATCTGGACAAAGCAAATATATAATATAACTGGGAGTATAATATAATTATAATTATATAGGAGCATTGGTGTGAGTAAAAAGAACTGTGCTTTATCCCTCTGGAGTCTGCGCCCGCGGTGGCGCGGGCGTCGTACGTTTTTATAGATTTTTCCGCCATATCAACACGCACAGAAATCATATACATAATTTTACACCGTTGTTTTGTGTATAAGGTCTGTTTCGTGTCTTGAGATTTACAGCGTTTATGATTGGTTCCTGAAGGCATCATACGCCGCCTTCTCTGAATCCATTGGTTGGAGCTTTCCCCATGGATTCAGCTGTCTATCAGTCTCAGACATAATAAACCAATGACCATCCACATTATTCACCACTTTCTATCAAGCGAGCCCCCCATTGGATAAACCTGGGCCATGTGGTTTGCAAACAACTAGGGAGGATGTTTTGAAGCCGGCACGTTACCTGAATGAACTTAGGCTACCGGAGGAGATAAAATGAGCAAACAAACACAAAACAGGAGATGTGCTGAGGTTTTAGAGGCTGTCTTTGAGTCCAGCTCATCAGAAGACGAGCTTGGGGGATTTGGAGACGTGACAACAATTTGGATCTCGTCGATGATGTAAGTTTGGCTAGCTTCGCTAACGTTAGCCCATTCTTACCCGTAATGTTGACGTTACTGTAATGTTGCCGACTGCTTATGTTAGCTAGCACTGTTTATGTTAGCACTGTATGTTAGCTAGCTCTGTGTGTTTGTTTTATGCTTAGCCACTGTTTATGCACACAAAATGATCAATCCTACTGTAAGTTACCTCATGAACTTATCAAGAATAAATATCCGCTCATTATATTTGTGCGTAAAGGGAGTAACTTAGGGTGGTTTCACACATATAGTTTTGTGCGCACCAAACGAGCTTTGGGCCCGAGAGCGCTCTGTATGGGCCTGTGTGAAGACAACCATCGCAGACAAGTGTGCACTAAAACAGCCACTCCGAGACCCTCCTGAAGAGGTGTTTTCGGAGCGGTCACAACCTACATCCATGGGTCGCAACCGATTTCTAGGGCGCTCCAGTTGTGTGAAACTGCCCGTTCTCGGATGTTTGACCTAAAAAGACCCCGTAGTCAGATGCGCTGTGCATTGTGGGGCGCACTGTTTGTTTACTTGACTCTCCAGTGGAGTGCGAGCTAGCTATCGAGCTAGCTATCGAGCTAGCGCAAAGGTGATGAGGGACTGAATAACTGAAATATTATAACTTTAATAACCGAAATAAGAGGACAAGAGACATAAATAAGCACTAGTGCTATGAGCAACAGGCGTTGTAACATCTCCATGTTTACGTCTTGTTTACATCTCAAGCCGGTCTACTCCTGTTTACAGCCGTCGTCATGGAAACATCATTGGTGCGCACTACATCTTGCGTGGCCTTGCTTATGTAGTTTGCTTATGTAGTTTGCTTATGTAGTTTGCGTCGACTATGAATCCGGCCTAGGCGCGGCTGTGCTTCTCCAAAGTGCGCTAACTTCTTGTTTCAGTCAAAACCAAATCTAAAGTAGGCCTAATGATTTACGTCCTGCAAAATATACATCTTTCTATCCAACAATGCATGTTTAATTTGCCAGTGAATGTGTTTTGCCAGTGCTCTACTAGAGTGTGTGTGTGTGTGTGTGTGTGTGTGTGTGTGTGTGTGTGTGTGTGTGTGTGTGTGTGTGTGTGTGTGCGCGCGCGCGCGTGCCCAGGCCCAGGCCTTAGTTGGCCAGTTTACCTACTCGGTTAGCTTACCCTGTGTTAGTCCTGCCTGTTGTTTTGTCTCATTGGTCTTCTCTGTTCTTGTAAAGCGTCCTTGGGTGTATTGAAAAGCGCTTTATAAATCTAATTTATCATTAATGTTGTTTCTCTGTTTTGTATTTTTCAGAAAAGAGAAGCACACACCAGCCACGTTATCCACGCCAGTTTCCATCCTAGTTGGTTCTGCTGAGATGCGTTCAAGACCACCGGCTTTGCTATCAGATATCTTGTTCATAGCTTGATCCACTCATGAGATGGTTTATTTATTGATTTTATTAATTTATGGAGTAACAAGTCCATTGTTTGTTTGTTCATTCCAGTGAAAAATTACAAGTAAATGATACGTTTGGAGAAAGAGAACCTGTTTCCTTGGTCTTTTTATTTCCAGACATTCCATGAAGGTTTATGTGGTGTGTAGTCATTATTCAGTATTATTACATCCCAGTATTACATTTGGGGAAAGTAAAGTGAAAAACAACAATTTACTAAAAAATGTATTTTACATAATTGTATTTTAGGCTTTGATTATAGATGAATTTGGCTATTTTAACTAACTTTTCTATGCTATTTCATTTATATATATATACACCCAAATTTGACAAGGTGGAGCTTCTTTATAGCAACATCCATGTTGGAGGCATTGTCAACTGTGGCTGCCACAACCTTCTCTTGGATGCTGAAGTCCTCCATGATCTCATCTATCTCCTCAGCCACAGCATGCCCTAACCAAGCCATACGTTGTAGCCCTCCCCAACCCCCACTGGTTTACATTGACATGCAAATAGGCCTAGCTGTCTGTTTGCTGGTAGCGAATGTCAAAGGACAGGGAGCAACCTTTTATTTCAGCCAACTCTCCTAAGTGATGAGATGATGTTTACTTTGTGGCATCTGATGTGGCATTTTATTGGAACATTTATGTTTTTATATCACTATAATATATATCACTTATCACCCAATTGAATTGGTTTCGGTGTAGGTAGGCTACCCTCGTGATCCATGAAGGAACGGTGCGTGAGATTGAAAATAATCTGAAATCACAACGGGGTTGACTGGCTGTTCAGCCACACATTAGGCTAGGCTAGGCTAAGCCTAAAACAACAACAAAAAACAACAACATTGCACTGGAAACTGGCACTGTCTCGTTTTTCCACACACAAAATTACATCGAGAGCAACAGTCATGGGCGGTCACCACTACTGAGTTAGACAATACGAATCTGCTAATTTCACATTTGTCAGGCACACTCGTCCACTAACCCAACGTTTTGCACAGTCAGTGGGCAGTTCACTACAACCCCCACCATTCACAGAATTCTCAATGAGCCTACATTGACATGCAAATAGCCTAGGATGGTAGGTGACACGTTTGCAGCAGTTTTGCAAATAGGCTAGGCTGCTAGCTGCCAGTTTTAGACTGTTAGCTGACAGTTATAGACTGCTAGCTGCCAGTTTTAGACTGCTAGCTGACAGTTTTGCAGTGACTGGGTGCAAGATCGCTCGTCGTCTGAGTACATTTACTGAGTAAATGTTTACATTGTATATTGTCTTGACCCATTGAGGAAGCTACAGTAAATGTGAATATAGGCTAAGCAATACCTGAATTTTAATGTGCAACATGGACAAACTCTAGCCTACTAGAATAGTCGATATTTTCCCATTGCACTTGCAGACCCTTATTCTGAACCACAAGAGCCACTTATTCAAAAATAAAGTGTTAACTGAATCAGATTATTGTTGGAGTCAATTTATTTTTCAGTAGCCTTTATATTGCATAGAAAACTGTGCTCATGTGTCACGCTGTGTTTGTAGCCCTCTGCAAATACCAACCCCACCCATACAGCAGCACCTACAACTACATAACATAGGTTGGATAGGCTAATAATAGCCTAATAAAAAACTACGTTTGAGCTAGCTAACGTTACCTACCATTAGCTCAACCGGGACAGTTTCCAGTTAGCGATAAGAGGCAAAGTCCCGAGCCCAGTTGATAGCCTCCATCGTGGGATGAGGGTGGTGCAATCATGGCCACTATCCAGCTTCATACACCCAACGTTAGGCTAGCTAAGCTAGCTAGCAAGCAAGCAGTTGCAAAGTCGAACAATACAGGTTGTAAAATGATGCGGGGGCATATCTCTCGCTAGCTATGCATGCCGTATTATATTATTTTAAGAGTTTGCCCCAAAACACAAAAACGTTAATTTGAAGTTAAAAGCTAACAAAAGCTGGGGCAGTCTATAAAGTGGGGCTGTCTCATTCATGACGGCGACAGGCACTAGCCTGGCAGACTGCATCGAATAGTTATCAAACAAGCTTGGGAACTAACGTTAGCTGGCATAATCCAATAATTCCCCCAAAAGAACCCCTCCACTGCACAAGCGTTTTACCAAACCTAGCTAATAAGCACAAGCTACTGAGTGCAACGTGCCCTCCACAGAATGTTGCTACATACTTCACGTCCGGATGTAAACAAGCCGGATTGCCAGATTGGTGCTGCAGCCCCAACGAGTGCTCCAAATCCCCCCAATGCGATAAAAACCCGCCCAAATATTATATATTTATTTAGTATAATATATATCTATATATCATAATACATGTTATGAAAAATGCCTTTCAGCTCAAATTCCGAAAATAAAACTGCAACACAAGCCTACCCCAGCGGCTTAGCCAGAAATCCGACCGGGCCTGAGTAAACATAGAATTCATCCATAAATCTATCCATAAATTGCTCAATAGGTGAATAGTCCTACATCATACTGCGCCAATGTGTTCTTATTTTTCAAGTGTTATCAGTGATATGCTTTCTATTTGATAATAGGGCTTGGGAAAACGTAGTCCCAGACACGACCATCTTATTTCTAGACAGGTGTATCTATTTGTAGCCCAAGCCGGTGTCACAAACACACACACGAGCGCCATCTAGCGGCCATTGTGTGTCAATAACAGCCTCCCATTCTAAAGACTGCGGGGGCATTTGACCCACCCCCCAGCTATGCTGGTAAGTTTCAAATGCTTGGCGCTGCTAGTGTTAAATAAGTGGATAGATTTAGTATTCCAAACCGATGGAGCTTTAGCATGAGGCAGTTAGAACAACTTAAAGAAAAATTGCAAGCAGAGGAAGACAGTAAGAAAATAAAGCTACGGTTCAGGTAGATTGGAGAGCATTTGGTAGGTGGATAGAAGAGGCTATCAGGACGGAAAGACGAACACAGGCAGGGAAAGCTAGGACTCAACTCTTGTCTCAGTGTGTTAAGGTGGATCTCGACCTCGACGGAACCCCTCCGCCACCGCCATAAGTGCCACCGCCAGCTGACCCGGACCAGGACTGCGAGAACGGAGCTGTGGGTGGCCAGGAAGACCCACCATGACAGCAAATTGCACCTCCACAGAATGAGAATCAGAGGAAGCCCAGAACCAAACCAAAACCACCGAAACAACCAGAGACCACTTCAATGGTTCTCAGATCTAAATCAGAGCTGGAGACACATCATCAACTGCGACTGCACCTGGAAGAAATGGCCTGTGCGAACCGAGATGGGAACTTGGAGGTAGATGAGAAAGATGGTAACAAACTGCCCTCCCGCACTGGCCGACCTACCCCCACAGACTTCAGAGCACCCATGATCGAGGTTTCCAGGACAGCAGGACCGATCTTGGTCCACCGCCCATGGAATATGGCTGACATGAAAGACGCAACAGCCCACCAGCCCGACCCGAAGGACCAAGGCGAGTGCTTAGTTACTGACACTCTGTAAAGAATTGTGTCCGACCACGGGAGAAACGCGCCGCGATGATGGCCAAATTGGGGATTGGGTAGACCTACTGGGTTTCCGGCTGGAGATCTCAGGTTGACTGACTTGGACTGGGACCATGATGGGAATACTGTCTACAGGGCTGCGATCGAGAGGCTCTGTGAACATGTAAGACCAGCTTTTCCACTCGGACTGGACATGGCAAAGGTCAGCGCTAGCCCTTTTCAGTCCTGTTGTCGCATGCTCGCCTTTCCCGCTCCATTCACTTCACCATCAAAATAAATAGGTGTCGGCCTATTTAGGAGAGGCGCTCATATTAACAAGTCTCAGGTAAACATGAAACTTCACTTACCTAAGCAAAAGGATCTATTTAAACAAATGCTGGGTTTTGAAGCCTCAGCGCTACCTTTAAATAACTTATTTAGACGCGTTCTCTCCGAGTGAATTAATTTTTCCGAGGTAGTCTTCTTCTGTGGTGGTGGCGGTGCTTTGAAGCTTCAAAGAGACCACCACGACCACAGAAGAAGACTACCTCACTGATGATCCAGAAACTGATTATATGAATGAGGGAAAGCTGCATATCACAGTCCACGTTGACAGAGGGAGAGATGAGGCTTTTGAAAAAAAATTGGTTCAAAGAAAGTGAGAATTTAGGGAAAGTGACTCTGAAAAAGATGTATTAGGGAAAGTGATTCTGAAAAAGATGTATTAGCGAAAGAGACTCTGAAAAAGATGTATTAGCGAAAGTGACTCTGAAAAAGATGTATTGGAATGAGCATAGATGCGCTGTCAGTTTAATTTCCTCCTTCACCGCAAACTCTCTGTCATGCAGATGTTTAGTTTTCCATTCAACGTCCCCAATTCGGTTCCGCATGTGTTACTAGTGAAATTGGAAAGATTTGGGCCATTGAGATAAAACAATGTGAAGACAGGTTTGTGGACGAACCTGATGTTAAATTTAACCCATTGTTGAAGGTTTTTACAACTCTTGTTGTGAAACTTTTTTTCTGTTGTACCAGTTAAGAGGGAGAGTGCCAGCTCAGAGAGGGCCCTAACCACGGACCAATGTGACGACGTAATCCTGTGATTGTGCAACCCTATCAACTGCTTTATCTCAGATTCATAGACAGGTTAAAGTCCATCATCCATACAAATTATGATAAGATTATTGTAATGGAATTACTGATCTAGTCAAAAGGATTTACCAAGATTCGCTCAAAAGGTTAAGTCTGGTTTATTGTGAAAACATACGAGCGCAAGGACTTTCTGGACAACAAAACAAGAGTGGTTTATCCAGACCAGTCCCGGCCCTGGGTCTTGCTGCGCCTTATATGCAATCAAAACACAGGTACGGTGCTTCCAGGATGTGATTGGCTACTCCATTGTACGTCATATGAAATGGCAGGCGTGGCCAAGAGTACAGACATGTGACATGAGAAAAAGGCGGCAATTGGGGACAAAGGATGACAAAGGATGGTTATTCTGTTGTAGACAGATTCAAAGTGTATGGCCTCCTGGAGGCCATTTTGTAGGTTAGCACAGCTATGTGAATATTTGGGGGAGGTGGTGAATTACAAAAGGAGAGAGAGGAACAAAGGTTTAAGGTGTTTGGATGTAAATTCCACAACATGATCATCATTACAGATTTCAACATACACGTAGACACTGAGGCGGACTCGAAAGCTAGGGACTTTATCAACCTCCTAAACTCCATGGATTTTACCCAACATATCTCTGAGCCAACTCACAACCGCGGCCACACCCTTGATCTAGTGATTACTAAGGGCCTGACTATCACTGTTTCCTCTATTAGTGACCTCGCCCTCTCTGACCATTTCTGTATCTTCTTCACTGCATTAGTTCCTAAAGTCAAAAGTTGTACTGAGCGCTTTATAAAGAAATGTTATCTTACCTCCGCAGTAGCCGATAGTTTTAGAGAAATAATGACCACAAACAATTTATCAACTCCAGAAGTGGGGCCCTTAGGAACTATTGAAGACCTGGCAACCACCTTTAACACCAGAGTAAGGGCAGCCTTGGATTCTGTAGCACCTATTAAACTGAAAAGGATCACAACCAATAATAAAGCCCCATGGCGAAATGAGGAAACATATCAACTAAAGAGAACCTGCAGAAGTTCTGAGCGTATATGGCGAAAAACCAAGCTACAGGTCCACCATGATATTCTCAAAGATCATCTCTCTGCTTTTAATAAAGCAATAAAAAATGCAAGGAAAGACCACTTCTCAAAATTGATATCTATCAACCGAAATAATTCAAGAGTGCTCTTCTCAACAATTGATAGCCTAATAAACCCTGCCGTAAAAACACCTGATAACCTGCTCTCTACCTCCAAATGTGAGGAATTTGCAGCTTACTTCAGAGATAAGATTATGAATATTAGGAGGAATATCACTCAGGAAAGGCCATGCATCCCGTTCACAGATCCTCTCCCTCCATGTAATGGACATATGAGCCTGTTTACACTGATGGACACAGAAATGTTGAGAAAAGTAGAATCCAAACTCAAAACCTCCACATGCCTGCTGGATCCCATCCCCCAGATTTTTTCAAAACTATTTTTGACTCTGTATCCTATGACATTTTATCCATTGTTAATGACTCCCTATTTACAGGTGTCTTCCCACCAATACTTAAAACTGCTCTGGTGAGACCCGTACTGAAGAAAAACAACTTAGACACTTCAGTTTTTAGCAATTTTAGACCAATCTCCAACCTTCCCTTTTTGAGTAAAATTCTGGAAGAAATTGTTTTCAAACAGATGAATGATTTCCTAGATACAAGTTGTACCTTTGACCTTTTCCAGTCCGGCTTCCATGCCCACCATAGCACAGAGACGGCATTAGTCAAAGTTGTAAATGACCTCAGAATTAATGCTGACTCCAAAGAGCTTTCTGTTCTCGTCCTCCTGGACCTGAGTGCAGCCTTTGATACTATAGATCATGCAATCCTCATCGAAAGACTGGAAAAGTGGGTTGGCCTCTCTGGTCCAGTCCTAAATTGGCTTAAGACCTATCTAACCGGTCGTTATTTCTTCGTTGCCCTCGGTGAATATAGCTCAAGAAAGATCCCTATGACCTGTGGGGTGCCCCAAGGATTGATCCTAGGACCTCTACTCTTCAGCCTGTACATGCTGCCCCTTGGCAGTGTCATCAGGAGGCACAATATTAGCTACCATAGCTACGCAGATGATACTCAACTTTATATTTCCGTAACACCCAGTAACTACAGCTTGGTTGACTGCCTTGTCAAGTGTATTACAGATATAAATGTATGGATGTCACATAATTTCCTCCAACTAAACCAGGACAAAACAGAAGTACTGATCATTGGAGAAAAAGCTGAAAGAGAGAAACTAGCTGCACACCTAAAAACTCTGGAAATTGACACCAATTGCCAGGCTAAAAACCTAGGTGTCATACTTGACTCAGATCTTAATTTCGAAAACCACATCAAGAATATTACAAAGACATCCTTTTACCACCTAAGGAACATTGCCAAGGTGCAACCCTTTCTCTCTCAGGCTGACACCGAAAGATTAATGCATGCTTTCATCACAAGCAGGCTGGACTACTGCAATGCTCTACTATCAGGCCTACCAAAGAAAGCAATCTCTAAGCTACAAATAATACAGAATGCTGCAGCAAGAGTCCTCACTAAGACTAGACGAAGGGCACACATCACACCAGCGTTAAAATCACTACACTGGTTACCAGTCAACTCTAGAATAGACTTTAAAATACTATTACTAGTCTATAAATCTCTCCACAGTCACTCACCAGAATATATTTCAGACATGCTTGTTAAGTACATGCCAAACAGACCACTTAGATCCTCAGGCACTGAACTTTTAACAGTTCCAAAAGCCAGGACCAAGAAACATGGAGAGGCAGCTTTTAGTTTCTATGCCCTCAACCTCTGGAACACCCTACCGGAGTGCCTAAGAAGGGCTGAAACAACGGAGGTCTTCAAGCGAGACCTCAAGACGTACCTTTTCGACCTAGCCTACAATCACTAGCTAGGACCTTGAGATACAGAAAGGCAGCCTCAAACCTACCTGTGAATCCTCTGTATACATTGATATTTGTCCTGCTATGCAATGTATGTATATCAAGTAGTGTACAAAAGCTGGTTATCCTGAAACAGGCTTGTTCTGACTGTTGTGTTGCTTCAATGACTCAGTGTGCTACTAACCGTTTTCTGTCTCCCCTAGTGTCTCTCTCTCTCCCTCCTATCCTCTAACCAGGTCCAGTGTCAGCTGCGGAGCTGTGGATATCGTAGTATTTAGTACACACACACACACGTACACACAGACACACATCAGTCCACATCCGACTTAGGCCTGGACCTGATGCTCTTAGCCTTTCTTGCTCCGAAAACTTAATTTAAACTTAATTTAATATTATTTATTGTTCTTTAAATGTTCTTAGCCATTAGACAAATATATTCCAGGAGCCTGCCCCAGGTTGCCTGTTTCAATATATGTGTGGTCTGAATGGCTCTATGTGCTACTAACCCTGCTCTGCCTTCCCTCTGCCTTCCCTCTCCCTAGTGCCTCTCTCTCTCCCTCCTATCTTCTAACCAGGTCCAGTGGATGCCCCACTGTCACCAGCAGACCTCCCGAAGTCCGATAGATACCCCTGTGTCTACTGTGGATGATGTAGCATGTCCGTAGAATATTCTTTCTCCTATGATGCTTTTAGCCTCTCTCACTCTGAAATGTAATTCAATGCAATGTATTGCTTCATAAATGTTCTTAGCCGGTAGACAAACATACTCCTGGAGCTTGCTCGATCGCCTTGTTGAGAGGGGTCAGGGAAGAATCTTTACAGCTCACTTATCTGGCCCCCGGGTGATTACTGTTTTTTTGCTTCCCTCTGGAATATGTAGAGAGTGGGTCGTATGCCCACCTCCCTTGTTCTCTGTAAAGCGCATTGTGTTGCCTCTGGGTATGAAATGCGCTATACAAATAAAGCTTTGATTGATTGATTGATGCAGCTGGAGCCAGAGATGGTGGTTTGGAACAGTTATTGTGTTGTTTGTATGTATTGTATGTTAGAAACTTTGTTTAACTTAGAACATTGGCATTCAACTCTCTCCTGAACAATACTTTGTAACAGAAAATTCCACGACAGCAGACAGACTGACTAACACGCCACCGAAAACCTAACCTCCCACGGACTTAGTCCCATATGGGCGGAGGTAACTAAGGATACTGCACAAGAAACTCGAGGAAGGTTTTGGCCCTGAAATGCAATCCACTCATTTAAATCACAAGCCACCAAACATTATGGTTATAAAAACCCCTCCTGCTTCAAAAGTACAGTGAATTATAACAAATGATTGATCAATCAATTCTACATTCAGTCCCCCTCCACAGGCTAAAAAGAGCGGGCGTCTTGTGGGACTAAGCTAAGTATCGCAGGCCATCTGGAGAGACTCCCCCAGCCCAGCGGGGCTCCAGACACGGATGACAGTCCCTCCGGTCTCTCCCTCAGTTCATATCACTTACACGCCATGGGGGGGCAGAGAGACTCACCACACACACACGCACACTCTGGTCCATAAAGCACAGACCGCTCCCGGTTATCCAACACACTACAGAACTGAATGTTAGAGTGTGTGTGTGTGTGGGGGGGGTACATGGGGATGTGGGTGTGGGTGAGAGAGCGGTAGAGAGAGAGAAACAGAAAAACACAGTAACAGATGCAGAGAGAGAGAGAGAGAGGGGCGGGAGAACACTATGGACGGACAGAGAGACCAGCAGAGTGGTCTCTCTCCCCCCGGCAGAACAGTTTAATTTAGGTAATGGCCGCCAGGTGCCAGAGCCTCATTGTGTGTCGTTTTGACAAGCGTCCCTGGCCGTGCTGAGGCTTCGCTGGACCACCAGCAGAGAAGGAACATGAACAGCAACAGAAACCAGGGCTTGATCATCCTGTCTGAGGCCTTTGTCAGATAACTCAGCAGAGAGGACAGAGAGAGAGGGAGATATGGAGAAAGAGATGATGAAAGGGGGACAAAGGGAGAGAGTGACAGAGTAAGGGAGAGAGGGAGAGACAGAGAGAGGAGGAAAGGACAGAAAGAGAGCGAGAGAGAGAGAGAAGGAGGAATGGACAGAGGGAGAGAGATGGAGGGACAGACAGAGAGAGAAATGGAGAGATGGACAGAGGGAGAGTTCAAAAGAGAGCGAGCGAGTGAACCAGGAGACAGGAAAGAAACCCTGGTTCAATGTCACATACTATGGGTGTGTGTGTGGGGGGGGGCAGGGCAGGGTGGGCTATGAACTGCAGCCGGGGGATTGAGTTAGCAGACAGAGATTGCAGCAGACAGAGGGGTCACATGTGATCAGGTGAGTGTGCCCCCCCCCCCACACACACACACCCCCTCAGGGGGACGGAGGTGGCAGTAAATTGTGTTGTGGAGGACACACACACACAGCCTCTCTCTCGTCACTCTCCCTTTCTTCCCTCTTCCTCCTTTTTTCCTCTTTCATCTCTCTCCCCCATTTCCTCTCTCTCTCTCTTTTCCCCTCTCCTCCTTTCATCTCTCCTCTCTGTGTGACAGGTCCAGGTATCATCGCAGCTTTGTTGATTGATTAAAAGCGCAATCTGAGAGAACTTGGCCAGGAGTGCAATTACCGCTCCACTGGTCCTGATGCCATGTGTGTGTGTGTGTGTGTGTGTGTGTGTGTTTGACACAGTGCCAGGTCCTTGGTGCGGCACACTCAGCAAGATGTTGAGGATAATCATAGTCCAATGCCCAACATCAACTGCCTCTAACTGGTTATGTTAGTTCAATATGCTATGTGGTTGAGTGAGTGCGGGCCTGGCAGGGCCCCTGTAGGACTTTAGCACTGGCGCCTGTTCAAAAACGCCTCCTCCCTCCTGGTGAACATCTAACCTATTAGGCCTTGTTAGCAGTGCATCCACAGGACAGGGACCTGACACCGCCTCAAAGAAGCCTTAAAGGGATTTTTTTTACCCTTTCACATTAGAGTGTTGTTCCGTGCCCGAGTACATTTGCGTCATCATCTATGCCACATTTTTTTGAGGTGGTGAGATGGGTTGTGACTCGGTAATAGTAGGCAAACTTGTTGGTTTCTTCCCAATTATGCTGTCCATTGCATCATACCACGGAAATCGGCCTTTCTCATCAGTTGAGCTGCAAACAAAGAGACAGCATGGAATCAACTGCAAATGTTCTCCATTAATCAACAACATTATGGGTAAGTCAAAAATGAGGCCCTAGTTCAAAAATTCCAGGCTCTCCCTTTAGTACACCTGATAAACCTTTCAAGCCATAAGGCCAACATACTGTAAACCTTTCCTACAGGGCCTCAATAATCAGGAGCAACTAGGCCACCTAATACATCATTAACGTGGATCTGTGACTGCAGGCTACACTGAATAATGGTCTGCAGCGAATAGCCGTTCAACCAACCTGAACATTTTTAACTCTTGGGAGGTAATTGTCAAAAATTCTGCAGAAGTTGTCTTGACAACTGCTTCATGCAAGGAAACGAGAATAGTGACTTGGAACTGGTTCCATTTTGTGCCAGGATGGTCAACATAAAAAACATTAAAACAAGTTGTTTTTGACAAAGAATAACAACAATAAAATGGGAATGTGCAGACCACAATTGTTCTGTTGACTGTGATGTGATGCTGTGGGTTGGTCATAAACACAGGACCATAATGGAGAGGCCTAAACCATCCTCATACAGCCAGCTGCAGCAGCTGCAATATCCATGTGACTTCTAACTGCCGGGACCCCATGACACACTGACATGGTGGTGGGGAAGGGGGGTACACAGACAGGGCTATGCCACAGGAGTCATACCTCTTTGTTTAAATGTCGCATGTCTGCAGGTCTTTTTAATGAACTGAAATGGCAGTCCTGAAGAATTCTCATTAATCTACACACGCACACACACACACACATTACATTACAGTCAGTCATCTCTCTCTCTCTCTCTCTCTCCCTCCCTCTCTCTCTCTCTCTCTCTCTTTGAATGAAAGAAAATGTGCCCTAGTGCTATTGGTGGACATTAAACCGTTTGACAGGACAGTAGCAAAAATTGAGGATTTAATTGCACCAGAGATGGCAATAATTATGAGGCTTAAAATGCAATTTCCAGTGGCAGCAGAACATCCAGCCAGCAAGACAGCCAGACAGAAAAACAGCCAGACAGGCAGGCAGTAAGACAGCCAGACAACTAGCCAGTAAGACAGGAAGGCAGGCAGGCAGTAAGACAGCTAGCCAGTAAGACAGCCAGCAAGACAGCCAGGCAGGCAGTAAGACAGCCAGACAGCAAAGCAAGACAGCCAGGCAAGCAGACAGTCAGTCAGCTAGCCAGTAAGACAACCAGGCAGACAGGCAAGCAGGCAGGCAGTAAGACAGCCAGACAGATAGACAGCAAGACAGCCAGGCAAGCAGGCAGTAAGACAGTCAGACAGCTAGCCAGCAAGACAGCCAAGCAGGCAGGCAGCAAGACAGGCAATCAGCCAAGCAGCCAGCCATTAATTTGGTCCAAACCTCTGAATCCAACCACTCTACTGTGTGAACTGATTCTGGGGGCGGGGGACTAATGATGAATCAGTACCATTGGCAGGACTAACACCATTGTCAAGGCGTTGTCAAACGTCTAGTGATTGGTTAGGGAATCCTCCTCCCCCACAAACATTGGTTAGAGTGGAGGCAATGTTAGACTGAAGATGGACAATTATGTCTGATACCAGGCAAAGCTAGCTAGTCAGCACGACAGCCAGACAGGCAGCCAGACAGGCAGCAAGCTAGCCAGACAGGCAAGCAGCCAGCCTACAACTTCAATAATATTTGTCCACAGCCACAGAAAATCTCGGTAGGAAAGGCCTTGCCTCACTTGTCTGAATGAGCTGAATGCATTCACACAGGATTTAACTCATTTGACTCAAGTGAGCTGAATGCATTCAAATAGGACTGGACTCACTTGACTCAGTGAGCTGAATACATTCACACATGATTTACCTCACTTGATTCAATGGGCTGAATACATTCACCCGGGATTTTAATCACTTGACGCAGTGGACTGAAAGCATCCACACAGGATTTGACTCACTTGACTCAGTGGGCTGAATGCATTCACACAGGATTTGACTCACTTGACTCACTGACCTGACACTGAAGCTCCAGTGGATTCCTGGAAGCCAGAAAAACACAAATACATATTCATAATGAATCTACCTTTATCTGGCACACCACATATGAACTTCCCCTCCTCCCTACTCTGACGGGAGCCAGAAAGACTAAACTACGCAGAGCCGAGCGTGTCAAACACAGACCTCCTCTCCGAGTCCTGCTGGAACGCCTCCTCAGCTAGCCTCATTGGACATTGTTTCCTGGGAGAGGGCACTCACTGGCTAAGAACCAACACAGTTAGGTTCATCTGAGGATGATGCCTCCCCTAAAAATGTGTTTAGATATAGAATGACTCTACCCCCTGTGATGGTATTTTAAACTGATCTAGTCAAAAGATTTACCAAGATACGTTCAAAAGGTTAAGTCTGGTTTATTGTGAAAAACAATACGAGCGCAAGGACTTCCTGAAAACGCAAAACAAAGAACGACCAAAGATGACGAACAAAGAACGACCAAAGATGACGAACAACGACTAACATACGACTAGCATGCTCGAACTGCACCAGCCACTTGGTCAAGGCTAGACCTTATTCTAGATCCTACCAAACACTGTACAGCCACTTGGTCAAATCTAACTCTCGTTAGGTTTACCAAGCCACCCGGGATCAAAGGGACAAACGCTTCTACCAGAAACGCGGATTGCCAAACTCTCAATCACTCCCTGTAGCTACCTCCATTGAGCAAAACTCTCTCAACGGCTCTGCGGTTTTAATCTCACCCGCGACCGGCCAAAGGGAAGCCTGTTCTGTGCCAACTCTTTGGCGTATTTAACTCAAAAAACCCGTTCTAAGCTGCAACTGATAAACAACCTAAATTGTACATCAACTACAGGGGAAACAAGCTTCACAAGACCAAACTCACACTTCTTCTGAACAGCTTATACCCTCGTAACGAAACAAGGACGAAGTCAAAAGACAATACGATATAAATATCTATTGCTGTTCACAAAATCCTTAGATAGTTACTTAACTCATACGTACTAAATTCCCACGCTGGGGTTTACCCACGCTGGGGTTTCTGTTTTCAACAATCCAGACCAACACAAACTGAACCAAATCAAGGCAAATACAACTCAGAACCATAAGAGGGTTCGTTTAAACGTACCTGTGAGCCTCAAGAATCCAGTGGAAGAACTGAGGAAATAATCTCGGCGTGCGCTCTGGCGCAAGAGAGAAGATTGATTTTCCAAAGCCCACTATAATGGACCGACACGTCTGCCGACCAGTTCATCCACTGGAATCCCGAAGCAACACGCAGGTAGTCCTCCCCTTATCATCCGCGTCGCCAACTGTGATGGTATTTTCAACTGATCTAGTCAAAAGATTTACCAAGATACGTTCAAAAGGTTAAGTCTGCTATATTGACCCCAGTCTGTTGAGTTATCTTTCAGGTGCTATGGACCCTGGGCGGCAGGTCTTTGAGGAGCCTGGATCGTGCCTTCCTGGGGACTGCCTGGAACCTGTTGTTTGTCTGTTAACTGTTTGTCTTGTCTATCTCTTTCTGATATATGTAGGAACATGAGGTTACTGGATGTTTAGCATTATATGTCATTTCTGGTTAAGGGGTCTGTTTCGATAAAGCTTGAGGATGTCGCCTACATTTCACCTGTGTTTTTGATTCAGGTGTGTGTACACGTCTCCTTGGTTAGATTGTTCTGCTTTGTAGTAATTTAGGTTTAGTCTATTTCTATAGGATGTTCTGTTTTTGTGTAGTTTTGTGTTGATGTTTTCAGATTTTCCTGGAGTGCATTGTGTGGACTACCAAGGAGTAGCCCCTCGCCAGCATGAAGCTATGAACTGTGTGGAGTCACGAATGACTTGAGGGTCATTCTTGGTCCAGCATGGAAAGAGGATATGAGACAGCGCTGAGGGCTGTTCTCTTTCGATGGGGCTATCTCTCTGGCCCCCGATTTGCTTTGCTGCTGTGTGATGATTTGGTTATTTGTATGTGTTTAATGTTTTTGTTAAATATCTCATGTTTATAGTTTGAGGCACATTCATCAGGCCTGAGTGTTTTTTCTGAGTGTTTTTACAGACAACTGTCGTTCCGGGAGTGATGGGTGAATGCCGAACCAGGAGACGGGCACAGGACCGGAGGTGGAGATGGAGATTACCGACCTGTTTCCCTACAGATGGGCGATCTGGGGTTCGTGAGATGCAAGGCCAGCGCCATGTCACCAACTCACTGTGAGCGACAGATAAGTATGAAACAGGGAAGAGACCATTTTGTCCGAAGCGGTGCCCAATACTCTGTCCTCAAATGCAGAAGAGGGAAGTTTTAAGATATACAAATATTAGCTATACAAATGAAGCTTTGATGGATTTTTTGAATTAGTTAATTGTAAATGAAGCCAGTTCATTTTAGTGTCATTTCATTTGAGTGATGCATTTTTTTTTCCCTCATCTCTGTTTTATCCTGACTTCAGGGAATTTGTTTCTACCCTTAGAGGGGTGTTGTTTTGTTGAGACGAGAATGTGGTTATTTTATTTTATTTTCATAAAATCGCGAGAGAAATTCTAGAGTCAAATCCAATTGCCTTGATCATGACTGGGGACTGGGCGTGTTAAAGTCATTCTAACACTGCCCCTGATGTCACTGTAGGCTACTGCAGACTGGCTCTAATGACACTTAAACAGATACCCTGTTTAAGTTTTCCTGACTGAATAACAACATTTTTCCCCAAAGCAGGAGCTTGCGCTTAACCATGTTTCTGAGTATCTCCAACAGACTGCGGATAACCGTTCCTGACCAAAGAGGGGAACCGGGAGACCAGACCAGAAGACTCTCCTTTTTTCTCTTCTATTTTGTCTCTGTTGTCTCTCTCATCTGTGGATCCACAGACGGAGCACTTCATCAGCCTGTACTGGGGGAGCGGGAGCGCCGAGGTGGCCCTCCAGCAGCACGACCCGGGCCGGCCCTACGTGGAGCAGTACAGGGATGGACCGGGTTCAGTTCAAAAGCCTGTACGTGCTGCTGGCGCCCTGGCTGTGTGGAGTCCACACAAACACCGTGTCCCACCGCACCTTCACCCTGCTGAACCAGGACAGGGACTCCCTCCTCACCTTCCGAGAGCTCGCTGGCTGACCGCTCTATGTAGACCTGCCCAGTGGGGAGACAAGAGACTACCAGGAGCAGATGAGCAGCCTGAGAACAGGCCAGAAAACATGGAAGAGAAGTAGATGTTGCGGGAGGAACCTACCCGTCAAAAATGGAACTGTCAGCACATCCTCGGCCAAGTGGGCCATGGGAACATGTAATAATGGATTTTATTGAACTCTCTCCATGCCAGGGATGTCTTCAACAGAGTGAGGACCGCCATTCCTGAGGCTAAGGAGGGGTTCCTGCATCACATCTCTCCTGGGGATTGGGTCCTGGTCCGCGACCACAGACGAAGGAGCTGGAACTCGCCGAGGTGGCTCGGGCCGTACCAGGTTCTACTCACCACGCAGACACTGCAACTAACATTGAACATAACTGATTCAAACAACGCTACATTGAAGTTGCGATCTAGAAGAGAAGACGCCTTGCATTCCCCAGTGACATTCTATTGCCCAAAAGAGAAGTGTCACCTAAATGACTGTTGGATATACACTGTGAACAAGAATGACTGGACTCTGTTACACTCTACAGATGTCAAAATCCAAGACGATGAGCAATCGGAGAGTGACCTTGACAGTCACCGCCACACTCTCCTCTCCTCTGATGAGCAATCGGAGACTGACCTTGCCGGTCACCTCCTTCTTGTGGTTGTGGTATGACAACGTGGACAATCTCAACAGCAATGACTGCACCTCTAATCGCACACACTGGAACCTACATTAAACATTCAGAGACGCACACATGGAAGCTATGTTCCATAGGACATCACATGCGATTATTCACAACAAGAGTGAATGAACTTTGAAATAATCTGAAAAATATC
Organism: Borostomias antarcticus; assembly: GCF_949987555.1. NCBI lineage: Eukaryota > Metazoa > Chordata > Actinopteri > Stomiiformes > Stomiidae > Borostomias > Borostomias antarcticus. Next base: position 15,193,702 of record NC_140242.1, read on the forward strand.
ATATTTGTTTACAAGAGTTACAATGGTTGAAACATGAGTTGATAAATAAGTTTGGGTTTTTCCTCTAAATTGACCAAGAGGTTTTTTGCCCTTCTTACACTGGTAACCATTTATCTTTTTTGCCTTGTTAAATAAAGTTTTTTGGTGAATGGTTGTCCACTCTTAGACTATAAATAGTATATAATCATGTCATCTTTTTTACCTTGTTTCCTGTCAAATTTCTGAAACAAGGGGTTTTGGTGCGTGATTTTGCACGTGGAAAGAAAATAAAAATAAAAAATTTTTTTTTTTTTGCTCCACCTAGTGGAGAGATTATTTCCTTTCCACATGTATAGCATAGCTGACTGTTTACACTTTGTGTTTGGATTTTATATTTTATTTTTGTGTACCTGTTCAGGCACAAATGGGGGATTGTTGAGGAATTTACATCCAAACACCTTAAACCTTTGTCCTCTCACTTCTCTTGTAATTCATCCCCTCCCCCCAAATATTCACATAGCTGTGATAACATTCAAAATGGCTTCCAGAAGGCCATCTGTCTACAATAGAATAGCCATCCTTTGTTCATTTGCCGCCCTTTTTCTCATGTCACATGCCTGTACTCTTGGCCACGCCTGCCATTTCACATGACGTACAATGGAGTAGCCAATCACATCCTGGAAGCACTGTACCTTTGTTTTGATTGCATATAAGCCACAGCAAAACCCATAAACGGCACTTCGCTGACAAAACCACCCTTGTTGCGTTTTCAGGAAGTCCTTGCGCTCGTATTGTTTTTCACAATAAACCAGACTTAACCTTTTGAACGTATCTTGGTAAATCTTTTGACTAGATCAGTTTAAAATACCATCACACCCCCCCCCCCCCCCCTCATTTATTATAGCTATAGCATGTATATAACTCACCCATGCCCCCCCTGTACTTCAATACCTTCAGTAATGAGGCAATATTGATAATAGGTATCCTACTGTACAGCTGTTTCTAGAAGATGCTAAAAGATGCATTGACTAGAGTTCATCACTATCAAACCTCTCCTTTGTGAGGAAGCAGATGAAATGGCATTAGGGGTGTATATTTTGAATTTTATTTGATGAATAAAAGTCACGTCTATGGATGGCCATTACTTCAAACCAACTTCTCCAACTGTGCCATCAACGACACCCACGCAATAAACTTTGCCACAACTTCACACAAGGCAAACATGCATCTCGACTCTGAGCGCCAAAACAGCGGGCGAAACTCCGTAACAAACAATAATTATTACAGACATTATTCGGATTTCATTTAGAGCTTCAAAATATGACTGTAGGCTATGAAGAACATTACACTTTTCAACCAAGCGTTTTTGCACAGGCTGGTGATGCAACATACAAATACTGTCAGAGCGCTGTCAGGAACTGCATATGGCACTGTTTATAAGTGTGCACGCATGCTATCACCTGTGGCAATGCACTGAACAAATAAATTAATTTTAATACAACATTTTGAGATGCTTGCATTTTGATATGATAGCAGGTTGAATTCACAGTATACCTCGATGTCCGGGAGATCCTTGCTCAGCATTCTGGCCATTGCTTTATTTTCGAGAATTGTTCTCAAAAACGACAACAGTGCGATGTATACGCGCTAGAAGTAGCTACGTAGCACAGAAAGATATCGGACCCGTTTGATTTCTTGATGCTGTTTAGCCTATATGCGGCCAGCAGCGCGAGGCGAGGGGGCTGGATTCCGTCTGGCACGCGCACCCTGTCCAGTCCGCACGCTCTGTCGCGTGCAGGTAAATTACATTTCTTATGGAGACAGAACAGAAATAGACTTTGAATAAAAGTAGGCTAAAGCGGTTTATTTCAGTTTGAATCGGACGACGGCATTGGAGTTTGTACTGTAGGCTATTCCGATGGAAGGCTTAAGCTAATAAAAGTTGAAAGTGTGCAAGGCGTGATGACGTCACGTGAAGGATCCGCAGCTTATCAAAAAACTGAGGATCAACGCAGAGGGAAGATGCTCAAATTCATTCATTCCAAATGAACGACTAATAGCATGTATAAGTATAAGTCCGTTTAATCATATAATACACAATTGACCATTATAAACATTGGACTGAAATAGCCCACTAAAGGAGAAGGTAGGCTAAAATGTGTTGTCACCCTACTAACACAGTGGGTTGCAGCAACGTTGCACATAAGTTGTACTTTGGTAAGTTACAACGTTACCATCAGGCGATGTTGCGACAACGTCCATCTATGGTTGAAAATAACTTTACCCTCCTAAGTCTAATTAGACTTTACTGCAACGTTGCAGAAACATTGGCAACAGGGGTGCCTGCAACGTCATTAAATAACGTCACGTAACAATGACGTTATATTACAGTCCTATTAGGATAGCAATCGGGCTATCCCGTGACGTCACTGCTTGCTTGGTTCACAGTTGAAGTAGGCAGGATTCTTTGCCAAACTGCTCCTGTCTTTTTTCTTCTTTTTTTCTCATATTGTACTGAACGTTGAGGTTAATAACTCATCTTAGAAATGTTATTGATTGTATATTTCCCTGTTTGTTATAAATTGAATGCTTTTTCATTAATTTAAAAAAAAAAGTAGACAGGATTCTCTATCACTGCGACCCATGGTGGAAATCATGTGTTTAAAGGTGCCATCTCCTCCGGAATGTAATCAATGAAATAAGAGATTTGACACATGAATGCTCAATACAGATAAAAACAGAACAACCAATCACACTTCTGACCAAGTGAAATGATTGGAATGACCTGTCAAACTGCCTAATCAACCTGCACACAATTTGATGTTTCTTTTCTAATCTACTAACGGTTTATGCCCCCTTGCTGAAAACAGAGCTGGAGGGAGAGCACCTTTAAATGACACCCTCATGAGCAACTGGACTTTAGTTTTACATTTTCATAGTCACAGCTAATTATTTAATATAATTCGGATTGTGATTGAAAATCAACTATGAGCACCAGAATCAATAAAGTTTGTCTCCAAGTATTTGCCGTTTAAGGCATTCTACTAACTTTTCGGTGTCGACCAAGATATAATTTTTCAAAAGACGTGTCTGAGAAATCCCATTAATTCTCTCGGCATTATGGAACGCTACCACTAGGGGGCGATGAGATTACTTTCCCTCCCTAAATAGACCTTTTACAGCCGTCGGCAGAAGTATGCGCAAGCATTCTTGAAACAGCAGCAGAGGGAGACAGACGGATTCAGAACAAGGAACCCTAACCCAGAGCAGTATTTTAGTGCAAATAGATTTTATATGCCATCAAGATGTCTGGCTGTTGCGTCTACGGGTGTACAAATCGGCACTCTAGTGGATTAAAACTGTATTCGATTCCAAGAGGAAACCGGCCTTTTCAGAGGAACCGGAGGTGAATCCTAAGCGTACGGACTGGACTGAGGACATCAGAAATGCCCGCGTTTGCGGTGCGCATTTCATATCAGGTACGTTATTTTGACTATCTGGTTTCACTGGAATGTCTGGTTGAAATGTAGAGTAATATCTTAAGTAAACAGAAGTAACTCATAACCTGCACGCTAAACTAAGTTCAGGAATTGGAAGCCTAATGATAGCTAGCTAACGTTAGCTAATGCTAGCTAGCACGCTACCTAGTGTTAGCTGGCTTACTCAAGGCCCGAACTTGGCTAACGTTGGACAATATTGCAAATACTCCGACAAACTATTGCAAACCTTTTTTCTTTTACTGTTGGCTCTGTGTTCGCTGCGAACATTTGCAGAAACATAAGCGAACGGTCTGAGCTGGTAGTTAGTGTTAGTTAACGTTACTCTAAAATGGCCGCTGGACTGAGGGAAATGTGAATTGTTTGTTTGACTCTGCTGAATTTGAGACTCACATTGGGAGCTCGCTTGTGTCAGGCTTTCAATGGCCATCACGAATCTTAGGCTAATATTACATAGGCAACAGTGAAGGCGAAGCCAAGATAATGCTTTATATATTTTCCATTTGTCTGGAAAGTGGGAGACTGAGAACGATGCCACCCACAAGGTAACCGCGGTATCATAGACAATAACGTTAGTTCGAAACAAAGATGGAGGCAGCTTTGTTTGCCACATTAGTAGTATCGGTGTGTATTGTTGGAGTTCACGAGTCAAAAACAGGCGTTCCTGTTAAAACTGCGAGTAGTAATGCGTGATTCACGGGCCTTATACATTTAATCTGTGCGCTGCAGTGGCTAATGCCTAAACTAGCTTCATGTTTCCCACACTGATGATTGACCGCATCTATCCTGGGCAGATGCCGGCAGAGAATCAAATATCAATGCTATTTGCCTGCCAACTCCCCCTAGTGGCGTGTCACTAATTACTTATCCGCTGTAATGACTTGTTGAATTGTTCAGTTTTAGTCGCTTGTTCCCCTCTGCCTACTTTCCCATAGGGTCCTTATGTGTTTATAACCTTAATATTTTTTGTTTATTGGGCAGACTGTATTGCAGCGTGGCGTTTCTGGGGGAGGACACTGTGTTGGTTGTCCCAGTATCCTGGCTCTCCAAAAAGGATGGGGTAAGAACATGTTTGTGTGAACAATGTTTCTGATTGGTGTGCTACTTTTCAATTGTACAGGGAAGCGGGTACTAACATGGTTTCACTCACAGTTGCAGATGTGTTCCTGGCCAATGAACAAAGTCAGCCAACGGATAAAGAGCTGCGTGGAACCAAACCCTGGCTTGGCGCTCCACAGAGTCCGGGTTTTCCCAAAGTCCACAACTGGTACTGTTTGCATTTTAAGCTGTTAAAAAATACTGATGAAAAAAAAAATCATGACTCATTATTCTGAGGAAAAAGGATGGCTGAAATGTATTGATTATGGTACTTTATGCACCATAAAGTAATTTCATTACGAAGGTGCCAGGCTCATGGCAAAGGTCTTTGAGCAGCAATCGTCAATGGACGAGTGCCAAGACGTTAGAAAGAGACGGCGCAACACACACTATCACTCCAGTGACGAAGGTAATATACTAAAGTGCATTCAACAGTCCCAAAAGAGTAGTACTTTTGAAATCGAGTAATCTGAGCTAATTTACTGATATTCCACTAGATATTCCAAGCCCCGGGCAGCCATTGGTCCCAACAATGCAGGCCAAAGACAGTATGCCAGGTGCCGGAGTTGAAAGGCCTCTGCCGGCTGTCCTGTACAATCCACGTGTTGTAACGTGCTCTGCCCGTTCCCGTTCATGGAGCACGTTCCCGATTGGGCTCATGAATATGTATACCTGTTAGTCCAGTGTCCGCCTCCTACCAATGGGAAGTAGGTATAGCTAGCCGGGAAATTGAAAGATGGAGTCAGTCGTATGGTAGCGCGAAGGGTGTGCAGGGAGCCTTACCTTCGTCTGACGAGCGAGAGTTCTACCCTGGAACCCCAGTCGATTGTGCGGTGGATTATAGCCTCGTGAACGGGAGGAAGCCTATGGAAGGTTTATGTTCCACATACCTCGGTGGAAAACTATTTTGGAGGATCATTGTTTATTCCTTCGGTGGATTTCGAGGGGGGAGACACGGGCCGTTGCCGGCTCCTCCAGTCTTCCGCATTCGAGGGAGAAAGGGGGGGTGACGTCATCCGCAGCCTAAACTTAAGTGAGTTTGATCCGTTTATTTTCTTTGTGCGGTGGCTCTGATTGTATGATTTTCCGTTTTGGGCCGGGATTGATCTCTGCCGGAACTGTGGAATGCTCAGGGTGTTTGTGAGTGGGTGAACGGATGGACACACGAATTGCGCTGTGATTGTATTTTTGAACTGTGACTATTCTACTGTTGTTTACCACGCCAGAGTGGACTGGATAAAGGACTTCCGTGTGGTGCGATATTCAAGGACTTGGGGGTGGTGCCACCTGCTGGTGGAATCTTGGGACATTGTTTGCACTGTTGGAATCTTGGGACATTGTTTGCACTGTTGGACTTCTGGGACATTGCCCCTGCTGGTGGGAGTTGGATTGTGTTTCAGTTGTTTGCCGTGTGTGGGTCAGAATATATGTATGAAACGTGTGCCATTGTGTTTGTGTTATTCTTTATAAGCTTGCTGAGGGTTCATGTGAAGTACATACATGCATCCTGTGTAATAGCCTGGGACTCGGACAAACTATAAATATTGCCAGGGTTCCCCTGCCCTGGCTGGCGCCCAATCAATCACGTTTGAGGAACAGACCGTTACAGTGTGCTGTACAATCCAGGTATGCATGTTTGTGTTGAAATGAAATGAATGAAATGTCTATGCCTACTGCACACTGATAGTTTGACTTTTTTTAATTTATTTTGAATACCATTTTACTCATCTTGCAGATTTTCCAAGCTCATCCCATGTGAGCGAGCGGGGCCCAGGCCCCATGTATAGCACCCCAGCCAGACCAGGTAAGAGTGGCATGTACTGCTGTGGTGTTGTGGTGTCTACCTGTTTCATGTCTTAATTTAGTTTCCCTCCAAATGCCAGAAGCCAAAGCCAACACCATAAAGTTTCCTGCTAATCCCTTTACTGCTAATCCCTTTAGGTTTTCAGTAAACTCTGTGATTGGCTTTTTTAGATTTTGAATACCATTTTATTCATCTTGCAGATTTTCCGAGCTCATCCACTGTGAGCGAAAACCATACGAGCCCAGGCCTCATGTATAGCACCCCAGCCAGACCAGGTAAGAGTGGCATGCACTGCTGTGGTGTTGTGATGTCTACCTGTTAATGTCTTAATTTATTTTCCTTCAAATGCCAGAAGCCAAAGCATGCTGCCAACACCATAAAGTTTCCTCCTAATCCCTTTCCTTTATCCCTTTTGGTTTTCAGTAAGGTCTGTGATGCCGTCGCCCAAGAAAACGGCTCCAGCAGCATTGACTCCATGTACCTCTCTACCCAATCGATGCTGCTCTGCAGATGCCGATATGTGCAATTTCAGGAACTACTTCATGTTGCATGCAGGGATATATTTTGAGTTTAATTTAGTTTAATTTAGTTTTATGTCAATGTACTTATAGCCACATCTGTGTTTATCTAGATTTCCAGAGGTCGGTACATCAGCCGTTCTCGGACTTGCGGGAGGAACTCTGTGAGCTTGCGCAGAGTGTGAGGGAACTGGCCCAGAGAATGCGGCCTGGGGAGTCCGGAGGTGCCCAGGGAGAAGTGCTGGATGCATTGGACCCTGCCCAAACGGAGGAGGAGCAGCAAGTCTTTGAGGCCAGGTTGAAGGACCGGGAACATCAGAGGAAGATGGTGAGTGTCTGCAGGGCAGAACTATGTCTTATTTTTGTAGGGAAGGGTACAGTAAATGACTGTCTTTGTTTTGCAGACACAATACCTAGGTGCCATTGGTGGCAGAGACTTGGCTGACACAGTCCGGCGGGTGCTGTCAGCTGTTGCCACACATGCGGTGTGGAGCGCCTACAGTGTGCACGGGAAGAAGGGGAAGAAGCCACTGAAGAGTATGACGCTCTTCAATGTTCTAACACGTAAGAAATGGTTCATATTTTTAATATTTTTTAATACATCGTCTTTGTTCCATGACCGATGTGAATTGAAACCATTACCTTTCTTGATAACTTAAAGGTGCAGTTATCATCTCGATGCCAAAGGCTACGATGGCGGAGGTGGCCGCCCAGCTGCAGGAGACATTAAAACATGCCCCTGCTAAATGCAGAAGGGTAAGTGGTCTTTTTTTTGGTTTCTCCTACCCAGTGACACGGCATGGTTCCAATGATTGTGTACCACTTTTTGTGCATGTATGTGCGTTGTGTATTTACAGCCATTTCATTATGTCTTTAAGTATCTGCAGAAGTCCGTCTGAGCACAGCCCATCCAAGCACAGTCCATCTGAGCACAGCCCAGCATTCTGATGTGGAAGACTTCCCTTCCTAGCTGCCCCCCAGCCCATCTGACGCCCACCTGCAGCCCATCTGAGCACAGCCCCCCCCCCCCAAGCCTATCTGAGCACAGCCTGTCATTATTTTGTAAATAACTTTTTTGTACAAAAAAACTTTTTTTTTAACAGGATGTTTTTTTAAAATCCTTTTTGTTTTTAGAACTTGTTTATTATGTTGCAGGCCAGACATTGTGTGTACTTTTTTGTCTGGATAGCCATAGTGTGAAATTGTACTTTTTTTATATAATAAATTGTTCTTAACAGTTAATGGTGTTGTGTCATAACTTTTGTACCATAATTTTGCTTGCTGCATTGACTATGGCATTAATAGGCTCTTTGCACAAGCTCCACTACTTCCTGACACTCTACAGGCATATTTTTTTCCTGTCCTATACTAGTGGATGGAAGTGATTGATCAGGTGTGCTGCACACCGGATTCATCGCAATTGCTATCCAATAGTATAGGACGGTAAAGAAATATGCCTGTAGAGTTTCAGGAAGTAGTGGAGCTTGTGCAAAGAGCTGATTTGTTTTGCATTGCAAATTATAAATGTAGCCAATGGAAGTGTAGCAAGATACAACTACAACGTTACTTCCTGTCCACGTTGCCACAACGGCGACAAAACGTGCGAAATATACATCGAAATCATCACGGAAATCACAACGTTGCAGCAACTTGTGTGCAGATACCGCGTTTGCGTTGCATGCAAGTTTAACTTGACGTTGAGTGGACCATACAAAAGTCTAAATTGCACGTTGCTGCAACATTGCTGCAACCTGATTGTGTTAGTAGGGCATTCATTATGTGATTTGCTAGTTGTCTGTGACCCTGTTTACACCTTGCATTAAAATGCGTTTTTGGTGATCAGATTGCAATCTGATCGTGCTAAACCACATGAAAATACAGGTGTAAATGCGCCCAAAACGTTTTGAGGACGGATCCGATCGGCCAAACCACCCCGGAGGTGGTCAGGGACGCATTTCAACCACATTTAATAAGTGTAAATGGAAATGCGTTTTTAATCAACATATCAACAACGTGGGCGGAAATACGTAGCCGTTGGAACACGCAGGTTCCAGACCAGGGGTCTCATTTATCATTGAGGTACGCCTTTTTTTACACCTCTTTTTCCACCTTTTTCCACCTCGCGATTTCAGGCGTACGCCCTCTCCAATTATTATAGCAATTATCAACTTTCTCAAAAATGCTAGTTTTGTCAACTTTTTGATCTGGACCATTGTATATGATCATAAGTAAGCTTAAAACAGGGCTAAACATGATTTTCCCCTTTACTACTCCTTTAACCTATGCGCTGTCCCAAACCTTTCTGCACAATATGTCCCACACACCAAATGCAGGAACTCCATCAAACGGCAATAATTGACCAGATTGGCATTAATATGTGATCATGTGGACCTGTTTGCTGTTTGGTAAGCATATAAATGACAGTCCTCCTATGCATAATGTGAGCCAAAATGAATCCGGTGCTACTCGGCCTACTGGCCGAGATAGAACTCCAAAGAGGTGACGGCGATGGCGACACCTATAAAAAGCCAAATCATATATGACGCCGACATCGTCATCACAAGTGTAGTGGCACGGTGGCCCGGCTCCACACATGACTCATTCATCCTGGCGCACAGCAGGGTAGGGGCTAGACTGGAGGCAGGCGCTGCGCGTGGCGGCTGGCTTGTTGGTGAGTGCATATGCCAAGATACATGTGACAGCGGCTGGTGATTTGGTCCGCAACTCGGCAAACCCCGAAATGCGCTAGAGGGCAAAATAAATAAAAATACGTTTTTTTTCGTTTTTTGTTTTATTTTGTATTACCAAAGTTGAAGTTGTGAAGAACCCACTTACTATAACAGACAACAGTTTTAGGTTCATGAAATACGTATAATTAGTCTGCAAACTAAGCTCGTTTTTAGCTGATTTCGAGCCGGGCTTGGGGGCGGGCAGATCGATTAGCATGATTTGGTTTCATTGGCTATTGCTTCCGGGTTCTCCGCCCCCAACCCTTCCCCAACAACACGCCGGCTTTGTTTACATTCAGTCCCAAGTTCAACCATGGATGCTACAGCTTTTGCTAAAGAGAAGACGGGGATGGCATCCAGGACATGGAAAGAGTTTTAAGAGCAGCTAAAACTCCAGCAGAGCGGGACTCGTTCGTACACGGAGTTTTATTCTTGATGACCTGTGATACAGAGATGACTATCAGCAAAGCAAGTTGCTACCAAGCTAAGAGTTGCGTCGAACGAGGTACCAGATTCACACCACCGCCAAGCATTCTGCTCTGCTTTGGGGTAAGCTGATCTTTATACTATCTGTGCTGTTTACATTACATTAACTTTAGTCGTTTAGCAGAAGCTCCTTTCTAAACAAGTGACTAAGTCTAGCTAGCATAACAAAGGCACTAGCACTAACTAACAAAGGCTAGCTAGCTAACGTTAGCTAACATGCTAGTTAGCTGAGCTGTCCCTTTGTTCCTAAACTAGCCAGCTAGTCTATTTAATCAACACATTCTGGTACTATTTTATCTATATGGAGTGCCAGTACTGTGGGCAATAGTTTAATGTACTTTCCTCCTTCTATTCTATTGCAGTTTTGATGCTGAGAGACCTGGCATGGTTGTGGCCAGAGAACACCATGATGCACCGGCAGTCGAGTTTCAGCTGCTGCGCAAGCCTGATGTCCTGCCCCCCAGAGAAGGTCTTCTTGTGCAAGCCCCACCCGGACTGGACATGGCCAGACAGACGTACGAGATCAGAGAGTTCTGTTCTGATGAGGGACGAGACGTCACATGTCCCCCGCCAAACTCCACAGCAGCTCAGAACAAGACTGTCCGCTTGTAGATTCACTGCAGATCATCAGGACGGACAGCACTGCAGGAGAAAGGCCACAGCCTTTCCTGTTTTCCTGTTTGTATACTGAAGCGTTGCTTGTTCTCTTGCACAGACTTGCCCACACTTGCACAGACTGCATTGTTAGAATATTGAATACTGAGCTGAGTACTGTTGTTATTACCTTGAGTATTGAGCTGGGGACTGTTATTACTTTGTTGTACACTTGATCACAATGAACACTATGCACCTTGTCTATAAAACAGACAACTGACTGTACACTTTAACACTTAGACTGTTGCCTTTTTTTGTACACTTAACTACTTATGCTTGTACTTTATATCATGTATGTGACAATAAAGAACGTTAAATTTGAACTTCATCTTATATTGTTCTTAACTGCATTCACAACACAAGATTAATACTGACTCAAAGAGTGTGGGGTCATCAGTGAGAGAGCACCTCACTTGGCAGCCAATCTCAGGTAATACCCCAAGTTGACAGCCACTCTGACAGATAATGACAGATCGTCCAGTGGGGGAGTGGCTGGGGGAGGGGTTACCAGGCTATTGTTCACGCCCATTACCTGGCAGTCAGAGGTGTGAAAATGTTGGAGAACTTTGGAGGGAGATTTCTCAGCTAAGTTGATTTGGCAGTACTAGCATTCAAATAAGCATATCTTCTTCAAATATGTTCAGATTTCAATGTATGAGACCTCATTTGAAAGCTTACAATATGCACTTTCATAATCTGTAAAAAACTGAAAAATGAAAATGCCTAGTTGAGGACCAAATTACCAGCGGTGGTCACATATTCTTTTTTTTCTCAACTTTAATCTTTATTTGCATTTTCCATCCATACAACGACAATACAATAAATAATAATAATAAAACAAAAAAACATAAAAATAAATTTTTCGCATCTCCCTTCAAACTTTCCTTCCTGCATCCTCGATGCATGCGTGACCATAACATAAATCTCCTCCACAACACCCAGCCACTGCTCCTTGGTTGGGGGTTCCACCTTGTACCAAGCCCTCGTTATTGTCTTTTTACTAGCAACCAATAGAACCTTCACTAGGTATCTGTCCCCTCCTTGTACATCATCCTGTGTTATGTTTGCCAAGATACATATTCAAAGCTGATAAGAATGAGAACCAGTTGTACAGGAATTTACGAGCGCAAGGACTTCAGGATAACGCACGTGAGTGGTATCCAGCAGAAGTGCCGCAGTCTGGTCTTGCGCGGCCTTATATTCAAGCAATACACATGTATGACGCTTCCAGGGATGTGATTGGCTAACCCATCTGTACACGTCATAATAAATGGCAGACATCATCAACAATGGTCAAGAGTTGAGACATGTGATATGAGAAAGGGCGGTAAATCTTGCAGGGACAATGGAACAAAGAATGATTATTCTAGAGCGGACAACGTCTAGGTGTGTCGACCTCCTGGAGAGGTCATCCTGTTATAAATGAGGTAAGCACAGCTATGTGTAAGGTTGAGGGAGGTAGTGACAACTATTTCGATGACAATTCCCCGGTTTGTGCCTAACCAGGCACATAAAAATATAGAAACATCAAATATAAAATAAGCATACACAAAAATCAATACCAAACACAAATTGTAAACACTCAACTCTATGCTACACATGTGGAAAGGAAGTAATCTATTTTCTCCACTAGTTGGAGCAGAGTAAAATGGCCTGAGAATTTTATTATGAACATTTAGCAAAAATCTGATTATTTTCTCTCCACATGTAAACCATGCACCAAAAATCCTTGCTTCAAAAATTCTGACGGAAACAAGGTAAATAGATGACATGGTTACTAGTCTAAAACAGTCAAAATTCTGAAGAGGGGAAAAAACCTCTTGTTAAATTTAGAGGAAAAACCCAATAGAATTTACCCTTCAAAATCATTTTCCAGCTCATGTTTCAAAACATTATAACTCTTCTAAACAAATAGCATCCAAGATAATTTCAAAGTTCATTCACTCCTGTTGTGGACAATAGAATGTCATTTGGGAAACAAGGCGACTCTTCATGGCATCACAGCTTCCATGTCTCATTGTCTGAATGTTCAATGTTGGTTCCAGTGTGTGCGTGTGTGTGTTTTTGATGCAGTCATTGCTGTTGAGCTTGTCCACTGAATGCTCAATGTTGGTTCCAGAGAGTGTTTGTGTGTATGTGGTGTATTTTGTGAGGTCATGGCTGTTGAGCTTCTCCACGTTGCCATAACAACGACCATGAGAAGGAGGTGACCGCTAAGGTCACTCCTTTCAAGAGCTCTGCCTCGGAGGAAACCACAGTGTGGTGGCCCACTGCTTTGGCCCTTGAGAACGTTGGTTCAGTTGCATCTAAGCGTCCTGATGGATCCTTTGGTGGATCGCCTTTGGTCTGGAACGCAGGAACCCCTCTTTTCGCGTCAGGAATCATCAGCAATCTGTTGAAGATATTCTCAGAAACATTGTAAAGTGCAAGTCACATTCTATCATCTCCTCTTCATGGCATGAGACTGATCCTGCTTTGGGGAAACGGTGTTAGTCATAGTCAGGAAAACTTAAACAGGGTGCGTTGGTTAGTCTCAGTTTAAGCGTCGTTAGAGCCAGTCGGGCTCGTCAGTCCATGTAGTTTGTCAGTGGGGACCTAGCTTTTGTCCATTTACCGAATCGGACAGTAGCAGGGATCTAGGCTCTGCAGTAGCCTACAGTCCCAAGCAGTGACTTTAGGGGCAATGTAAGAATTACTTTAACACGCCCAGTCCCCAGTCGTGATAAAGGTAATTGACCTGCTCATGCACCAATTGGATCTTGCTCTTAGAATTTCTGTGGCCATTTCATGAAATAAAACAACAACATTCTTGTCTCATCAATAAAACAACGTCTCCTAAGGGAGTCAGGGTGGACAGAGATGGTGGGAAAATGCATTACTCAAAAAAAATAACACCAAAATGAAATCGCTTCATTTACAATTCTCAAATTCTGAACAAATATCAATTATCTAAAACTTTTAGAACAATAGGGGTGTTACAGGTTGAGCTCTCAAATTCAACAGCCACATATCTTCCTAATAAAAAGACATGCAATCCCCTCTTCTGCGTTTGAGGACAGAGTATTGGGCACGCTTCGGGCGAATGGTCCCTTGGGTTTGACAATCTTCCCTATGTCATACTTACCTCTCGCCCATAGTGAGTCGGGCGACGTGGGGTCGCGGCGTTGGCCATGCATCCCACGAACCACAGGTGTCACCCATCTGTAGGGAAGCAGGCCGGGTAGCCTCCATCTCCACCTCCGGTCCCGTGCCTGTCTCCTCTGTTAACAAACTCAGAAGTCGCAAGTGAAGTAACGGAACACCTTGTGTTCCATCATACAGCTGTCTCTGTGTGTCTATCAGACGTACAGACAGCTGCATGGTCAGAGTTTACATACAACAAAACACATTCTAGTTTCTCAACCCCAGGTTCTCAGAAATCATGATCCTGTGCCAGTGGTACATAAACATAAACAGGAGTAACTCTTTTGAGAAACAGCTTGATAAGTTGGAGTGATGTCTGATGGTTTTTACAATATTCCAAGAATATGTCCAACTATTTTTTTTAAACTCCATAAACATGATATTGTGTGGTGGTGTTACCTGTTGGGGCCGGATGACAGTAACACCCTTGGAGTCACAGCACATCTGAAACGATTGCAAAAGCAGATGTCTGCCCATTTGGTTAATGGGACAACAATTAAAATAGGTAAATTGGTGTTGGAGGTCAGCATCATCTAACACAACTTTAAATGGCAGTCATTCTCTCAGACAGCGTTTCCAACAGGTTCGGCATTCATCCGTCAGTCCAGGAACGACAGTTGTCTGTAAAAACACTCAGAAAACACTCCTAACCGATGAATGTGCACCTGAAAACTATAAACATGAGATCTTTAACATAAACATACCAAAAAAATACAATTGGGTTGTTAGGCGGTGCTGTATGCAGATTAAATATTATCGATTCTCCCACGGTCATGCTCAAACCTTACCTCCTCAGCTACATCTGTCTTGTCCTGTTTATTTACCTAAAGATAATAGGTCTATCTTGACCAGTTACAATCTCCCTTGTGGATTGTTCAATGGAACTCCAGCAGGTGGCGCCGAACCCCAAGTCTGATTCTCCCTTTCTTTCATCTTGCGGTAACTGTAACATTCTCTAATCCAGTGACCAACTTTACCACAATGAAAACATGCGTCAGGTCTGTCTCCCTCACTCTTTTTTACCCTGTGATCTGTTCTATTCTTAACACTACGATTCTTATTGGTCCTATTTTCCCCCTTTTGTCCTTGTTGGTTGGGAGCAGGCGGAAAAACAGAGTTGGGAGGCGGGGCAGCAGCAACAACAGCGGGAGAAACAGACATAGTTTGGGCAGGATGTGTGAGCTCTGAGTGCCGAGTCGGCGTGATAGAGTTCAAAACGGAATGACTAGGAGGAGGAAAGGACTTTGAATACTCATCTCCCTGATTAGCTTCCTCAGCTACCCCTCTCTCTGACTTGAAAAAACAGTGTGCTACTAGGGCTGCACAATTAATCGTGAATTTATCAAAGTCGCGATTATGACCTCCTTAACTAATCGCAAAAGGCCGCAATTAATGTGATTAATAATTTTGCTTTGAATTGAGTGTGCTAGGACTACACGGACGAATCACAGGCGCGTATGCTGTCTGACCAATCACATGCATTCCCACTGAGTGCGCTGTGCGCAGCATTTTCACTGAGAAGACAGATAGCAGTACAGATGTGGGAACATAAGAATGTAACTTGACCCGCGGTATTCTAACAGGCGCTTTACGGCATTCCGCACCACCGCTCGCCTGCCCATAGGGGCGCAGTAATACCACTCATTGACCCATTGCTGTAGCTCATCTCGCACATTAGATGAGCCTACCGTTCTCAAACTCCTTGTTCTCTGTCTGGTTGTAATTTAATTATTACAAACAAAGCCTATCTATTTATAGTTTCTATCTCTGTAAATGTCGCCGGGTCTATATCTGTTAACTGTCGGGACAAGTAGAAGTTTTATACATTAGGCTGACTGAGTGTTCTCATATGGAACATGGCATCAGGACGAGTAAGATGGCTAACGGAGATGACCAGAGATGTGTTTGAAATGGTTCACTCACTCCCTATTCCCTATTACCATGGATGTATTGAGTGCGACTCATAGTGAACTACATGGGGAATGATTTAACAGTTTTGGGACACATGGAATGTAACTGCGTAAGATATTCATGACTCAAACAAGCAGACGCGCCGATCACTGATGGCAGCAGGTTGAAATATCAGGTAGTATTCAGGTTCCATGTTTAGTTGAATGATAAATCCCATATAAATGGTTGGAATTCTAATGATGTGCAAGTGTGATTTTGTCAACTTTAGTGCTGTCTGCTAATAGCAGGCTGTGAAGCTGCACGATAAGACCGTGATAGCAAGTTAGCTCACGACAGCAGCTTCCATAATATTATCGGTAGCTGTCGGTGGCTAAAAAACAGATAGCTAACCTTACAACGTTGATTCCTGTAGCTATTTTGATTTTGATGCTATTAGTTCAACTTCTGTTTCACGGGCAGGAACGGAGACGAACTCGCATTAGCAGCAAAGCAGCTAGAGGAATGATCTTAACATTAGCTAACTGCTTTAGCTACTGCTAGCTACCGTCTTCTTCACTTCTCCTTCTGTAAAACATGACACCGTTGTGTTGTGGTATTGTGGAGGGCTAAGGCAGAAGCAGGAAGAGAAACCACTTTTGCCCCATATAAGTAAAATAATGGTCTCATAAGCATTTTTCGATTGTAAAATTGTGTTCACTTGTTTAAGTTTGCAAACATATGCAATTTTCTTAGCATATCTACTGGCTACATGATAACATAGCTGCAGGGGTGCGCGAGTGACATTTGGGCAGAATGAACAGGTGAAATGAAAGCTCTCGAAGAGATCTTTCTAATGCTATTGGTCAGCTTTGTATGTAGTTTTGATGTGAAAGATACATCTTGAATGCAGTCAAGACAAATTATTTTGCCTCTTAACTTTTGTCAAACCCCCTGGTTCCAGTCAATTGGATTATAGGCTATAGGCTACTTTCGTTTACAATGACGTTACCTTATGAACACAAATAGCTTAACCTATAGGCCTACATAAAAACAATAGCCTAAAACCATGTTTATTTACAATGTATTTTCTTTCATTGATAGCATGCCAATAGTTAGGGTGAGGAAAACGACGCGCGGTCTCTTTAGCCCTGAGACCATCAGGCAGGCAGCTCAGGAGGTCGTTGAAGGCTATATATATTATTATTATGTCTAATAATACATTCGTTGAAAGTACACAGGCGGATCTACTATACGGAATTGGACCGAGGAGTGTTCTCATATGGAACTAGGCTGCACACGCCCGCCCGCGACAAGAGCTGAATTGTAGTCAGCTTTCCCCGCTGCGCGCAGGACGCGTGCGTCCCCCGCTGATCCGAGCGAGAACGCAGGCGGAATGTCGCTCCCCGTCTGAAACGGCCTTGACTCCTGGAATCCCAAGGTCTTTCATATTGAAATTCTCTTGATGGTCTTGGAAGTTGCGAGACGTGTTAAGGGAGTGCATCAGTCGTGAGCCTTGACAGTAGGCTACCAGCCTGCGCTGCGCTCAGCACAAAGTTGGATGAATGGATGGACTTATTGGAATCCTGGAAAATGTTGATTGTGCTCTAAAATCATGAAAGCATAAATGTAAAAATGCAGCAACAGAAGTAGTCTAGATGAGATGGTGGTTTAAATGAATGGCAACACGTAGCCTAGAGGAAAACATAAATTGAGACTGGTGATAATGCTGATAATCTACAGTAGGGCCTACCTCTGGCTGAGTTCATGGTTACAACCATTCATCTCTTACACATGGGCCTATACAATACTTGCACAATCTACTTTGGACGTTAAATCCATCTATCAATCAAACTAGCGAATTCAATGGCCGGTCATGGCAAAGCACCCGCTAACGCAGGCTACCCCCCTCCCCACGATCCAGGGCTAGGAAACCGGTTCATCCAGTTTATTTGAATATAAAAGAATTTGGGGGGGGGTGTTACAATAGTCTAGTCCAGGTTCGCTGGCGAGTGACGAGCTAGTCAGATGGCGCATGCATGTGTGGACATTGTAGGCCGATTCTGTAAAACCTAAAGAATAAAAGTAGGCTACGTTCAACATTCATTGGAGTGGTCCAGTTGGATAGGCTAGTCTAATCTAAATAAATTGAGGACCTGTATTTTCAGTGTTTGCTGGTAGCGAATGCCACAGACATACAGGGAGGAAATCTATTCGTTTCATTGTTTGTGCTCTGTATGCACAAGATAGTTAATGTCCGGATATAATTGGCAGTAGGGTGGGAAAAAACCCTATCAAAGGCCAAGATTAGAAGGGATTTGAAGATGTAATTGGTCATTTTAAATGGGCCTACTTTATCTTTTGATGCCTATTTGAACGGACTGCATCGATCAATGCAATGACTCTCCATGTTTTTCAGTTTGACCCTTTTCATCAATAAAACATCATTTTTACATTCATGTCTCAACCATTATTATCGAATTATCTAGTTGATATATGAATAAAACAATAAGCCGTTTTAATGGCTATGGGCTACTAGTTGTAGCTATACACGAGTTGATGCGCTCTGCTCTTACGCACGGTTGAGGCGGCAGCTCAAATACACTTCCCACATATCCTCTGCTATAGCCTCTCACAGACAGCTAGGTGCACTTCATGCATTGGTAGACAGTTCTGTTCTTGCTGCAGCTTGTCTTCACCATGCAGGTGAAGACAACAGCCGGTGGCTGTTTGGACGCCAGAGCGCGCAGCTCTTCAGCCAACTGGAGGATGTCGCGTCTGGGGAGGCTCTGCGTCTCTCCACCAGTCCCCAGCGAGTCCAAGCTCCCCCAATAAATAATACTTATTTATAATAGCCTACGTAGCGCGAAACTGTGCATATAATAGGCTGTAGCCAGCGCGAAACTGCGCATTCCCTATAGCCGTTCATAGAACGACTGGCGGCCGGTATAAATAAATAAAAACATACACGATATTTTCTTATTTGAATGATCTTGAATATATATATATTCAAGATCATTCAAATAACAAAATATTGTGTATATTGTGCATGTGAAGGCACTCACTGTCAAACCTGCCGCTATCTATGCACAAGATAGTTAATGTCCAGATATGATTGGCAATGAGTGATCTTTACTCATGGCGACTATGTCAATTTTGTATGGATCCGCAAGTCGATCAAGCTTATTTTTTCTTTGTATCGTGCTGAAGCCATATAGCCTACTGCGCTCAGACTTGGCTACATTAGCTGGTGCCCCGTCTTCAAATTTACTTCCGGGGTTTACGAGTAGCCTACCAGTTGAATGCGTTCCAGAAACAAAACGCAAAACCCCCACGTTCACCATATCTTTACTTACAAATATATTTACAATACTGTTATTTTGCGCATTTGACCTAACAGCCACCACGTCTTGACCCGACGTCAGTTACCGAGATAGATAGGCTACTGTAGGCCTAGATATAGGTGTTCGTAATAATTAAATTACATCCAGATGGAGAAAACATGTGTTTGAGAACAAGGTAATAATAACAATTAAACGTTATTTGTATAGCACCTTTCATACAGATAAATTCAGCTCAAAGTGCTTTACAACAGAGCATTTAAATTAAAGAATGTGAAACTTAATGATGCTTCATTCGTAGACTATAGGAGAAAAACAGAGCCCAGCCTGCTAAATCTACTCAAAGACGCCACCTGGCGGTGGTCTTTCACTAAAACGAAATAACACCCGTCTGAAATCCCACGACAGAATTTCCATTGGCAATTATTATCTTTTGTCAGAATTGTGCAGCTCTATATGCTACTAGTTCCCACTTCCTGAATGCATTCCAATCTATAGCATTCCCAGGCTCCCTTCCTAACTTATTCATCTCAAACGCCTGTAACTGAGCCCTAACCGTCGCTAACTTGAAAACCGAGATTGTACCAGACGGGGGAAGATCTGAATATTTCGCCCATTGCGAAAACTGCACACAAGCATCATCCCAAAACCTTCACCTACGTAACTCACCCAGCAACCGGTGTCCTTTCTTCTCCCTCTGGCTCGATGGCGGATCAAGGGAGAGCGGAGTGTTGTTGTTGTTGGTTCCTTCATCTCCCAGACAACCGGCTACCGGGAATCCAGCAGTTACGATTTACTGTAGTCGAAAAACAGTGTTGAAAAGGTAAACAATACCTATAATAGGCGCACTCCATAAACCATAAAGACAGAGCCGAAACTCAAACAGTAAACAACAAAGACGAACAACCCCGTGCACTGACAAGGAACACAAAGGACAAACAAAGGCCTACGTTTAAACAAAAAAGCATATGCCAGGCTGGACACACCAGCCGCCAGGTTGGACACACCAACCACCCGGGATAAAGAGAAAATACGTTTCTCCCAGAAACGCGGGTTGGGAAACCCAACCACTCCCTGTAGCTACCTTCATTTGTAATCGTTCTAAAGCGAAACATCAACAATCACTTCTAAGCTAGTTGGCAATCGTGCTAACACGAAACATCAACAATGAGGCTTAAGCTAGTTGGCAATCGTTCTAAAAACGAAGCATCAACAACAACGAGCGTCCTACCTTCGTTGGGACACTACCCCAACTATCTGCGGTTTGAATTTCACCCGCGACCGACCTTTGTTTTCAGAACACGCCAGACCAACAACACAATCCGAAACGACAACAAGGCAAATACAACTCAAAACCATAGGAGGGTTCGTTTAAAACGTACCTGTGAGTTCAGGAAGCCAGTGGAAGAACGGGGGAAATAATCTCACCGTGCACTCTGGCACCAGAGAGAACATTGGTTTTCCAAAAACCCACTAAGGATCCGACACGTCTGCCGACCCGTTCATCCACTGGAATCCCGAAGCAACACAGGCGGTTCTCCCTTCACTATCCGCGTTGCCAAATTGTACTGGAATTTAATCTGATCTAAAGTAAAAGATTTGCCAAGGTTCGCTCAAAGAGGTCAAGTCTGAATTATTGAGAAAACATACGAGTACAAGATTTACTGCACTTTCTCATATCACGTGTCTCAACTCTTGACCATTGTTGATGATGTCTGCCATTTATTATGACATGTACAGATGGGTTAGCCAATCACATCCCTGGAAGCGTCATACCTGTGTATTGCTTGAATATAAGGCCGCGCAAGACCAGACTGTGGCACTTCTGCTGGATAACACTCACGTGTGTTATCCTGAAGTCCTTGCGCTCGTATGTTTTCTCAATAAATCAGACTTGACCTCTTTGAGCGAACCTTGGCAAATCTTTTACTTTAGATCAGATTAAATTCCAGTACAATTTGGCGACGCGGATAGTGAAGGGAGAACCGCCTGTGTTGCTTCGGGATTCCAGTAGATGAACGGGTCGGCAGCGATCAACTTCACCGAATATGAAGTTGATCGGATGAAATCTGTAGGAGAAGTTTGTTAAAGTACGAGGCATGGAAATGGTAAAAACAAAGAAAAAATGGCACATTAAGAGCAAAATGGCTGACTTCCTGTTGGATGTTGGGTATAGCTCCAAGAGACATTTTAGTGTGTCTCGATGAACTACATATGCCCACCGAATTTTGTTCGCCTACATTAAACTGAAAGGTGGGGCTCACCATTTTAAATTTTCTAGGGGGCGCTCTTGAGCCTTTTTGCCATGCCCCTTTCCGTCACCCATGAAATATCACATTGTTCACCGGGACTGACGTATCAGCAAAGTTTTATGTGTTTTCATCGATGTTTAGGCCGCCAAAAAGGCATTTGTTTGGGGAGAAGGTAGAAGGTAGGAGAAGAATAATCCTTACAATTTCAATAGTGCTCGGGCCCTAATTACCAAATTATCTTACCTGGTATCAGTTCTTCCATTCATAATTGATGAAGTCCCGGATGAATGATGCCAAGTGAGGATTGAGGGACTCATTCTTGCGCTGGACCATCTTGCCAGTCCTTCTGCTCACCTGGACCTTGGAAGCGCACTTGCTCTGTTCTGGATTTATCCGGACAAAAATCGTAAACACAAAAGACATAATGTATTACAACCCAGCCAAAATAAGTATGTAAAAAAAAAAAGACTTAAAGGACAATGCTCGTTTTTGACAACCTGGACCTTATTTACGACATATTATAAGACGTTTGACTCACCGAGATCACTTTGGTGTAGTTCGGAGGAGGCATGTAGAAGAAATTTAAAATCCAGCGCGAGCCAGTATATCCATGTAATGGCGGTGGTCGGGGCACTTAGAATGCAGTTTCTAAAAATCTATTTTCTGCCGCGAAACGGTTGTTTTCATCAATCTGTCTTGATGAATCGCTAGTTGTGCTTACATAGAGCATAGGCCTGTTATGGTTTTCACATGCCATGATCTTTAGAAACGTCTTTCGAAACTAAATAGCTTCCTCACTTGCTCCAGCACGTATGCGCACAGCGCGCAATCGTTGCTCCAGCACGCTGTGCGCATGCGTGCTGGAGCAAGTGAGGAAGCTATTTCGTGTCTAAAGACGTTTCTAAAGATCATATTACAGAGGCATGTACTACACCAAACTACACCAAAGTGATCTCGGTGAGTCAAACGTCTTATAATATGTCGTAAATAAGGTCCAGGTTGTCAAAAACGAGCATTGTCCTTGCAGACCTTGTATTTAAAGAGCAAGGACACTTCCCACATGGAACCCTGCAGTTAGCATGGTTTCCAAGGCCTGATTAATGCACGGGCTCACGGGGCTTAGGCCCTGGGCCCGTCGATGGGTCTTGCGCAAGCGGCAATCAGTCATGTTATTATTTTTTTTTTTTAAAGTTTTTTCTCCAGTCAACTTACTGCCTGTGTGTGTGAAGGTGTGTGTGTGTGGGGGGGGGGTTGTCCAATAAAAAATATTGAAATTGTTTTGGCTTGATTTGTTTCTGCCAATTAAATTTTAGGCTGGCCGATTACATACTTACGTAGTGCTGAGCTGTATTCTGTCAATGTGGTTGACGAGTTTGTGCACAATTGAAGGCAATATCTCTACTCTCTGTATCTATCTACAATCGTCACTAAGTGGCAGTCAAAAACGTAAAAAAGTTGAAGAAAAGGAAGCTAGAGAAGCTGCACTTCTTACAAAGATCCCCAAATTAACGGGGTATTTCACAAAAGCCAGCGATCCTACCCCACCTCAGCAGCAGCAAACAGGAGAAGGTTCAGCAACACCCTCGGACCCACAGCTGCCAGATCTTGGTAATTTATATTGTAAATTAGCTATATATGGACTATGTAAAGAAAATTAGGATTTGTGTAGTGTAATGGGTGTTATGTACTATAATGACTTGATAAATTGCCAAGAAGATGCTGGTTAGTGTTGCTAACGTTAGCTAGTTAGCTAGCTAGACTAGGCAATGTTAGATTGCTAGCTAGCACTAAACTTTCTAATTAAGTTAGCACTAACTTAACATTACCAAGGACTAGGCCACATAGAAGTAAGCCGGACACTTTGCTTTTTTCAAATTTTTGGCTTAGATGATGAGCCGCGGCCACCATCCACCCCAGAAAGCACTGCTGCTAGGTTGCCCTGCCAGTGCCATCGCCACCGGTAACATCACCAGAGGTGGAGCCACCGACTGTGGATCTGGACCATGTGACCTGGACTATGCAGATGACATCTGTCTGATGCTCAACTGTGTAGAGCAGGCACAGGAGCTCTTGAACAGAGTAGAGGCAGAATGTGCCAGGGTTGGCCTCAGGTTGAATGCAAAGAAGACTGAGGCAATCACTTACAACCTTAGCTGCATACTCATTCCTTCTAAATCATCACTATTTCTAATCTCTCATCCTGCCCTGTCCCCTTCCTTCTCCTCTCTCTTCTCCTGCTGTCCTCAACAGCCTCTATCATCTCCTCTCTCACCTGTCCCTCCACTCTATGCAGGTCCTGTCTTCTACCACAATCACTGCCTTTTTTACATATCTTACATAAATAATAGGTTAGATTAGGCTACGCTTAACTGATATTTCGTTGCATTTGCTGTTGATTTGACTGGCACTTTTAGGTGGCTGGAGGAACATAAACGCAAGCTAGCGTCATTAAACTTTGGGTTCAGCCAGCCAAAAAGACGGTCGCTCAATCAGTCAGTCAGGGCAGCGCCTCTGATTCGCATGTTGTAGCCTAGGCTACTCGCACTTGTGGTGTGGGCCGTCTCATTGACAAATTATGCTTGCTAACTGACAGACAGCAGCACGTACGTAGATGGAGGCTCGGCTTCGGCTCAAACATAGGCTAGGCTACTGGGTGTAGCTTCAAAGAGACCGCCACCACCACAGAAGAAGACTAACTTTGAAAAATAAATTCACTCGGACAAAACGCGTCTAAATAAGTTATTTAATGGTAGCGCCGAGGCTTCAAAACCCAGCATTTGTTTAAATAGACCCTTTTGCTTAGGTAAGTGAAGTTTCATGTTTATCTGACACTTGTAAATATGAGTGCCTGTAAATATGAGCGCCTCTCCTAAATAGGCTGTCACCGATTTATTTTGACGGCGAAGTGAATGGAGCGGCAAGGACTGTTGTCTGGCATGAGTGAGCATGCGACAACAGGACTGAAAAGGGCTATAGGCTAGCCTACCTGACTGCTCTCACTTCATTTCACCTCACTCGTCCTCCCGGCTTCAACACAGAAAAAAAACGTTACATACAAGCGGCTCGCTGTCTGTCGCACGCGTGCTACAGGGCAAATAAATTAATCGCACTGACATTTTTTTTCATAGCACATGCGGCATATATGTCGCAATGTCCAGCCCTGCCTTAAGGTAAGAAAAGTGCTGGCATGGAGGGCCCTGAATGGCATGAAACTCCAATCTCCCTCGACACATCAAACTGAGCTTCTTCCATGCGACCGTGGAGTCTGTCCTCCTATACGGCTGTGAAACTTGGACCCTGAAGCCCACCCTGCAGAAGTCTCTGGATGGGTGCTACACCAGAATGCTGCGTGTGGTGCTAAATGTCAACCAGAACGAGCATGTTACCAACAAGCATCTGTATGGGGGGCTACCAAAGCTGAGTGAGAAAGTGGCATCCAGGAGGATGAAACTTGCTGGCCACTGCCACAGACATCATGAACTCCCAGCCAGCAAGCTGGTGCTCTGGGAGCTGACACACGGGTACCGATTAAGAGGACGTCCCACACCAACATACGTGGATGTACTGAGGAGGGACGCAGGAGTGGAGAGTTCTGCTGAACTGGCTGGATGTATGGACGACCGAGAGGATTGGAGACTTCACTGTCAAGCTCGTCTGAGGACGACCTAATGATGGACCACTCAATACTCAATACATCACAAACCTGTGACCTGTGTGTGTGTGGTGTATAATGTAGACAGACATGCTTGCGCTTTACTACCATGTTAATGAAATTGCAGGCTGGCGGTGGTGGGGTGGGGTGTGGGGTAGTGGTGGGTGGGGGGGGGGAGGGAGGCTTAACCTGGTCAAAGCCCTGGGCCCTACATCATGTTAATCCGGCCCTGATGTTTTCTGTGCACTTTGATGGTTAATATATTGGGGGATTGTGTCTGCAGAGAAACACCACTGTCTGCACTTGAAAATAATTTTGGTGGTAACACTTGGTTATTTAGTCTTGAAAGTTACCTGTTTTGGCTGTTCAGTAGGCTCACTTTACCCATGTCTTGAGGGATGCAGTGAGGGTCATCATGGTAGCTAGCAAGAGAAGAGAAATGAGTTACAAAAAGCTCCAACACACTGTGACAACCCAATGGATTGTAGCTGACATCCCAGTGTACAGTAGGCTAGTCTATTCTCTTTTTGGTGTGCCCTGCCCTCTCCTACAGATGTGGGAACATAAGAATGTAACTTGACCCGCGGTATTCTAACAGGCGCTTTACGTCATTCCGCACCACCGCTCGCCTGCCCATAGGGGCGCAGTAATACCACTCATTGACCCATTGCTGGCTCGCACATTAGATTAGCCTACCGTTCTCAAACTCCTTGTTGTCTGTCTGGTTGTAATTTAATTATTACGAACAAAGCCTATCTATTTATAGTTTCTATCTCTGTAACTGTCGCCGGGTCTATATCTGTTAACTGTCGGGACAAGTAGAAGTTTAATACATTAGGCTGAGTGTTCTCATATGGAACATGGCATCAGGACGAGTAAGATGGCTAACGGAGATGACCAGAGATGTGTTTGAAATGGTTCACTCACTCCCTACTCCCTATTACCATGGATGTATTGAGTGCGACTCATAGTGAACTACATGGGGAATGATTTAACAGTTTTGGGACACTACATGGAATATAACTGCGTAAGATATTCATGACTCAAACAAGCAGACGCGCCGATCACTGATGGCAGCAGGTTGAAATATCAGGTAGTATTCAGGTTCCATGTTTAGTTGAATGATAAATCCCATATAAATGGTTGGAATTCTAATGATGTGCAAGTGTGATTTTGTCAACTTAATGCTGTCTGCTAATAGCAGGCTGTGAAGCTGCACGATGAGACCGTGATAGCAAGTTAGCTCACGACAGCAGCTTCCATAATATTAACGGTAGCTGTCGGTGGCTAAAAAGCAGATAGCTAACTTTACAACGTTGATTCCTGTAGCTATTTTGATGCTATAAGTTCAACTTCTGTTTCTCGGGCAGGAACGGAGACGAACTCGCATTAGCAGCAAAGCAGCTAGAGGAATGATCGCGCGGTCTCTTTAGCCCTGAGACCATCAGGCAGGCAGCAGGAGGTCGTTGAAGGCTTTATATATTATTATGATATTATGTCTAATAATACATTCGTTGAAAGTACACAGGCTGATCTACTATACGGAATTGGACCGAGGAGTGTTCTCATATGGAACTAGGCTGCGCGCCCGCCCGCGACAAGAGCTGAATTGTAGTCAGCTTTCCCCGCTGCGCGCAGGACGCGTGCGTCGCCTTCTCCGAGCGAGAACGCAGGCGGAATGTCGCTCCCCCTCTGAAACGGCCTTGACTCCTGGAATCCCAAGGTCTTTCATATTCAAATTCTCTTGATGGTCTGGGAAGAGACGTGTTAAGGGAGTGCATCAGTCGTGAGCCTTGACAGTAGATACCAGCCTGCGCTGCGCTCAGAACAAAGTTGGATGAATGGATGGACTTTTTGGAATCCTGGAAAATGTTTATTGCGCTCTAAAATCATGAAAGCATAAATGTAAAAATGCAGCAACAGAAGTAGTCTAGATGAGATGGTGGTTTAAATGAATGGCAACACATAAATTCAATGGCCGGTCATGGCAAAGCACCCGCTAACGCAGGCTACCCCCCTCCCACGATCCAGGGCTAGGAAACCGGTTAATCCAGTTTATTTGAATATAAAAGAATTTGGGGGGGGGGGGTTACAATAGTCTAGTCCAGGTTCGCTGGAGGACCTGTATTTTCAGTGTTTGCTGGTAGCGGACTGCATCGATCAATGCAATGACTCTCCATGTTTTCCAGTTTTACCCTTTTCATCAATAAAACATCATTTTTACAACCATGTCTCATTGATTGTGAAGGCATTTAGAGCTGCCGGTCTATTAGCCTACATTCGGACTCAGAGGATGACTTAACTGTTTATTGAGAAACAATTGGCTATATAAAGAAATACCACAATGCATGTAGTCTAGATATATTACATTATGGTTATACACTTTATGGTAGACTGCCCTCTCGCTCGCTAAGCAGGCTACATTGTGGCTGTTTTGTTCATCGCCTATAGGCTACACATTAGAAAAATGTTTTTTTTTATATAGACCTAGAAGGAATCAGAATATGTGGAAATTTAACTTTAGCCTATTTTAATACAATTCAAATTCTGCTTAGAGGGAATTATTTTCAACGGACATTATGACCTGAGCATAATTAATAATTATCTAAGTTAATATAGGCCTATGAGAACGCAACGCTTTTTACGATAGGCTAGGCCTATGCGTCTTGTGATTGTACTGTAGCCTAGGCTACAACTTAAGGCTTGCCCTATTGAATTCATTTTATAGCCTACTAGGCTACTCATTATTATCGAATTATCTAGTTGATATATGAATAAAACAATAAGCCGTTTTAATGGCTATGGGCTACTAGTTGTAGCTATATGATGCGCTCTGCTCTTATACGCACGGTTGAGGCGGCAGCTCAAATACACAGCCAACTGGAGATGTCGCGTCTGGGGAGGCTCTGTGTCTCTCCACCAGTCCCCAGCGAGTCCAAGCTCCCTCAATGAATAATACTTAGGCCTATTTATAATAGCCTACATAGCGCAAAACTGTGCATATAATAGGCTGTAGCCAGCGCGAAACTGCGCATTCCCTATAGCCGTTCATGGAACAGCTGGCGGCCGGTATAAATAAATAAAAACATACACGATATTTTGTTATTTGAATGATCTTGAATATATATATTCAAGATCATTCAAATAACAACATATTGTGTATGTTTTTTTCATTTATAATTTAACAATAGGGGGTGCAACAGAACACAATTTTAGGGAAAGTCATTGACAGGCGGACTTCAATGTTTTATTAAAATATAGTTATGTGCAAATGAAAACCCACAATCGTCCTATGGACCTTACCCCGATTTTGGAAATCAGATAAAGGCGTTCACAAGACCATTTCAATAATCGCATTATTACAATTATCGGTTGATGTCTCACTGTCAAACCTGCCGCTATGCACAAGATAGTTAATGTCCGGATATGATTGGCAATGAGTGATCTTTACTCATGGCGACTATTTCAATTTTGTATGGATCCACACCTCCGATCAAGCTTATTTTTTCTTTGTATCGTGCTGAAGCCATAAAGCCTACTGCGCTCAGACTTGGCTACATTAGCTGGTGCCCTGTCTTCAAATTTACTTCCGGGGTTTACGAGTAGCCTAACAGTTGAATGCGTTCCAGAAACAAAACGCAAAACCCCCACGTTCACCATATCTTTACTAACAAATATATTTACAATACTGTTATTTTGCGCATTTGACTTAACAGACACCACGTCTTGACCCGACGTCAGTTGCCGAGATAGATAGGCTACTGTAGGCCTAGATATATTATAGGTGTTCGTAATAATTAAATTACATCGAGGTGGATAAAACATGTGTTTGAGAACAAGGTAATAATAACAATTAAACGTTATTTGTATAGCCCCTTTCATACAGATACCTTCAGCTCAAAGTGCTTTACAACAGAGCATTTAAATTAAAGAATGTGAAATTTAATGATGCTTCATTCGTAGACTATAGGAGAAAAACACTGAGCCCAGCCTGCTAAATCTACTCAAAGACGCCACCTGGCGGTGGTGCATCACTAAAACGAAATAACACCCGTCTGAAATCCCACGAGATTTCCAACGGGATTTCCCTGCCAAATACCGCGACGTGAAATGCTGCAGCAAGTTACATTCTTATGTTCCCACATCTGTATAACTACATTGCACCCTGAGCAGTACAGAAAATATTATTCTAACGTACACTCCCCGCGCTTACGAGCTGCTCCCATCGCCTAGCTACGTGTCCCACATGATCTCGGTGCCTGCCACACACACAACACAATTCAACTAATTAAATTTAGGATTACGTTATCAATTGTTGCTACTGATTAAATCTATTAACATTTGGTTGAACTTTGCCTACTTACCATGCCCTTGGTAAAGTTAGCTAGCAAGTTAACTGTTAGCTACAGGCAACACACCTATACTTTATTTATCCCTGGGAGGAAATTGTCAACAACAAAAAAAGATTGAGCTTAATAGTAATTGGCATTAAGACTTTGCACACCATGTGTTTGGTTAAGGATTCACACTTGTACCACAGAACACTGGCGCCTACGCTATAGAGCAAGCTGTGCACATGCACCCCCACTGTTCAACGTGGAGTTGCAAATCTGTGCTTTTGAACCCCCACTTTGCCTTTTTGTTGTTGGTTATTTTGTTGTTGTTTTTATAACATTTGAGCTAGTTTGGGGAAAAAATAGTTACAGATGTGGGAAGTTAGAAATGTCACATGCTGCAGCATTTCACCTTCACGGTATTTGGCAGGGAAATCCCGTTGGAAATCTCGTGGGATTTCAGACGGGTGTTATTTCGTTTTAGTGATGCACCACCGCCAGGTGGCGTCTTTGAGTAGATTTAGCAGGCTGGGCTCAGTGTTTTTCTCCTATAGTCTACGAATGAAGCATCATTAAGTTTCACATTCTTTAATTTAAATGCTCTGTTGTAAAGCACTTTGAGCTGAATTTATCTGTATGAAAGGTGCTATACAAATAACGTTTAATTGTTATTATTACCTTGTTCTCAAACACATGTTTTCTCCATCTGGATGTAATTTAATTATTACGAACACCTATATCTAGGCCTACAGTAGCCTATCTATCTCGGTAACTGACGTCGGGTCAAGACGTGGTGGCTGTTAGGTCAAATGCGCAAAATAACAGTATTGTAAATATCTGTTAGTAAAGATGTGGTGAACGTGGGGGTTTTGCGTTTTGTTTCTGGAACGCATTCAACTGGTAGGCTACTCGTAAACCCCGGAAGTAAATTTGAAGATGGGGCACCAGCTAATGTAGCCAAGTCTGAGCGCAGTAGGCTATATGGCTTCAGCACGATACAAAGAAGAAATAAGCTTGATCGACTTGTGGATCCATACAACATTTACATAGTCGCCATGAGTAAAGATCACTCATTGCCAATCATATCCGGACATTAACTATCTTGTGCATAGATAGCGGCAGGTTTGACAGTGAGTGCGTTCACATGCACAATATACACAATATTTTGTTATTTGAATGATCTTAAATATATATATATTCAAGATCATTCAAATAAGAAAATATCGTGTATGTTTTTATTTATTTATACCGGCCGCCAGTCGTTCCATGAACGGCTATAGGGAATGCGCAGTTTCGCGCTGGCTACAGCCTATTATATGCACAGTTTCGTGCTACGTAGGCTATTATAAATAAGTATTATTCATTGGGGGAGCTTGGACTCGCTGGGGACTGGTGGAGACGCAGAGCCTCCCCAGACTCCCCATCCTCCAGTTGGCTGAAGAGCTGCGCGCTCTGGCGTCCAAACAGCCACCGGCGGCGCCCCTCGCAGTGTCCACAGAAGAATACCCCCACCAAAATACCTGCATGGTGAAGACAAGCTGCAGCAAGAACTGAACTGTCTACCAATGCATGAAGTGCACCATAGCTGTCTGTGAGAGGCTATAGCAGAGGATATGTGCGAAGTGTATTTGAGCTGCCGCCTCAACCGTGCGTAAGAGCAGAGCGCATCAACTCGTGTATAGCTACAACTAGTAGCCCATAGCCATTAAAACGGCTTATTGTTTTATTCATATATCAACTAGATAATTCGATAATAATGAGTAGCCTAGTAGGCTATAAAAGGAATTCAATAGGGCCTAATAAGACTTAAGTTGTAGCCTAGGCAACAGTACAATCACAAGACGCATAGGCTTAGCCTATCGTAAAAAGTGTTGCGTTCTCATAGGTCTATATTAACTTAGATAATTATTAATTATGCTCAGGTCATAATGTCCGTTGAAAATAATTCTGTCTAAGCAGAATTTGAATTGTATTAAAATAGGCTAAAATTAAATTTCCACATTCTGATTCCTTCTAGGCCTATATAAAAAAAAAACATTTTTTTAATGTGTAGCCTAGGCTATAGGCTTCTGCGATGAACAAAACAGCCACAATGTAGCCTGCTTAGCGAGCGAGAGGACAGTCTACCATAAAGTGTAGGCTATAGCCTAACCATAATGTAATATATCTAGACTACATGCATTGTGGTATTTCTTTATATAGCCCAGCCTGCAATTGTTTCTCAATAAACAGTTATGTTATCCTCTGAGTCCGAATGTAGGCTAATAGACCGGCAGCTCTAAATGCCTTCCCAATCAATGAGACATGGTTGTAAAAATGATGTTTTATTGATGAAAAGGGCAAAACTGAAAAACATGGAGAATCATTGCATTGATCGATGCAGTCTGTTGAAATAGGCATCAAAAGATAAAGTAGGCCCATTTAAAATGACCAATTACATCTTCAAATCCCTTCTAATCTTGGCCTTGACGCGTGCGTCCCCGTTTCAGACGGGGAGCGATATTCCGCCTGCGTTCTCGCTCGGATCAGCGGGGGACGCACGCGTCCTGCGCGCAGCGGGGAAAGCTGACTACAATTCAGCTCTTGTCGCGGGCGGGCGTGTGTACGAAACGAGCACGCGGGACAAAAGTCTCATAGGAGAGGGGCAAAAGTCGGACTGCTGCAAAGTGTGTCCTATCTGATTTTTTTGGCATGTAATTCTCTTTACTTTCAACGAATGTATTATATATAATATAATAATATATATGGCCTTCAACGACCTCCTGAGCTGCCTGCCTGATGGTCTCAGGGCTAAAGAGACCTCATAAGGTAACGTCATTGTAAACGAAAGTAGCCTATAGCCTATAATCCAATTGACTGGAACCAGGGGGTTTGACAAAAGTTAAGAGGCAAAATAATTTGTCTTGACTGCATTCAAGATGTATCTTTCACATTAAAACTACATACAAAGCTGACCAATAGCATTAGAAAGATCTCTTCGAGAGCTTTCATTTCACCTGTTCATTCTGCCCAAATGTCACTCGCGCACCCCTGCAGCTATGTTATCATGTAGCCAGTAGATATGCTAAGAAAATTGCATATGTTTGCAAACTAAAACAAGTGAACACAATTTTACAATCAAAAAATGCTTATGAGACCATTATTTTACTTATATGGGGCAAAAGTGGTTTCTCTTCCTGCTTCTGCCTAAGCCCTCCACAATACCACAACACAACGGTGTCATGTTTTACAGAAGGAGAAGTGAAGAAGACGGTAGCTAGCAGTAGCTAAAGCAGTTAGCTAATGTTAAGATCATTCCTCTAGCTGCTTTGCTGCTAACGCGAGTTTGTCTCCGTTCCTGCCCGTGAAACAGAAGTTGAACTAATAGCATCAAAATCAAAATAGCTACAGGAATCAACGTTGTAAAGTTAGCTATCTGTTTTTTAGCCACCGACAGCTACCGATAATATTATGGAAGCTGCTGTCGTGAGCTAACTTGCTATCACGGTCTTATCGTGCAGCTTCACAGCCTGCTATTAGCAGACAGCACTAAAGTTGACAAAATCACACTTGCACATCATTAGAATTCCAACCATTTATATGGGATTTCTCATTCAACTAAACATGGAACCTGAATACTACCTGATATTTCAACCTGCTGCCATCAGTGATCGGCGCGTCTGCTTGTTTGAGTCATGAATATCTTACGCAGTTACATTCCATGTAGTGTCCCAAAACTGTTAAATCTTTCCCCATGTAGTTCACTATGAGTCGCACTCAATACATCCATGGTAATAGGGAATAGGGAGTGAGTGAACCATTTCAAACACATCTCTGGTCATCTCCGTTAGCCATCTTACTCGTCCTGATGCCATGTTCCATATGAGAACACTCAGTTAGCCTAATGTATTAAACTTCTACTTGTCCCGACAGTTAACAGATATAGACCCGGCGACAGTTACAAAGATAGAAACTATAAATAGATAGGCTTTGTTCGTAATAATTAAATTACAACCAGACAGAGAACAAGGAGTTTGAGAACGGTAGGCTCATCTAATGTGCGAGATGAGCTACAGCAATGGGTCAATGAGTGGTATTACTGCGCCCCTATGGGCAGGCGAGCGGTGGTGCGGAATGCCGTAAAGCGCCTGTTAGAATACCGCGGGTCAAGTGACATTCTTATGTTCCCACATCTGTATCTGTCAATATAGTCTAAAATTACATTTGTAGCATCCCTGGAAAAGACTACATCCCCGTGGCTGAGCTAGGCAATATGAAAAGAGTAAGACACAGGCAAACAACAATTACTTTTCAAAAATTGCACGGCAAAAAGATTTTAAAAGCCCAAGAACAAATACAGGTAACGTTATCTTGCTGGACTTGTGTCTTTTAATGTCAAATCTTAAAAGACGGTCTGGACGCGCACTAGACGTTAGCTAGCTTAACACTAAAAATCATTAGCTTAGCTAGCTTCCATACGTTTTATCTAGCTTTAGCTCACTGTTTAGCTAACGTTAGCTTGCTTGAATTATAAGCCACGGTTATAATGTCAGGTCTTGTTGGTGTGCAAGCTAATGTTGTGAATTGAAATAGGTTACTGTTTAGTAAGAATTTGAAGTGAGAAGCTATCTTATAGTTATATAATTTCAATAACATCACAAAATATGTTGGGGACTAAAGGTGCCAAACCAGTACAGTACAGTCTAATTCAGTGAATGTATTGCTCTCCTTAATGTAGAATGATTACATTTTTGTATTTATTATACCTTTATTTAACCAGGTTAAAGACTCATTGAGATTAAAATCTCTTTTACAATAGAATCCTGGCCAAGAAAGGCAGCAAGTTTCCTGAAAAAAAAAGACAAAAGGTTTACAATACACAACTAAACAAAGGTTACGATACACAATGACAACAAAAAACAACAATAACAACCGCAACAACAATGCCAACAATGTTAACAAGACTAGCTCAAAGTGCAAAATCAGTAATAGTTCATAGTATGACAATCAGTTAAAACAATTACAACTACCAATAGATTTGGTTTCTAGAGCCTTTACAGCACTTTTGAATTAATTTAGAGTGATTCTGTCCGAGTTTAAGCGTGTTTTGTAAAGTGTTCCATGTTGAGGGGGCAGAGTACATAAAAGCCTTTTTGCCCATCTCAGTCCCAACTCTAGGAACAGTCATTGTGATAGAGTCCTGGGATCGCAACCCACAAGAGCTAAGTTTTTGGCTTAAATACACAGCTAAATAACAAAATGGCTTTATAAATAAAAAAATAAAAAAACATACCAGTGAGTTAGCCGTCATATAGAAAGAGCAGGCAAATTAACTTTAAAATACAGCATACAATGATGAGTGATGGATCCACAGCCAGTGACAAACCTTAAAGCTCCATGATACACAGTATCCAACATGTGAAGACAATGGACAGGTGCATTCATGTACAACACATCACCGTAGTCGATGAGGTGACAGTTGTCCAGGAATTTACATCCAAACACCTTAGCCTTTGTCTTTGTAATTTATCACCTCCCCCCAAGTCCCCTGCAAAACCCCAGTTTCAGTCTAATGTAAAACACCAACTCTCCCCCCCTTTTGTAATTGTAAACACTCTGCATAGCTCTGCCTCGCTCTTTTGTCCAAGTCAGAAAGACCACACCTTGTCTTTCCTGCCCTGATTCAGACCTCTGTTTTCTTTGTTTTCTCATGTCACATGTTTTTACTCTTGGCCACGCCTGCCATTCATGTACAATGCAGTAGCCAATCACATCCTGGAAACACTGTACCTTTGTTTTGGACTGTACATAAGCCACAGCCAGAAGTGACTGACCTCACTTCTCTGACTGAACCACCTTTGCTGCGTTTGTCAGGAAGTCCTTGCGCGCGTAATGATTTCATTCAATAAACCAGACTCAACCTTTTGAACGTATCTTGGTAAATCTTTGGACTAGACCAGTCTAAAATAACTATCACAGTTTGGCGACGCGGATGATCTGGGAGGACTACCTGCGTGTTGCCGGGATTCCAGTGGATAGGACTGATCGACAGACGTGTCGGTCCATATGGGCTTGGAAAATCAATTTTCTCTCTTGCGCCAGAGCGCATGCCGAGATTATTTCCTCAGTTCTGCCACTGGATTCCTGAGGCTCACAGGTACGTTTAAACGAACCCTCTTGTGGTTCTGAGTTGTATTTGCCTTGATTTGGTTCAGTTGTGTTGGTCTGGATTGGTTGAAAACAGGAAACCCCAGCGTGGGTATTAAGTAAGTAACTATCCAAGGAGATGTGAACAGCAATATACATATTTATATCGTATTGTCGTTTTGACTTCGTCCTTGTTTAGGCTACCGGGGGTTCTCTTCAGAAGAGGTGTGTTTTGGGGTTGGGACTCGCTCCCTTACAGTTGATGTAGACTACAGTTTAGATTGTTTGTCGGCTCGGCTGTAGTTAAGAAGTGAAAGTGCACTTCTAGGATAACGTTTTGGGTTGCTTTAGCTCGATGTTCCAGAATTAGCACAGAAGGGAACCTGTTGAAGTTCGCAGATAGTGCGATTTCCACAGGATTGAAGTTCGCAGATAGTGCGATTTCCACAGAGTGAAGTTCGCAGATAGTGCGATTCCCACAGGGTTGAAGTTCGCAGTGAGTGCGATTTCCAAATGAGTTGAAGTTCGCAGTGAGTGCGATTTCCAAATGGGTTGAAGTTCGCAGTGAGTGCGATTTCCAAATGGGTTGAAGTTCGCAGTGAGTGCGATTACCAGCTAACCTCCGGAGTGTCTGTTTTTTGTCCCCGAACGGGGTTGTGTTGTCTTTATGTTTGTCTAAGCGCTATTTTTCGCCGGCTCAGTGGGATTTTTGATTGCATTTTTGAGCCTCGGCTCTTGATTGTATGTTTGTTACGCGCGCCATGGATCCAGGTAAAGTATTGTTTTGTACCCTTTTTAGACTGTTACATTTCTGCTAGATTCCCAGTAGGCTAGCTAGCTGGTTGCCTAGGAGATAAGGAAAACAACTCCCGGTGATCCGCCTTGAGCCAGAGGGAGAACAAAGAGATTCCTGACTGGGTGAGTACTAAGCGAATTTTAATGTGTCTTAATGTTTGTTTCTTCGAAATTGTATTCTTTCCCGCCGTGAGTTAACCATAAGGTTTCTTTTCGTTGCTGTTTTGGGGTTTTTAGGCTGCGTCATGATTATTTGGGATTTGTTTCTTTAAATTTCCCCGCGCACAACCAAAGACCACATCCGGGTCATACATGCAACATTTTGAGATCACCACTAGGTGTCCCTGTAACCCCGGCTAATAACATAGGGCTAGAGGAGGTCACAGGATTCTACTGCTAGCCTGAGGAGATTGTTGCGCTGAAGCATTATTCTGCGAGCGTTTGTTGGCAGATTTTCGTTATGTGCTAAAGCATTTTCGATTTCTTACATCCATATCTGACATTTAGTGTTAAATTTTTAGCTAAGATTCGGGCTCAGCTACAGGTGGTTGAGATGTCTAGGTTAAGGGAAAAGCCTGTTAATTCTGTAGACTGGTCTGTTTTTAAGATTTGGGAGAGAGTAGCACGAGAGCGGGTTTTTGGGTCAGGAAGGAAAGATAAGGAGATTCAGCAAACAGTCTCTCCGCCATTTCCCCAGCAGAATAACTCTGATTTAAAATTAGATCCCCCCTCGACTCGTTGCTCCGTGCTCACACCCAACCAGGCTGTTCTTTCCCCTTTTCATGCTCCCGCCATTAGCCACGCCCCTTCTCTCATTTCGCCCCTTTCTACGAGGTATAAGGAAGATTTGGCTAGAGCTATATCTGAGGCTAAGGTTAATTTGGAACAACTGCAAATGGCTAGAGATAGTCTGGAGGGACCGCAAATACACGCGCCTCTGATACGCTGCCCAAACCCTGTTCCTCGCCCTTCACAAATAAATTATGCAGCTGGTTATGCGGCCTGGACTCCAGAGATTACGGTTTACAGACCCTGGCGCTCTGATGAACTACGTGAAATAGCTAAAACCTTGCCCGATCCAACCAAAGACATTGACGAGTTTGAAAATCTTTTTAACAGTTTAGTTCGTATGTATGAGCCTCACGCAGAGGAAATCGCCATGATCATGAGACAGTGCCTTGGGCTAAAATGGGTGGATGTGAAACATCCGTTTGACATTACATTGCCTTTTAATCATGCCGATTTTTCTGACCAAAACACTGCGCTGTTGAACAGAATCAAAACTCGATTCCCTAAAAAGATGGATTGGGACCGTATCACATATTGCAAACAAAACTCCGATCAACAGTTCGAGAAATTTTGGGAACGACTAGAATCAGTTTTCGCCGCACACAGTGGCATGGACAAAGCGAACGCCGATTATAAAAAGATTTTGAAACAACAATTGATGAATAACTCTCTCTCCTCTTTGTCCGACCAAGTTAGGTTGATGTGCCACACCTGGGAATCGACTTCTCTCGAAGAAGTTGTTGATCATTTCCGCTATGCGGAGCGTCTTCGTGATCACATTGAAGAGAGGGAGTTGAAAGAAATGAAGCTAGGTGCAGCCAGATTACAAGCTGCTCAGTTACAACAGCTGGACAATCAGACTGCTGGTGCGAGGTGGAACCAACAACGACCACAGTGGCGACAGAGAAACAATAGGAAGCGTTCTGGTAGGGTTAGGCGAGGAAAAAGGTATAATCGAAGTGAAGATAGAGATGATTCATGCTTCCATTGTGGTCAGTATGGCCACTGGATTGAACGGTGTCACAGTTACCGCAAGCTGAATGAAAAGGAAGAGCCTCAAATTTGGGGTCGAGCGCCACCTGCTGGAGTTCCCTTGAACAACCCATAAGCGAGATTTTAACTAGCCAAGATAGAGAGTTTTAAAATATGGGTAAATAAACAGGATAAAATAGATGTAGAGGGAACTCAAAAGTCTGACAGGGTTGAATAGGTGTTTGATTCAGGAGTTTTGTTTCAATAGTCAATGAATGGCCATAAGCTGTTCGTTTTATGCATTCTACTGTATGAATTTTCATTCATATAATGATAATGTGTTTTGAGAAGTTGGCTCTAGGCCTTCTCCTCTGCTATTGAACCCAGTCTGTGTTTTGAGTCTTAATTTTCAGGTGCTATGGACCCTGGGCGGCAGGTCTTTGAGAAGCCTGGATCATGCCTTCCTGGGGACTGCTTGGGACCTGCTGTTTGTCTGTTTTAACTGTTTGTTTTGTCTCTCTTTCTGATATGTAGCTTAAGACATAAGCGTTGTGCATAATAGTGGGGGGAATAGATAAGGGTTGCCAGTATCTTAATCTGAATGCAGCATCTCATAACCCAATTTATATATATTTTAAATGAGTATGTTAAATATCTCATGTTTATAGTTTGAGGCACATTCATCGGGCCTGAGTGTTTTTTTCTGAGTGGTTTTTTACAGACAACTGTCGTTCCGGGAGTGATGGGCGAATGCCGAACCAGGAGACGGGCACAGACCGGAGGTGGAGATGGAGATTACTGGCCTGTTTCCCTACAGATGGGCGATCTGGGTTTCGTGAGATGCAGACCAACGCCATGTCACCAACTCACTGTGAGCGACAGATAAGTATGAAACAGGAGCAGGGCCCAAATACTCTGTCCTCAAATGCAGAAGAGGGAGGTTTTAGATATACAAATTTTAGCTATACAAATGAAGCTTGATGGCGTTTTTGATTAGTTAATTGTAAATGAAGCCAGTTCATTTTAGTGTCATTTTCTTTGCCCCATCTCTATTTTTATCCTGACTTCAGGAAATTTTTGCTTTCACCCTTAGGGGGTGTTGTTTTGTTGAGACGAGAATATGGTGGGTCTAGCCCGGGATTGCGCCCTGAATGGGAGGTCCGAAAGACTTAAGCGTATTTTATTTTCATAAAATCGCAAGAGAAATGCTAAAAGCCAAATCCAATTGCCTTGATCATGACTGGGGACTGGGCGTGTTAAAGTCATTCTAACACTGCCCTTGATGTCACTGTAGGCTACTGCAGACTGGCTCTAAATGACACTTGAACAGTCACCCTGTTTAAGTTTTCCTGACAGAATAACAACATTTTTTCCCCAAAGCAGGAGCTTGCGCTTAACCATGTTTCTGAGTATCTCCTACAGACTGTTGAATAACCGTTCCTGACCAAAGAAGGGAACAGGGAGACCAGACCAGAGGACTCTCTTTTGCTCTGTTTTGTCTCTGTTTGTCTCTCTCATCTGTGGATCCACAGATGGAGCACTTCATCAGCCTGTACTGGGGGAGCGCCGAGGTGAGCCCTCCAGCAGCACGACCCGGGCCGACCCTACGTGGAGCAGTACAGGGATGGACCGGGTTCAGTTCAAGAGCCTACATTTCTGACCTACAAGCATCTGCTCCACCTGCGGAGAAAAAGAAATGAAGGACTAAGTGCACATTTCCACCACCAAACTAACCTGTATCTAGGGCCTAATGACAAACCTGTACTACCTCGTTCATGTTTTCATTATGCTTTCAAACTAGCCCACGGGCCAGATCATGTTTCAAAACAGGGGTGGCGGAGGATGTTAACAGATGTCTCCAACAGAGTGAGGACCGCCATTTCCTGAGGCTAAGGAGGGGTTCCTGCATCACATCTCTCCTGGGGATTGGGTCCTAATCCACGACCACAGACGAAGGAGCTGGAACTCGCCGAGGTGGCTCGGGCCGTACCAGTTTCTACTCATCACGCAGACAGCGATCTGAGAGGACTTCGTTGGACCCATGCAAGCCATTGCCGACGGGTCCAAGCAGCAGAGGACGGTCCACCAAGGGATCGCAAACACCAGGAGATCAGAATGCAGCTGAACCAGAGGGCTCAGAGGCCAAAACCATGGGCCATCACACTGTCCTCTCCTCTGACGAGGAATCGGAGGAAAAATGACCTTGCTGGTCACCTCCTCACAAGATGCACCACACACGCACACACACCTGCACACACTAACATTGAACATAACTGATTTCAAGCAACGTGACATCGAAGTTGCGATCTAGAAGAGAAGACGCCTTGCATTCCCCAATGACATTCTATTGCCCAAAAGAGAAGTGCCACCTAAATGACTGTTGGGATACACTGTGAACAAGAGTGACCTTGACAGTCACCGCCACACTCTCCCCTCCTCTGATGAGCAATCGGAGACTGACCTTGCCGGTCACCTCCTCACAAGAGTGAATGAACTTTGAAATAATCTGGAAAATATCATATTTGTTTACAAGAGTTGCAATGATTGAAACATGAGTTGATAAATAAGTTTGGGTTTTTTCCTCTAAATTGACCAAGAGGTTTTTTGCCCCTCTTACACTGGTAACCATTTTATCTTTTTTTTTGCCTTGTTAAATCAAGTTTGTTTTTTGGTGAATGGTTGTCCACTCTTAGACTATAAATAGTATATAATCATGTCATCTTTTTTATCTTGTTTCCTGTCAAACTTCTGAAACAAGGGGTTTTGGTGTGTGATTTTGCACGTTGAGAGGAAATAATTAAAGTTTCCACCTAGTGGAGAGATTATTTCCTTTCCACATGTATAGCATAGCTGACTGTTTACACTGTGTTTGGATTTTATTTTTTGTGTGCCTGTTCAGGCACAAATGAGGGATTGTCCAGGAATTTACATCCAAACACCTTAGCCTTTGTCTTTGTAATTTATCACCTCCCCCCAAGTCCCCTGCAAAACCCCAGTTTCAGTCTAATGTAAAACACCAACTCTCCCCCCCTTTTGTAATTGTAAACACTCTGCATAGCTCTGCCTCGCTCTTTTGTCCAAGTCAGAAAGACCACACCTTGTCTTTCCTGCCCTGATTCAGACCTCTGTTTTCTTTGTTTTCTCATGTCACATGTTTTTACTCTTGGCCACGCCTGCCATTCATGTACAATGCAGTAGCCAATCACATCCTGGAAACACTGTACCTTTGTTTTGGACTGTACATAAGCCACAGCCAGAAGTGACTGACCTCACTTCTCTGACTGAACCACCTTTGCTGCGTTTGTCAGGAAGTCCTTGCGCGCGTAATGATTTCATTCAATAAACCAGACTCAACCTTTTGAACGTATCTTGGTAAATCTTTGGACTAGACCAGTCTAAAATAACTATCACACAGTACAGAGAGAGAAAGTGTAAGGGTTCGGTTTGGGACCCAGGCGCAACAGGAAAGGAGGAGGCAAGGAACGGTAAAGCCCGGAGGGGCGATTTAATAAGATCACAAAGGGGGACGTGGTAGTCGTACAGCCGATGGTCAGGCAGGAGCGTGGTAGTCGTACAGGCGATGGTCAGGCAGGAGCGGGGTTGTCGTACAGGCGATGGTCAGGCAGGAGCGGGGTTGTCGTACAGGCGATGGTCAGGCAGGAGCGGGGTTGTCGTACAGGCGTGGGTCAGGCAGGAACTGGAGAGACGAGGGGGAGGGGTAGGGTGAGTGATAGTAATCACAAACGGGGAACGAGAAAAAAACACTACAAAACACAGGTAAGGAAATTGTAGGCTATAGGCTATACTTTACCACATAAGTTTATGGTAAGATCTGGCGATGAGTGGAGTGTAGACCAGGTTCTTGTAGGGGTTGAAGGTGATTGCAGAACGAGGGACAGGTGTGGTGATGATGAATTGGAAACCGGTGAGTAGAGCCGCGCCCGCGTCATCGTCGGAGACGAGCGCGCCGTTCTTGTTGTTGCGCACGGGCCGATGTACTGGGCATGTCGGGATCCGACTCTTCGCCACCGGAGTGGGAGGAGACTGCCGAGTCCGCGGAGCCGGCCGGAGACGGGGAACGCCCGGTAGTGGGGGGAAACTCCGGAGAGTCAGAGCGTTGCATGCCTGGGCCGATGCGACGTGCGGAAGAGCGCGTAGGACGCCCCGAGCGCGCAGCGGGCCCAGAGGGGAGAGAGGGAGGCGGTTGTGGAGGCGAGGGCATGCGAGCCGTAACAGGACCCCTCCCCCGAGGGGAGCCACCTGGCGACCGACCGGGGGCGTCAGGATGTGCCCTGTAGAAGTCCCGGAGGAGAGATGGGTCCATAATGAGCTGCCTGGAGATCCAGCTGCACTCCTCGGGGCCGTACCCCTCCCAATCCACCAGGTATTGGAACCCCCGACCCCGGCGGCGCACCTTCAGCAGCCGCCGAACCGTCCACTGGGGATGCCCGTCGACCATCTGGGGAGGCGGAGGAGCTGGGGCAGAAGGCATGAGAGGACTCGAGGAGACAGGTTTGATCTTGGATACATGGAATACAGGGTGTACCCGCATGGAAGCAGGGAGCTTAAGACGTACCGCAGCCGGGTTCAGGACACGGTCGATCTCGAAGGGCCCAACGAAGCGCGGAGCCAGCTTCCTGGAGGGGACCTGGAGCGGAAGATCAGCAGTGGAGAGGTAGACAAGGTGCCAAACCAGTACAGTACAGTCTAATTCAGTGAATGTATTGCTCTCCTTAATGTAGAATGATTACA
This sequence comes from Borostomias antarcticus, assembly GCF_949987555.1. NCBI lineage: Eukaryota > Metazoa > Chordata > Actinopteri > Stomiiformes > Stomiidae > Borostomias > Borostomias antarcticus. Next base: position 15,236,550 of record NC_140242.1, read on the forward strand.
TTTTTGTATTTATTATACCTTTATTTAACCAGGTTAAAGACTCATTGAGATTAAAATCTCTTTTACAATAGAATCCTGGCCAAGAAAGGCAGCAAGTTTCCTGAAAAAAAAAGACAAAAGGTTTACAATACACAACTAAACAAAGGTTACGATACACAATGACAACAAAAAACAACAATAACAACCGCAACAACAATGCCAACAATGTTAACAAGACTAGCTCAAAGTGCAAAATCAGTAATAGTTCATAGTATGACGATCAGTTAAAACAATTACAACTACCAATAGATTTGGTTTCTAGAGCCTTTACAGCACTTTTGAATTAATTTAGAGTGATTCTGTCCGAGTTTAAGCGTGTTTTGTAAAGTGTTCCATGTTGAGGGGGCAGAGTACATAAAAGCCTTTTTGCCCATCTCAGTCCCAACTCTAGGAACAGTCATTGTGATAGAGTCCTGGGATCGCAACCCACAAGAGCTAAGTTTTTGGCTTAAATACACAGCTAAATAACAAAATGGCTTTATAAATAAAAAAATAAAAAAACATACCAGTGAGTTAGCCGTCATATAGAAAGAGCAGGCAAATTAACTTTAAAATACAGCATACAATGATGAGTGATGGATCCACAGCCAGTGACAAACCTTAAAGCTCCATGATACACAGTATCCAACATGTGAAGACAATGGACAGGTGCATTCATGTACAACACATCACCGTAGTCGATGAGGTGACAGTACAGAGAGAGAAAGTGTAAGGGTTCGGTTTGGGACCCAGGCGCAACAGGAAAGGAGGAGGCAAGGAACGGTAAAGCCCGGAGGGGCGATTTAATAAGATCACAAAGGGGGACGTGGTAGTCGTACAGCCGATGGTCAGGCAGGAGCGTGGTAGTCGTACAGGCGATGGTCAGGCAGGAGCGGGGTTGTCGTACAGGCGATGGTCAGGCAGGAGCGGGGTTGTCGTACAGGCGATGGTCAGGCAGGAACGGGGTTGTCGTACAGGCGTGGGTCAGGCAGGAACTGGAGAGACGAGGGGGAGAGGTAGGGTGAGTGATAGTAATCACAAACGGGGAACGAGAAAAAAACACTACAAAACACAGGTAAGGAAATTGTAGGCTATAGGCTATACTTTACCACATAAGTTTATGGTAAGATCTGGCGATGAGTGGAGTGTAGACCAGGTTCTTGTAGGGGTTGAAGGTGATTGCAGAACGAGGGACAGGTGTGGTGATGATGAATTGGAAACCGGTGAGTAGAGCCGCGCCCGCGTCATCGTCGGAGACGAGCGCGCCGTTCTTGTTGTTGCGCACGGGCCGATGTACTGGGCATGTCGGGATCTGACTCTTCGCCACCGGAGTGGGAGGAGACTGCCGAGTCCGCGGAGCCGGCCGGAGACGGGGAATGCCCGGTAGTGGGGGGAAACTCCGGAGAGTCAGAGCGTTGCATGCCTGGGCCGATGCGACGTGCGGAAGAGCGCGTAGGACGCCCCGAGCGCGCAGCGGGCCCAGAGGGGAGAGAGGGAGGCGGTTGTGGAGGCGAGGGCATGCGAGCCGTAACAGGACCCCTCCCCCGAGGGGAGCCACCTGGCGACCGACCGGGGGCGTCAGGATGTGCCCTGTAGAAGTCCCGGAGGAGAGATGGGTCCATAATGAGCTGCCTGGAGATCCAGCTGCACTCCTCGGGGCCGTACCCCTCCCAATCCACCAGGTATTGGAACCCCCGACCCCGGCGGCGCACCTTCAGCAGCCGCCGAACCGTCCACTGGGGATGCCCGTCGACCATCTGGGGAGGCGGAGGAGCTGGGGCAGAAGGCATGAGAGGACTCGAGGAGACAGGTTTGATCTTGGATACATGGAATACAGGGTGTACCCGCATGGAAGCAGGGAGCTTAAGACGTACCGCAGCCGGGTTCAGGACACGGTCGATCTCGAAGGGCCCAACGAAGCGCGGAGCCAGCTTCCTGGAGGGGACCTGGAGCGGAAGATCAGCAGTGGAGAGGTAGACAAGGTGCCAAACCAGTACAGTACAGTCTAATTCAGTGAATGTATTGCTCTCCTTAATGTAGAATGATTACATTTTTGTATTTATTATACCTTTATTTAACCAGGTTAAAGACTCATTGAGATTAAAATCTCTTTTACAATAGAATCCTGGCCAAGAAAGGCAGCAAGTTTCCTGAAAAAAAATGACAAAAGGTTTACAATACACAACTAAACAAAGGTTACGATACACAATGACAACAAAAAACAACAATAACAACCGCAACAACAATGCCAACAATGTTAACAAGACTAGCTCAAAGTGCAAAATCAGTAATAGTTCATAGTATGACGATCAGTTAAAACAATTACAACTACCAATAGATTTGGTTTCTAGAGCCTTTACAGCACTTTTGAATTAATTTAGAGTGATTCTGTCCGAGTTTAAGCGTGTTTTGTAAAGTGTTCCATGTTGAGGGGGCAGAGTACATAAAAGCCTTTTTGCCCATCTCAGTCCCAACTCTAGGAACAGTCATTGTGATAGAGTCCTGGGATCGCAACCCACAAGAGCTAAGTTTTTGGCTTAAATACACAGCTAAATAACAAAATGGCTTTATAAATAAAAAAATAAAAAAACATACCAGTGAGTTAGCCGTCATATAGAAAGAGCAGGCAAATTAACTTTAAAATACAGCATACAATGATGAGTGATGGATCCACAGCCAGTGACAAACCTTAAAGCTCCATGATACACAGTATCCAACATGTGAAGACAATGGACAGGTGCAATCATGTACAACACATCACCGTAGTCGATGAGGTGACAGTACAGAGCTTAAGACGTACCGCAGCCGGGTTCAGGACACGGTCGATCTCGAAGGGCCCAACGAAGCGCGGAGCCAGCTTCCTGGAGGGGACCTGGAGCGGAAGATCAGCAGTGGAGAGGTAGACACGTTGACCGGGCCGATACGCCGGAGCAGGAGTGCGGCGGCGGTTGGCCCCGCGGCAGGAGCGCTCGTTGGAGCGGAGCAGGGCCCTGCGGACCTCCCTCCAGACACGGCGACAGCGGCTGAGGTGGGCCTGGACGGAGGGGACGGAGGCCTCCGACTCCTGGAGAGAGAACAGCGGGGGCTGGTACCCGAGGGATGACTCGAACGGAGACCTGCCAGTGGCAGCGCTGGTCAGGGCATTGAGGGAGTATTCGACCCAGGGCAGGTCCTTGCTCCAGGAGGTGGGGTGGAGAGCCGACACACAGCGGAGCGCGGACTCCAGGCTCTGGTTGGCCCGTTCGGCCTGGCCGTTGGTCTGCGGGTGGTAGCCAGAGGAGAGGCTGATGGTGGCGCCTATCTCCTTGCAGAAGGCCCTCCAGACCTGGGAGGTGAATTGAGGCCCACGGTCCGAGACAATGTCTCCGGGGAGACCGTGGAGCCGGTAGACATGCTGGACGAGGAGCTCAGCTGTCTCCGCAGAGGACGGGAGCTTGGGGAGCGCCACCAGATGGACCACCTTGGAGAACCGGTCCACCACGGTGAGGATGACCGTGTTGCCCCTGGAGGGGGGAAGACCGGTGATGAAGTCCAGGGCGATGTGGGACCAGGGACGGCTGGGGACCGGGAGAGGACGCAGGAGGCCAGCCGGGGGCTGGTGGGACGCCTTGCTGCGGGAGCAGACGGGACAGGCGACCACAAACTCCCGGACGTCGGACCTCATGGAGGGCCACCAGAACCGTCGGCTCAGGAAGGAGAGGGTGCGGTGAACCCCGGGATGGCACGCAAACCGGCTGGCATGGCCCCACTGGAGCACCCGGGACCGGACCGAGTCAGGCACGAAGAGCCGGCGAGGAGGAACGTTGGCCGGACTGGGTTGGGCGCGTTGGGCCTGCCTCACCACTGCCTCGATGTTCATGGTGACCACCCCTATGACACGCGAGACCGGCAGGATGGTCTCAGGCTCCGCAGGGGGCGCCTCGGGCGCGTGGAGGCGGGACAGCGCGTCGGCCTTGGCGTTGCGGGAGCCGGGCCGGAAGGTGAGGGTAAAATCAAACCTCCCGAGGAACTGTGACCACCGCGCCTGGCGGGAGTTGAGGCGCTTGGCCGCCCGGATGAAGGTCAGGTTCTTGTGGTCTGACCAGACGAGGGTGGTGTGTTCGGCGCCCTCAAGCCAGTGGCGCCACTCCTCCAAGGCCCCCACCACCGCCAACAACTCCCTGTTCCCGATGTCGTAATTCACCTCAGCTGGGGTGAACCGGCGGGAGAGGAAGGCACAGGGGTGCAACTTCTGGTCCTCCACTGACCGCTGGGACAGAACAGCACCGATGCCTGTGTCTGATGCGTCCACCTCGACCACGAACTGCCTGGAGGGGTCAGGATGGAGAAGGACCGGGGCGGTGGTGAAGCACTCCTTGAGCGCGGAGAAGGCAGCGCTGGCAGCCGGTGTCCAGACGAACGGACGCAGGGATGAGGTGAGGTGGGTGAGGGGAGCTGCTACCCGGCTGTAGTCCCGTATAAAACGGCGGTAAAAGTTAGCGAAGCCAAGGAAGCTCTGAAGTTGCCTCCGGGTCGTGGGTTGAGGCCATTCGACCACGGTCTTGATCTTGCGGGGGTCGGGTCGCGTCAGGCCTCCCTCCACGATGAGCCGCAGGAACTCCACTGACGAGGAGTGAAAGGTGCACTTCTCCGCCTTGATATACAGGCGGTTCTCCCGGAGACGCTGGATGACCATGCGGACATGTTGGACGTGCTCCTCAGCGCTCCTGGAGAATACCAGGATGTCGTCCAGGTAGAGGACCACAAAGACGTCCAGCATGTCCCTGAGCACGTCGTTCATCAGCGCCTGGAAGACGGCGGGGGCGTTGGTGAGGCCGAAGGGCATGACGAGGTACTCGTAGTGGCCACGGGAGGTCTTGAAGGCGGTCTTCCATTCGTCCCCCTCACGGATACGCACCAGGTGATAAGCGTTCCTGAGATCCAACTTGGTGAAGATGGTGGCACCGATGAGGGGTTCGAAGTTGGAGCTCATGAGGGGGAGTGGATATTTATTCTTGACCGTGATGTTGTTGAGCAGCCTGTAGTCGATGCACGGCCTCAGATCTCCTCCCTTCTTCTTAACGAAGAAGAACCCCGCTGCCACCTGGGATCGAGATGGTCGGATGAGACCCTCGGCCAAGCACTCGGAGATGTAGGTGTCCATGGCTGCTTTCTCCGGGAGGGAGAGGTTGTAGAGACGACTGGCTGGAAGAGGGACGCCAGGGTGGAGCTCGATGGCGCAGTCGTAGGGTCGATGAGGGGGGAGTGTGCGGGCGCGCTCCTTACTGAAGGCCTCTCCAAGGTCGTGGTACATCGAAGGGACCGTGGAGAGGTCCGGAGGAGCGGGACGGGGTCGGTCAACCCGAGTGGAGGTCTGAGCAGCTCGGAGGCAGCGGGCGTGGCAGGCGGTGCTCCAGCTGAGGATGTGCCCCGAGCTCCAGCAGACATGAGGGGTATGGAGTTCCAGCCAGGGCCTTCCTAGGATGAACGGAGCGTCGGGAGAGTGGATGACGAAGGGGCGGATGTTCTCCACGTGGTTTCCCGAGGCTGTGAGGGTGAGGGGCAGGGTCCGGTGAGTAATGGGACCCATGGGATGGCCATCCAGAGCGAAGGCCGAGAGGGGCCTCTCCAGAGGGGAGATAGGGAGCGCCGCTTTGTGGGCGAACTGGACGTCCACGAAGCTCTCGTCAGCACCGGAGTCGATGAGAGCAGGGACGGAGAGCGTGTGCCCCTGCCAGGCGAGGGTAACAGTGAACCTGGCGGCATGGGTCCGGGATTGGGGATGGATGAGCCGGCTCACTCGGTATCCCCTGGCAAGTGAGCCTACTCTTTTGCTGCCCTGGGAGGTGCAGAGGGGCAGGAGTCGACGGCGTGCGCTGGGCTGGCGCAGTACATGCACAGCACGTTCTGTCTCCGGTGCTCGTGCTCTGCAGGGGTCAGTCGGGCCCGGCCCAGTTGCATGGGTTCCTCCCCAGCGGTGTTTGGGGGGGCGAGGAAGGCCGGGACAGGCCGAGAGAGACCGGTAGAGGGGGGCGGAGATGGTCTGGGTGCGCTGTGGTGTTGGTGCGCCCGCTCGCGCCTGCGTTCCCGGTGGCGCTCGTCAATGGCTATGGAGAGGGAGACGAGTTGGTTCAGGGTCGCTGGTCTGTCTCTTCCAGCCAGGCTGTCCTTCATGGCCTCCCCTAGGCCCCGTCGGAAAGCGCTGTACAGGGCAGACTCGTTCCAGGGGCAACGGGCAGCGAGGATGCGGAACTCCGTGGCGTAGTCCGCTACGGAACTGGGACCCTGGGTGAGGGCGGAGAGAGCAGCGTCCGCGTCCTGTCCATGGACGTCGTGGTCAAACACGGTCCTGAATTCAGCCACGAAGGCAGTGTAGTCCTGCATGTAGGCAGCTGCGCCCTCGCGACCCGCCATGACCCAACGGCGAGCCCGTCCCGTGGTTAGGTTGGCGATGTAGGCGATCCGAGCCGACGCAGTGGAGTACATGCTTGGCTGGAGATCAAACACGTACTCACACTGCATGATGAACTCCCGGCAGAGGGTGAACGTCCCGTCGTAGAGGGCCGGGGAGGCGAGATGGGGCTCCCGGTTTGGTGGAGCGGCAGGAGCGGGGACCGCGGGTGGTGCAGGGTCTTGCTGGGGAGGAGCGGGGTCCAGGAACGGAGCCAGGCGGGCAATGAGCGCGGTGACCTGGTCGGACAGGGTGCTGACCAGAGTAGCGAGTCCCGTCAGTTGCCCGCCCTGGGCTTGCTGTTGGGCGGAGACCAGCTGCAGTTGCTCAGCTTGGGTCTGTTGGAGGGTGGAGACCTGCCGGAGGTACTCGGCCTGGGACTGCTGGAGGGTGGAGACTCCCTGGAGCTCCTGGCGCACGGTTGTGACCACGTCGGAAGCCTGCGAGAGCATGCGGGAGTGTTCTGCCAGGAGCCTACCCTGGGCTTGGAGTGGTCCGGAAGGTGCAGGTCTCTCCTCCATGTTGGCTGGGTCAAAACTGGCCAGATCTTACTGTAAGGGTTCGGTTTGGGACCCAGGCGCAACAGGAAAGGAGGAGGCAAGGAACGGTAAAGCCCGGAGGGGCGATTTAATAAGATCACAAAGGGGGACGTGGTAGTCGTACAGCCGATGGTCAGGCAGGAGCGTGGTAGTCGTACAGGCGATGGTCAGGCAGGAGCGGGGTTGTCGTACAGGCGATGGTCAGGCAGGAGCGGGGTTGTCGTAGAGACGGAGAACTGGAGAGACGAGGGGGAGAGGTAGGGTGAGTGATAGTAATCACAAACGGGGAACGAGAAAAAAACACTACAAAACACAGGTAAGGAAATTGTAGGCTATACTTTACCACATAAGTTTATGGTAAGATCTGGCGATGAGTGGAGTGTAGACCAGGTTCTTGTAGGGGTTGAAGGTGATTGCAGAACGAGGGACAGGTGTGGTGATGATGAATTGGAAACCGGTGAGTAGAGCCGCGCCCGCGTCATCGTCGGAGACGAGCGCGCCGTTCTTGTTGTTGCGCACGGGCCGATGTACTGGGCATGTCGGGATCCGACTCTTCGCCACCGGAGTGGGAGGAGACTGCCGAGTCCGCGGAGCCGGCCGGAGACGGGGAACGCCCGGTAGTGGGGGGAAACTCCGGAGAGTCAGAGCGTTGCATGCCTGGGCCGATGCGACGTGCGGAAGAGCGCGTAGGACGCCCCGAGCGCGCAGCGGGCCCAGAGGGGAGAGAGGGAGGCGGTTGTGGAGGCGAGGGCATGCGAGCCGTAACAGAAAGAGAGAGAGAGAGAGAGAGAGAAGGCAGCAGACATGAGCAAGGGACCCAAGAGTTGCAGGTAATGGAAATATCAGTCAGCTTAATGTGTACGATAACTACAGGGAAAATTCCTGCCCCCAAATTTGCCTGCGCGCAGAAAAGCATTTTCTCCACTCTCCAACTCTGCACCCCCACTTTCAACTATAACTAGGCTCCCGTGCCCCAGACGTCTGGGTCAACGTCATTTTAATGTTGTTTTGTGTACTCTCTAGGTATGTTAGATTCAGACGGAGCCCTCGTACTGTTTTCAGGACCGCAGGACTGGAGGGACCTGGTATTTCACTCAGGATGATGTGTTCTCTCCCGCAGCAAGGTCAAAGGACAGGTCAGACTTTGATTATGCACATCTAATCCCCCCCTCTACACCCACCTCCTCTCTCCCCTCCTCTCCTCTCCCTCCATTCCTCTGCTCTCCTCTCCCCTCCTCTGCTATTCTCCTCTCTCCTCTCCTCCCCTCTCCCCTCCTCTGCTCTCCTCCTCTCTCCTCTCCCCTCCTCTGCTCCCCTCCTCTCCCCTCCTCTGCTCCCCTCCCCTCTCCTCTCCCCCCCTCTGCTCCCCTCCTCTCCCCTCCTCTGCTCTCCTCCTCTCTCCTCTCCTCTCCCCTCCACTGCTCCCCTCATCTCCTCCTCTCTCCTCTGCTCTCCCCTCCTCTGCTCTCCTCCTCTCTCCTCCTCTCCTCCCCTCTCCCCTCCTCTCTCCTCCTCTCCTCTCGCCACGCCCTCCTCCCCATCTTCACAAAAACACACCCACACACACACACAGAGACACGCTGGCAGGGCCCTCCGGTAGTGATTGTGACCCGTCCCCTCACAAGCGTGTCGTTGTGACATGTGGTTTGTGATGACTCAGAGGTGGCGTCTGCTGATGGAGCGCCGGTCCTACGGTCAGGGTGAGGGGGCGGGGCACGCCGCGGAATGCCGAGCACAACTATTATCACCTTACATCTCCTATCTATGCACTTGTAGACTGTGTGGTGTCTATACAGGGTCTGTGTTTGTGATTGTGTGTGCGTTTGTGTGTGGTTGTGTGTACACTATTTGTTTGTGGCTGTGTACAGTAGGCCTATGTGTGTTAGGCAGAGAGAGAGGGAGAGAGAAAGAGGGAGAGAGCCTCAGTGTAGGCATGATTGAATTAGCAGGATATGTTGCCTGTATCCTTGAGCTTGTGTGTGCCCAGGCTGGTCAGATTCAGATTGTATTCGTCATGTACTGTATATAGTGCAGTGCACAATGTGCAGTGAAATGTTACTGCCGGCTCTTTGATGTGCTCTAAACAAAGATATACATAAACTATAATAATAATATACTAATAAATACAAATACAAAATTATATATATATATATATTGATGAATTGTTGTGTACATGCTATGAATATAAATAATCTGGGGGGGTGGGGGCGGTACTGTCTATACAAATAAAGGCATGGGTGTATTATGTACATGCTATAGCTATAAATATAGAGATATACTGTCATCTGTCATATGCATTATGCATATATGGTGATATTATACATAGACTACATATACTGACTCTTAGGCACAGTATGCAGAGGTTGTTTGGTAGTTTTATAATATCTAAACCTAAATCGACTTTTCATTAACACCAAACAGCACACACATTTAACTGCCAACGTTAATGTAGATGATGCAATTCTTGGAAAACGTTGTTTCTGGTCACCGCCCCCTTGCGAACAAGTGCTGCGTGTCTGTATGTCTTGGAGGAGGGGTTATACCGCAGTTGCAAGTGGATGCTTGCAAAAACACGTAATTTAAAATTGGCACAGTCACCTTATATAGTGAGGGGGGACATTAGCTATTCAAATACATACTCACTGGAAACAGCTAAATAGCATTATCATTATCTTAGAGTCTGTGTGTGTGTATGTGTGTGTGTGTGTGTGTGTTAAAAGACCAATACCAGCCGACACAACCATTATCAATAATAGATGATATTTCCTGGTCGTCGTTGTTGTGGGACAGTCTCCATTCGTGGCTGTATGACAGACAGTGTCCAGAAACCTCTCCTGTATCCCATCATGAACTGTCATCTCTCTCCTCCTCGCCTCAGAACTCTTTCATCTCTGCGGGGAACGCCCATCAGCATCCCTCTCTTCAAGTGTCATCAGCGTCGCCTTCTTCCCCTCGTTCTCTGATTTCTTCTCCTGTCATCATTTCTTCCTCTCTGTCATGAGGCGTCCTGACGTCAGTCCCATCAGGTCTCGTCCAATCAGAGGCTCATTTGGTGTCTCTCATCCCAGCAGGGAGCAGGGCTCTCAGGCTCGACGCAAGCCTGCTGGACCCCTAACCACACACACGCACACACACAAGCGCGCGCACACACACACACACAAGCGCGCGCACACACACAAAAGCGTGCGCATACACACACACACAGCATCATCGGCCGTCACTCGAAGCCTGTATGACTGTCCTCTCCGTAGGGTCGTCTACATGTGGGTCTTCAGACTGCTGCAGAGGCCGATCGGTGATCCACATATTCTGGTGCAGTATGGCCCAGGGAGAGTGGTTCGTGGTGGCGGAGCCTGTTTCTCTATTTCCTTGTGCAACCGAGTAAAAATGTCTTGTGAGTCCCAAGTATAATAGAGGTGAATTGGTTGGTTAAACTCACTCCTGAAAGGAGCGCCAGCAGTCCCTCCAAGAGGGGTGTCTCTATCGGCGCAACTGTTAGCGTGTCCGACTCAGAAGCGGAAGAGCTTGTGGAAGTGTGGTTTCGAAACCCAACCGGGGCAAGCCCTTACACATGGGCTACATTGGTGCCGTGACCCGGATGCCCAGTGGTGGGGAGTGGCAGTTGCTCGATGTGATGTGGGAATGCTTCAGACTGGTCTGGATGTTGTCCTTGAAGCATTTGTTTTGCCCACCGGGGTGTTGGTGTCGGTGCGTCTGTCATCCTAGCTGATCCTCCAGAATACACCATACATCACGTCTCTGTTGGACTAGAGCCACCTACCAGACCCGATTAAATGATCGGCAGAGATTTTCAAAATCTCTGGTGGCCTAGTGGTGAAGGAGTTCATCTCCTATGCTGAACATTGCGGGTTCAAACCTCAGTGTGGACAGTTTTTTGTCACTGGATGTTAAAGAAGCTATGTAAAAATGTGGTAACCTGGTGGTTCTATGTCAATTATTGAATTTATGTGCAGTAATTGAACATTTGAAATTATACCTACAGTATATGTGTCTCAGTAATTACCCATTATTTATAGACCCTTTTACTGTTGGTAAACAATTAAGTGTGTGTGCGCATTTTGGCAACAAAAGAATGAACTATGGATGCCACCAGGTCCATCAATGAAATGCATCGATTCTATTAACCGGTGTCATTACAGCGATGCGTGCGCAATGTCGAAACAGGATGATGACGTTGCACAGAAAAGGGTATATAAGGCTATACTTTGCATGTATTTACCAGGTAAGTGACATCTTAATCTTTAAAGAAATGTACAGTCTGTTTTGCAGATTAATTAACTGTGTCAAACTTATTGTGCCACCACAAGACGAAGAACATCAAAGTCCCAGAACATCAAACACTATAGCTGTTATTCCACTGTCGGGCCGAACGGTTACTAGGCAGTTTTGTTCGGCTCCGTTCTGTCCCGGACTCGTGAGAACCGTTACCATCTGTTTTTCCACTGTCGGGCCGCTAACAGTATGGAGGAGGATTTGGTTTATTTTGGACTATTTCTGGTTTTATAGAAATAGTAGGCAGGAGGAGGAAACAAATCAAAGTAGGTAACAACTAACGTTACACACTACAAAAAGTAAACATGTTGCGTTCTTGTGATTGAAACAAGTTTAGGTAGGCTACAGTAACGTTATATTACACAGGCTAGCAGCAGTGTTTCCCCTATGATATAGTTGCAGAATAAGACAGCCTAAGCTGGAAGGGCTAACACAGCCAGACAAGGGATTTGAGGCATGTTCAAGTAGATAACTTTGACCAATACGTCTGGCTAACGGCTAGCAAAACCTAATGAAATGGTGAGTCCTGCTATGCAGCTTTATGCAATTCAGATTGATCATGTTGGCAATGTGTGCGAATTTGCTGCTATGTGAGAGATAAGGACCTGTTGTTGCATGTCGTTGACAAAAGCTTCCCCTTATTATGGTGTCAGAATGATGGCTTATGAATGAGATGTGATACAGTAGCCCAGAGATGGTTAGCACTGGCAGGGCTATTTTCAGTTTGATAAAAGGCGTTGTGGTGTTTGAGCATGAGTTGTCGTACTCTTGTGATGGACTTCGTTTTGGTGTGGAATTATAGTTGTTAAGTTTTGGTGGGAACAATTAAATTGTCCCAAGTGTTGCAAATCATTGGTACCCCTACCAGTAGCG